>NC_139236.1:28720941-29336598 GCF_977018435.1 Lepisma saccharinum
CCCCCCTTTATAAAATCATGCGTACACCAGGGAGTACTACAAATAAGACACGTTAATTGGCACACACTAAGTTCCTGCTGGCTGGCTTTTTAGGACAAAAACCTAAGAAGAAGAAAAAAAAATCGGGGCCTCCCCGATGGCGCAGTGGTAGCGTCGTCGCCTTGTAATCAAAGGGTCCCGGGTTCGATATCCGGTGGAGGCACATGGCACAGTGGTTCGGATCCCACTTTAAATCGTAGGTCCAGTCCCGATTAGCCTTTCTGTGCATAAAGTGGACTTAAAACATCAACTCAAAGAAAAAACTAGAACAAAAACTTTCATAGTTTCGATCTCTGTTATAATCGGCGACAAACTGACTGATGTCTTAATTTGCAACATGTGTCCAACATGAAGAAGATAGAATCTTTCCCCTTGGATCAGATATGTGTGGAATTTTCCATGCTTCATGATAGTGAGATGGTGAGAACATGGCCTTAGCTCACATAATTCCTGATGGTTAAGATCGCGTGCTACACAACACCTGTCGCAAGAACATATTAGCTCTAGCAGAACTTGAATAATACCAGTTTTTTTTTTGTTTTTTTTTTAAACTTCTACTGGATCTATCCATTTTACCCCTTAACTGATCTACAAGTGGGGTAGGACGGAACAAAAGAACCAAGCAAAAAATTCCTTCATTTTTGGATAACGAACTGATCAGAGTGAAACGCAACAATGTAATTACAGGATGCAGGTGTATGTGTTTTATACATTGTTAAATTCGAAAAAACAAAGTTAACTGGAAATTTCCTTTCGAATTTGTTTACTACCGGAACATACCATCACATTTCACGCAAGCATAGCTGATCATGTCCTCTAATTTTGGACAGGACTTCTAACTTGTAAAACAAACGTAAAATTTAGGAAACTATTTAAGTGGATTGTGATTAATTACCAGAGCCCGAATAAAGAATCGGATGGCTATTTTGTTTCAGTGATCAGGTTTGTAGGCTTTCATTACAGATGTACATTTCATGATCTACATGTGAATTCTAGTGCCTAAATTTCCTATTTCGACTATTAGTGCCTATTTTCTATTATTAATGCCTAAAATATTTTAAGAGAGGGACAAAATAATTTTCCATGTGTGAAAAGTGTATCTTGTGTCTTCTTGTTCAGCTTCCCCCACAGGTAGATTCAGGGAGCACGCCCCTCTCGAAGACTAGAACATAAGATAAATTTCCAATGCACATAAGAATAAAAAGCGACTCAAAACAAGATAATACAAATACGAACTGTTTCCCTTTGCTAGACCTTACTGGGCTAGACCTTTCAGTTCAAAATAAAACTTGTTAATGTTTACTTATTCAAATAGGCCCAAAAATCATCTTGCAAAATTGAGAAGATATATTTTAAGTATAATAATTTCATGACTGTACAGAAATTGCTGATATACAGTACAATTCTTCTGTTATTTGAAATTACAACAGAATATTTTTTTTAGTTTTTCTATTTTGAAAACGAAAGAACAATGTATAACTATAATACTATTTCTGTGAATGCAAAATTTATACGATTACTAGCTGATTACCCGGCGTTGCCCGGGTATTTATTTATCCCAATCTTGTATTAGACAGAAAAATAATGAATTCAAACTATGGTGTAAAATCAGCTTAGCGACTCCGAAAACTATGGATTCGACACTAATCTAGGTCATTTGTGGCATTTTATTTTTCACCCCGTCTCCCCCCCCCCCATGCCGATAGGTGATGAACTTGGAGTTGAACCGCATTGGGAGTGTCACGAAAACTGTGGATTCCATTCGCAACACAGCCTGAATGTTAGACAACCCGAGAAACACTATCGTTGTGCGGATTGCATAGAGTCACGGATGTGTGTTTGTGCGGATTTTAATATCTGTTGTTGGTTCTCGATTATTTTTACATGTCACCCCTTCCCACCCCACCCCTAGGGGTTCCAGGGGTCTCTTACCCCCACAGTATTTATTTCCAGATTGCAAGTTATACGTGTACCAAGTTTGGTTGAAATCGCTCCAGGCGTTCGAGAGTTATTGCTGAACAAACACACATACATACATTTTTATATGTATAGAGAAGAGATTTATTACACATTTCCTCTGCATGTATTATGGAACCGAACCCAAATATAAATAAACCCCAAAAAAATAACCCCCAAATAAAATAAATGAGAAAAAGTATACCCTCCCAGTAATAAAATTCTAAATAAAACACTTATGTATAAAATACTAGCATATTCAGATATAAAAATTAAAGCAACCCCCCCCCCCAGCACTATATTCAACATTAAACCCATAAACAATGTCGAATTACAAGCGTTAATGTACGGAAGTATTAAATTTGGGATGAGAGAATTTGAATTTCAGATCATCTATTATTCACAATATTGAAAGTGCATTATTTTTATTACATTTTTTCCAAGTTTCATCAAATTTTAGTGTCTACAAATCCGGGCTTCAAGGACAGAATTGAATCTTTCTATTTTCTGAAGTCGATATTAATAAGGACGAAATCAGGATATTATGTCAATATACATGTATAAAGTATAGCCTATATTTTATGGTAACAACATTACAGTTGAATGAAGGAATACAAAAAGAGAAAAAATAAAATTTCAACCATAAAATAACAGATAACTCATTTGAGGGTACTACAAGTATAATTACCAAAGGTGCAACAAGTACTAATATGCGGCCGATCATTCGTCCGTGTACCTATCAGCATCTCAAACTACCAGAGGTATAAATCAAACATTTGTGGACTGATAGATCCACCAAATGGTAGTTCAACGCGACATAAATTAACTTGATTGACCCGTGAGGGACAACAATCGATGTAAAGTGATCTGTCCATATCTCAAACTATCAAATGTGAACGTTTGACATTTTCAAAAATTGAAGACAAACAATATTGTAATTTAAAGCGACATAAACTATATCGGTCCTCCTCCGTGGCCGTGCGGTGGACTCCGACTGCGGGACGGCATGGGTTCGAGTCCGCTTGGGTTGAGCTCTGGATTCTCGGCCTGTGTATAGGACCGGTGGCAACTCACCATCGTGAGGAAATTGGGGAGCTACGAGTGAGTAGCGTAACCCGGTCACGGATATCTCCTATAACGGCTGGGGGTTCGACGTGCTGACCACACGACACCTCATTACCGGTTGAAGACCTCCACACCTCTAGGTAGGACTGTGGGATGGAGACTGGCAGTCGGGAGATAGGACAAGGCCCTTACGCTTTAGAGCCTTAGAGCCACGGGTTATTATAAACTATGTCGATTCCCCATCTTGTCTCTGCTTGTGACAGTAAAGTCATCGAACATCAACAATACATTATTTTTTTTACATTGCAATGTCATAAAAATTGTGCAAATTACAAATATGAAGTTGAAGAGTTTAAAGAACCGTGAATAATTAAAGTGATGCGATATTTATTGTCTCGATTGACCCATACATACATATCTTCTATTAAACAATCGGTATCTGTCGATTACTCAGGATTACTCATGAACTACTAGTTACAAAAAAAAAATTAACTGAAAGGCATATCTTACACTATCTTACTGGAATATCGATAATATCCATCGGTACACATGTCTTGCCTTCTGGAGCCAAGCAATAGTGAGCAATCGATATATTTTGAACAAAAGATACAAACATATAATTTGGTGTATCGAGAGACAAACAACACTTTAATTCTGTAAAATATCGATTCTTGCTGTCGTTGCAACTGTTTAGTAAAGTAGCCATTGGTGTGATTATTGAATGTCTCAAAAAAATTCTCGTGGGTTCTCTGTGCATTTAATATAGGTGTAATACCTGAGCTATGCATTGAACATATATTATTACTTATTATATTTTACATGTTACTTATCTTACTAAATACTCTAAACTATCCAATTGACTAATAAGTATATCAGATGGTCATCTTGATTATTGAGAGATTAGGAAATTCCACTTTCATTTCCTTTCCATGTAATCATCCGGTTCCCGTATGCTTCTCTTTCTTTACATTCAGCACATGTTCGTATGCCTACCCCCATCTGCGTGCGAAAATTGTTTGTACTAGTATTATGTTCGCGTTCCACCTGACACTGTGCGCATCTAACGTTTGTCTGACATGAAGCTTGCCTCTGAGGTCAAAAAGGGTCTCTTTGTCTCCTATTTCAAGACAACGGGACACCACATGAATCAACCCTCTCCAAATCTGTTTGAATTTTGGACGTTTTAGACGCATTTCTGTCCATTGAGGTAAGCCACGATATTGAGGATGTATGGAAACCAGTTGAAATGTAGATAATTGATTGTAAAGTTTGCATCAACATTTAGGGGAAAAGGTCTGTAAATGGGTTAAGGTTTAAATATGGGGTTTTTGGGGTTATCAACGCTGCTGGGTACTGAAGCTAGACAGAGAATGTGGGAACTTGGATATCAGACATAAAAAGGACTCCAGTATAAATTTCCAAAGAAAATAAGATCACTTTTGTTGACTCTACACTCTTGTTTTACTATTTCAGCGTCTGAAAAGGTTTTACAGGTACATTTAAAGTACATTTTTTTAAAATATTTACTTTACTTTATATAATTATCATATGTGCAGTACATAAAACAAATGTGGATCATTTTAATATCACGATTAGTTTGTGAAGTTTGAACAACAACGAGTCAACACAACTTACGAAATGAAAATTGCATGAATGTCTAAATATGGGCTACCAGTTGTGCTTCATAGAATGGAGTTCGGGGTCAATTGCAAGTGGCAAAAAGTAACACCGAAGTTCCTTTTCGATCAAAACAAATACAGTACAGAACTGTATAATAAAACTTATTGTAATTTTGCAACAAAAACTCTTGAAGGGATATCTGAATAAATGAACAGTGTTGGATGTAGACTGTTTTATGTGGACCCAATGAATGTGTAGGATAGGGTCAGGATTGTACGTTCTTGATCTTTGTAAATATCAATGTTGTGTGCTGTGCAAGACAATATAATATAAGAAATATTAGTATAAATGATGATTAGATTAAATTGATGAAGATACACTCACAAAAAAATACCATGCCCAGGCCGATACTCAAACTCGAACTTCGGTGGCAGGTTCACAAGTCTAATCACAATGTATTCAGCCACAAGAGTGGCCTATTTTCAAAAACCTTTCATGGTATTTTCAATGATGCTTGTTTTAAGTGTCTCTTTGAGCTAACATTTTACACTCAAAAAAGAATAATTTTGAGAAATATCCATCAGTTTTAATCAAAACAAAACTTTTATGTTCAAAGGCTTTTTCTTTTTCGTAAATGTATGTCTTTTCGCATGTTTTAGCAATTTTTCTTATCCGACTTAAGTCTTAGTAATTTTTATCGCATTTCTCTTGGTAGCCCATGTTTAGACCACAACTTTGAAACCCGTAATTTAACAACTTTTTGGAAATCGCTATTTGGGGAATAAATTAAGTACCCTATCATATATAGCATGCATGAAAGAATATATTTCATAGATGTACAGGGTGTTCATAAAGTACATAAATGTAATGTACATTGTAATGGTAGGACTTTATGAACACCCTGTATGTTTTAATGTTGCTTCTTGATATTTTGAAGTTTTATCTAAGAAAAGAGCGAAAGATCTAGGCTAGCGGGGCTAAGATCTGATATCGCTTTCCAGAATGAGATATCGTTAACCATTATGGCTTTGATGCCGTTTGAATTTGTGCTAGAGCTGGAGTTACCTCGTATATAAACATTCAAAGAAAATGTAACTTAGGAATTGGACCATATCTAGATTTGTTATTTATTCTTCGACAGTCATCCACAAATGCACGTATGGGTAATGTATAAAGAGAAATATTTGAGTACTTATTTCTAGGATTCACAAATAAAACACAGTTAAAACAACATACGGTTTTAACAAATAACGTCCCGCCTGAAGAAAACGCATTCTCTTCATCAGTGATAAATAAAGCTGCAGGATCTGGTAACACTGATATACGTCGGATACAGAAGTTCTAGTGCGTGAGCACAAACAACTCGCTAATTTACGTCCACACAGAGTGCTTGCAAGGAGGTGTGAAGTAGCAATGGGCTTCTATAGAAACGGTTTATTAACTGTTCGCTTAGAAAGAATGAAGCCAGATAGAAAAAAGAAGAAACACGAAAGGCAACATTATAAACTGTGGATTGAATTGAATGAGGTTAAAATGACGAAATGAAAGGCGAGTAAAGTCGTAACTCTTCTTTGCCTTGAAGTCGGATAGATCTTGACACTTGGTTATTTATGACCAAATGCGAAGAGCCTGGCTAGATTTTTCTTTAAATTACATACCGTAATTGATATGCAATAAAATAATAGCAATAAAACTGTACCCAATACATGACACCATGTAAATGAAAAGATGGTTCAACTGCTTTCTTTTTTCATTTCAGGTGTTTAATAGACACAAATACACCAAAATTTTATATTTTGTTACAACTTTTACACATCTCATTTGAAGATAAAGAACTTTTAAAGTTATAGAATAGCTTTAGTCAAAATGTTTGTTGTTCTACCTAGGACCTCAATTTCACTGATTTGAACCATTCAGTGTCTCTTAATTCTTTTTAAGTCCATGTTTGACTATATACAAAGTTCAAAGGGGTATTACTTGTAACGACTTGATCATGGGGGCAGCTGCGTGCGTGGATAAAATTATGCTTGTCGATTAGCTTCCCCATAAAGAAATCCACGGGGAGAAGCACACGTTACTTGTAATACTCCTCCACTCTGGACTTTACATTTTACACTACGAGCTAACTCAAGATTTTCAATGGTTCGTCAGATATAGGGGTTATTATACACATTTCTAACAATAGAAAAACTAACCGAAAGTTGTCAAAGATCATCATTAGAAATATAGACTAGTTCTACGAAGAAATGAATTTTGTAATTTTCCAACCTATCCTTCCTTTTCTAGGCCCATGAAACAATCTATTGGAATTTCAATAGAATTTTGCATGTTATTTTGAATGTATAAATGGGTGAAGAAAAAGAAAAAAACTGATTTTGAAAGTGCAAGAAAAGAAAAAGATAGGATGAGTAAAAGTGATGCTATGATAATCTTACTACTGATATCCTCATTTATTTGTCTCCGAAGAACAAGGGGAGCCAACCTCCGTAGCAGAGTGGTTAGTACAGAACGCTACGACGCCAGAAGTCTCTCGTTCGAATCACGTCCTGGACATGGGTGTTCTCCGTGAGTGTTCTTTCATCAATTTCATCATATCATCACTCATCCTCTTTTCGCAATTAGCCAATACCTTTTTGTGCCACTTTTGGCTAATTTGCGAAGATGGGGATGAGTGATGATATGATGAAATTGATGGACACTCACAAACATCCATGCCCAGGTCGGGATTAGAACCCGGGACCCCTGGCATCGTAGTGCGATGTGCTAACCACTCCGCCACGGTGGCTGGGCTAAAATACGTAGAAGAAAAATGAAAGCACATTAGCGTTGTAGTTCAATTAAGGTTAAAACTTCTAACTTCTAACAACTATTATTATCTTTCAAAATTGGCATAAGAATTAGCATAAATATTGTAAAGAGCCATTAAAATTAAATATCAACATCGCAAACCATTCAAACGACTGTATTTTCATTTTATGTCAACTATATAGTCTACAACCACCTGGTTCCCCTACCCCACCCCTTCCGAAGTTGCAGTTTTGAATTCTCGCCTGGACATGGAGTGATTTAATTTAATTTAGTCTAAAGATTATTCATCCTCATCCAAATTAGTCAAGAAGCATTTTTAAATAAGTAACACACAAAAATACAAATGTAGCATATTTTTATGTGCATAAGGGTATTGTCTTGCACACGCTCAGCAGGCGCTAGCGTTTCTACATATTTGCATATACATTTTAAGCTACCATGTCGAATAACAAAAATAGAGTGATTTGCATACATTCGGATAGCATGTCGATAAGTGACAAAAATGTGTTAAACAAACAATCAGCAGCTTCCTTTATACACTGATTCTTTCGTGCATGAAAATCATTAACATTTTGAGACTACCCTTCACCGCTCATGTCTACAAAAGTCGACGTTCACTTATGCGAAAGAAAACGCCATGGCCGAAAGAAAGAAGGAAGAAAGTTATAAACTTGTAGGATGCTTTAAGTGTTGCCAACGCCGTGAAATAAAATTTATGAACCATGCTCACTATCGAGACAAGGCCTGGGAAAAGGTGCAGAGCAGGAATTAAAATGTGTGTTGCCCTGTGATAGTGTTATGTTTCATCATTTCAGTAAGAGAAAGTTATTTTTTTCCGCTGTATACAATTGCTGCATAACTGTTGAAATTTTTAGACATACAGCTAATAAACATGAGGATCAAACTATTAAAGTTTGAAGCTTAAATTTGCTTAATTTGCTGATTCAGTAAAATTCTGCAAATTTTTGCATGTGCTTAATACTATAAACATATGCATTCACACAACGTAAAAAATTACTACACTTAACTTAACCTTAATTGAAGAATTGGAAACATCTCTTCTTGGGTTTCCATTGGCATAGGAGCTAATGAAATTCTCGCAGTTTATGAAGAATATCACTTCCACAGAAAGTCCAAATCGCTGGTAAGTGAAAGTGAAGATAAAATGAACAAAAGGAAGCTCTGTAATACTACAGTATATCTTCTAGCGTTCTGTAGCTTAGAATTTCGTACATGTCCGACTTTGAAATTCATCTTCTAAACTAAAAATCCATCCCAGATTCTTGCAGTAGTGTTCAGAACAGGGTTTTGTCGTTTGCAATTACAGGAATAAAGCAAATTGAATTTTGAGATTTGAGGAAAAAGGAAAGCAAATATATTGACAGATCTCAGAGTGTTGCAATTCTTGAAAAGGAAAAAAACTTGAATAATTTTTCAAAATTTGCTGAATATGATAATACAACGAGAAATTGTCTTATATGAACAAAGTAATAAGCCACTTTCAAGATATTATATTCCCAACGGTTGGCCAATCTCCCTGCCAGAGTAAATGGATAGCAAGTGTATCCAAAGGCGATGAATTCTAAGTTGGAACCATCCATGTATTTCCTGGTCAGAAAGCAAGCTCGTCAAATTTAAAATCCGATTTATCTATGCAAAAATATTTGTATTTAAATGATACATGATGTGGACTTACTGGGAGTAGTAGAGAATACTCCTTACTTGATTAAATTTCCTTTCTTCAGAATAATGGTCTCAAACGTGTCAAGTTGGCAACATTGGGATTTAGAATCCATGTAGCCAGTCAAGAGAGCTGAGTATCTGCATGCAACAGGCATTATATTTTGTCGTGGGAAAGTTTCATCACAGTATAAGCCAATTTCGTGGGTTCGTGTGGCGTTGCATGTCATTCGAGTTACGCAGCTGTTACGTAAATTATAGATGAACGAGCAGCAGATGGCAATGAAATGTTTTAACCTTGTTATTTAGGAAACAATGACACACGCAAAATTCATGCTCATTAGATATTTTTGTTTATTGTCGGAACGAGAAAGGGAACATGAAATTAGTTCTCAGCATATTGAAACTGTCCAGTAAATAATGTTGCTTTACAAAACATCTATGTTGTTTAAAAAATTGAAGAAAAAAAAAACGGAAATGAGAAACCACAATTTGTACTCAACTTGAGTTCAAGGAAATTCGTAGTTATGTTTGCTTTTCATGACTAAAACTAACATAATTGAATTGGCCAGACCCAGGCTTGCTTTATACAAGACACTCGGCAGCAATGACACAGACCAAAACAGGCGGAGCTTGAGATTTTACCATACTTGTTTTGTTAACACTGCCCACAGGATTTTTCCTCAGGGGGCAGAGTAAGATTCCATATTATTATTATTATTATTATTATTAATGCTATTATTATTATTATCATCATCATCATCATCATTACTTTACAAATCATAAAATTCAAACTGAATTGATAATACTTTGGCGTTGTACGCAGGTTCAGACTTGAGTCTACTATGTACTGTAGAGAGAAACTGGATTCGCCTTGCTTCCTTTCCATAAACATCTACCAATTTGTTGATGAACAGTTCTTTGTGTTTTTGTACTTCTTCACAATGCACAGATTTCAAACACAGACCACTTAATCTACTGTCCTTCATGTTACGAGCTCGGATTCATTTCTTTACGTACCGAAGGGTACTGCAAAAAAAGGTAATAATTCAAAATGAGGGTGTGTGAATTATCAAGATCAGATCCCGACTTTGGGAAATTATTTACCCACTTTTCGTAATCCCGAACAGCCGAGAATATCAAAGGATCTTAATTAAAAGAGGTTAATACTTCATATTTTCTGCATTATAAGTTTTAATTCCAGACGTGCAAAAACAATCACTTGAAGCGGAAATAGTGTGTACAAATCGAGATTTCCACCGCATCCCACCGAAAATTCCCCGACCTGCTCGGGAAATGAATTTTTTTTTTCAGTCCCGAACGTCAGGGTTATTTATAATTCCTTCCCAAACCCGTCCCGACCAAAAATTTTCTGCCCCGCACATCCCGAGGGTACTGCAGTAAGTATGATTCTAATGTCTCTTTGTGAAATCGTTCTCTCGTTATTTTCTTGGGTATGGCAGTTAATTTCTGCAATAGCTAAAAACCATTTTATTCGTAATAAATATCGCTACAATTTCACCATTTGAATTTCATGGAATCTAGGACAATTGAGATGAAACCAAAATCACGGACAATTGCGATGATTTTGACGGTAAAGGTCATTTTACAAATTAGTGGTAGGACAATTGCGATGATCAGTACCTAACCTAACCTAACCTAACCAAAGGCGCCACAGAACTAATAATGCTGTAGAAGGTTGGAAAAACAAAATACATAGGTGGCTTGGAAGACCGCAACCAAAAATTCATAATGTTCTGGCCTGCCTCAAGAGCCAAGCAGAAGACACCAACATCCAGTACATGCGGATGGAACTTAATCTAGAAGATCAGGAAAGGAAGAAGCGTGACATTAAAATCGACGAGAGAGTTGGAAAGTGTATTCGCACATATTAGGAAACTGGTGACTTCAAAAGGTGTCTGTTGGCTCTAGCCATGTTCAAAAACTTGATTGAACCTAATTCCCAGTCGAGGTATTGTACGGGGTGTTAAGTCACCTTTCAATTTGATAGAAGATTTAAAATGCCATCTCAATTGTCCACCCGCCCTTTTACTTCATCGCAATTGCCCAGTTACCATTACATGAACTTTTCCCAGCTATCTCAGGGAAGCAAGTGGCCCCCTGCGGCGCTCTTGAGTATCAGTTTTGTGCCGATACTTTAAGTGTAACATTTTTTAGTTATTTGACCGATGATGAAGCAAAGGTCCAAAGCAGTCGAACAAGATTTCGTTGTTAATTGTGCGTAATCTTTTGGATTCTTGCGATTGTTGAATTCCATTTATCTCATTTCCTGCTTCCTGTGCATTGACTTTCTATGTTCATGCAATTTGAGGAAAAGGGAAGGAGCCCAATTAACAGGCTCAAGAGCATGTCCAGTCAATCGAAACACGTGCAACTACAAGGAATGACAACGAAACACCTGTTTGGTGTTCGAGAATGCCAACATATCAACAGATCGGTAACACGAACTTAAACCAAGACGAGGGGGAGGGGGGTTACGAAGTTTGAACCTTCTGTCCATTGATATATCTTTTTTGTTGTCGTTTGGTAAATTCACATAAGGGTGTATACCCAATTTCACTATTTCATATAAACTATCCTAATGAGGAATTTAAATCAATAAAAATAAGACATTACCGTTACTTTAACATTCAATATAGGCAGATGAGAGATTTCACCGAGGGTTCTAGGTTAGAGCCCCGACCTGGTCATGGGTGTTACTTCGCGAGTGTCCCCTTCAACAATTTTAGGTTATTGTGATTCATCCTCGATGTGGTTAGCCAAAAGTGTCAGAAGAGCGACTAATTAAGGAAAACACAAATTAGTATCATTGTGCTCCTAAAGTGGCACATTCACTACTTTTTTTTTAACCTTGACTTTTGTCAGCGTGCGATTAGGTCACCCCTCCCCAATTCAGATTATGGAAGTCAGTTCTACTTTTCGTAAGCACCTTTTTCCAACACATTAGCCCAGCTTTAAACGAAAGCATTTTCTTTAACATTTTTGCTAGCATAAATGCTATGTAAATGCTTCCGAAAATCTTATAGCAGATAATACTTTAGACGAAAGCATTTCCTGGAGCATTTCGGTTAGCTTTTGCGATTACAATGTATAATAATACATACAGCACGAAAGGTACGTCGAGTTACATCATCTATGCTGAGTGCACGGTGTTTACAATTGAAACAACTAAAATATTCTTCCATACGTGTACAGTAAACGCTATAAAGTATGTATTTAAGCAGCGCCATTCTTGTGTACCTAAAATCATTTAATACGAAACGTTATTCCTCTCGGTTGAATAGTTATCGTATTTTTAAAATGTAAAGTAATGCATGGTTTACATCTCACGCGGCCGCCATTACAACTGCACTCGTGACCTAGAGGTCGCTTCTGATTGATTATGCTACGGAAATAGGACCGATCCTATCCTTGAGAAATGTCATGGAAGATGCCATGGCATCTGAAATGCCATAAGATTTCTCACCTTACACGGTAGCATTTTGGTCATGGCAGAAATGTTAAGAAAAATGCTAAAGAAAATGCTTTCCTCTAAAGCGGGCATAGGTATCATCATTGCACCTAAAGTGGACATCAGGCACGTGCTTCTTTCTAGCAGGGAAGAGACGGCGAATTCTGCGTGTCCCGTACAGCGTGTGGTCGGGCATTGTCGTGTAGAAGTATCTCGCCACTCAGATGACCAGCTCGTGTAGAAGTATCTCGCCACTCATCTGAGCATCCTTCCTCCTGGTGGTCTGTCGCAATTTCTTCAGGGTCGCACAGTTTTGCTAGATCTCAGATGTAGACTCTGCGCCTACAAAAGGAAATAAGTCTACCAGGTTTTATATCGGAGCAGTTATCCAAGTCAACATTTCACACTGAGAAAGAGGGCACCTTCAACGGAACATAAGGGAAATACAGATACGAGTAATAAGTTAATCTTTTCACCAACATCTAAAGTTACACCATACAAAATTGAATTCCTTTCACCAACTCCATCTATTCAACGTTCATCCTCAATGTTGGTATTTGCCACAAGTTGCAGAAAAGAGACTCAATATAACAAGAACACAAATACAAGAAAACTTTATGTACAGGGTAATTCTGAAATTTTGTACCATTTTGGATCTAGCAAAAGCAACTTATTTTTCGTGTTATATTGATTATATTTAAAAGCGAAATTATTGCTAAAACAGTTTCCAATGAAAGCTTTAATCACTGAAGAAGTATTCGGTCTTAGAGTCTTATATTGACTAATTTGACCCGCTTATTTACAAGACGTTTTTCAAATGTTAATGACAGTTAAAAACAAATGTGTATTTTCACAGGAGATAACATAACAGTTCTTCTTTTCTCTAGCTGAACCTGCTCCCATTGCTAGTGGCTGTTAGTACAGCAACCAGTGCTAGCTGCGATGACTCACCGTCCAACGAAACCAGTAGCGATTGGTGGAGCGGTTCAACAGATGACGTCACCGAGAACCACACGGCATCGGACTGGTGGAGCGGCGTCGTGGAGGAAGACGCGATCAAGCCCCTCCACCTGGATGGGGAAGGGGGTCTGTGGCAGTCTTCCTTCGTCCCACCCCCGCCGAGGCCGGCCTTTTTGGATGAGCAGGCAACACCCGACGGGGTCACCACCTGTGACCTTTGCTCATGGGCTTGGCACGAACGACCGAGACTCGCTGAAAACGCAGGTAAACACAGACTTTTGTTCTACAAGTTTGAATTGAGCACACGATGCAACCTTTCACTAATTCAGATAATGTTTTGTTCTGACCAAGGATCTACTTGCACGTTTATTTTGATTGAGCTCAGAAGTGCAGTTCTTGGATTCTCTGTTGCTGTTATTAGTAGTACAGCCAGGGGCAAATATATTTGTAGGCAAATTGTCAATCGCTAAAGGCATGCAATTCTGTTGATTCGAAGCAGGTGCTGCCCTCTACTTACTGACGTTTTTATTTCAATTCATTATCATCACAGTGTGGAAAACAGAATCAATGAAAATGGTAAGGGTCCCAGGTTCGAATCCCACTCAGGCTTGGTTGTTTGTGAATGTCCATTCATCAATTTCATCACTCATCCCCATCTTCGCAAATTAGCCAAGAGGCACAAAACGCGAAGTAAAATAAACTAAATCAATCAATGAAAATGGTGATGGACAATTCATCAACGGTTATTCCATGCCAAATCATTCAATGGTGGTTGCATGACCATTTTAGAAAATTTTCATTTTTATTACATATGTTTGTACATGTTTCTAGATATCAAAACCAACGTTCGTTCTCCTGGGGCCACCATTTTTCCAACATGGCGCATGGCCTTTCTTGCTCATGAAGCAGTCTACAGAAACCTTAATATCTCAAAAACCATTAGAGCAAGAGACCTGAAACAAAATTCATTTTGAATCTAATGAAGTGTACTTTCTATGATATTTAAGTATGTTTTGCTCAAAATTGCTTCCTAAGTATGAAAATTATGGTGGAAATTTAGGTAGCAATAGTTTAAAAATTGGATTTTTAAGCCAGATATTTTAAATGAAGGGGTTTAGTCTAAGGCTTCAATTTTTTTTGTATGTGTAGACCTACTTGCAGGGTGTCTATAAATAAAGTATCAGTGCTTATAAATGCACCCCTTTTTTCAGCATGGGTCAATCATGGTCGTTTATGGAATTTTGACAGTTTTTAGGGTTAAATATCTCAGATGGGACCTCTTCGAAAATTCTGTTACCACACAACTAACGAACTGAAAGAAGCCGTTCGGCATGCATTTGCCAAGATCACTCGCACAATGCTGCGTAGAATTTCACACCGTACCTGGAGGCGCATAATTCTCTTTTATGAAAATGATGGTGTCCACACAGACATTCTGGACTAAATTGTTGTATGTACCTCCTGAGCTAGCATGTCGCGTCTGTTATCATACTCTATTTACTTCAGATCCCTCGTCGCAAAATACATAAGGGGAAATGGGACTTCTGGCTCACCCTGTACAAGTATGAGGCTCTAGTAATTACGAGATTTTCATTATGAAGTCATATTTTTAATAAACTTATACTTCGAAATAATACTTTATTATAACGTTGTTTTACTATTGCAAATTTCAGTTTCAGCAGCATCTTCTAATTGGCGCTTAAGTTTTCCTTATGCCTTCTTTCAAACAAATAACTATTGTTCCTAATTGACACTTGGTGCATTGACTTCCGCGGGAATCCAAAATGGCTCCTCAGAACATGTCGACATTGTAATTGAGAGATGTTTTATGTCACCATCACGAAAGGGATCCATGCCCCGTGAAAGAAAGGGAAAAAAAGGCTGTTTCCCGTGAGAACACGCACCTAAAGTTATCTCTGAACGAAAAAAGGAAGCGACGATACCCTCAGGGGGATGTAACGGAGATGGATATTTTTAATAGCAACATTTACTTCCCCACTAAACCCTTGCTAAGATAAATACGTGCCTCGTAAATCAAACACTTCTAACTTTATATTAATGCTTGTTGAGACGAAACGTAGTAGTACTGTTTTAGTTATTTTTTTATTATTATTATTATTTCAATCCTATCGCAACGCAAGTGCGATTGGCAAATTGTTCTTTCTCAAACAGCTGCTAGCGATTATACTGCAGTTGAGTTGAAGTGAGTTTCAAAAACGAACCCCATTAGATTACTTGGACTATCTTATCACTTGAAATCCGTGTTTTCTTCTCCCTTCATTAAAATCCATACGGTTTTTAAACACATTCATTTCCGCGTATTTGATCCACTTACTTGTATATTTAAGTTTCTACATGCATATAATACCATATATTGGGGTAACATTAAATGTGCACAACAATTTCAGGTCCAAGTTAAGCTTTTGTAAAGATTTTTTTAGAAAATCAAATTCATCGTTGTTCTTTTTATTGGTTTAATCCCCTCTTTCAAAGCAAACTCTAGTAGACAGCATTTCAGTCAAACATCCATTCACTATCCGTGATTGGTCTATCTGTATGTTCCACTCAAAGGCAGTAATCACAGACACATAGTTCCAGACCGGATAATTAAATAATTTATTGTTGAATTCCTGTCTCTTTCTTGTGTAGGCAACGATGGTACCAAAATCACAGTCTAAAGATTAAACTGAGGACGAAATCAGGCTCATCGAGACGAGACATGTAAACTTGCTTCACAATGCGTCCCATTCAAGCATGTACAGAGAAGGGGACACTGTCGGAATATTTATAGGTAGATTACATTGTGTAAAGAATATGTATGTTTTAATACCATTTTGGTTTCGAGACTACATCGAGACTTAGCCTTTGCGACTGGAATTTAGATAACGAGATGAGCCAAGCATTGAAGGACGGAAGGGTTCGATTCCCGGGGTGGCTGATCTAAGTTCGGATTTTTTCCGGCCTTGTCCACGCATAAAAATCTGCTCCGGGGCTCACCCAGCCTCAAATCAATGGGTTCTTGGGGGCAACCCGGGTGGGGGGGGGTAAAGTCCCTACCCCCACATCCCCTAAATGTATCTTCATGGCACGGGGATCTTTACCTTCACCGATATAAGGAGACAGGCTTCCTTACGAGACGCGACTGACCAATTCATAGGCGTGCGCCGACCCTCCGATTAGGGACGGCAAAAGCCCTGATGCAAGTTCAGTCGGGAAAGACAAACCTCATTTTATCTCACTGTTTTAGTTGCATTGTGTGTGTATATATATATAAATAATGCAGCAACATAGAGGCACCATAACGAATAAATAAATTGTCTCTGTGACGCGCTCCTTGTCCTCCAAACAATTGAGTTCATGTATTTAAGACAAAACTGTTTAGCAGCAAGAGTCTGAAGCACTTAGTAGTTAAAAATTCTCTCTCTGGTAATTTACAATGCTTTACGAAAAACAAGAAAATTGCGAGCGAAGCGAACAAGAAAATTTGAAATCCAAATTCTTGCAAAGTGAAAACAATATTGATTTAATATGGCACAAAAAATTTCGTGGGGGCACTATATGGCATTCTCTTCTACATTTTTTTTTTCATTTAGGTCGTTCAGCGCCCCCTAGCTACGTCTCGGAACTTGACAAGACTGTAAGGAAATAAGACATTGCGAGCAAAGCGAGCAAGAAAATTTTACGTAATGTATTTTTATATGTATAAAATTTGATATCGATGGGGGCAATTGCCCCTCTGTCACCCTGCAGGTATTCTTGGCCGTCTGGAAAAAATAATGCAAGAAAGACGCGAAAACTAATTCCATCATGAGTATATCCTTTTGTCCTGCTACTCTTAGATTCTACTAGTCTTGCTTACTTTTACCTCAATGTTTGCCCAGTTGGTCCCTAGAATAGATTTCCGTTCAAGACTGGGGAGGGGCAATGCCCATTGCCCCCTGTGGTTTCGCCACTGCACCCCCTAGCCCCGTAATTGCTTTGGAGTTTAATCGGCTTGAAAATACTTAATTTTCTTTAAGAATATAATATCGTTCAATAACGGCAATAAGATTCCTCTCCACTAAATTTCTAGGCTAAAGTACAATAATGTAGGAGGGACATGCACATCTGGAAGGGCGGGCAAGGATGGCCACACCTCCTGCTTAGAAATTGAATGTCAACCTAAAATTATATATTTCACACGTATAATTTGATTTCAGTCATAGCAATTCTATATTAATGCGATAATTTCAAATTCAAGTAGTGTTTTTGAGGGGGTGCAACACTATTATGGGGGTAATATGCCCCATGGAAAAATACCTTGCTTGTCTCTCCGTGGAAAAATCTGCGGACGTCCATAATTATGGGCGGGGGCAATTGCCTCCCCCCCTTCGCGCACGCCTATGGACCAATTCCAAACCGTAGCCAGGCTACAACACAACTTTTGTATGAAAGCGAAGCCGTATTCTACACCCAAAAAGAATCTACTTAGTGCTTGAATTACAAATTAGGTCGGGGGGGTGTTCGATTGAGTCTTGGTACTAGTTGGGGGAAGCTTTGCCATTTCCCTCCACTTCGAGCACTGCTGTAGCAGCAGTTTGTTATTAAAACCGATAAAAGACAGCCTTTAGTGTTACTTGGAAACCACTGATGCAATAAGACACCAAATATAGATTTTTACAACTCTGTTTTGCAC
Source organism: Lepisma saccharinum (assembly GCF_977018435.1). Lineage (NCBI taxonomy): Eukaryota > Metazoa > Arthropoda > Insecta > Zygentoma > Lepismatidae > Lepisma > Lepisma saccharinum. Next base: position 28,739,217 of record NC_139236.1, read on the forward strand.
CTTAGCACCATGATGAATGTTCAGTTACACCCAGTTTCAATAATTGTGATGCAACATTAAACACACATTGGAATGGTGGATTAGAATAATATCTTTATACTTGTAATAATAAGATGAGAAGATGTCTGCTGAACTCCGCGATAGAATGGTTAGCGCAGTGACCATGAAGTCAAATACCCATACCTCAGATTCGAACACTGGCAAGGCATGGGTATCATTGTTTTTGTCCCATCATTTGTCAAGTTTAGATTAACCCCAAGGGGCATAAAGGCGATATACAATACAAGCAAAGAAAGGAAAGAAGGAAATAGTATTACATACAGTAGCTCAGCTTATGTACACAATCAGATTATGTGTAGTTGGAGATACACCTTTTCTAAGTCTTGGTTAGACCAACAGGTTCACCTTTATTTTGAATTGCAAAGCAGATAACATTCGTTACTTTTAAATTGCTGTGGGCTTATTCTGTGTAGTTAATACTCGGTTCCAAGAAGAGTAGAAAGGGAAAGAAATTAATGAGAAATTTAAATCATGTGGGATATGAAACGACAGAGGAGATGAAAGATCTTCAAGTGAAGGGTGAACGTTTGCAAACGCAATCACAATAGGCTTCATTCCTTAGTGTCAAGAAATGTATTACCTGGCAACATTTTTTTCCTTTTAAGAAAAACTAGAAGCAGGCATAACCTGCATGACGGGGCAGTGGTTGGGGGTTTGTCTGACCTTGGACAAGAACGACCAACCAAGTAGCCGACGTGCCTGAATAAATCTTCAACCTAACACACCAACTGGATACAGTCGTCTAGCTACCGGTGCTCGTGGGGGGTAAGAAGAGATTGCACGTTGCATGCTCAGGTTTTTTTTGCAGCGTTTTGTTTCCTATTCACGTAGCGCATTGTGGGAAGAACGGAATACATACATACACAGGGTGTCGTCGTACAACACGGACACACGTTCACAGCTTATGGCTACAGTACATCAGGAAGCACAACTTTTCTATGTAACGTTTTGTTTTTTGAGGCCTTGTTTTGAAACTACAAGCTCTCAAGAAACGGCATTTTTTTTCCTGTTTGTATATAAATGCCGCTTCCTTTCGAACCCCCCCCCCCCCCCGTCATTACGCAGCAACGGGAAATTGAAAATCAAAATCAATATATTCCTAAGTAAAGCATCAAACTATAAAATAATAAATAAAATAAAAAATGTTACACTATTGAACAAACGGATGTCTCTACCACATCAAAACTTCAAAAAATGCCAAACTAAATTACAAATTTCATTATACGTATCTTAAATGTAACAAGTATTAGGAAAGAAATGCCTTGAAGACTTGGGCTCATATTTTTACCATTGAGAAGGCCTATGATATGATTGATTTTTTTTAAAAAAAACAACATGTAATGTTACTTTTCGTATAGTTTCCTTTGGTGCACTGTTCTGTTTTATGACAGCCTAAAGTACTTTCAGTTCATCTTTTAAATCAGTAGGGTAAATGTATTTGGAGCCTTCATGTGTTAATATACAGGCAAGTTTTGTACACTTTTGAGACAAACGATCAAGTGCATGGGCGTCGCCAGAATTCTTTATAGGGGCGGTCAGGCCATTGATAAAACTTGAATAGTAGAAAAAACAACAATAATTATTATTATTATCATCATTGTCTTGATTATGATATAATACCTATTATAAACCAATGAAAAAAAAACACTTTTTTCCAAATTTATTATTATTATATCGTTGGGGAGAGACTTCTAATCGATCCACCGAATTAGTGAATATCCACTTCATACAGTTAGTGTACTGAAATGCATAGCTATTTTATTTTGTTGTTAACTTCTGCATAACTTGTCCAAGAAAAATATAAGTATTTGGGAAAATGTTAGTAATAAAGTTCTGTTGTTTCGCCTCACCCCATAGAACTGATAGAACTAACTTTTTTGGAATTTTGAAAACTGCAGGACCATTTATTATTTTAGTTTAAATGGTAAAATATGAAAACATAACCTGGTTACTGTATTTACACTACTGTATTTTCGATCTAGCGCTGTTTTTACTTTGGTTATTCTGTTCGAATATTAACTGGTCGTTATTTCTTCAATTAACAATAATAGTAACTAGCTCCGGATCTGACAAAACTTTTTTTCGAACTTTAAATAAACTATGCCAATTTCTAGGAGTGATCGACGGACCGGTTCGAACCCCCTCCCCACGCCCATGTTCAGATGGCATGTTTTTAAGCTTACTAATATCAAGCAATAAATCGACTTTGTACCGTGTTTTCGGATCTTCGACACGTTTTGTCACACTGGAACTACTGCTTCTTTCGATTTCGGACCTGTACAGTATTGCCTCTCTTTGGATCGACTATCTAATTTCTATATCTTTCGCATCAACTAAGTACAGTGGTGCGATTAGAGGGGACAGTTCTCCCCACGTCTCGCCACGTGTGCCTCCGCACTATGCTAAACCTTATCTACAAAGGGAAATATACTATCTTCCTCCCCACCAGTTTTGGCACCTTGCCCCCCGCCCCTGTTTTTGGAACCAGTCGCCGCCACTACTAAGTAAGTGGAATTTTTCATCACTTCAGTGCTCTGATATATTTGCAAGATATCTAACAGCATCTATCACATCGAGATTAATGTTTTGTAGATATTTGCTCACTACATTTATGTGGAGTGAAATTGAGCCTACTTCGAACAAGTTTCATCAGTAATATTATAACTTCCAAGTTTTCAATAGGCTTATTTTTTCTTCTCTTCCAATTTTGCCGCCCTACAAATTTGCCTCTCTGGGCGGCGGCACGGTTCGCCCCCCTTTCGCCAGTCCTGGTAACTATGCGTACACAATCGTCATTGCCAATGACAGCTATGGATATACTTGTGGGGGGGGGGGGCATTCCATGTCAATGTGCCCGGGACACAATAGAAAACAAAAGTGAATAAAAAAGTTAAAGGAATAATATTAGGACAGATATCTTCTACCTTTTAACATAATTATGTATAATACTTGATTTTTATGCAAATGGCAATTTTAGATTATTATCTCACAAGGTAGAATAAAGTTACATTTCATTGAATTTCAAAAATTGAGATTCAAGACTCGTGGAACCAAAAAGAATTAATTTCTCCTATATCTGTTACATTTCTCCTTCAACGAAAAGTAAATGAATTTCCTATTAAGTAGAGGGGCAGTGTTTCTACCTGTGGCACAAAATTGTTCACTTGTAGCTATAGAAATCTTGGAAAGTGTTTTAAGGATAGTTATGTTTAAACAACAGTGTTTAGTTTTATAATTCATTGCACAGAAACTGTTGCTTAACGATCAGTAGAATAGTTACTTTAATTACTTTAATGACGAAAATGTAGTCTGGGTGTCCGATCCGTGACAATGGAATGAATGCCCCTGGTCTGTGTGGAAGCAGCACAGACATCTCCAGTGTGAGTACCTTCTCACAAAATTATGAAACAGGATATGCAACATATGGACGTGATTCATGCATAATTTAAGGGGAAGGAGTTAAGTCCTGGAACTTCGTTTGCCTTCAACCCCCTTTCATATGTTTCATCACAGAAAAAAATAATTGACAGTGGGTACCATGAATCTGTCCCACGTGCTTGCATACATATGATACCATATTGCGTTTTTCAAGGACTCGTAGCGTGGAAGCGAGGCCTTACCGAGCAAAACGTTACAAAGAAAAGTTGCTGTTCGTCTTGGTGTCCTGTATCCGCTGTAAAAGTTTATCTGTGTTGTACAGCGAAACTCCGTGTAAGTGTATGTACCTTCAACTCACATCGGATAGATGAATTCCTTTAGTTCGTAATCAAGGCAAGGCACCTCACGCTTTTGTGTCGAGACGTTATAAAAGAGCTGCAAAACATTGTAAAATGATTAAACGTTGTCTTGGGTAATGGCATGTTTACTTAGTACGAGGGGTGTACAAAATATTGAGCCTGTTCTTCGTGTACTCCCGTTGTTTTGCATGCTTTCCAGATAAATCGAGACCAGACACCAGGGGCGGATCCAGGATTCAGTTTGGGGGGGAACCAATTTCCAAAAGTGTACACATAAATACTAATGAAGATTACAGCAGTACTTTAAACTAAAGTTTACCATGGTGAAACAAGTCTTTTATACTTTAATATTTCTTTAAGTACCAATTCCAGTCATCTGTACATGCAGCCAAGTTATTAAGAACAAATATATTTAAAAATTACATTGTAAAAGAAAACAATACATATATTAAAAATAGCGTATTCCTCGCGAGCACAGAAACGCACAAGTTACAGAAGTATACTTCATATTAAAAACAGTCTGTTTTACTTAATTTCTTAATTATTTTTTGCTTTATAATTAGTTTAATGTAGCACCTGAGTCCTTTTCAGTAACATGCATGGTACATGATAAAGCTGCTAGTAATTTGGACACCAGTTTAACTTTTCAATCTTCAAATAATTGGAACTTACTGAAGACATTTAACTCACCCTACAAATACTGTAGCTGTAGTTTTCGTGAATGTTTCCTTGCAAATATGTCAATAACCTCCTCTGGTTTCACTTGGTATTTGTCTTTATGGATGTTCAGGAGAGCCAAACCATTCAATCGTTCATTACCTATTGTAGATCTAAGGTAGGTCTTGAACGCTCAGCTGTAGCCGTTGTGGCTGGAATCACACACAACAGGTGAAGCAAACTTCTAATATTGGGATACAAGGAAGAAAATGTGTACGCCTATGCTGGATTATCTGGGGCAGATTTTTCCAATAACCAGAATTGTCTCCATAACTTGAGTTCCCTTTCTAATGCTAAAATATACTGCACATCATCTTCATAAAAGTTAGCTGCCTCAATTATATCTTTAGCTGGGTTATCTTCTTCAACAATGAATTTTGGAATTACTTTCTGAAGAGTGTTAAGACATCAATCTGGATTCTTTAAAATCTATAATCAAATTCAGATATTAAATAATCCAGAAAAGGGATGAACACAACACATCTGAAATAATCGATGACATTTTTTGAGGGAATATTTGACCTATGTCTTTGATTCTGTGCAATTCTTGGGATTTTTACATCAACATTCAGCTCTTCAGCAAGTGCTTTACTTTCCTGAAAGACTTTATCAAACTCTTGAGCACTGTTCTGTCTTATATCCAATAGAGATGAGTAAACAAGCTGAACCAAGTTTGATGATTGCGTTAAATCCATTTGCTTGTTCTGTAGTTGGATTGACAAAGGAAGAGTAATGGACAGGAATTTTGCTAATACTTTTGGACTGATCAGAGGCACCAACTTTCAACGACATACGGGTGCACCAACTTTCAACGATGCACGTGGGCACCAACTTTCAACGATGTTCGGGGACACCAACGTCCAATGGTGTATGGGGGCACCAACTTTCAACAATGCACAGGAGGCACCAACTTAAAATGATGTTCTGCACTCAGCAATTTTTAACGATATACGGGGTGCATCACTTTTCAAAAGTGTACACATAATTAATAAGATTTTTTTTATTAATTTTGTAAATTACATATTACGAGTATAATTTGCTCAAGCATTTTGGGGGGCACGTACCCCTGTGCCCCCCTCTGGATCCGCCACTGCAAGACACTATCTTCTTCATCTGGCAAAAATATGTATATTATGCTCTATCTCAACTCGAGTCAGGAGGGAAATTGTGTATCCAAGTATCGAGTATCGTCTCGAGTGTGGTCCATCTCATTCTCGTCTTAAGTTACAAATGCGTGTCTCATTCTCGGTCTCGTCTCGAAATAAGCCATACATGTCGCAAAACCATAAACAAATTATAGACGGTACGCTACGGACAAAGTATGTAACCAATAAAAGCAAAGAATGTTATCTGGATAAAACTTAAGCTAAATTCATAAAGTGGAATATGCATCATATGCATAGATAGTTGCAGGATCTATGGATGAGGGGTTAAACACTCGCACTTCACACTGCCACCAGCCTCTCGACTGAATTGATAATGTTTCCATGCTGTACTAGAAAATTTAATGTTTTTCAACAAAGAAAAATGAAAGTGGCAACCATGGATCTGAACTGCATGGCTGCATAGAAAATTCCCTTTCTCGAGGGTTCGTGTAGCGTCGAAACGAGTCTTCAACAAGCAAAAGGATACAGAGAAAAGTTCTTCATATTGATGCACTCTACACGATGTGAAAACTTTTTGGTCTTGTACGGTGACACCCTATGTATATGTATGTACTGTAATATAAAGTGAAATGTTCAGGCTTCATTGCAGTTGCACGACGTGAAATAATAAACTAAAGAAATGGGTGCAGAAAACACCTTCGTCACGCAAATACTGCAAGAGGAGCATGTTCTCCACGCCCCACGCTTCACGCCACAAATGTTCGGCAGACAAGTACATCGCTCCTCCTGCCATCTGGCGTCAAGGTTGAAAGTTCGCTTTCGTCGTAAAACAGCGTCCGTCGCGCCTGAACTGTGGGAAAGAAGCGTATCGCTTGTCCACGTGAGTATCTCGTCTACAATGGAGCCCGAAAGGAATGTGGGAAACACGGGAGAAGCGACAAGACAAGATGAAACCAGGAATAAAAAAGAATCTCGATCCCAGTCTGCGCGTGCTTCTGTTGTTTCAGATTTAAAAAAATAAAAAAAATGAAAGTATGGAATTCGGAGGTTTTACCTTGCCGATCAACTCACGATGGCTGCTTATCGTGTTCCCGGATTTGTTGAGGGGAAATATAAATTACTTTCGGTTCTTTTCTCGTTGCCTTCTGTCATTATTAAACCAGAGTCGTGTGTTTCAGTCAGTGTTCAAGAATGCTTTTAGTCGCTAGCTGCACGGACCAAGTTTAATACTGTATTTCATTGCTACAAATTGTCTTGGGGAAAGAAATGATGAAATTGGCAAATATTTTTTTTTCGAGGTACTCTGAATTTATGCTCGTGATTTAAACCAATAGACTGACCAATAATATACTTCGAGCTTATATGGCAGTAAATTGTTAGTAGAGAACGGACACTAGCTGATGAGAAATGACGTCATGTGCGGTCTTTTTTTTTAACGGAGTAATAATTGGAAGCGCAGTCGCAATACATCGACACATGTAAACAACAATATGGGAAACAGGCACGTATCTAGAAATACATTTCGGGGAGGAGGGTCCGACCAAGTTTCTAAACAACAATAATAATAATAATAATAATACATTTAATTAAAATAATATTAACATAATATGTAAATTAATTAATATTGTATTGTTATTATTACAAGGGTTGGTAACAAGGTGGTAATAGAATATAAATATAACTGCATGTATTCATTATCTGGCTTACGTGTAGTTAAGATAGCTTAAATTTGTATAAAAACTGTTCTGGCAAGGAAATTAATGTCAAATAGATAAAGAATTGAATATTTATTGAATAACAAAAAAGGAGGATCCAATTGTAACAAGCAAAAATAATTGTACGGTGATCACCTCTGATTGCCTATTACCATTAACGAGCAGTGATCACTATTACAATTGACAAGAAGTAAAGTTCCTGATTAATATTTTATGCATATTATCAGAAGTTCAGCTGAAATAAATAACCATCGATTATACAACAAAGGCTAAACAATTATATTTTGATTATTTAATTTTAGTATTTAGTAAGTCTTTCGGGGGGGTCCGGATCCCCTGGACCCCCCCCCTAAATACGTCCTTGATGGGAACTAGATGTACAGTCACCCCCAATAAAATTGTGAAACCTTGCTCCTGAAATACCCGATGCGTTATGTATGTTGCCTAACTCTGCAGGATAAGTAGATTTTAATAGCAAATTTTCAACGGAACTTCTGTCACCGTCGTGGAGTTAGGCAACACACACAACACTTTGCAGGGAAGGGAGGGAGCTAGGTGTCCCATTTTTATTGCCGCTAACTGTACTATGGGAGAAAATAATTACATGCATTTATCTTGATGCGCCTTATCTTCAGATGTATCATTCTTTCTTTTCAGAAAATTCTGAGGACCTTGGCTGGGTCATCACCTTAGTCATAGTAGCTCTGGTATCAGCCTTTGTTGGAGCGGTTCTGATGGTCACTGTGCTTCATTGTCGCAAGTAAGTACTATGCATGGTGGTATTTGTAGGGGGGATTGGGGGGATTTCCCCCCTACGAGTACTTGTGTCCCCCTTCCCTCTGCTTGATAAATTTTATCCATGGGGTGGAAATGTTATATGGCATAAAATCATAATCTCATGCTGTTCCTAGACAGTCAGTAGAATCCCCCTCCCCCCAACTGGAAATTTCTTAATTAAATTCCACACTGGTACTGTGTATACAGCATTGTTCACGTTGTAGTTTTTACAGGTAGACCTGTCGGGCTGTGTGTGTGTGCGCGCGTTCTGGAATTTGCTTTTGGCATAGGTTGGAAGCCCTCACAAAATTGCACTTTACAAGGACAATTCAGCTCAAGTAAACTCGTATTATGCGCGGAAATTAACTAGCATCGAACTGTTACGATTAGAATACTATATATAGGAAGGTTGGTATTATCGTGATATAGGTAATATCGTGATAGTTTTGTGTTGACGTGTGTTTCTGCCTGGCGCCATTTTGCTCACTTACTGGCAGGACATTGAAGAAACACGTACGAACGACAGGCAGTTTCTCGCACGCGAGGTTATTTTGTGATACGTCAATACAAAACTACAGCGCCTAGAATAACGTAGTGTGGAAAACGGCATGCTTCTGTGCTCTCTGGCTGGTTCCACTCGAAAATGATCCGCCAGAGGCGCTGGTGTTGACCCCGGTGCTCGACTGCTTATAATGGAAGTAAATGGAGTTTTCGCTGCAACGTCTGATTCTTTTACATGAAGCATTTCTATGAATGTGATAATTGCTATGATATTTGGTACAGTGGTCGCGAAGATATTAACGAACATTCTAGACAGTCGACCACGTCCTGTTATCGTCATACTTTCGTTAATAATACGGGAGAAAAAATACGCGTGGAATGCTCTTTGCAACTAAATTTTTGTGTATGAATTAGGTTCGTTATTATTATCATCATCATTTCTTTTAAATATATACACACTGAAGCATTTGTATTTTTGATATTTACTGTCTCTTTTCTTCCGCTTTAAACTAATCGCGGCGATGATGATGATGATTGCATGACACGACAAGGGGAACCCCACAAAACTTTCTTAGTGCCATCGACATGAGTGTAAGGCAACTTTCAAACCAATGGGACAAGCGACAGACTGTAAAATAGCATTCATTGCACATGAGGGTCCAAACAGCAAACGACACGTTCATATGGCGTATTCGCGTGCTACTTGTTACTTCGGTCGGAAAGCTCCTTAAAGGAAGGGTGCTGAGACCGAAGCGACGCGCTACAGGGGGAGTTCCCAACTAAGTGACAAGCGACATGGTGCCTTCAGTCTATTAGCAAGCGTTGCTTGCGAACAACAGATAGGCGACACGATAAACCGCACATTACAACTACAGATCTAGGTGACACGATAAGTCACACGTGTAGCTTTGTCGCTTCTGCGTCGCTCAAACTGGGCCATTTCCTCAATAGCTTGCAACATGTTGCCGTGGTTTGTTGTTCGCGCGTACGCGATGCAATGAGTGTCTTGCTTTAGTGAGACTGCGCACCAAAGCGACAAGCGGCACGCTTGAGGATTTCACCAACCGAACGCTGGCCTGTGCTTCCCGTCATGCCGCTACGATGTGAAATGTTGCTCTTGATTGGCTCGTTTCCAAGCAACATGTGTCGCTTCGGTGTGAAAGTTGCCTTGGACCGAAGGACCCGTGTCGCTTTGGTGTGAAATCCTCGTATCGTTTGTCGCGTGTCGCTTTGGTGTGAAATCCTCGTATCGTTTGTCGCGTGTCGCTTTGGTGTAAAATCTCCTTGAGGAAACTGTGCAGTCAGAGCTTGTGTCCCTACGGTTCGAAAGGCTGCATTGATTTCCGACTGCTCGCTTTCAAGCGACATTTGTGGTTTGTCGCCTCGGTAAGAAATATCTCTTAGGATACTATTTATATTCTAATAACATAGAAAAATAAACTCTAATACACAGTCCAAGACCTGACGTCCGGAATCACACTGCGATGTTTCTTCTTGTGTTACGCATGCTATTTATTTATTAATTTTATTTTACTTTTCTTTCCAAATTAATGCCATTTCGTGACTGCAAATCACTCCACAAATATAACTGTTTCCATCAATTGACTTACCGCCTTTCTAGAGAAACAAATCTACACAATATATTCCAAAAACTAACTAAGCCGCATTACTTTCATAACAAAACTAGCACCTGGGTCGATCGCACTGCCATCTACTTGTCATCGTCTCGGGGAACCAGTTTCTTGGGTCGTTTTCCACACTACGTTATTCAAGGCGCTGTAACAAAACTATCACGATATTACCTATATCACGATAATACCAACCTTTACCCTATATATATATTTAGAAAGTTAAGGGCCTCCATCACGTGACGTCACGAAATCATTCGTTGAATATCTCGGACGAACACCAACCCATGTATAAATTCCACCTTGCATATCGAAAACTATTGTTCAGAGCAAATATTAGAAGGGGATGGACCACAGACCTCGAGGTACCAGACCGGAAACTTGGGTCAACTTGAAACCAAAACTCTTGACGCCTGGGGACACTATCATGGCGGCGAGCGTACTTCATATTTCCACTTGTTACAACTATTTTGAAGGTTGTGAGTCATTGCACCACACAAAATTGCAATTTTGAAATTTAGTAAGAAGGATAGAAGATAACTCTGCATATTCCACTCCACAAGTGAGTACAAATATTATCTTCATAAATAAGAAAACATCAAGAACGTAAAATGCTCATCTCCGCCATATTTCTACCCCCGGGCTATGCGCGAGCGAAGATGCGCGGCTTCAAACAAAAGCGCATCGTCTTCAGTCTGTAATTAGATGTCTGTGGGATGGACACGAGAAAGTAAATGTCGCTCATGCTATCTGGTCGAAAAAGAGAAGTCAGTTGCGACACCCACAATAATAGGTTTGATTCTCAACAGCCTCGTCTGGTAGATGGCGTTGTAAGCATCCTGATCGATGCAATACACTTGGATGGTGAATGTGTGGGTGCCCAGAGGATAAAACTTACAAACAACATCGTTCCGATGCATTGTTAAACAAACATGCAACGCAATTTGCTCTTTCATTAAGTGCAGTTCCATGTTTTAAGCTTTGCTGGACTTTTCATGTGTGCCTTGCTTCAACCATTATTTGTAACTGAAGAGAAAGAGTGCTTTCCGACGTCATGAGTTAAAGCCCACACGGATGTGATTTTTCTAGCTTCACGAACTATACAAATTACCGAATCTCGAGTTTAGAAGAGGAAAGCCACATTACTTTTGAAATTGAAAGAAATTTGTTTCTAGTCTGTGTTCTTTTATAAACACGCATGTAGAAATATATAAAAATTCTTGCACTCATTGTCTAGCAAAACATTTAGGCTACGTTCCACTGATTTCCTCGTTCAGCTCAAATGATGCTCACTGTTGTATGCATAGTGTTGTTAATGTTCATACTATTATTGCTATAATTTATTCTAAGTTTCACGTTAGGTGAAGAAGTGTCACAATGTTCTAATCAGAGCAATCAAATCAAATTTCCAGTTTTCTAACAATTATCTATTATATGTAAGATTAATGGTAATAAAGGATGGAGTCACAAGGGCGAGGAGGGGAAGGAGAGTTCAACCTTCACCCGAATCACCCTCGTAATAATAAATCATGAAAACTTAGCAGTCTTAAGTTCGCAAAGCCATCCCTAGTCTTTGCCATATATTGTGGATGGTGCAACCTTCGTCAAATCTCCTATCCCTATTTTCTTTACGAGAACACGCCCCTGACCCATCACCAAATTGTTGCCTCATTGAATTTGTTTAATTTTGTTGAACAGACTTAGTATTTACTTTGTTTTGAACGTGAAAGAAACTTAAGATCCATAAGGAAAGAACTTGACATGCAGGCTTTTTTAAACATTTATGGTAACATGAACAGCATAATGTCGATCACATAAAAACAGAAAATGAACTTCGATGTAGATGTTTTATTCTCCACCCCAAACTGTTTTTGTCTTAACTAAAATAAGTACTTGCTCTAATATTTCTGTGCCCGGGGCGCACCATCTCTCGTGAGAATGTGAGTGGTGGTGTTTCTTTCTTTCTTTCTTCCTTTTTTTGCATCCTTTAATATTGATTTTCAACTTTCAACAATGGTTAATATCTTTCTTTGTAAATGTTCGTGATCTACGTGACGTTACGGTAGTCTCTTCATGTTACTTTTAAATTTTATTCAAATACAATTAAGACTAGGAGGAGGGGAAGAAACACACAAGTTTCTTCAAGGCCTATCTCCGTAGCCCACCCACGTGTTCGGTGCCAGCGATATTACAAAGACATACCTGAAAACTTTGCTACTGTGGAATTCTTGGCTTTCGGCCAATATTTGGTGCCATGCATGTTACCATCACAGCATGTTCAATTGGCCACGAAAAAAGAGGGAGAGTTTGCCTTACGCAAACATTCATAAAATCTAATAAGAATTTCTAGTTTCGATTAGGATCTCAGAATTCAATGATGCAAGTCCATATATTTGTGAAGTCCTATTCAGGGGCAGAGTATATATACCCTTTCGAAAATTCCGTTGAGTTCTATGAAATCAATAACTAACTATCCATGTTTTATGTAACAAAATTTGTCGCATTGTAATCAGGGGATCCCGGGTTCCATACCCTGTGGTTAAGGCCCCATCTTAAACCAGGGTTGTTAAAGGTCCAGGAATCTTAAATAAATTCAATTCCGGTCCAGGAGGGAAAATCAGTAAACTTAAATGGGTTCTGGACCCTAAAGAAAATTTTTATCTTTCTGTAAAGTTTTTCAATTCGGTCCAGGAATCTTTTTTCCGGATCAATTTAAATACCGTCCAGGAACATTTTTTTCAATGAAACAATACGCAACTTGGACCGAATTTAAATTGTGCTAGAAAAAAGGTTCCGGTCCTGTTGAGAAACCCAATAGAACCCATTAGAATCAGCTTTAGTCCCGATTAACCAGCCTATCTGTGCAAACAGTGGACAAAGGCAAAACTTGAGCTTGAACAATTCATACATCGCACAAATATCAGTAGTCCCAAAGCGTCGTGGCCACAAGGCACGTCCAGAAGTCCACAGACGCACAAAATTCGCAGACTGAGTGATTGCCAAAGCACGCTACGATGCCAGGAGGGGCCCTGGGTTTTCAATCCCGGCCTGGGCATGGTTGATCTTTGTGAGTGTCTCTTCATCAATCACGGATTCTCATCTTTGCGATTAAGCGCAACTGGCAGACAAGACAAGTAGAATAAACCAAATCAATTGATCAACCAAGCGAACAAAATTCGCCTGCTAGCGACCTGCACGAATGATAACATCACAAGCAGAATACCTCACATCACAGAGCAAGGTTTCTAACTGTACAGGTCAACACCAGGGATATAAGGGGTGACCCTTTTTCAAGACACCCAAATGTCAACTTCACTTCCCCGTAGTACAGTGGGATACACAAGTAGTCTATTACTCGCCATGATTTTCTCTCTTGCACCCTATGTATTTTAAGCAATATATTTTTAAGTATGTTGTTGCAGAGGTTGTCAACAGCTTGTTTGGCATTTTGTTTCAATTCTCGAAGCTCTCATCGGGTAAAACAAAGTGCATGAACATGGTGACGGACAATTTGTTTGGTAATACTTATGCATCCCACTGTACATCCTGGACTATATTTAGCAGACTAATGAGGCGCCTGGATAACTAGGATAAAGCTCTGTAGGACTTCGTGTTGTATCGTCCGCATATGCTTATGATTGTCCCTTCATCCATGTCATTATATCACCATTCATCCCCATCGTTGCAATTAGCCAAAAATGGTGGCAGGAATGTGACGAAAAAATAACCTAATTCAATCAGTCAATCAAACCTGTCAGCAACAGATAGCAACACACATAGTCTGCGTTATATGCGACCATCAACGCAAGTGCGCATGCGCTAACTGGACGAGTCCATAGTAGCATAATAGGGGTGACGCGTGCAAGCGGAACGCCAGGAAGCAGTTTTCTCTTAATCATCTTCTATTTCATAATGGTTTTGTTACGAGGTGTAATAACCATTACATAGGACGTGCACATAAACGCAAGCAATAATAAACATCAGAAAGCATACAATAGAGACACTGATCTGAAACTTACAGTGTAGTTACGTGCATGTTCTACCTACTTCCCCTTGCGCATTTTGACTCGTAATATAAACCAGAGACATGCGTTTCAAAATTAATGGCGCTTTATAAACAACACTAAATATAATGGTTCAATTTTGAATTGATTCGTCGCTCGTCTTTTTTTAAAGAAAAAAAATTGGAGGGGTATGATTTCATTCATGTATTTGTAGATTAAAAGTAAGATTTTATTTTTATCTAATTTAGTAATGAAGATCATGTTACCATTAATTTGCTTTTGCAGACCTTTGTACAATCATCAATATCTTGCAAAAGGTAAAGCCTAGACGCTTGAAACAATAATATGAAAACAATGTACCAAATATAGTCATCTAGTGTGGCAAGTAGAAGTCTCTTCTCAAGGATGTAGTAATAAAATAATAGTTATTTATTGATAGTTTTGATAATAATTACTCTAATACTACTTATCGCTACTTAATTTTATATCAGTAGCCTACTTCGATAGATTTAAAGAAACTTTTCTTTCTCTTTCAGTGGAATGAAGAACAACAGGAGTAGAGGTAAGAAAATATCATGTATTTTTTATAAAACAAACAAAAAAGGGTAGAACGGTAGACACTGCATTAAATTTGTTCTCCACATTTACAACAACTAACTTTTCCTGTTGAACTTGAATCTTTTTACATTTGATTGTGATATGTTACCGTGTGAAATGAAATAATTATAAACTAGGATAATTTCGATCCAGACAAATTCTATGGTCATCCCCGTGGGGAGGAAATAAAAAGTTTCTGTATTTTTCAATCACGATTTTATTTATATATTACTCAGATTACTCTGAAAATGATGATATTCAACTTCCAAGTCACCAAGCAGTGCACTTTGGGAAGAAACAGTTGGAATACGCATGATAAAGTCCGGCAAACAGAAAAAAAACAACATTTCTACATACAAGACAAGGACGTATTTAGGGGGGTCCGGAAGCAAAAATGAAGCAAGTCGCCAGTATTCTTCAGTATCATTAGCATATTATCATAGATGCCTACTAAAATTTGATTGAGATTTGATTTAGGGACTGAAACATGCATGCATATTTAATGTTTTATTTATTTTCAACGTCGCACCCCCTAAATTTCATTCCGCACCCCGTCAGCTCCCCCAGATGATTAATCCTGGCGCCGCCGCTGCTGTACGGCTTCGGAAAAGATAAAGAGTACACATTCCTCATATGATCACGATAATAATGCCTTCAATCACTTCAGCAAAGAAAGACCATAAGCACAATACTTTAACGGCATGTTTTCAACGCAGGATGTGATCTGTTTGCCGAAAATATGGCGGCGGGTGTGATTTCGCGCAATGAATTCTGGGGGAAGTTGTTCGCTGAATTTCATCTATCGAAGTTGAAGGAACTAAAAAAAACCTATAAAAAGACCCAAAAAATATCAAAAAAAGGACCTAAAACGTAAAAAAGGACGTATAAATGTGATCCAAATTAATTAATAACTTCATTTTAATTACATATTTAATGAATAAAAAAAATACAAAATTCTGGTGGTATGGAACACACAGTGCGAAAAAACTGAAAGGTTCAAAACATCAGAAAGTTGCCATTTACAGCGCGACCTTCCAGAAAAGTTACGGTTAACGGACCTTGTACCGTACCTGCTTCAGTCGTCCAAAAATGTTTTTTCTCTCGTTTCAGGGAAGGTTCAAATATATTTCTTTCTTTCTTTTTATTTCTTTACTACAGAAAGGATGTTTAAGAGGTGTTGAACTGATGATGATTCGAATTGAGAATGGGCATTAAAACGTAGTCGAAAGAAGGTGAAGTTACAAAAAAAAGCCGTTAAGACCTAAAAAAAGGCTAAAAAATTACCAATAAGCCAAAAAACGCCGAAAAAGGCAAAAAAGTACAAATAAAACCCTACTTTTTCTGGCCTACAATGACCCAAAATGAACATATATTATGTTGGGCCTCGTCTTCGGACACTAGGGGGAAAAAATGGATTTTTCCTCAACTTCCGAGCCCTACTTATCACCATTCATCCTCAGCGTTCAGCGTCGCGATTAGTCAAAAGTGGAACCAATGCGACGTAAAATAACTAAACGCACTGCCATGAAAATAGACGGCTGGGCTGAATTGCGCTGATGCCACATATGAGAAAAGCAAAGCGATAGTGGGACAAAGTCACTGTGTGACAACGTCAACAGGGTTGCGTTGCCTAGTTGGAGCGTCAGACCGACCTCTCTCCGGGGCACTTTTGGGTTATCCCTGACCTTTCGAGCAAATACTGTCAGTTTGTATCACATGGATTACAAAAAACAACTCTACAACGAGATCTTTCATTCTCTTAAACCACCGAATACACGGGATTGTGATCAGACATGGCAACAGCGCGAACTTGTGTCACCCGCCTAATTTCATGGCAGTGCGTTTAAATCAATGAATCAAGTTATATTATTGTTGAATTAATTTCATTGTTGGACGAGGTTGAGGTAATCACTGGTGTTAAGGTCAAGGTGGACCTTTGGCTTGAACCAGCATAAGTTTCGAAAATTTCTCTCTTTTAGAAAAACCGCAACGATGTTCCAAAGTCTGGAAAAAAATACATCCGTTTAGAATTCTTTCCAGAACATCTTCATCTTGGTGTGGTTTTCTTTTGCTGTGGTCGTCTTAACTAGATATATAATTTCATGGCACTGTAGAGGAAGCTGGATGGATATGACTAGGGCTCAGATAATTATGCATTTTGCATATTGCATATGCAAATGCATATTTAAGGATTTTTAACGAAAAATGCATATTTCATATGCAGGTGCATATGTTTATGAAAATAAGTTGTTGATGTGCATATTTCTCTCGCCTGAAAGATTCCATTCGTCGATTAGAAAACAAAGGGTTACAACTTCAAACAAGCATCGAAATTATAGAAGACGTTAAAGAGACCCTCGCCTAGGTTGAAGATCCTTTGTACAGTGTGGCCAGAAAGTCCCTTTTCACCCGAACTAAATGCGTGTAACAATGTAAGATGGTAAGATATTTAAGATTTTTACCTCCCATCCTGATCATTGATATGGCAACAGTGCTCCTCACGTGAATTGCCACGTGACTGCCCGCGGAGGGAGACTAAAGTTTGTACGGTGACCAGTTCATTGTTGCGCCTTTCCGTGTTTGATGCAGTGGCGTACGCAAGGGGGGGGTTACCGGGTTTAAACCCCCCCCTTGAGCTTTTGAAATATTATCGAAAATGCTGTAGAAAAAATTAAAAATGGCTAATTTATCACAGTCAAAGATCTGCGACAGTAATAATAATAATAATAGTAATTTGAATTATTATTCCCATGCAGCATGAAGAAAAACACAACATTCCAAACACAATCTAAGCGGCCGCAAAGTTCAATTTTGCAATTTTTTTTGCAAAAAGTCGCGCAGTGACTTTCGCGAGAATTGTGAAAATTCCTTGCTTCGTCCTTATTGCAAACGTTCTTCCCGGTACTGATTTCACATCCCCTTGTGAACTCTCAAGTGATGCTGAGTCTACATCCACATCATTAAAAAATGTTGAAGAGGTGCTTATTGAATCACCTAGAAGTGATAAATGTGTTGGAATGTCTATAAACTTACTTTTGAACGAAAACATAGACTCAGTGGAATTTAGCAACACGTATTCTCGCGCTTCATCATCATCCTGGGCGAGTTCCATAGGTAAAGGTAATGTAAATTCCCCCGTGCATATAGCACCGTGCCATGGTGGGCTCCAAAGATTCTCGATCTCGAACTATTTTGCAGGTGATGTGATCAGCACCATGCTCCGGCAGCCTTCATCACCCAAGGTTGCTCTCAGGCACCGATTGCTATGAGGCTGGGTGCGGAGACAAGGCTAGATAAATTCCAACCAATTCCGGGAATCGAACCCGGATATCCCACGAGGTTGTCAGATTAGACCACCGCGGCTCCTTGAATGAGTTTCATATTTCGATTATTTCAATAAATTTAATATATTTGCTTGTTTTTATGGATTTTCTTCACACTTAAAATGTCTCACTTATCATATACAAATAACGTTGACTAGAAAATTATTTTGAAACAAAAGAAATGTAATTTTGTTCTATTTCTTTCATAAATAGCAGCTGCATTAGTATTAATTATTAGTAGTAATTAAACTAATTAATTAATTAATTATAAAAATATTAATTTATTAATTATTATTATTATTAATTAAAGTATAATAAAACAATGGTAATGTGAATTTGTAGAAAGTTTTCGAAATAACACCCCCCTTTCTGAAATCCTGCGTACGCTACTGGTTTGATGAACAACAATGGCAGATACCAGTGACTTCACTTTTGAGGAGCGCTTAGTGACAAGTGTGTGGGTCCATGAACGGAAGCAGGGAATGTAGGGATGAAATAAGTGGAGGTGTAAATGGACTTTCTGGCCACACTGTATGTACAGAAATTGGATGCAGTATTGAAAAAGAACAGTGGGTATGCAACAATGGTTGCATACAAATGGACAACATGTGGATGATCTGGAACTTGATGTGTCCGACTTTGTTGCGATAAAATACAGTCCCCTGAAAACAGGAGGAGTTTCAAGTTCGAGAATTTGAGACATCATGTTGTTATCAAATGCAATCATGATCTTGATCTATAATGTATTGTGTTTCATTAAACATAGAACCATTAATTGAAAAAAAATCTGTGTAGCGAATGAGCATTCAGAATAATGCATATTCATTGCCTGCCATGCAATCTTTCATAGTTTGTAATATATAGCATTTATAAATTAAACTGGTTTTTAAAGTGCATATTTTACACTTTTTAGCGCATATTTGCATGCATATTTTGCATCGTTTTAGTGCATAACTATCCGATCCCTAGATATGACTGAGTAAACTACGGAAAGTTGCTCGATACATACAGCAATCACCGGTTTCCACTTTGACCTTGAGAAAGAACTTGTAAAAGCAGGTGGGGGAGGGACGATACTCGACTGAAGAGTTTGCTTTCGTCGGGCTTTTGACCATAAACCTTTTCAATCCTTGGCGTTAATAATGGAAGGAATTTTAATGCATTGTTTGGAATCTTTGCACAGACTTTGGGAGTGGAAGAGAGGAAGAAACGCAAAGAAAAGAAAAAAAAACGAACACCTTAAAACTAATTTTGATAGGTGTGTCACTAGCGCCGGTTAATGGGCGACTTGTAGAGGAAACCACGAGTAGACAAAAGACGGGCGCGGACTTTCAACAAAAGCCTGGTAATTTTCTCACTGTGTCATTAGTTTTATGTTCATTCCTAACCGTGGAAGGGTCGCTAGCCTGTAATGGCGTCTGAATGCCACCTTACATAATTAGATTACAGCAGGCTATTGACGTGGTTTCATGAACGCTGCAGCTGTCAACACGAAAGCCAAACGAGTTAATTGTGGGAGGGACGTAGTGGCAGCGCATTCTAATCATGGATGCCGACAGAAAATTTTCCAAAGGGAGCAAAAATCGAAACGTGACCTTCACCACTGAATTTCTCGTGAAATTCTAGCCTGATTTGATATATCATATCTCCCCCTTTCCATTTAAAAGTTTCGAGGTGAATTCAATATGCGCTGCGCTTGACACACACAACTGGGCCTAACATATTTTTATCCTTAACCAATTGTATACAGCACAACTCCTTTACATTTGGTAGGGTTGTAAAGGAACTGTACAGTATATAATGTAATTGTTAAGTTCTAATACCGGAGATGGTAATAAATAAGGTGAATTATTGAAAAATTAAAGGAAGAATCCAATGCTCACTTAGGGCCACCCCCTTTGAAATCAACAAATGAAGAGGCACTTTTCAACCTCACATGTTTTGATTCATTTGAAATTTGGCATACTGAAAGGGCCACTTGAGGTAGGAAAATATGCGAAGTTGGAGATCCATATCTTTTGTATTTCCGAAATTACAGTGTTGCAGACTATGCGATTTTGACCATTCTTTCCATCTTGTTAACTTTAAATTGCAATACTTCGGCACCTATAGAAGTGATTCGGACGGAGTTGGAAAGGTCTTAAAGGGCTCTTACACATGAGATATTGCATGTCTATGTTAAGGTAAAAAGAAAAACATTTGAAGGTGGTGTAAAGAAGACTTCGGTAACCATTTTCTCAAAAACGGGTCTTTTTCAAAAAAATATATTTCATACATACATTATTACTCAATAACTGTACAAAATTTGAAAATGGGACGCCAATGGGATCCGGAGTTATGTTAGAGTAGGTTATGTAATACATGATAATGTACAGTGGGATCCATGAGTATTACCTTGCAAATTGTCCATGATTATTTTCATTAATTTTTCTTTTACATCCTATGTGTTTTTAAGCGATGGAGTTTTGTGTATGTTGGTGCAGAAGTTGTCAACAGCTTGTTTTGAGTTATCTTTTAATTCTTGAAGCTCTTATTGGATTAAATAAAGTACACGAACAACGTGATGGACAATTTGCACGGTAATACTCATGGATCCCACTGTACGTGCGCGTATTTTGACAGACTAATTCCTAATATTCAAAAGTAAAAGTGTAATAGAAATGAAATACAATATTGTTTGAATTATCGTACATGAATCTAATGTTTAAATTCGCAGTTATTATAAATACAGGATGATTCAAAAGTCAGATCCCATAGGTAACTCCGTTATTAGTGTACATAGTGGAAAGGGGGAAAGTTGTTGGAAATAGGTGAGTTTTAATTTAAAGTGCTAGAATTTTCAACGTATCGTGCACCGTTTAGGCTCTCACTGGTACGAGCCTCATTGGTAGCCGAAAATGCCACATGCTAGGCAATGAATAGTGCATGGCATCGCAATACCATACAGTACAGGGTAAATTAAGAATTGATGACGATAATTACAGGCAAAATGAACAAGTATTAAAAACATGAACATGTGACGCGCACGCCCCTCCTTTCCCCAGACCTCTAGAAAGAGCTAAAAATGCACAAATGAGAATCAGGTTGCAATACATTAGTAGCTAGCTACTTCACACTGTGCCACTGCGCGTGTCACATTCACATTTTTGCACTTTATTATAAACATTTGTTTATGCAACATCCGCGTAACTGGAGCCGCTAGCTATGTAATGAAATATGGTCGTACAATTTAAATGAGCATGTACCTTGATAAAAGAAGTGTTGGAAATGATGTCCTCCTGCAACCACACATTTACGACATATTTATAGGAAATTTTTACTCTTTTGAAATTGCTTCAATTTCTCTTTCTTTCAATTCTAATGTATTGCTTCAGGTTTAAAAGCTTGGTAGCCGCCAGTGGCGTAGCATGGACATTTCGGGTGGTAACGCCAAGTCCGAAGGAAGGGTCGGCCCTTTCTTGCTTAATAATTTACTTATGGTATTAGTCGCCACAGGTATTGTTTATTTGCCTAAAGTCAGCTGGGTTTTCAATAAAACATCATCCATGCATGTTTTAGCTAGAAAATGAGATGCCTCACTATGCCACAAATGTTTTGAAATTTGGTGTTTTATACCTTTTTTTATATCTTTCTGCATGACGCAAGTCATTAAAAACCTACCTGAATCACAAGCGCCTCTGCACAACAGTAGACGTTATTGTTGTGGATGATCCAACTACTGATTGATTTGGTTTATTTTATTTCGCTTTTCTACCACTTTTGATTAATTGCGAATATGAATATGAGTGATGATATTGATGAAGGGACACTGACAAAGAATATCCGTGCTCACGCCGGGATTCGAACCAGGGACCTCTGTCGTCTTGGCGCACTGTGCAAAGCAGAGTGGATGATCCAAATATCGTACACTCTACTGACGTAACAGTGCCGATTAGTAATTCGGACCACTGTTTATTACATCTTGAGAATGCTGATAAACATTTTAAAATAATTTTCTCCAGAGACCATTCGATGTTAAGAGTTTTCAAATGAATGCTAAACATTTCCATTAACACAATATTAAGTAGTTAGATAATAACGAAAAAATACAATAAAAAAATTAATAGTTTTGCGGGTTAAGTGGTAGAGCAGCCACAGGCTGAATTTCTACCACGAGGACTTCACCAACTTACTTGACAAAAACTGTGTTGATCTTTTAGTTTCTAATGCACATCGCTGTTCGTGCGATAAATCATACAATGCAGTGGCCATTAAGAAGCAGTATATTTGAGATTGGTAAAGTTACGTCAGTCAATATTGCGTATTGTAGCATCACATAGCACGAGTTGCATGAGCGCGAAGAACCGGGTAGGAATTCTACCGCTGTCGTCTGCTTCGGAAGGCAGGAAGGGTCACATCATGGGTCACATGAACCAATCACGGTAGACCTCTCTGCTCCGTACGCTGGCGTAAGAGAGAGCATTTACGCGCGTGCTGTAGAAATCGAAGCTTTCCCTCCAGAAAGGCAGCCAGGAATATAGGAGTCCTGTACAGTCGGAGAAATAATTACCTGGGCCACGGGACCTAGAATTTCGTAACGTCTTAAAGCCTGTTGTTTATGCAACCCAAATAACAAATTATTCGCTTAAGTTTGTCTGGTGGATCTGAGTTCTCGGGAAGGATTGAGCATTGATAGCATGAGTCACATGACTCATGCCCCAGTAACAACAAACAACAGCTGGGTGCTACGTGGCCTCAAGAACAACATTTCAGCAACTGGTTTCTTAACAAGATCTACTCGTAAGGAAATATTTTTCGAGTGATACTAGTCATTGTCAAGAAGGTTCACTGAAATGATGGTTCTCATCACAGGCCACATCCCCCACGCTAATTATTTAAGTCCATTTTATGCACTGGACCTACAGATTAAAGTGGGATCCGAACCAAATGTTCCTCTATCTGGTATTGAATTCGGAAGCCTTTGATTACATGTCGAAGACGTTACCACTACGCCATCGGAGAGGCAATGGAACGCCTTGAGAAAGAGACGAGTGAAACCATATTTGGCGTAAATTTTAAAAATAAGACAATATTTTGTGGTCACAGTTTCGAACCGTGGGAGAGGCATATATATTTTTTGTCTCATCGTCCATTTCACGAGTTTATAATTCTTCCTCAGCAACACGATTAATACGAGTGGTAGAAGATAAACGAAGTAAAATAACTGAAACAGAAATAAAAGGAAAAAGCAAAACAAATTTTATCCATAATATTCTGTAGTCACTTCAGTCGTATTCACGGAATGCTACCTTTAGAGAGAGCCGTGGTCTCTAACTTGTCTTTTCCCCTTCCTTTGTGCTCTCGATTCCCTCTGTCACGATTGATCTAAAAATAATTAATGCGACGTTAATTAAACAACCCAAACAACGAAACAATGCACAATCAACTGCCCAACATTCCAATTTTTTTCGAATCGGAAAACAATTGAGATGCTGTAAAATGAAGCAAGCAAGAAGCAGTAATAAACTGGGAATTTGGTACGGTATAGAATTAAATCGGTGAAGATGTTCCATTTTATTGGATTTTTGTTATTTAGTGTCGCTATTCTTTCACTTTTGGCAAATAGCGACGATGAAGATGAGTAATGAGTGATAATATGATGACATTGATTAACGGACACTCACAAAGAACACCCATGGCCAAGCC
The DNA here is from genome assembly GCF_977018435.1 of Lepisma saccharinum. Lineage (NCBI taxonomy): Eukaryota > Metazoa > Arthropoda > Insecta > Zygentoma > Lepismatidae > Lepisma > Lepisma saccharinum. Next base: position 28,763,067 of record NC_139236.1, read on the forward strand.
GAGATTCGAACCAGGGACCCATGCTGTCGTAGCGCGCTGTGCTAACCACTCCGCCACGGAGGTTGGTTAGGAGTGGACATTATACCATATTTTGTGTGCGCAATTGGGATCAATCAATGGAATGACTAGGCATACTATATTATTAATACATTCATATCATAATATCACGTCATATTATTCGGCACGAAGTAACATCAGAGACATTCAATCTTGCATTATTGCCTTTCAACTAATTCTTCGACTTCAGGTTAATCACATCAATAAGATATATTATGAAACAAATGATAATGAATGTGGGATATTGACAGTTATTTCGAATTACCTGACACAAGCAACGTTAAGCAGACTCGGTGGGTAAGCTCATTAAGAGGTCGACATTCGATCTCGTCAACAAAGTTCCCGGATTTGAGTACCGTCCTTGTCACAGGTGTTTGAGTATTTCGTCATTAATTTCATGTAATGGTCACTCGTCCGCGACTAGGAAGAAAAGTAATTACGTAACAAAACTAATAAAAATAAACATGATCGAAGAATACTTATTTCATCTCTCACGAAATCTCCTACAAAACCGGGATATATGAAATATATGTATCTTCACATACTTTTTCGATTTCTATATTTAACTAGCCGAGACCGAGAACGGGAGAGCAATTTACAATTCGAGAAACCGAGAGACGGAGACACTGTCAAGTCTTGTTTGTTTCTTGACATCTCCCTAATTGAGTTGTTGTTCTGTTCGTTATTGGCTTTGTATTGGCAATTGTCATTATTCTTCCCCTGTAGGTAAACCATAACGACGATTTATGATGAAATAAAGCAGATAAAAGGGCAAGAACAAGAAAGTCATGCCTGCCTGGGACTTCAACCTAGAACCTTACGTAATGAGATTTGAAATTCTGGAGAAGGCATCCGTATTTCGCTTGGCTTTCTCAACTTCTGTTATTTTATCATGAACGTATAATTAAAATGGATCTGAGAAAATACGTTGCGATCCATAATTGTGTTGGTTAGATGCTATAAATGTGAACTCCAACATGGAATAAATTATTCCCTTTTGTATGTGGTTGAACATGAAATTTTCTTACACTGTGACAATTTCTTCTTTAGTTTTTCTGCACACATAAACTAATCTGGACTGGACCTTCAGTTTAAAATGGCATACGAACTACTACGTGCATCCATCTTGCATCGAACCCGGGATCCCTTGATTATAAGGTGACGACGTTATCATTACGCCATCGAGGAGGCCCCGTGAGAAAATATTATTCACTCGATCTATACAATAATTTATTTAAAAATTTATATTTTCGTTTTCTTCTTTCTTTTTTGTTAACTACTCTTCTACGACTCTTTTTTTGTCTTGGAATTTCTTCTTGTTTCAGGAAAAAATAATACATGCAGGCTGTATACCCCCCCCCCCCCCGTGCAAATAGATAGAAAGCTCACTCTCGAGAACTAATTTATAAATAACGTAACCATTAGGAAACAATTCGAAAGTTAACTGATATAACTGCAGATGAAACAATACTTACAGACGCTAACGAAATATCTATTCTTGTATAAGCTCACAGGCAACAGGTATCTGGTGAGTCAATCACTCTTGCTAACTATGAGCGAAGGTCACTGAACCAAAGGGTGGCAAACAGGCGTCTGCTCTACGAAACTAGGGTTAGCAGACGAGGCCCGTGTTCGTGTTATCAATGACGTACGAAATAAGGAGGAACACAGCTTTCATATCAAACTAGACGTGTGTTTTGCTTTCTCGTCGTGGCCTTGAAGGCCTACGTAAAGCTTCTCTGCAAGAAAGATATCTTACCATTGAGGGGAGGAAAAGTGTGTGTGTGTGTGTGTGTGTGTCGAGGTCCTTCAACTTTCGTATTCTTGTTCATTTCAGAACGCGTGCTGTATCGTCGATTTAATCCAATCTAGCCATTGTAGGTTTTAGGTTCTGTTTCTGTTCGGTAATTTCACATTGTCTTCCTGCTTATGTTATTCGCGACGAAGCTTCTGGTTTCGATAATCTGGACAATAACGGGATTGTGTTGGTTGATTTGGTGTCTTAAGTCCACTTTATGCACAGTAAGACTAATCGGGAATGCACTTACAGTTTAAAGTGGTATCCGAACCTCTATGTGCCTACACATTACTTTGCTACTAGATATTTGCATGCTAAGATGTAGGAAGTGCTACATTTTCAGTGTGTGGAATTGAGATTTATTTCTGATACGAATAATCCGAGAATGGAGTAGTGAGAAAAGTATCACCTCACATGTTTGAATTATAGCCCCCCCCCCCCCCCCACACACACACAGTATATCGGCCGTGGTTTTTATAACGATATATAACATGGATGAATTGTGTCAAGAAAAACTGGAGCCTATTCACATCCCTACGGAACTTGGAAGAAAGTCCACGTAGAAATTAGAAAGTTCTGTTCCGACAAAATCGGGACGTATAGTAAATGAAAAAGCAAAGTGCTACCTTGTGCTTTGCACCAAGCCATGAAGGCGTGTAGGTGGTGCGGAGTTAGGGTCCCACACTTTCTTGTTACGGCCGAAGGTGGGGATAATGTGATCAGCACCACGCCCCTGGCCGCCTTTACCCCCCCCCCCCTAAGTTCCTACAGGTACCCACTCTATACGACGCTGGGTTGGCGCCGGAGCCACTTGAACAGGTGGACAAAATTCCAATTCTCCAGTCGGGGATTGAGCTCAGATCTCTTGCATGGTAATCAAACTCCCTAACGACCGAGCTACCGCGGCACATATAGTATAGTAGCCTTTGTAATTAAGGCAAGAATTATTTTAGCGTTTCCTTCAACGGTTTTAGGAGAATCATTTTCGGACATAGACTATAACTCTTGTCGGTTCTGCGACCTGGCTTGAGAAAAGGCGATTTTATGACGAACAACATTCCACCTGACGAGTCACGTGACTTTCCTACATTTCCTGTGTCTGTTGGCTATTGCATGAAAGACGAGTTGCTCCTTGAGACAGACAGAATCACCCGATCACCTAAAGGTGCAATGTGTGTTGCCTACCTTTCCGGCATTATTTACTGCCATTAAAGTCTTATGGGGAAGAACTTTTTTCCACCACTGTACGCCGAACCTGCTTGGCGTCCGGCCGGGAAAGGCATTGAAAAGAGATGCTAGAACGAGTGTTGAGCATTATAATGCCATGAAGCTCAAACATATGAAATTAGTCACGTTTTACTTTTTAATCACAGCATTAAAAAGCATTTTTGAAATTTTAAATCTGGGAACGCCGGGCGTACTATAACGCTACGCCACTGGTAGCCGCCACCTCAGGTATCATGCTAATGTCCGTTTCTTGTATATGGTGCCAGAGGTTTTTTTTAGGAGAATGTTCCAATCGTGCTCCAACGTCGTCTAGTTTCTCGGTAAGCATGTGGCGTTTTACCCTTCACTTCTTATCAAGAACAAACCCTGTTCCCCTAAATGTGTTTATAAGTATCCGAACACTCTCTCTGTGTGGAACGGGAACATCTACGAATTCTGTTGCAAAATGCATTCTAACTTCCCTACAAGAATTCGTAATGACGTAAGAGTCGTAGATAAAAATTCGTTGTTTTAAATTGTACGGCTAGCGTGTCATTATTAGATTGCAGAAAAGCACCAGTAATACGTAAAGTAGAAGGCTTGTTAACCCCATAACACTTCACAAACACGTGCAAACTCGACACCAGCTTTCTGGATACTTAAGTACTGACACGTCCAGTGCCAAGGTCAGCGTACAGCTGTGGGTCTAAATGCCGGCAGATGCGCTCTTACTTCCTGGCAAGCTAGCCGCCGCTCCACGGCCACCTCAGCTGTGAAAGACACTGTACTTTATTTTAATTTCTGGCGACTAAGAAATGACAACATTCAAACCCACTTAATCCAACTGTAACACACTACGGACTAAACCTGTATCATGAAGTAAAATTTGGTGGACGGAAATAAATAAGTCTCGAGACTGATGTAACAGTGTATTTGTTTTCGATTTCTGCAGCTCTTGTGTAAACGCTTTGTGTTTGAACTTCTTATAAACAATGACTCACTTTTCACGATCATGAGTCTTCAAAATATTATTGTTAGGTTTAATTATTTGGTTTGCAATAACAAATTTCTTCGCTCTGCAAATGCATACTAAAAGAGAACAAAATAATAATAAAAAATATGTAAGAATACTAAATCTCAAGTTATTCCGGGAGACTCCGGCCATTCCGGGAAGGATGGCAACGCCCGCTTTCGACGAAAGCATTTTCCTTGACATTTTCTTAGCATTTCCGTTACGATTGAATTCTGCCGTAAAGAAATTTTACAGCATTTTGATGCTACACCATATTCCATGACATATTTTCCAAAGTTGATAACTAGGGAGCGGATTTATATGCACTAAAAAAAGCCAAAATATGCATGCAAATATGCACTAAAAATCTTCAAAACAACCTATTTTAAGGTTCTGTACGCCTTACACGGGAGGTAAATGTATCAGTAACTTACTGAACGCAATTATAGAAATGGAAGTGTAATAAATTGCGCTATTTATGATCCCCCAAAATTACTAATTTACAAATGTTTTGAGTTTCATGAAACAAAGTGATTATATTACACGCATTTCTTTGTCTGGAGGCTCACTCTAAAAACTTGCAATTATAATAATATACGTGTCTTGTTGGAAACACTGTGCTCATTTCGTTGCATTAATCAATATCTTATTCATTTACATTGGCTTTTCAATACACTAGACGTTATTTATCGATGTTTTCAGGTAGTAGACTCTTGCGATTGTCAGAAAGTAAGTCTTTGTATTTTGAAAATTTCTTTCCATTTCACAAGATGCCACTGGATAGTATTTGTTAGTTTTCCGTTCCGATCCTGACTTCGGGAAATTAATTCCAGATTTTTCGGGATCCCGAGCAGTCGGGAAACACCGAAAGGTCATTTTAAAAAGTCGTTAATTCTCGATGTTTTCTGCATTGTAAATGTCTGGAACTTTTCGGAAATTGTTAGTTTTTGTACCAGAAATACAAAAACAATCACTTAAAGTGAAAATGACGTGTAGAAATCGAGATTTCCAGAGCTTCGGTAAATTAAGTCGGGAAAATTGTGAATTTTTCCCGTCCAGAGTCAAAAAAATTCTGTCCCGCACACCCCTAAATATATCAATAAGTGCACAAATACCACGGACGCTATCTCAGTTTCTATGGGACTGCCCATCTTTATCCTTCCAATTATTTTAATAGTAAAATTAGCACTTCAAATCACTACTACTTTCCTGAAGAAAATGGCCCAAAAATCAATTTTAATCCTCACCAATATGTTGTTTGAATATTTAGCTGCAATACATTGACAGATATAATCGCAAAAAGTTATTGTATTTCTTATTATGTCTAATTTAAGAATAAAATACGCTCATAGTGCATATCTTCATCATCTGGCTATAATTCCCTAGTTTCTACTGTCTCCTTATTTTCTACACAAATAACAGGATGATATTTCACTAGGTTATACAGCAGCATTGTTCGCAAAAATTTACATAAGGTTATACAAATCACAGTGTCCAGACCTACGCAGTCAACAAATGTTTTCAGTTACCAAAAAAGAAAGCTCTGCTTGAGCATGGTAAATTTGCATTTAGGCAAATTTCCATCTGAAAGGTCATTGGTTGACGAAAGGATGAGTTTTCTTTATCTTCGGAACCAGACCACCTGCAACACTATGAGCAGTGCTGCCACATGAAGGGAAATTTCATCTTTGCAGGGAAATTCTTACAGAATTTTTAGCCAAAACGGAAAAGGGAATTTCGATGAAAAATATCACAATTTAAGGGAAATTTTAAGACATCTGACTAAAATATTGCAGTTTAGTTTACAGTTGCATATCCACATTATTTTATTTATTTTCTGTTCTTTCTTATTGCTGGTCCTTTGAATCTATTTATATTTTTGTTAAGTTTATTGTACGTTGCTTTTCTGCATCTTCGGATAATAGTAACGATGAACATGAACGATTTCATGGATTCCTTTCCACGACTTAAACCTGTCATCTGGCCAGGAAGCAATGAAGCTGACATGTGAAAAAAATTGTTGAACATTTTTATTCATACGAACATTGTCCAAGGGAAATACTACTACTACTAATATCACCACCACCAATAATAATAATTATTATTATTACTGCTACTGGTTCTGCTGCCATTTATTATTATTATTATAGATGAAGGGAAAAAGTGGTTTAAAATGGGAAATTTTGACCCTTGGAATGAGAAATTGTCCCTCAGATTGTGACAACACTGACTATGAGATGAGTTTGGAATGTTCTTGACCCAACTAGTGCCCACGACCAGACAGAAGTAGGCTATTTTTTTAATGCTGATTCAAAGAACGGGAGAAATGAAGCAGACAAACTTGAAATGAACAATTACATGAAAATTACTCCCAATATATGCAAATTATATGCACATTAACCTAAAATGTGCATTTACAGTATATGCACTATAAAACTTTACCAGATTAATCCACCTCGAGTGAAATGGATAAATCCGTTGGGAGCATATGAATTTTTCTTAAGGAAAAAAAACGAAAATATGCAAAAATTCGCCCCCTACTGACAACTATTCAACAAAGAGAAAAAAAGGTTTCCTAAGAAACAGCTTTGGGTGTATATCAATGGCGATGCTTAAATACGTATTTTTATAGTGCAACCATGTACACATATGGAAGAATACATTAGTTGTTTCAGTAGTAAACATTGGGAAATGGCTCATGGACAGAAATATTTAAATGTAGGTGAGGACGATGGTTAATTAATGTTACAAAATAATGTGAAGTTTCAGATTGTTTACATGATATCTTACTAATTAAATAACCATTTTATTTTTTTTAATTGCATCTCTTCCATTTACTATTTATTAAATAAAAACCACGTAACTCTGTATGTGGAATGTTCTCTGCATGTACGTGAAATGCTTTCATGCAAATCTGCTGTAAAAAACGATACAAAATTTTTGGAAGCATTTACGTAATATTTATATTAGCAAAAATGTTAAAGGAAATGCTTCAGTCTCAAGCAGGTCTCAGGTTTATGGTTGTTTTGTTGGCTATACACGAAGGCCACGATGAAACAAAGTTGACAAAAATACAATGGGAACGATCATGTAAACTTATGCATAACAAAAATTGTTACTATAGGATTTGTCATTTCTTTCAGGTCTCCGGGCCCTTTGCTTGCATAATGAGGAGGAACAGCCTGGAGAGAACACCACAGAAGTTGCGAACAAGAACATGGGAGCAACTGCAGACATGAGGAACAGAAACAGAGTCTGGGCTTGGTTGAGAAGACCTGTCCCAAGCCAGTTGGGCACGCACACTCCAACACCAGCAGAGAACCATTACACGGTGGAAGAAACTTACACGAGTGTAGGAAATGGTGACGAGGCACTTTATGCAGAACTAGACAGAAGAGATGACCCTGCGTACCAGAACACGGCGTATCATGGATCTGATGTGGATCCAGATCCCGATGCCTCGTCACCAAGTAGTGCTTACTATTCTGACCTATCTACTGAACGCTGTGAAGTGACACGTGCATTGGGTTTTGAAACCGACAGAACATACGAATCGGTTGATCACTGGGAAACGAATCAGATCAACCTTGATCAAAGTAATGTGCCTTCTGTTGTCATGAGGAAACCACCACTGCATCTAGGTGCCATACGGAAACACCCACCAGTTACAGTTCCATCGGACTACGTGTAATACACGATTGGCGTGAATGGTATCTGTATGTTTTGCCTGTCGGTTTGACATTAGTTTATAAGTGCAATTGTACATATTTATTACACAAAGAAGTGCTTTTTTCCTGCAACTCCTGATGGGAGAGGAAAACACATTTACGAGGTTTTATCAATAGTTTACATTCTTTTTGTTTTCACCATGCAAGTTTCAAAATCAAATCATTTCTTACAGATTTGACACGATTGTTTTTGTATGTGACTATCGCCATGACAAAGTGAACTAGTCATCCAATTCAATAGAAATTCTGGTAAAATTCATGTTTTAGATTCATGTTGTAAAATTCCTTCTCCAGTGTAAATAACTGAATACACCAATAAAAATATTTGGTTATATAGTCATTAATTCTTTGCTGATGATGGGGAAATTACTGAATTACTGTGGCACAGCAGAGTAGATAAAACACAGCTAAAGCATCACATCACACCATCTCCATCTTCCATGTCTGGTTGAAAATACGTGGGATGGAAATTTAATAGTGACAACACTGTTGTATATATGCCATGAAACGGAACCGGTGTTTCTCACTTACACCAGATGCTCTACCAGCCCCTGTGACTTTGATTTGATCCCTACGATGTAGCTTCCGAACTGTTCCAGAGATTCATCAGGTAATAGACTGCTCCATTCAAACCATCAAGAGAACAGGCACCGCTACAGAAATACTACGACTTCCACGTCACTGGCAACGATTGTACACAATGCTGGTGACTACATCGAAGGACTGTTAAAGTTTCACACAGGTATCAAATAGTTGCCACTATGTTATTTCCAACCCACTGAGTAGTCAACGACCCATAATGTTTTGCATTTAACAAGAATGGCAAACACTGACAATGTTTCTCTGGTCGAGTTTTAGGTACTGAACTGATATCTTTCTGTAAAAGTGAAAGATTCAAGATGGCTGCCTGTTTGAAATCAGTGGTAGTCTCAAAATGCAACTACATTTTTTTTTATTTTGTGTCTGTGTACAGTGTTCATCAATAGTTTCAGGACATCAAATACTAGGCAACTCAAATTACACAAGGTGCTGGCGAGTTGTTTTTAGACTTTGCATGATTTCAGGGTTGCCATGTGTACAATGTATGTGTGAAATAAAATACAATAATAGGTCGATATTATAAGTTTAAATAGAAGGAGTTTTATATCGCAGATTACAAAATACTTTGCAAAGAGTAATGGAGATTAAACTTTTTAATATCATCTTTTCTCATTGGTTATAAACACATAGCTCCTTATTCTACTCAACTTCCTTCTTTTCATTTGCTCTGTCCAAAACAGCATACTCCACAATTTGTGAAGAGAATTTTGTCTATTTAATTAAATTCATATTCATAATTTTATACAGGGTGTTTCTAAAGTTAGTTTCCAACGTGAAGGAGGTGATTCTTCAAATGAAAATAAACACAGAAGTTCATGTGATGAAATGCCAAAAAATGTACCCATTCGGATTTATTGATGTGGGTAAAAGTGCGAAAATTATGTTTACAAGGAAATAGTGGCACAACGGCCAACCATATGACCGCGGCGAAGGGCGTTCCACAAAGAAATGCGGCATGCTCTATTCAAAAAAGCACATGGCAGATGTGTGAAGTTGATGTGCAAGGGATTCCCCAAAAAAGCGAATGGGTCTGTTGAAGTCATAGGGGTAGGGAAGGGTTTAGCAAGATGTGTTATCCACGGAAAGTGATATGTGGAGACTGACAACCAAGAAGAAAGCGAATATCCGTAGCGGACATCACAATTACGTAGAAAAACAAAGATGATAGTGGTGCTGCACAAGGTTCCATATGTGTCGACATGTTCAGTGTGTGCAGAGTGGAGGTGCCGAGGGAACAACATCACAGACGATTTTCAAACTGTCTGCCATTAACTTCCACACAGATGACAACGCCGAATCAACGATTGTCTAGTGCGAGCAAACAACTCCGCGGTGTCTGCTTTCGTCACTGCGGCGACATTAATGCGTGCAACAAGATCCTCAGCTGACACGACAGGTGTTTCGTATACGAGGCGTTTCATCTCTCCCCATAGAAAGAAGTCCAGGGGAGTGATGTCCGGCGATCTTGCTGGCCACTGCACAAATCCACCCCTACCAATACACCAATTGTGGAACAAACCATTGAGGGAGTGACGCACGTTGTGGTCGAAATGTGGTGGTGCACCATCATGTTGGAACCATAGTCCTTGCCTCAGTGCCAAGGGCACATCCTCCAACAGTTAGGCAAAACATCACGAAGAAATGCATGATATGCGACACCGCACGTTAACCACAAACCTGTGCTGATGTTGTGCCACGAGAATTGCATGTGGATTTGCAAAATCCCAAACATGACTGTTTTTACTATTCAACATGCCCATTTTGGTGAACGTTACTTCATCGGTCCACAACATCCTGAGGTAAAAGGTCTTGTAACTTTTGGAGTTTGAAAGGGTACATCCCATCTTCGGACAGAACACTCCACACATTAACATGGGAGGTGTTGTGGGCACTGGCTATAGCACGTGCACTGGTGTCAGGATGATCCTTGACAGCATTTAACACCGCATCCACAAAGTGATCTGTGTGCACACTTCGTGGTCTTCCAATTTCTCGACAGGGTGGTAGCACTGATCCTGTTTCCCGAATCGAGCATGCACTCTTTGAAAGAAGGTGTGCGACGACAGCCTCCTATGTGGAAAACATTCCCCATACAATCACTGTGCTACATGGCTATTACTTCCTGTCTCGCCATAAATGAGATGCATGTCTGCCAGCTAATCTGCGGTGTATGCAGCCATCCCTATTGCTGGATATCTGCAGACCTGTAGACGACGAACATTAGTGCACTCTACACAATGGGTCATGCCTATCAATTCGACACGTCCTTTCACTCGTATTCAACCTCAAACGTGTCGTGATGGTAACCTGATGCTGATATCGCAGTATGTGAAGCATGAATGGCAGCGACCAGTGCTATCCTGCTGGAAGAAAACTACTGTTAGTGCACGTACAAATATCGACAACACAACATTGCCTGGGTTGCCCATACTAATCACTCCATAAAACCCTTTCCTACCTCCCATTCACTTCCTTTGGGGACTCCATTGCACATTAACTTCACACATCTGCCATGTGCTTTTTTTTAATAGAGCATGCCACATTTCTTTGTGGAAACTCCCTTCGTCGTGATCATATGGTTGGCCGTTGTGTCACTATTTCCTTGTAAACATAATTTTCGCATTTTTTCCCACTTCAATAAATGCGAATGGGTGCCGTTTTTGGCATTTTGTCACATGAACTTGTGTGTTTATTTTCACTTGTAGAATCACCTCCTACGTGTTGGAAACGAACTTTAGACACACCCTGCGTACATATTGACCTCAGAGGTGGAATGGTTAGCACAGCATACTATGATGCAAGAGGTCCTGGGTTCGAATCCCAGCCTGGGCATGTGTGTCTGTGATTGTCCCTTCATCAATTTCACCATATCATCACTCATACACATCTTCTCGATTAGTTAAATGTGGCAGAAAAGCAAAGTAAAATAATGCAAATCAGTCAATATATGTATGTGTGTGTGTGTGCATTTGAGAAGAGATAATCATATAGTGAGAAAAGAGGTTGTTTCTTTTGATTGCAGAAAATACTGACGCACACACAATGTATTTTTTTTACAAGGCATTTAGACCACTAACAGTACAAATTCTAATTTCGTATTTATATAACAATTCTAACACTACATTTTCTTGCTGAAGTACGGAAATTTTGTCCTATAACCTCTCCTCTTTAATTTCAAAATTTTTGCTACAACAAGCATATTAACCAATGACCATTGGAGTGGAAATCCAGAAAGATAACCAATACCACACACTCATTACTCATTCAGCCATGTGTATAAGGGAAACACACATTTGTTCAATGTGTACTATAAATACAATCCCCCTTCTCTTTACAAAAGAGAGCTTATTGGTGGTAGAGCAAAAATAAGCAAAACTGAACTTGAGAAAATTTTCTATTCAACTGAGGTGTCGGAAGGTATGGTTTTCATTTAAAATTAAAGTTGAATCCAAGATGGTGACCATCATCGTTATATGCCCATAACATTCCCCCCACCGCTATTTCAAACCTACAGTGTTATTCATACTATGGGAATGAGACACGCAGTAATAGATAATTCAGGTACTCATGTTTTCCACGAAGCTGTTTTAAGTAATTTTCTATTAATTCGGTAGTCACTGCCACCATCCTCGTTGGAATTTGTTGTGTCAACATGATGAGTACTACAGTACTCGCGGAAAACGTGAGTACTACAGTGTTAGTTTTGCTGGACAGTGTGTTATTCAACTTTTATTCGGGTGTCTCCATACTTTTGGACCACCCTGTAGAGACATTTCATTTAGTCTTCTATTAAAATTCTTTTTAGCCTTAGGTAAATGTTCAAATCTTCTACACTTTGTCCTGGGAACCTCGGGAAGGAGCAAATGAAAATAAAAATCTTTGCGTGCACAAGTAGTGGCTCGAGGGGGGAAAGTGAATGCAATTAACAGCCACTTGCAGCAGCACACATGGCTTCGCTCAACCAACTCGCCCTCTCCAGAGACAGAATATGAATATACAGTCTGTAACAAAATAACTGCACCACTTAACACAATAGAACGCAAACTGTGGGTTAGGTGATATGTTGACAATTTTACAAAACCAGCTGATTTATGGGCCATAATCTTGCCTTGTTTGCATCGTGAAGTGTCGCTTAGGATTTTCCCCATGCCTGTACACTGGTCACAGTTCCTGCACTTTAGTAATTGTGAATAGTCCAGACTACCTCTCAGACACTGCTAGGACACACTTTAGTAATCTAGCGATAAGAGTGAAATCCATTACACAGATTTTCCACCCACTATACGCATGATTTCCACAGTAAACACGGCTGCACGTCAGAAACGGGCGGCAGCCATTTGCACACAGATGTCAGAGACACCTGTTGGCAGTGTGTGTAATGAAAGACAGCAGTGCAAAATAACCGAAAAGAATCAAGATGCACCAAGGAACAATCCCAGGTGCAATTTGCCGTTGTTTTGCACATTATTACAATGGCAATTATACAATTTCAATATTCCCCTCATTTTTAGCGATGGTGCAGTAATTTTGTTATAGACTGTACATGCATACCTTTCTACTGAAAAAAAAAAAGAACACTAAAATATTGGCCATTCATCATCAATACACACACAAAAAGAAAAATCTGATCTTTTAATTTATTGTCAGCAACCAGGCAACAGGCTGTGATTAACAACTAATTTCATGCAATTGAATAATTTTTTGCATTATTTATTTACAGCAACTTCTGGAACTCATGTTAAGGTAGTTAACAATGGGCAAATCATTAACACATGAAATTTAATACTCATGTTGCTTACCTGTGGAAAAAAAGACAAAAATGTACAATATGGAAACATTCGTAATTCAGAACTCTGGTTTTTCTTTAGCATTTGAAAAAAAAAACATTTACATTAAAAAAACATCCATTTTTACAAACTGAAGCATTGAAGATACTTTTGTTTTATGCCTGCCAGTAAATTAACAAACACTGTGAAAAGTAAACACAAATATGTTAACTTACAGTAACTCAGTGCTATATGCATATGGATTTTCATACATTTAAGTGCTAGCTGAAGTTTTTTTGCCTTTTTAATAATATTATTGCAAAAACTGCACACGGTTCTTGTTACAATTTCACTACTTTGTGACAATGCAGCACTATATTAGAAGGATTACATTCACAAATTTCTCACCTTTTTAAATATACCAATGTTAATGAACATTACATTGACATTTTTCATAAATAGTTCCTTTTCCATTACAATTGGGCAATTTGAAGCATTATTTTTTCTATTTGCATAACTGCACATATTATAATTAAGTACTGAAAAGATGTCAAAAATAAATCACAGACAATTTCTGCCAAATTAATTAATAGCATCATAAAAAATTACTTTTGAAAAAAGCCATCAACATTTATGCATCTACTCAAAATATGTCAGACACACAACAAAAAATTAATTTGCGATCTTACAGACATATGCAAATAAATCAATAACCAAAACAAAACAATTCACACAAATTTATATTTCAAATTCACAAACAAAAAAAGCACTGAATTTATTTTCTCATCTTCATTATGCAGGCAGATGTAATAATGAAGTGTTCCTTTTCTTTTTTTGCAACAAGCTTAATTCTATTTGCAATAAATAATTTTTGACTGCACAATGAGCACGTTCAATTCTAATAATTTATATATTTTTTCCACCCTTGCAGAGGAAAAAAAAGCACTGTAATACTATTTAGTTTGTATCACCATTAGAAAACAACAAATCGAGTCTCAAAAAACAGAACTGAGAAGTAACAAGTAAGCATTATATAACATGAGGCATTTTTTTTATCCTTTCAACGATTTTCAAAATTCATCCGCACAATATCCACTCATGTGACTCGCACACAACTCCAGCAGTAATTGAGAATTTAAGGCAATATTTCTTTGACTTTTCTTTTTCTTTTATATTTCCAACCTCATTCATTTCTCCCAACGTTTCTTTACTTTCACTTCTTATAAAGCAGTTTTTGTTGCTTTCCGAAATGGACATGTACACTGACAACACCTGTTGATTCAATCAACTTCTATTTCATCGCGAGTTCGTGGTGTAGTGTCCAGGTAGATTTTCAAAGCTTTCTCTTTCCTAGGTGAGTACGTTGAAATGGCGCTACTTGTCTTGTTGTAACGGGAATTTTCCTTACTTAGAATCTCCTTTCTCTCTTCACTGGTTAACTGCTTCAGTTGCTCTCCATTGTCTCTGAAAATGAAATAAAATTTATATACAGGCATATATTTATATGGAGGCCAAGGCCCTACAAGGGCTGCAGTATATATTTATTGGGTCGGTGCATAAGTTCGTAGCATTTTGTTATGGGTTGGCAACACTGCGTTGCCAAGAGTTCGTTGTCCATTATTCCATTGTTATTGCCGAGTTTGTAGTTTTGTGTTCGTGAAAACACGGTGTATTATAATTCTGAGTCTATTTTGTGGACGAAACAAGATGGAGTGTCAAGTGGACAAAGTTGAACATTTCCGGCACATTCTGCTCTTCGAGTTTTAACCAAATTTAACCGATGATCAAGTTCAGCAGTAGGAAGTCTTTCCTAATGAAGCTGCTCTTGAAACTTGGCTAACTGATTTCTTCAACTCAAAAACAATTTGTGCTGTGTACGGGGCTAATGCCCTATACTGAAAACACAGCAGTTCTACAGGTGAGGCATTAAACTACTCCCCAATGTTGGCAGATGATTATTGACAACAGAGGCGACTACATTACTGAATGTAGTGAATGTTGTTGTGACTGTGTATTGTTAGACTACAATAACAATGTTTCATCTTAGCACCTGTGTTCTTGTGTTAATTAATTATTGTATTCCTGTTAACGTATGTTATAAAATGCTACGAACTTATGTACCGACCCAATATATACATACATATATACAGGGTGTTTCTAAAGGTCGTTTACAACGCTTGGGAGGTGATTCCTCACACGAAAACAAGCAAAAATTCTAAGTTCCATTTTTACGACTGAGGCTTCGTTTCCGAGATAGGAGCCTCGCAAAAGGTGACAAAGTGAACGTCACACCTGACTGGGACGAATACTATAACAGATAGAGAGGCGGTTCCAAGGGAATCATAAAGGAATCGTATGTGCTCAGTCCGGAAGTCACTATGAAAAGTTCACTGCACGCATGCGCAATGGAGTCCTCAAAGGAATTGGGGATTTCCAGCAAGAACAATACATGGAAAGGGTATGTAACGCAGCAAGAAAGACCGTGACAATGAGAAATGCGTTAAAGACAACACATCCCGACCTCAAACATCAAAACATGAGCACGGAACACAAAATCCGAAAAGTTGAGCACGGTTGCATACCCCAGTTACACGCGAGGAATGAACGAATCATGTCATGTGGCATACGAGAGACACACTACTCCACCAGGAGGAGGGAAAGAAAAACACAATATCAGATGATTGCGACAACGTGTATTTTTACACGCGACAACTACGTAATATCCCCCCACACACAACGAACAACAAATGCTACAATATCTTACGCACAGACAGTCCTGTCACTGTACACCAACTGAAGATGTCACTTTCACCACACAAAGGGGGTGGGGAGCAATACCAAGAGTGTTCTCACTGAGATTGCCGAGGATAATAATCACAGACGGTTTTCAAAATGTCTGCCGTTTACTTCTACGCAGAGATGACAGCGACGAATCAAGGATTGTCGAGTACGAGCAAACAAGCCAGGTGTATCTGCTACCGTCGCGGCGGCGACGTTGATGCGAGCAACGAGGTCCTCAGCTGATGTGACAGGTGTGTCGTATACGAGGGTTTTCATTTCTCCCCAGAAGAAAAAATCGAGAGGGTTGAGATCTGGCGACCTCGGTGGCCAAGGCACAGGCTCATCCCTACCAATGAACGTATTGCGAAACACGTCATGCAGGAAATGTCGTACATTACAATCGAAATGAGCTGGTGCACCATCGTGTTGGTACCACATTTCTTGCCAAAGGTACGGTCTCCAACAGTTCAGGCAGAACCTCACTAAGAAATGCATGATACGTGCGACCATTCAGGCGAACAGGGAGAATGTATGGTCCAATTAAATGATCATGTACTATCCCGCACCACACATTCACTGAAAACCTGTGCTGGTGATGGGCCACAAAAAGTGCATGTGGGTTGTCAAAGTCCCATACATGACTGTTTCTACTATTGAAGACATCCATCCTGGTGAAAATGGCTTCATCTGTCCACAATACGTTTGCCCCGAAGTGAGGGTTTGTGTCCAGCTGATGCAACAACCATTGGCAAAACTCCATACGAGGGCGAAAGTCACGAGGTAACCGTTCTTGTACTTTCTGCAGTTTAAAAGGGTGCATTCCTTCCTCTGACAACACTCGCCACAAATTCACATGAGACGTGTTTCGTGCCCGAGCGAGCACTCGCGTACTGGTGCCAGGATGTTCTGCGACCGCTGTTAACACATCTTCTGCAAACTGATGTGTGCGTACACTTCGGGGTCTTCCAACTTCTTGCCGCGGTGGTAACACTGACCCTGTTTCACGCAGTCGACTGTCCACTACCTGAAAGAAGGTGTGAGACGGTAAACGTCTATGTGGAAAGCGTTCTCCAGAAGACGCCTTGCCTCACGGCTATTACCACGTGCCTCCCCATACATGAGATGCATGTCTGCTAGCTGCTGGGTCGTATACGCAGCCATCTGTGTTAATAGGGAGCTGGAACTGCAAAGTATTGTTTTTGTTTAACACTGGCCCACTGCACAAATTGGCCGTATCACCGTACGAACACAACTGCTGATCATATCCCAGCACCTGCAACACGACTGGAACGACTGCCGGAGAGAACCAACCCTTCGAGCATTTGTTGTTTGTTGTGTGTGTGTGGGGGGGGGGGATATTACGTAGTTGTCGCGTGTAAAAATATACGTTGTCGCAATCATCTGATATTGTGTTTTTCTTTCCCTCATCCTGGTGGAGTAATGTGTCTCTCGTATGTCACATGACATGATTCGTTCATTCCTCGCGTGTAACTGGGGTATGCAACCGTGCTAAACTTTTCGGATTTTGTGTTCCGTGCTCATGTTTTGATGTTTGAGGTCGGGATGTGTTGTCTTTAACGCATTTCTCATTGTCACGGTCCTTCTTGCTGCGTTACATACCTTTTCCATGCATTGTTCTTGCTGGAAATCCCCAATTCCTTTGAGGACTCCATTGCGCATGCGTGCAGTGAACTTTTCATAGTGACTTCCGGACTGAGCACATACGATTCCTTTATGATTCCCTTGGAACCGCCTCTCTATCTGTTATAGTATTCGTCCCAGTCAGGTGTGACGTTCACTTTGTCACCTTTTGCGAGGCTCCTATCTCGGAAACGAAGCCTCAGTCGTAAAAATGGAACTTAGACTTTTTGCTTGTTTTCGTGTGAGGAATCACCTCCCAAGCGTTGTAAACGACCTTTAGAAACACCCTGTATATGTATAAAGGCTGGGCTACAGTACCATAAAGGAACTTACTCTGACTGAGCCAATAGCAATACTCATTGCTGTAAACTGTAAAATTAAAAGTTGTTGAAAAATACTGATTATCAACACTTTCAGCAGATGAGAGCCTTTTCCACATGTATAGCATCTTGCAGAGGAGCTGTTACCAAGCTTCGCAGGAAAGAAAGAAATGGAAAAAAAAAAAAAGAACTTGCAGAACTAATTGTCACAGAGATATGAAATGGTTTTCTTTTTTTCCGGATTGGATTAAATTGACTTGGTGTTTTAAGTCCACGTTATGCTCAATAAGGCTAATCGAGACTGGACCTACAGTTTAACCTTTAGGTGCCCAAGCGTCTCGATCGAGATACCCAAAAGTAACCCTCACGAGACGCTGTGTGAAGGTCGTTTTGAGAGTTAGCCCCTCCCCCCTGCCACATATACGCCGAATTTGCAAAAATTTCATATAGTCTGAATCTCTGGTTCATTCCACGTACAACGGTATATCACTCATCTCTCTAGGGTAATTAGCTTCCGAACTACACTCATTTAATTGAAACTCAGCATTTTGCTCAAAATCGGCTTGGGCAACCGAGGCTTACTATTGAAAAAGGGCTTGGGCGTCAAAAGGTTAAAGTGGGATCCGAACCACTATGTGCCTCCATCGGGTATCAAACCCGGGACCCCTTGATTACAAGGCGATGACAGATACCACTGCGCCATTGAGGCAACCTCTTTTTTCCAGGAATGACAGTTTTTTAGGGAAGATGAAATTTATACCATTGTACCTCCCAATATTATATTGTTTTGTAATTAAAGTGTCATACCTTAATATGTTTACAAATGAACAAAGAAAAAGAAGACAATGCATATAGGGACACCCGCAGATAGGGTTACCAGAAGCACGGTTTTCCCCGGACATCTACATTTTAGCCTTATGTACGGTATCTGGGAGGAATTTGAAAAATATCACAAATGTCCTACATTTTGAGTGTCTCGCAATATTAATTAGGAAAATATTTGTCTCAGCTGAACAAACGGAAATCATGCAAGAAGTTACAAGTCTCGATTCTGTCATTACCCGAATCTGTAAAAGGTTTGGTTTTGGTACAGTAATATTTCAAAGAGTTTGACTGTTCAGTCTCTCATAAATAATTTTGAATAAACCTGAAAATTTTAAGGAAAATTGGCTCCTTGGTGAAGTGCCAGTTAAAGCATGTAGTAAGAAGTGTATTGTTTAATATTAATTACAAGTTCGAAAATTTTGCATTTAAGAATTCATTAAGAAATCATATTTTTTTAAAAAACTGAAAAGTGTCAATTTTAAATTACTTTCTAACCTGTTCTACAAATGTGTATTGTTTATAAAGAATGTTTTGTGTCCTACATTTTGGGACATTATGTCCTACTTTTCTCTTATAGTGATCTGGTAGCCCTACCGGCGGAGGTAGTAAGCACAGCTACCACTCATCCTATAAATGTTAATATTAATATGTTGGGACGATTAAGATTGAATGTATAATGTAGCAAAATGTAAAATCCAAGAACATAGAATATGAACTGAACATAGAATAAGTTCAGTTGTGGCTATATAAAGAGTGCTCTATAATTACGTATTTCATTACAGTATTGAACACATGTATACGAAAAGCTTGTTCCTTACCGATAAAATATTACATGTCCATCATCATATATATTAAATGGCCAGGCATGTGGTGTGATAACAGGAACATTCCAATCTAAATCTGAATGGATGCTCAAAACCGATATTTCGTATGGAAATGAACCTTTTGCTTTTGCGAACTCCACATTCTCTTCGGGTATTCCACTTATTTCTGAGATCTGAAAGGAAAAGAGAAATTAAAAACTGATAAATATGATACTACCATGAAAAAGTACTCTTCTCACTAATATTGCAAGTGGACAGAACAAATAGCAATCAACTCTACATCCTTATGCTCCCAAATGAATGGAAATAAACCAATGAAAATTATTTCTTCTGCACAACAATAAAAAAGTTAAAACACATTACATAACATCATAAATATTTTATATTTGTATTATTCTTATCTTACATTGTTTTTCTGCATATTTAGACTAATTGAGACAGAGAATGAAGGATGATTTTATGAAATTGATGAAGGGATGCCTCCTTCATCAATTTCCTGGTCAGCACTTGACTCTAGCACTGTTAGCGGTCAAATCGTGAGTCAAACACTTAATGTACTCGGCTACCAAGACAACTATAACATGAATATTACTTATGGTA
Source organism: Lepisma saccharinum (assembly GCF_977018435.1). Lineage (NCBI taxonomy): Eukaryota > Metazoa > Arthropoda > Insecta > Zygentoma > Lepismatidae > Lepisma > Lepisma saccharinum. Next base: position 28,783,225 of record NC_139236.1, read on the forward strand.
GAGTAAAATGTAGTTCTTTCATCCAATTCTCATGTAGTCATTCCAATCATCAATGGCTGCTGCTAGTACATATCTTATTAGATCTTGCAGTTGTGAGAATAGTCTGCTTCTCTGTGATGGTTTCAACTAAAGTTGACGAGCTGTATCTTTGCGGGTGAACCCTGACAAAGTTCGGCTGCGCAGTAGTAAGGCTGCCTTAACCCCTGAGCATGATTCTCCTGTTATTCAGCAAGAGTTGTCGACCTCCCAAACGGTTAGGAAGTTGCAATTACGGAAATTTATTTCTCTCCCTTTCTGTGCAGTGTAGTCTACATCACCCGCAAAGATACAACTCATCAACTCTAGCAATGACAGAACCTGTTGCATTGTGCTGAAAAATAAAAATAAAAGTTTTTTTTTGATGTACAAACATAAACAAAATCGGAACACACCTTTTGCTTGAGCTCCTCTGCAGTAGAATCCACAAGTACGATTTCTTCCAGAGGTTTCACTTCAAGTGTTGACGGACACCACTGAGCAACGAACAGAACTAAATGGCTCTGGGACTTTGCCATTTCCTCGCCAGGCAACTCTTGCAGGAACAGTTCCCAGTTAGCAAACACAAAGATGTCGTCCTCGAAACGTTGATCATCCAAATACACCTTCCCAGGATTCTTCCAGCTCTTCTTTCGCAAGCGACATCTGTGAATGTAAGAACACAATCAACACTTGCTGGTTTTGTTCATTATTTAATGATGCTATATCATCGCATCAATGTCATAACCAGAAATTTTCACTTTTTCACCTAGTGCCGTTTCTGACTACTTTTTATTGATAGAATGATAGAACATGCTAACTTACATGATCTAATAAACAGTCATAAGTAGATACACATTTTACTAATGATATTTATCCAAATGTAAAACCTGTTTTTTTTTTCAGGAAATTCAATATTAAAATGCTTTGAACTCAAAGTACGATTTACCACATTCGCGGTTTTCGCACTGGTACAACGATATATAATTTTACAAGGCTCCAGAATAGCTGAATGGCTAGCAATCGCCTTTGGTGCACGGGATTGAAGGTTTGTCTTCTGGTGGGAACTTGGGAACTTTAATTATGCCACAAATCGATACTTTGTCTGATATTCTACCAAAGCTCACATGCAATATCTCTAGGAGTATTAATTGAATTTTGCTTCTGAATACAAACTACAGTGAGTCTCACGGTCAACTTGTCTGCTAGTGCATCGGGCAGCAAGAGAATGTCTACCAGCAAACTGGATGCAACATCCACGTAACTGGAACCACTAGCTATGTAATGAAAAAATCTCGTACAATTACATGGACAGTTACATTTAAAATGAGCATGTACTTTGTTACAAGAGTTGTTTAAAATGTTGTCCTCCTCCTTCCACACATTTACGGCATTTTTTAAGAAAATTTTCACTAGCACGCACCAGTTCCTCTTCCTAAATTGCTTCCCTTTCCCTGCTGATGTTTTCTTTCAATTCTTGGAATTGTCTGCTTCTTGTGTAAGGGATTTTTTTGAGGAACACGTTCCAATTGTGCTTCAACGTCGTCGATTTTTTCCCAGTAAGAACATGCCATTTCACCTATCACTTATCAAGAACAGACCCTGTTTCCCTAAATTTGTTCACAAGTATCCAAACACACACACAGTGTGGAACGAGAACATCTGTGAATTCTGCTGTAAAATGCCTTCTAACTTCCCTACAAGAATTCGTAATGATGTAAGTGTCATACATAAAAATTTGTTGTTTTAAATTGTACGTATAGCATGGAATTATTAGACTGCAGAAAAGAACCAGTAATATGTAAAATAAAACAAAACAATATAAAACCCTTGTTAACACCGTAAGACTTCACAAACACGTGCAAACTGAACACCAGCTATCTGCATAATGAAGCACTGATGCATCCAGTGGCAAGTCAGCATACAGCTGTGGGTCTAAATCAGGGCTCGAAAAATCCCGGTTGCCATGGCGACTAGAAATTTCAGCCTGGTGACTGATCTTTTGCTGTAATATTGCCATTTTTCAAGTTTCCATGTACGAAATTCTGAAAACTGCAAGTTAAAATTGCAGTACAGCGTAAGTTAGCAAATATTTTTTTTATCAACGTTGTGAACATTTCACAGAATAAATAACAATTTCTTATTCCTTGTCCCCCCCCCTCCATTTCCCACTTTCTCAAATGATTTTTTTTTTTTTGAATACAGAGATGCTCAGCTTTTTATAGATTGACTGATTTTTGATTGATTTCCTTTATTTTACTTTGCTTTCTTTTTTGCCACTTTTGAGTTATTTGTGATGATATGATCAATAAATACTCACAAACATCCATACTCAGGCTGGGATTCAAACTTGGGACCCCCTGGCATCGTAGCGTGATGTGCTAACCACTCTGCCACTAGGGCCGGCTCACCTTCTTGTAGTATGCACAATTGCTAGTAGGTGGTTTCCTGGTGCCTAATTTTCAGAGCTGGCGCCTAGCTCTGTAGAAGATTTTTCGAGCACAGGTCTAATTGCCGGCAGATGTACTCTCACCACCTGGCATGCTGGCTGCCGCTCTGCAGACAAGTTGACCTTAAGATTCACTGTAGAATACAAATACAGTGTAACCCCTATTTCATGTTCCTAAATTTACACTTTCATATAAATTATTGGAAATGTACTATCTGGAGAACATATAGTTAAAGTTTCAGTGCATAAGAACATTTTAAAATCTGTCACTAATTGATATAGTTTGAGATATGCAAATTCCAAAGCTTAATTAAATCAAGGTTATCACACGTACCTTTCGAAGGGGATTTCAACAGAATACTTTTGTTTTATTTCTTCCAATATTGCTGCCTTGACTTCTCCTACTGTTTCACCCTTTGCGATTATCCACTCGCACAGGAATTTTATAGGCTAAAAGAAAAAAAAAGCACACTTGATAATACAGGGCAGTTTTATTGCAAATAAGAGAGAAGTACAGAACTAGAAAATTGAAAGCACAAAAGGTACTCAATATCTCATAAACTTCCTGTTTGTTTGTTCAAGAAATGACAGATTTATGTAAGATGTAGGGTTGGGTTGATGCTGGTGTATTGATGTCAGAAAGTATAAAATTGGATTTTTCACTGATAATTCGATGATACTTTTCTGGAGTTTGAGTATTGCATGAGGTTTGCAAGAAAGTCACAGGACACTTTCATCGAGTCTAGTTACTCTGGGAATTTTGCAAAATTCAATGTTTTTATTTATTGTGCCCCAGACTGTGTGAAAAATTCATTTTGTGATTTGCAGTTCTACTTTAATATTGATATATAATAAAATTAATGATATATTAATATTTAGTAGTGATGTGCCAGTATGAAATTTCAGCTGATATCGATAAAGTACCCACATAAAATTTACCAGATACCGATAACCGATGTTCTACCGACCCGATAAATTCCAAATAAGCCTTGACGAACTTGAATAGATAATTGGCCTCCTTAATATATCTGTGTTTCAAGGTGACTGCAGTGCAAAGGAGTTGCATATATAGACATTCACTTTTTTGAAAAGTACAGCATGTAGATTATCCATAAAAATTATAATAAAATGGCAGAATTTTGCACTAAATTATAAGATTGAGGAGGTTTTTCTTGGGCAATCAGCCAGGTGATTTCCGGAAAGGCTTCTAGCTTTCGAAAGCTAACGTCACTCTCGAAAGCTAGGAAGCCTTTCCAGAAATCACATGGCTGATTGCCCGAGAAAACCTCTTCAATATTCGCCACCAGGAAAGCTTCAAGAATTATTTCAAATAATAAGATATATTCACAGATACATCAGATCGGTAAAATAATCGATAATTTTACCGATAAACTGATATGCCTATAGCTGTTGATACCAATAGATTACTGATTAATCTGTCCCTTTCCTAATATTTAGTATTCCAATGTAATTCTTTAATACTTTAAAGTAAAACTCTCATAAATTGATTCATGTAATTGAAGTGGAATATTTACATCAATACAACAACTTTTAATTCTAGGATTTTTAAAAATTGTCATCGGTATCAGTGAGATTCAAGAAGAGTAATGGTACTGGTTCAGTTCTAGTAAGAAGGTAATAGAATCCCCAGTGAGAAACAAGCACTGTGAATCAACAGGGAATACGAAATGTGAAGTGTCCATAATGTTGTTTACAGTCTTTAGATAAAATATTTTTTGTGTGTGTGATATGATGTACACATCACAAAAAGATTTATGCTGTCGAAGCTTTACGCTGCTATGTTCAGCCAACAGATGTTTGGATGATGTGGTGGTCACACTGCATCAGGAAAAACATGAGATTGATGTGTAGAGTGCATCAAAATGGTTGCTACAATTGGGTTTCATGAGATTTGGAAGAGAGGAAAGAATGTGTCCTGTTTCCAAAAATGCTGAAACCATCATCACTGTGTTGCCACTTCTGGTTACCATGATGATGAGAATGAATGGTGATGGTTCAACTGAAGGATAACAAACAAATACCCATGCCTAGAAGCATCCATCTACTGAAAATTTCCCATGCACTTATCTCCCAATGCGATGGTAAATAAACTAATCAATCTGTCAGTCACATGTTTGTATGATTATCATCACCACTATTATTGCCATTATGGATCTCTGAAATCTCTAAAATCAATCACTGGAAGTGCTTCTATTATTTGTGCATTTTTAATCATGAAAAATTGTTCTCCATTATCCCAGTTGTGATGGTTTCTACTTGATGTGTTACACAATGCTTTATGTTTCATGCAAGTCAACCAATTTTTGATCGGCACCGAAACGATACAAGTAGCGTAAAATGCACATGCCACTACACTTCTGGCACATTTGACTGAAACACTGCTAAGAAAAGGCACATTTGACTGAAACATTGCTAAGAAAAGTTGTTCATTTTGATGTCTCTACATGCTGTGTGACACACTGTATTTTACATTATGGGTTGTATATATACCCTTTGAATGAGTTCTGACTTTCCAATCTGAATGTTGATAAGAGGATATGACAAATGAAAAATTAAGCACAACTTTTGCTTCCTTCTTTGTTGCAGGCATGTACTGGTGAACGAGTGGCATTAGCTTTAGAAATGGTATGAGTATGATGTTTCCGAGGTTTCAATTAGACTGTAAGATGTAGTAGATCTGTGATGGTAGGTTGTGAAACTGGGTGATCAGCAAATAGCTTCTTAGGAGTTTGTACTGTGGATCTACAGATTTGCTAGGCAACTAGATCAGCAGGAAAGCCTAGACTTATTAGAACATTTGAGGGATGGACTGATTTGAAATTTTTGCTGATATTGATAAAGCTTTACGGATACTGATAACTGACAACATCCTACAAACCCGATATAAAATTGCTTTGATTGATTGATTTGCTTTATTTTCCTTCGCATTTCTGTCATTTTGGCTAATCACGAAGATGAGGATGAGTGATGATGGAGCACTCCCAAACACCCATGCCCAGACCAGGATTTGAACCCGGGCCTCCTGACATCACTGCACACTGTGCTAACCACTCTGCCACAGAGGCTGGTGATGTAAAATTGAAATGTTCCACGCAGGACCTGAATGGTTTTCTCACCTACTTTATTAATGCGTGGAACCAGATGACGAAAAAAAGGTTTGCCTTTATATTCAAAAAGATGCTAACAAAATCTGTACTAACTTACATGCTATTTCTAGGAATATCAGATTGGTAAAAATTTTGTTGATTTTAATAATTCACCAATATGATTATATTAAATGACACTGCCAGAGTGCTGATCACCCTGTTCCATCCCATACAGGTAGGATTATATCATAAAAAGTGATTCCATTAAGCCTGGACGATAAAATCAATACAATATATAAAGAACAACTCTTCTTACTCACCTCGGTGGAATTGGGGAGCAGCTGGTAAACTTTGCCACGATGTTCTCCTTCTCGCAAAGCTCGGCCCAACTTGATTGTCAGTCTCTCCTCATCCCTGTACGAGCTCAAACTCTCACTCATTCTCGAACACTCCATCTCCTGGTTTCCTGAGTAAGTGCGGTAGATCTTAAAATACTCCATAGGTACACCAACGTGTGGTTCCAGTTTCGTCTTCAGTGCCGAGAGAAGTATTCTCTTGTCTACATGGACTTTCAACACTGAAATTTAAAAATTTTTGATTTGATGCACACACTTGTTAGTATTTAGTTTAGGGCTGAGGCGATACCACTTTGAACTGATACTGATGGCGATACTCTTATAGATTCCCACCGATACCAATACTTGAAAATTGCAATTAAAAATTTGTTCAAAATATTAATTAGTATTGGTGTAAATATTCTTCTGCAATTATATGCTTTAGAATATTCAAGAATTACATCAGAATATGAAAATAGATGTTATGTAATCACAAAATATAGTTCTTCATGCAAAACTGGTGCAAAAAGAGATAAACTTCAAATTTTGCATAGTTTCCAGGATAATTAGTCACGTGGCATTTTTGCAGACCCCGTGAAAGACCAAAATGTCGGAAAAAAAACAACTGGTATCGGTAGATGAATTCCAACTCATACTTCCCGATACTGACACATCGGCATCGGCTCAGCCCTAATTTAGTCATATGTACCGATGTACACAAAAAAACTTCAAACATTAGATGTTCAGTAACATTAACCTTTATCTGCCGGACCTCTTGTGTGCATGTATTTCATTCACGCTAGAGCCATTTCAAGCATGGGCTTTTCAAACTTGCTGCGAAGAAAAAAAAAAAAAAATCGGAACTAGAGAACTAATTGACTTAAGACAGATGAAATTGTTTCTTTCTTTGTTAAAGTCAGGGCTTTTAGTGGAGGTAAATTTTATGCATTGTGCCTCCTAATAATTAGTGTTAAATGAAGAAGAAAGTTGAATTTTTTTTAATAGACCGAAGTGAATGAAAAATGTAGTATGTAGCGGTGCTACATTTCTGTCAGTTTCTTGACAATGTCCGGAATTTTGCTTCTAGCATCGGCCCCATGGACGCTGGATGGACACAAATTTGGAGGAAGCACGACAAAGGATTACTCTATGGGGATATGTAATGTACGTAATGTAATTTTGAAAAAATAAAAATGGAAGTTACAAAAAAATTTTGAACTTTGGGCCTTTGCCCCTGCTTTTTTCCATGGACTCTTAATTGTTGGATGTTACTTACAATGTTACTGTTTACTCATTCTTACATTTATAATTTAAATTGTTCAAAAACATGCAGTGGTTGAGGAGTTACAGTTTCTTAACTTCAATTTATCCCATACTAACGAAAGGGCTTTTCCAAACAGCACTTGTTAATAATAGTAACAATGGATGTATTGTTTTGTAATTCAAGTATATAATACCTTTAGGCGTAAACTAATGAACAAAAAAGACAGATCTGAAATATAGTGTACAGTTTTCAAGAAATGGATCGTTAATTTTCTGTCGTGTGCTAACACGTGGTCGAGGCAAATTTCGACAATCGGGCCCTTGCCCCTGCATCCCCCATAATCCTTAATTGTCGGACGTTGCTTAAAATGTTGCTTGTAGAATTGCATTTTTCAAAAAGATGCAGTAGTTTTGAAGTTAGAAATCTATCCCCTAATAATATGGTGGTAAAGAAGGGAAACAAAGGACTTTTTTAAACTTTGCTTGTTAATAATAGTAACAATGGATGTATTGTTTTGTAATTCGAGTATATCATACCTTCATATGTTTACTAAAGATAAAAAAAAAAAGAGAACTGAAAATATAGTGTATAGTTTTCAAGAAACGGCATGTTAATTGTGCTGGTCGATGGCCTTAAAGGGTATACATGATACATGTTGCAGTCGAAATCTTGACTGACAGGTGGCTAAAGGTTAAAACTCATTTCATTATTGTTTCAGGAATCTCATTAATTTTTTGTTAAAACAATTCTTTGATTTTCCACCTGTCTTTAAGGTTTCTTATCGTACTAATAAACAAGTGTTCATTAAACTCATTGCCAACTTTTACCTTTGAGTATAATGAAATAAGAGATTTGTCATGAAGAAATGTATTTTACATGTCTTCCAATCAAATAGTTAACACCTATGAATGTAACGGAACTACACATACTCTCCTACAAAATCTTATGACAGTTTGCATTATGTAAACTACATTACACATATTAATATCCTTCAAGTTATTTTTCCACATTCATTGAGATGGATAGATGTTCTAGAACTACACATAGCACATATAACGTAGCTGTACCGTTTAGTATTAGAATAGTGTATTATATTCTTACAGCAGAACCTTTCTTGGTTAGTGTAATTAAAGTATGTTTGGAAGCTTTCCTGGCAATGACGGATATATTCTCAGGATATCAACCAAGTTAGTTCTAAAAAAGTTTCCAAGCTTTCAATATCTAATGCCAGTCTCATCTTCACTCCAATCCCTGATGATGAGAGTGACATTACCTCTAAAAAGCTCAAAAATATTTCCAGGATTCACCTGGATGACATCCCAAGAAAATCTCTCAATAACTGCTAACTTATCTTATCATATACTTTATTCATGTTGAGGGGAATAAACAACGCGGTTGATAATATTTGTTCATTGGTTTGTGTGCGAGTTTTATGTCATATTGTTTCAAGGTCTAGGCTAGGTGGTTGGATGTAGTCTGGTGGTAAGGGAAGGCAATCCATTTATCACTGCTGGCTGGGTGGAGTAGGTTAGGTTGTCAACCGCGTAGCAAAGACCTTGAAACAATATGACATAAAACTTGCACACAAACCAATGAACAAAATAGCCAGTGCCCTAAGCAAACACAAAAGATCATTCCTTTCCCCACTAGACAACCCAGGTGTATATGACACCCAGTGTGAGTGCAACTCACACAACATTGTCAGATCTGTCAACGAGCATATACAACAGCATTTAGCGGACGCAAAAAAATCCCAACCCACTACCGGGCTAGCAAGGCACCTCAAGTTCAATAAACACAGGATCCAAAAAGTTTCAGTTAGGCATACATCACACACCGTAATTGACACCAAAATCAAAGAGACTAATGCAATTATGCACTTTCCGCACGAGCTGAATATCAACAGTGGTCAGGCTCATCATGTTTGACTCCTGCTATTACAACAGCTCAAACCCATCACACGCAGCAGACAAAATGGCTACACCAGCGCCCCTAGCGGTAGTCGAGGAAACAACAACAGGAACCGGAAGTCAACCTAACAGTGAAGCATCGAGTTCCCAAGTGGATGGTGGCAGAGGCCACCGAAACTAATAGAACATTTACAAGTAAGTTTCGCGGATATATCTTTAGTAACTCGTTTACGTCTTATATACACTTTACATCTAGCAAATTTTCGTACTTACTTGATTGGTGGACATCCTCAAGCTCGTACCGTACAGCTTTGAAGAAGCAGTCTGATAAGTCTCTTGCTTGCTGCTCAGTCTCTTCATCCCAATTCTCCTCTTTCGCTCTTTGGGCGTACCATTCATTTAATTGATGCAATTCCTGCAACAACATGTTATGCTGTATGCTACATTCTATGTGCTACAATGTAAAAAATCATACTACTTGCTAGTGACACAGAAGAGTGATTCAAAATAGGTTGCTGCCTCCAACTCTTTCCTGAATTCAACACACACATGCACACAGATCTGTGTTACTCACATTATAATTTCTACAAGACAATGACATAATTCAACTTGACATTAAACTTCTGCATCATAATCAAACCAATTCTCCTTCTTTTCTAATGAAAATGGATTCTGTCTTGGTGTGTATAGTGGGTGAGATCAGCACTGACAGTAAGCAATTTTTAGAAAAAGAGTTAATGAACATGATGAAAGACAATTTGTTACTAAAGGGTCTACCAATTCGAACGTCAGAACTTTGAAACAGTGTTGTGGCAACATTGACTGAAATTACGAGATTGAACTGTGACATCTGTGTGCAGTTGTCTGTGGCAAGTTATCATGGAGAGAGACAATGCAACAAAGCATAGAAATTATTCGAATTTATTATCAAAATTCATGTTCAGTTCGACAGACATTTCGTGCATTGAGAAGAATTTATGGTCAACATAATCGACCGACGTGATCTAACCCCCTGGATTATTTTCTATGGGGTTATGTCAAATCTAAGGTCTATGAAACTAAGCCACGCACAGTTCGTGACCTGAAACGGAACATCGAACAAACCATTGAGGCTATACCGCTCAATATGTGTGCAGACGTGCTGGAAAATTGGACATTCAGAATCCATTCCACCCACCAAAGCAGAGAAGGACATTTGAACTTAATGCCATTGTTTTCTCTTCAAAAAAAAAAAAATATATATGTCATTATCACTTGTGGTTTTCATTCTATCTAATTTTAAAGTTCTGATGTTCAAATTGGTAGACCCTTTATTATCTCTGCCATACACTATAAATGAGGAAACAAGTTCAAATTTATGGAACAACATAGGTTTTTTGAGGATGAAAATGAAAAATTAAATTATAAAACACAAGGAAGAATTTAAAACAATTTTAAAATGTAAAAAGATTTGGTAAATTAGAAACCAATATTTGGGAGAAGCAGCATACCCAGCCATAACTACACCACCGAAATCTCTATGATGGCATAGTGGTAATGTCTTTGCCTTGTAATCAAAGGATGTTAGATTCAATACCGTTAGGAAGCACATAGTGGCCAAGCTCCCACATTAAACTGTAGATCAGTACCAATTAGCTTTTCTGTGCATAAAGTGGACTTATAAACCAAAAAAACTCAAACATAATGTTGTGTTGCAGGGAGAGGAAGAGTTTCAGAATCTGAACATGAAAAAAAAAACTTTTTTAAAAAATACAAAATGACATTCAGATGAATTTTTGTTTTTTTAAGAAAGGGTAAAGGTAATAATGAAACATATTCTGCCAAAAATAAAAAGAATTTCAGAAGTTAGATGAATTGTATTGGAGAACAGTTAGTTTCTTGCCTTTTGAACCAAAAACTCTATGAACCACTGCTATCATTGAAAAATACAGGAGACACACAAGTAGTAATTCAAACAATCAAATAATAATAATTTGAATCACAGCTTATTGTCTTGAATACAAAAGTTTGCTTGAAGAAATTATCAACCGGAGAATGTATAACTTGCAAATCATTTGTACTTTCTACAATTACGAGGGGCATACTGAAAGTAAGGAGCAACATTTTTTAAAAAAAATCAGAATACATCCATACACACAAACAAAGTATATCATCACAAAATATAGACTTTACTGAACATGTTGAGGTAGTGTGATATCATTAGCTTCAATTGCATCAGCGCAGGCAGTTGTTTCAAAATGGCTGACAGTGATGTTTCGTTTCGACAATGTGCTGTGATTGAATTCCTTGTTAAAGAGGGAATTCCTGCTGCTGAAATTCGGAATAGATTTCAACATGCATATGGAGATGTATGCATGGGTGCTAGAAAATGGCTAAAACATTTTAAAGCTGGGACCACGAGCATCAAAGATCAGTCTCGGAGCAGTTGCTCACAAACTACCGGCAAAGTTATGGGCACCATCTTCTGGTATGCATAGGGGTGCATTCTGGATGAATTTCTTGAACCTGAGGAAACCATAAATGCTCACCCTCATATCCAAATACCTTACAAGCTCAGTCATGCAATGCGGGATAAACGTCCTGGAAAGAAAATCATCCTTCAACATGATACTGCATGCCTGCACTCTGCTCAGTTCACCATTGAGGAAATTTGGGAAAATGGGGTGGGAACTTCTGCCTCAAGCTTCCTACAGTCCCAACATTGCACTCTCTGACTATCATCTGTTAGGTTTTGTGAAGGAACAGTTACGAGGTCAATGCTACCAGACGACGGAGGACATGTAGAAAGCAGTGCGTCAGTGTCTGCGAGCAGCTGGAACGGAGTTCTACTGTAAGGGTATTTTCAAGCTTCCAGAAAGGTGGGAAGAATGCATGCATAGAAATGGAGACTTTGTTGAAAAGTAAAGTCTGTAGATTATAATTTAGCATGTTTTTATTTAATAAAACCAAACCTTGGTTCATGGAAAATTGTTGCTCATTACTTTCAGTATGACCCTCGTACAATGCTAATTTATGTAACAGCTGGGTAATTGTAACTCATTAAAATTCCACTGGACGTTTGGTCAATGCAAGCAAATCTGTTTTTGAAATTTTCTCTCCTATGATGCTCCAAATTCCGAAAAATTACACCAGTTTTGAATTCCTTCTTGAGCATTCACATGAATTTTTGCACAGTTCGTTTTTTTTTTTTTTTTTGTCTACATATTCACAACAGTTTCACAACTACGTTGGTTTATCTTGACACCACAAATACCTAGATAACAGCAAAAGTAAGCCACACAAATATTCACGGGAAGGAGATTGAAGGAATTCAAAACAGATGTATTTTTATTCAGAATTTGGGAGTACCATAGTGGTTTATCAAAAGACGAGGAACCGCTTGACTAACATGTAAACTATAAAAGATATTATCATTGTTTTCTAGAACTTATATACACACATATTTTTTTTCATGCAGTGACTAAACATTTTCAATAATCAACACTTGACAATTTCAGATGTCCATTTCAAGAGTTAAATAATAAATGTAAATAAAGTCAGTTACAACAAATTAAAATATTAACTTCCATTTCTTTTGTGTGATACAAGTCAGGAAATTTGTTATAAATAGTAGCTTTAACAATGTTTAGTTCACCATAATTTGTGTGTCAACTGTTCCCTACTAGTAGTAATAAATCAAGGTTCAATGATTCCTGTTGTCTCTCAATTCTTTTAAAAAATATTTTTCTTGAATGTGCTTATATAGCCATTACAGGAAAAAAAACAACACTTTCTTAAGTTCTACAGTGCATGTAATTACATGGATAATCTACAAAAAATTTATAGTTTTTAATTTTTTTATTTTGTGTAGTCACCAGGCATTTACTGGAATGTAGTGTTGCAACCACATTCCATTCAAGACTGTGTGATCCACACATCATTGTAAATTGAGGGACTTTTTCCTCAGAAAATAAAAACATTGATCTTTCCCATTTCATCATGTCCGGGCAGGGCAGGGTCTTATAAACTCACAAGCGTTTGGTACTCACGCAGACGTAAAGTACATTTCCAGGAAAAGGAAGGGGAGCAGAAAACAAATGGTAGCGAAACTAGGTTTGTAAATTCGTTATGCACCTTTCTGAAAAGGTCAAGAGGAAGAAACTATCTTTACATGCCGAAAGTTCCCTAAAATGGGTGTATAGGGAAATACAGTGGTAACTGTGAAAGCTTTTAAATCTGTTCTGAAAGTATTCTCTCTCGATCTGAATAAAGGAGGCATTCTCTTTACTGAAAACCTGAATGTAGACAAACTCACATGGCATTTTTAAACGTTCACTCTGGGATCAACAACTAACCATTTTAAATCAATATCAAATTAAAATGACGTAATACTCTAAAAATGACATTGTTACTCGACCTCAATCCCTCCAATATTAACCCTAGCTTACCCAAGGAAGGTTTGTCAATCTTTTTATAAAAAAATGAAAATAAATTACGTTGTATTAATAATATTTCTACATTAGTTTTGTTCGTAAAAATATCAAAGTAATGTAAATTGGAGACAAAATTCAGGGTTCCATCTTTGATTGCATTATTCGAGACACTCATGCTAGTGACAGCATACAATTGGCTGGAAATGATGTTTTTTTGTAATTATTATAATTAATAAACAACTGCAGCTACATAAGCAAAAAAAGCATTAAAGAAAAATCATGTTTTTGTGAGTTTTAGTGAATGGCAAAATTTTGAATTTTTGTAATAAAAAAAAGAGTGGGCCTGTGAGACCCCCCCCCCTCTTTAGGTAAGGAAGTTTGTCGCATGTCACAAGTAACCCATTAAAACATTCCATCCTAAGTACAAGCACAATGGGAGGAGGATACAATCTCTCTCTAACCTTCCATGTTTGATAAAGTTAAGGTTGCACAACTTTTGGATCACACTATACTTGATACTCCACCAAAAAGTGTACAATCTTAACTACTTACTTTTCGAGACATCGATGAAACATCTTTGGATGCTCCCTCCTCAGGAGATGAAACATTATGCTCTTCCGACCCGTGGGGTGAATTACTAGGACTTGACAAGTGGGCCATGCACTCATCTTGGACATCACCAACCAAGGTCCTGAAAAAGTATCCCTGTTAAAAATAATCTAAACTCCCAAATTGCAATTATTTATTATCAGTTTCCAGAAAATACCACAGAGCTTGTAAATATTGACTGATTGATTTGCTTGATTTTACTTTGCTTTTTGTGCCACTTCTGGCTAATTTGCGAAGATGGGGATGAGTGATGATGTGATGAAATTGATGAATGAAAATAATGAATCCATGCCACGCTGGGATTCGAACCCGGGACCCCTGGCATCGTAGAGCGATGTGCTAACAACTTCGCCACGGGGACAGGCAGATCTTGTAAATAAACAGATGACACTGATAGCATTCCTGATGTGTTGTATGCTGGATGAATCCGGATGAACAAACAAGGGAAAATCCTAGCATAAGAAATTTAGGGTCTGTTTCCAGGTTAGGAGGGAGAAGGGGATGTAGGAACAACACTAATCTGTGTAAACAAAACAATTGTTGACATTTTCCAACAACAATAATATTCATGTTTGGATATGATCACTTGAGTGTGGAGGATTGAGCAATGATTAACTGCATGCTGGCTACAATTATATGTTGGTGGTGGTGTTGTAGAGAGACTTTTCGCTCTCATCTTAGAAGGGTCAAGTAGTCTTAGTGCTGACAAACCCATAATAATTTTACAAAATAAATCAATCAAGAGCTCATAATTTTAATGGACATGAGTACGTGTCAAGGTTATGGTTAATTGATTGATTTGCTTTATTTTACTTTGCTTTTATGCCACTTTTGGCTAATTTGCGAAGAAGAGGATGAGTGATGAAATTGATGAATGGACACTTAAAAACATTCATGCCCAGGCCAGGATTCAAACTTGGGACCCCTGGCATCGTAGCATGATGTGCTAACCACTTCGCCACTAGGGCCTGCTGTTAAGGTTATGGATAACCAGACAAGAATTAAGGTTCTTCTAATCCTTGATGCTGTCTCAGCACTGAATTTCTTTTGAGGGGCCTTGAAGCAATGTCACCAGTACCAGTCGAAAGGTTAATACTCTTTAACAATTCACACCGATACTGCACACTGTAATGGGTTCACTCACACTCATTTTGCGAAACGAAATTATCTAACTTTTCCAGGTACTTTACACACTATTTTTTAATGCTAACCTTTTGGGTCCCAAGCATCTCAATCGAGATACCCAAATGTAACCCTCACTGTTCCAAGCGTCTCGATTGAGACGGTGTGGTGTGTCAAGGTCGTAGTTTTTACGTTATAACTTTTCTATTTTTGGCAAGAATTTCGATTTTTTTTTTTATATATATATTTTCATGTATTTAACGGAAATGTTTCTTGCACCTTTTTTCTTCTTCATGAAAATGGAGGGGAAAAGGTGGGAAAAGGGACTTCTCTTTTGTGTGTCTTTTCAAGGGAAATTTTTTGCCGAGAAAGGAAGACGGGCTTTGTTGTTCTAAAGCAATGCTTTTCACTCCCGCCTGGTAACTGCATTCGAAGGAAGCTTGTTTATCAGTATCTGATGTCAAAATGAAAGTTTTCCGTGAGGGCGCAAGCAGGGGGTGGGAGTGGGGGTGGGGAAGGGGAAGGGGGAAGACTGGTTGTTGAATCTGTGTTGTGAGAATGGAATTTCGAAGCACCCTGAAGGAAACTTTTGATTTTTAGTACAAGTGTCCACAAGTTGCAACACAGGTTACCCTGCACTGTCTAAAAATAGAATTTCAAGCAGCTGCAAGAATCGGCGCTCATTTTTCACTGCGTTCTAGCTTTTCGTCCGTGAATGTTGTGCGTAGGTGTCGATTTGTGCCCAAGTGCGAGGACATTTTTTGGGTGAAGTGACAATTTTTTAAAATCATTTTTGGGGAGTGTCCTCCCTTCCCCCTTCATATATATGCCAAATTTGCATACAGTTTGCATTTTGTGCATTTTGACATTCTTTTTTGGGGGGGAGGGGACACCATTTTTTTAAAAGTATTCTTGAGGGGATTTCCCCCCTTTCCCCCACCATATGTACGCCGAATGTGCATAAATTATATATCGTCTGAATCTGTGATTCATTCTGCGTACAACGGTATATCTTTCATATCTCTAGGGCAATTAGTTTCTGAGCTATAGTCATTTCAATGTAACTCTGCAGTTCGCTCAATTCCGAAGCTTGAGACAGTGGCGTAGAAGCCTTTCATTTCAGGGGTACAACTCATGTAATATTGGTCATATGACAAAAATGAAAATATTTTTCTGTTTCTTACATGTCAGCGATAATTTCTAAGTGCATTTTGAACTTTTCATATCCTTTTTTTCTGGAGGGGGGGGGAGAAACCCCTTATTTTCTTTAAAAAAATATATTTTTCAGGGGATTTCCCCCCTTTCCCCCTCCATATGTATGCCAAATGTGCATAAATTATATATCGTCTGAATCTGTGATTCATTCTGCGTACAACGGTATATCGTTCATATCTCCAGGGCAAATAGTCTCTGAGCTAAAGTCATTTCAAGGTACCACTGCATTTTGAAGCTTGAATTAGTGGTGTGCCGACCATTCCTTTTGGGGGTACAACTCACATTACATTGGTCCTATCATAATAATGCAAATATTTATGTGTTCCTTACATGTCAGCAATCATTTCCATGCGCATGTCGACACTGTCATGTATTTTTTTCTTGGGGGGGGGGGGAGAGGGACCCCATTTTTCCCCTCGAAATTTTGGAATTTTGAGTGTTAGCCCCCTCCCCACCGCCACATATATATGCCGAATTTCCTTAAATTTCATATAATCTGAATCTCTGGTTCATTCCACGTACAACGGTATATCACTCATCTCTCTAGGGCAATTAGCCTCCGATCTACACTCATTTAATTGAAACACTGCATTTTGCTCAAAATCGGCTCAGGACAAGGGGGTTACATGTGAAAATTGCCTTGGGACTCAAACTTACCAATACATTCATGTATATCACGTCTTCAACTTTGTGTGATAAGCAAATGAATGAAAAAAAATACTTTTACACAAAATACCTACAATCAAGAAGTTTGTTAGAGAAATATGTTTTTCCTAGGGATGGGACAGATTAAGAGGTTCTCTATTGGTATTGGCCAATATAGGTACAAGGGTCACTATTTATATTTTGAGCCTTGGCAACAATGATTGAAGTTAGGCGCGATTTGACGTTTGCACGGAATCGTCTGGCATTATTGACCATAACGTACTTCAAATGTTTTGTCAAGAGCTTCATTTGTGTTGTTTATGTTGCCTTGGAGATTGCGCGACAACAATAAAATGGAATTAACTCGTGAACATTTTCGTGCGATGATTTTTTTACGATTTTCGACGTGGATTATCAAGACAAGAGTGCATCGATCAACTTACTTCCACATTTGGCGATGAAGCCCCATCCTTTGCCACTGTGAAACGCTGGTATAACGAATTTAATCGTGGCCGCCATTCGCTCACCGACGAGATTCGCGAAGGTCGTCCAAAATCAGTTGTTGTTCAAGAAAACATTGATGCTGTGAAAAACCTAATACTGCAAGATCATCATGTGACATACTGTGAGATTGAGGCAACCATAGGCATTAGTTCCACCAGCATATATAAAATATTACATGATCATTTAGCTGTGAGAAAGGTATGTTCTCGTTGGATCCCACACAACTTGACAAAAACTCAAAAAGATGCTCGCGTCAATTGGTGCAAACAAATCCTCAACAAATACAATCGTGGTGCTTCAAAAGACGTATATAAGATTGTAACAGGTGACGAATCATGGATATATGCATATGAGCCGGAACGTAAACAGCAGTCGACTGTATGGGTGTTTCAAGATGAACCCAATCCAACAAAAGTTGTTCACACTCGAAGCACATCGAAACAAATGGTCGCCTGTTTTTTCGGGAAAACTGGTCATGTGGCAACTGTGCCTTTAGAGGAATGTAGAACGGTCAACTCTGAATGGTACACAACAATTTGTTTGCCAGAGGTCTTCGGTCAAATATGGAAAACAAACAAACGCCGTCGAATCATTCAAGACAATGCCAGCTGTCACACATCTCGTCTAACAACCGACTTTATGAACAGTCAAAAAATCGAATTGATGGGTCATCCGCCGTACAGTCCTGATTTGGCACCCAATGACTTCTTCTTGTTCCCAAAATACAAGAATAAATTGCATGGACAACGATTTTCGTCGGCAGAAGACGCCGTTGATGCGTTCAAAAACCATATTATGGAGGTGTCTCAAGAAGATTGGAAAAACTGCTTTGACAAATGGTTCGAACGAATGCAAAAGTGTATTGACCATGAAGGAGAATACTTCGAAAAACAATAAAGCAGTTTCCAATGCCAAATTCCTGTTTTTTCATTGTTAGGCTCAAAATACAAATAGTGACGCTTGTATATCGTTGTATCAGTAAAATTACCGATTATTTTAGTGAACCAATATATGTATACATATCTTATAATTTAGAGCAAAATTCTGCCATTTTGTTATAATTTTTATGAATAATCCTATGCCCGACACTTTAAAATAGTAAATGTCTAAATATCAAACTTCTTTTGCACTGCAGTCAACTGGTAACAAACATTTCATAAGGAGGTCAATGAACCATTCAGGTTCTTCAAAGAGCATTTGGAATTTAATATCGGATCAGTAGAATATCGGTTATCAGTATCCATAAATTTTATATTTATACTTTATCGGTATCAGCCAAAATTTCATATCAGCCCATACCTAGTTTTTTCAGTCTCTTAGCTCTGGCAAGCACACAAATCATCCAATTTCCCTGACTTCTCCAGGTCAATGATAATCCCGTGTAATTATTTAGTTATTTAGAAGAGTTGTAAGGATTAACACAGGAAGGGAAGTTTGTAAATAGATCACAAATAGTTACCGAAAAATTACTATGCGAGATACAAACCTGTATGCTGCAAGGAGAAATTAGCCATTTGGCTCATCCAATGTTCCTAAGCCAGTTATCTGGATACCCACTATGAGCACACTTTTTGGATCAAATAATCGATCCTATGATATATTCTGGACTAAACCTATAGAACACATTATTGCAGTTGCTACACTGTCTATTGTTACCTGCCTGTCAGTCAGAATCATTTCCACTCTGTGCATCCATCATAATCTCAACAGGATGCCAGTCCCATCTTCATTGGTAACTTCTGAGCATCTTTCAGAGAATTTAAGGATGGCCAAAAAACTCTTTTCCATATCAACAAAGGTATTGATACCAATTAGTAGAGGCATGCATATTTCGTTTTTGACAAAAACACGAAATGTGAAATAACACAGTGTAATGTTAATTTTTGGTGTTTCTGAAAGGTGTGAGGTGTATTTTCCTACCCTGTTTTGTCACGAAATGATGCGAAATAAACTGCAAAATAGACTCTTAAACACAAAATTTACCGTTTATAAACCGACGCAACACTTTCTGAAGTCTGAAGTATCCTGTGAGTTATGCAATTCATGGAAAATTGATTAATTCTGCTGTAAATATTTGAGATGCAGAAATGGAAACCTTTATACAGGAATAAACTTAATATTCTGGTAATGATTTAATGTGCTATTACAAGGGATATGTTTATTTTGTGTAACAGTGCAGTTTTTAAATCAAATTTGGGATTATATTCACATTTTTATAACCAAAATGTCATTTTATATACCGCTATAACAGCGAAATTTCATTTTCTTTACCACTTTTGAACCCGAAATTGACTGTTTTTATACAGAAATTTTGATATTTTATTTACCAAAAATATGTGCCTCTACCAATTAGCAATATCCTACTAATCTGATATAAAATTGGGAAGGTTACATGATTAACGTCAACCTCCTTAATGTTTAGAACTACATGACTGCCATGGGTTTTACCCTTGAAAAAAAAACCTTCATATTTCGACTTTCAGGGCTGGGGTACTACTGATGCCAATATACCAGTATTGATCAGTATGAATTAGTTGGAACTTATCACTTTCACCTTTCCAGAGGTTCATTTGCTCTGCAAAGTCCCACACAACACCTTCATGGGGTCTAATTAATTATCCTTAGAATTTACAAAAATTAAAGTTTTCGCACAGGTATTACCGGAAAAATGGATTTTATGATTAAATGATAGCTATTTGAATATTCTAATGTAATTCTTGACATTCTTAACCCTTAGACGCAGAGGCTGATATTCCAGGTATTTGCACTAACGCCAAGTGTGTTTTCAGCAGGAAATTTGAAATTCTGCATGCTTCTAAATGAAATTTTATATTTCCGGGACTTAGAACGTTAGAGGTACAAATGATACCTCGATTTGTTCAGTATACTTTGGGCTATAATCCTGATGGGGAAAAAATCCGTAATCAGTTAGTAGAAGAAGAAAGGGAAAGTAACTATTTTTTTACACAAAATTTGAAATTCATCGGACCCCCTCAGACTACACCAGGACGTGAACCTCGAAAAGGTACCCGCATAGTGCTCGTATGTTTGCCATTGATGTGAAAAAATATACCAAAATTGAGAAAGAGCGATGTTTTCGAAACCATTGAAAATAACGCAAAAGAAAAATCACAATTTTCCGGAGATCGGCTCCCGCCCCCCCAAAATAGTAACAATGAAATTAAACTTTATTTATTGTTAATTACATACCTCTAGACTCATGCAGAACTCAAAACATGTATCTCGGATCAATATCCAAGTTACAGTATGTTAAAAAAGTAATATACTTTGAGATAAAGGTCACATGCCATCCTTAAGTGAAATGCCTGCTGCGACACCCGTGTCACATCTTTTAAGGGTTAATGTATATTATACATATCATTACAGTGGAGTGAAGCTGTGGTCATCTGGTTGGTAAAGCATCTGACTACCACTTGGGAGAACAGGGGTTTCATTCCCACTCAGAATAGGTGATCTAAGGTTGGAATTTTTGTGGCCTTGTCCCTGCATAAAGCAGGTCTAGGGTTCACCAACAAATAAATGGGTACCTGGGGGAAAGAGCAGTTGGAGGATGATGCTGATAACATAATTTCCAAAAATGGCCCAAATAGAGAATGAATGTGCAGGGCCATACTTCTACATTCCCCTTATATGCCTTTACAGCATGCTGCAACGTGAACAGGGACCTTTACCTACCTTAACTACAGTGGAATACTTACATGTTAATTAACATTTTCAACTTATTAAGTTGATGTTTTAAGTTCACTCTATGCACAGTAAGGCTAATCGGGACTGGACTAACAGTTTAAAGTGGGATCCGAACCACTATATGCCTCCACCGGGTATAGAACCCGGGACCCCTTGATAATATGGCAAGGACACTACCACTGCACCATTGTGGAGGTCGAACAACTTATTATTGTTACATTTTTCAATCATCAGTACCTTGAAGAGTATCAGCTCAGTGAAAATATCAATAAATTGATTGATTGATTTGTTTTATTATACTTTATCTTTCTGCCACTTTTTGCTAATTGAGAATATGAGGATGAGTGATGAAGCTGATGATGGGATACCCATAAACAACACCCATGCCAGAGCTGGGATTTGAACCTGGGTCCCGTGGCATCATACTGTACTGTGCTAACCACTTCACCACAAAGGTTGGCGAAAATACCAACAGAGTGCTGATTAATCTGTCCCATCCCTAGAAAGCAAACAAATGGTAAACTGCTTTACCCGACAAACACTTCTCACAATGTGCAGTAACCATTTCTTTATGAAATATATAACAGCATTTTTGTTTGTTTTCAGTTGTACATTTCTCAAGTATGGTTGCCATTTTCAATTCTGAGCTTCGCAAATGCAGAAAATATATTATTTGCTGTTTGCGACCTATCGTCAATTGTTGGATTGTTCTGAAATCTACTAGCACCCTTTGTTAACAACTACCCACCATTCCATATCAGTTTGTGATCTATTTAACTTTCCCTTGTATGAGAGTTCCATTGCAACTATGCCACATCATACCAGGGGTTTTATTTAAAAAAAAATCTCATATGACAATCAGAATGCGAGTTATAATAACTCTAATCTGGAAAAAACACTTTTGCCACACAATACTTGGACAAATTAAAGAAAACTGCATATTTAGCATAATTACTGGGGTATTTCTATTAGCAAACAATACTAAAACATAAGAGTCCAAAACTGTTTACCAAGACTGTTGTTGGGCTATAGAAAGTAAGAAAAATCTACAACTAAAAATATATCCTAAGGCACAACCACAAATTCTTAATATGGTTTTAGTCGGTAGAAACTCTTTAGTCTGGCATGCTGATTTCAAGAACGATGTAAAAGAGGATAGGCTGACGTGGTAAACATTCCATGTTAATTCAGGTGTTAATGAACAATAAAATTTACTGGAAACGGTACTAAAACAACCAACACACACTTGCACGATTCAGGTCCATACACCAACCCCTCCCCACACAAGGCATACAGAAGCAGCACATTACCTGTCACTATCAGTCAAACTACTGTCCTCACTAGCACTTTGGTCACTTTGTCCTGTGGCGTATTGATTGCACTCTGGCGTAACTTCCGCATCCTCAACCCCTTCGTCCTCCGCCTCTGCAGGTGGCTTTAACGTATCGCCCCCTGCTGGTTGTGGTGCACTTTGCTGTTCGGTCACGGATGCACTTGCTACAAACCAAGATGGGGCAACCGACACGGATGGCTTTGCTTCGTCCCCACTCTCAGATTCTTCTTTGGGTTTGTTCTCGGATCCTTTGTTTTGATTTTCATCTGTATTCAACACTGGAATTGAAAGCCTTGTCAACGTATCTAAAATAAAAATAAAAAGAAAACCATAAGTTACTCTACACTGTAATTCAGCAGGTTTTAGTTTTTCAGACATTAACAATTTCACCAATTTCTGTCAATACCACAAATATCCTGAATAATTACAATATCCTGAAAAACATTACAAATATGTATGTC
The DNA here is from genome assembly GCF_977018435.1 of Lepisma saccharinum. Taxonomy (NCBI): domain Eukaryota; kingdom Metazoa; phylum Arthropoda; class Insecta; order Zygentoma; family Lepismatidae; genus Lepisma; species Lepisma saccharinum. Next base: position 28,806,314 of record NC_139236.1, read on the forward strand.
ATCAGGAAACAGATTTATATGTAGTATATGTAGATATTTTCACCAAAATATGGAGTTCAATATGGACTTAAAATTGTAAAAAACTACCTTTCTAATAATATAAGACACTACCCGAGCTACATATAAAATACAGTACACTTACATTGACATTAATTGTAAAACAACATAAAATGTGTTTTCATTTTCTGTTTTCCAAACAATGAATAACAAAATTTTCTTGCAAGTGTTCGAATGTTAATTTCCTTCCGTTGTCTCTTAAGATGGATTTATATGAATTAAAACTGCATTCAATATCGCAAGAAGTATGGGAGTGTATTTCAAATTTGTCAGTTATTCGCTAGGAAATTCACCCAACTCTTTGTCACACGAGGACATGTAGTTATTGCACAAATATGGAGTATATGTTGAGAAATGTCCTGAACTATGGCAATAATATTTAAAAATAACTATATGTAAAATATATGTACAAATATGGAAAATAAAAATTCAATTTTTCGAGTCTACATGCCATGATGCGCAAAGATAATAAAAAATATAACTGATTTCAGCTTCACACAAAAATATGTATTTATATATAAATACATTCCCTGTTCATCATTAGTTGTTACACATGACCAAGAAGTTGTTAGTAATACAAACATTTCCATGGTCATCTTGTAGTCTTTGTAACCCCACTGCATGAGTAAGAGTAAGAGTTGGTGTTCTGAGTCCACTTTATGCACAGTAACGCTAATCGGGACTGGGCCTACAGTTTAAAGTGGGATCCGAAACACTATGTGCCTCCACCGGGTATCGATCCCAGGATCCCTCGGTTACAAGGCAACAATGTTACCGTTGTGCCATCGGGGAGCTACCAAAGTTTTCTTTACACCACCTTCAATTGTTTTTTTTTTACCTTACATGGATATGCAATATCTCGTGTGAAAGAGCCCTTCATGATCTTTCCAACACCGTCCAAATCAATTCTATAGGTGTCTTTGATTGCCAAAACATTGCAATTTAAAGTTAACAAGATGTTGGAAAACATGGTCAAAATCGCATAGTTTGCAACACTGAAATGTTGAAAATACAAAAGATATGGATCTGCAACTTTGCATATTTTCCTACCTCAAGTGGCCCTTTCAGTATGCCAAATTTCAAATGAATCAAAATATGTGAGGTTGAAGACCTTGTTGATTTGACATGGAATGACCCCTTTATGTACAGATAGGCTAATGGGAACTACAATTTAAAGAATCACTATGTACCTCCATCGGGGATTGTACCTGGGATTACAATCCAACAGATTTACCACTACGTCATTGAGGAGGGCCTAGGATTTGAACCTTTAGAGGCAAGATGGGAAGTCAGTATGTTCAGCTACTGAGACAGCACCACACTCTAGAGGATGTTGCTAGGACTCAAGGGGTTACAAGGTGGATTTCTGATTGCATGATTACACACACATATTTGTGAATAGGTCAAGATTTTGGAACAAAATCTGACAACATTATGGGTTCAAAATTGATTCCTGTCAAACAGAATCCAGTACTTAATTGGTAGCAGATTGTCTATGCAGGCATGGTTACGTTACTATCAATGTGAAAGAATTTTGTTCTAAAATATTTTATGCATTATTATGCCTGTTAAGAAGTAAATTTTCCATCTTATATTTTGCAGGCAGAATTAATCCACGTTCTGTGATTTTGCGTAACTCAAAGCATAATTCGGATGCTCGAAAGTGTTGTTTTGGTAAATAAACTCTTATTTCACTTGATTTTGCATTACTTCATGGCCAAATAGGGTAGAAAATGTACCTCGCATCTTTGAAAAATTTTAAAAAATGAACATTACAGTGTGTAATATTCACATTTCAGGTTTCCAACAAAAATTAAGTATGTATAATGCTAACTAACCACTATAACCTGTGTAATGTAAACTAACCACTATAACCAAGTTTAGAACAAAATAACTTCAAAGAAGTGTAAGCAAGATCTTACATGCGAATTGACAACTATGTGGAAAATTGTCCATAGAATAGACTATTATCAATTCTTTTCAACACTGAGTGAATAAAAAATATTAGTCTACAATTCAAATTTATATTAATAAGAATTGTTCATTAATTTGAGACACCTAAATATCTTTCAGAATACAATACATACTCTTCAACATCATTGTTGACTTGGAATTTTGATTCAGGTGATCATGCAAATACGTATTTATTGAATATTACTTTCTGACCATTATACTGTACCATATTAGAATTAAATTCTGAATCTTAGAACTATGTACAAACCTTTATCTGTTTCTGGTAGTGCCACATGCAATGTAATAATATGTTCAAATCTGTCGATGATGAAACGGAGTTTGGATGACACAAATTGCCGTTGGGCATCCTTATCATCACCAGAAGCTACAAAGATCTTGAGAGAAAAAAAAAGTACATTAGATCAGCAAGGAGAAAACTTTAAATTACGTGTTCAACCAGAAACTTGTACTCAATGAAGTATCTTTCTGTGTCTTTGCCAAATAGGAGTAGCACTATTTTGTTAGTGCACAAAGCTAATTCAGCAAGTCCTAAGTTTGCAAATTTTATTTTTAGTCCAATATGTGCTCAGATAGGCTATCAGGACTGGCCCCACAGTTTTAAAAGGGTGTTTGAACCATTTGCTGCACCTCCACTGGGGATTGATAATGCAACAGCTTGTTACAAGGCCTAAGCTTGTTGCAGGTTGGTTTCGTGGGAAGAATATAATTCAATCAGGTACAATCTGTACATAGTAAGAATAAATTGATATTTAGGCTGACACCGATAAAGTATCAATTTACAGGTAATGATGATCAATATAAAATAGCAAATGTTCCTTGAAAAAATCTGATTTGAGTTGTTACAATTATGGGTATGTCAGCCCCTTGACTATTTCACCACATCACTAATACCAGAACAAGCCCCTTACTGAAAACAAAACAAAGTTGGGGACAAGGCCTTAAAGAACAATTAATTATAGATTTTAAAAATCATTCCCACCTGAAAAGCTGATCCTGTAAATGACATCACACATAAAAATATAACACATGACCGCACAGAGCATTATAATGACTGTAGGTCCTAGCACAAGACCCTCCCTTGCACATTACAAAATGCCATTGGAGGCATATGGGGTTAGGGCCCAACACTACATGGTCTCGACCATTCATGGAGGTGTTGTGATCAGCACCATGCTCTGGCCACCTTTACCCCCTCAGTGGGTACCCATTTATTAGAGGCTGACCAAACCTCAGAGAAGCTCCATGCAGTGTAATTGGTTGAAAAAATCCCACCCTGGGAATCGAACCCAGGTTTCTCGCATGGCAGTCAGACGCCCTACCAACTGGCTCCCCCCACATACACACATAGATATACTGTAGTGAAATAATAACTTACCTTATTTGAGCCGTAGAATCCTTCAACCTTCAATGTTTTTTCGTCATTAAGCAACAGTCGTGGTTCGTTGCTATACTTTTCTAACACTACTCTCACATTTTCTGTGGGAAAATTTAAAGCTTTCACTAGAGTCTCTTTGAATTCACCAATAGTTTGAGACAGGTTTCCTCGAACAACAATAGGGCCATCAACTTCTTCAGACTCAACATCTACAATGAAGACTTTGGCTTGAACACCTGTGGAAAGGAAGTAAACATTTATGTTAAGGCTGTCAAACAACAATGGTGCAGTGGATAGCAAAGGATAGCAGGCAAATTGTCAGTCCGCTAACACTGTTTTCCACAATGTGAGGGTTGCGAATTAATAACAAAATGCCTATAGTAAAGGACATTTCCTACATATAGAGAATCCCATCTTTTATGACAACATAGGATGTACTAGAAAAAAGTAGTGCAAATAGTGATGAACACTTTGCTTCAAACTGTACACCATGAAATGGAATTTGAGATGTGGGCAATACCTTAGTGAGCAAATGCTGAGACACAGCCTACATACGTACAATCATTCTAAGAGAAGAAAGACAGCAGACAACTTGCAAATTGAAAATATTCCTGTTTGAATCCCCAAACATACTCAAGTGCTCCTGTGTTGCCATATATATATATATATATCTTCCCTTCCTTGCTTTGTCGTAAAAAATTCAACAACATTGAACATTACATCTCTGCTTTTGTTGTGTACAATATACACTGACATGAGGATACAAGCACTTGGCACTAAATGATGATGATGATGATGGCAGGGGCAAGATTAGATGGTAATCAGCTGATTGCATTGCCTATGTAAAGACAGCACCACAGAGTTTTTCTCTTCTTGGTAGAGCAATAGCAGGCAGTGGGTGAACACACATCTCCTGTTCTGAACACTGCAACATGGTAATCCCACACTCTCTCCTTTATCCACCATACCTGCTGATAACTCCAGCCTCCATTAACCTTTAGCATATGTGACTTTTCAAACTTGCCAAGATGTACAACTGATTGTCATAACCCCCATATAATAGAAGTTAAAGGAAGAAGAAGATGAAAATCGAAATTTTACACAAAAATTTGTATTCGACACACCCCTGTAGCCACCACAATAATTCTCTTCTTTTTCTTTTTGTATTCTCTAGGTCTAAAAAGAAGTTTAAAAATTTTACCGATACTAACTCATACAACCACTAAAACATGAGATTTTCATAACTCATTCAACTTACAAGGACTGTTCAAAAAGAAACAAACTCCTTTCGTAAAGTTTGTATATATAAATTCGTTGAAGAGAACCAGCAGTGGTGATGCCTAGCTGTGCCCTTAATGATTAACTTGGCCCAGTTTCAAAGCTTTTGCTAACTGCAGTAGCGCAGTAGATCATGTTAAGTGTAGGTGTGTTGAGAGCCCACTGCAATTTTCAGTTACCCTACCATGAAGGAACTGGTAGAGCAGCGAGTATGAGTGAAATTATGTGTGAAATTGCAGAAAACTTTCAAAGAAAAGTAAGACATGTTACGTAAAGTCTATGGTGAGGAATGCTTCAGTTGAATACAGTGTTACAAATGGTACAGATGTTTCAGATAGGGTCGAACCTCAATCGAGAACGACGAATAAGTAGATCCCATGTTAAAGTGATGTTGATCGTGTTCTTCAACTGGTACAGGGATCGTCTATTCCCAGTTTGTGCCGCATGGTTCCACAATGAATGCAGCATTCTACGTTAAGGTTGTGCAACGACTAAGAGGAAAGATGTGGCGCAATAGGGCACAGATGTGGCAGAACAAGTCCTGGATGGTTCATCACGATAATACACATGCTCATTCCTCACTCGTCGACCAGGAGTTTTTGGCAAAGCACCAGACACCTCTGTTGTCCCACACCCGGCCTCCTCCCCTGATTTGGCACCAACAGACTTCTTCCTCTTCCCCAAGTTGAAACCAACCATCGAAGGTCACACAATATAAATAGAAGAGATCAAGGAGAATTCGCTACAGGACCTACAGGCCAAAGAACTGGAAGAAATGCCGGGAGCGCTTTGTGCACAGTGGAGGGGAGTACTTTGAAGAAGACAGGTCTAAATAGCTGGTGAATATTACCATTTTCTCAATTTTGTAAAAGTTTGTATTTCTGCATTGAATGAACTTATGGAGCACAATTCAACTTTTCCCGGGAATGATTTTGCATACTCTACAATGCCAAAGCCACAGGAAGTAAACCTACCTCCAGGTTGGTACACTTCAAATTCTTTGTCCTTGTCTCGAATTTCCATCAAGAGATCATACTTGTAGCTGCTACGGATGCTCCTAAGGACGTCAGAAATAGGATCATCATCACGGCCTTCAAAACTACATTCTATGCTATCTTGTAACCTATCGTAGTGGACTAATCTGCACTGGTCTAGAGGAACTATTCCTTCAAGTTCTAATTTCTGAAATAAAAAGCAAGTTTGTAAATTCATATAACCCAACAAATACCTACTTATATTATATGGGATGGATCGACAGGAATTTTTTGTCAATAATGATAAACTACCGATTCGATATAAAATTAGACATAGTCATTGAAAAACACAAAGTATCCTTAATTAATCTATGTAACAAGATGACTTTAATGGAATTTGGCTTTGGAAATGAGCTGCATATTTAGACATTAGACATTATGTTACAAAACCGTAATATATGAATATGTTTATATTAATAAAAATATAAACAAAATGACAGAATTTTGGTCTAAATTATAGCTTATTTACAGTTATATCAGATCTGTAAACATAAGAAATGTAAGTTATGTTGTTTTTTTCTAAATTTTAATGAAATAATATACTTTTTTCAAAGTTCAAACTATAAAATAAAACATAAGACAACAGTTTGATCTAGAAATATACAAGAGAAGTTTCCAAGTCCTTCAAGTCTAGGAATCACTCCAAAATCTCAAATGAAGAAATAGGACAGACTTTTATGACTTGTACAAGATAGTGTTTGTTATTCAAGAATGAAATTGTCTTGCAAATATGTTTATCATTCATTCAATTGCAGTTGTTGGGGGGGGGGGGGGGGTCTGGGATAATTTACATGGCTTCTACAACTCATTCTCCTGTACACAAAACTGTTAGTTACTGTCTTAAAAAAAATCAATGCAAAAATTACCTATGTAACACTAGCAATCCACCATAGGACCACTTTGCAATTGTTAAATTTCTTGCTTTGATCAACATTCTGTCACTTTACACACTCCAAACAGAGCGCTATCCTGTGCAGATCACAGATTTGGAGAACACAACTTTTTGCAGTGTTTACATGTTCCAAACCATAATTATGAGCCTTGAAGAAATATTCCAGTATTTATTTTAATATTAATTGCCCATCTTGTTGGGTCCCTATCGACACTGCAAGTCTATTTTACGTAGCTTTTCTGATACTTTTGGCTAATTGTGAAAAAAAGGATAAAATGGTGATTACATGAAAATAATAAAGGGACACTCACACCCAGGCCAGGACTCAAACCTGAACCCTCAATAGAAAGATCATGAATCGACCTGTAACACACTAAGGTACTAAGGGGACTGCAGCAAAATGCGAATGGAAGGTTCAAACAACATTGAGAGAAACTGGGTGATATTAGAATTGCCTCATCTGATTCTTATTATCTTGTGAAAGTTGTTTGGCATTTTCTTTCCTTTATTTTGTTGCTTTGCTTAAGTAGGAATAAGAAACAGTGTGCATATGGTTAACAAACTCTAAAATAATTTATTTTAATTTTACATGCATTTCATATTTCCAATTTTCTTTTACCATGAGAAGAAAACAATCTACATTATATTCTAAAATAAACTGACAAAGTTAATTCTATAAAAAGAATTCCATGGTGGGAAACAAACGTCCCTAGCCTTTTGTCATTGAAATTCCAGGACTTATCCCAGTTTCCTTGCCACCCTATATACAACAGTGTATGAACATCAAGGTAAACTTCGCAGAAAATTTGTTGCATAAAGATTGCACACATCTGCATTTTTCAAAGGCAGCAATGAAACACTCCCATGCAGATGACTTTTTCATTACTTTGTTTTTCTGGTCTTTTCGTTGTGATAAATTGGACTTGTTCATGTGCCAAGATTCTTTTCATCCACTGCTATCTCATAGTCACCAATATCTCATCTAATGCCACATGTCTCATAGTATGTACAAAAACAGTCAATTTTGGGTTCAAAAGTGGTATATAAAATAAAATTTCATTTTTGTTATAGCGGTGAAAAGTTGGATCAAAAGTGGTAAAACAAATGACATTTTTGTTTCAAAATTGAGAATATCATTCTAAATTTGATTTTAAAAATTGCACTTATTGCACAAATTAAACATATCCCTTCTAATAGCACATTAAGAGTATTAAGTTTATTCCTGCATAAAGGGGTCTATTTTTGCTTCTCAAATATTTACAGCACAATTCATTAATTTTCCATGAATTGCATAACTCACAGGATAATTCAAACTTCAGAAAGTGTAGCATCAGTAAATAAATCTAAATTTCACATTTTGCAGTTCATTTTGCATCAGGGTAGGAAAATGCAATGTTTTCGTCAAAAATGAAATATGCATGCCTCTACTAATGCCACATGCCTCTGATAGTATGCCTCCTTCTCTATCCTGTTGAGCTACTTCTTTTAGTTTCTGTTTTTTCACTTTACCCATCCTCCTCTAACTGAAAGCACAGACATGCACATCCATAATTAATAACATGAACCACATGGGGACAACTGCAAGTGACGAGGAAAGCAGGATGTTCTGCTGCTGCAATTTCATTGCTCATCTTTGCACCTCCTGTTCCTGTCAGGGTGGGTGGGGGTTAATGTATGAGCAAGAACTTCAGCATACTCTCCACTTGACTTTGCATACATGGAGTGTAAATTTAACTAATTCATGGAGTGGAAACCTTATTTTTTTTGTAGGTGCAGCACATAAAAATTGATTGGTTGATTTATTTAGTTTATTTTACTTCCCTTTTTTGCCACTTTTGCTTTTGGCTACTCGGGAAGATGAGGATGAATGGTGATGAAATGGATGAAGGGAAATCACAAACAAGGACAGCACAAAACACTAGCCCCACGGAGGCTTATACAGGCTGTGAGTCCGGACATCAGAGCCTTGATAGTCTGCAAAATGCAGTCCAGGGTGTACTACGTGGAAGAAGTTGCATTTAGATGTCTTTCCAAAGGATCGCCTCTTACCCCCCAGCAGCACATAAAAATCTGCGCAATCACACACAAAATGCAGACACCAGTTGACATTGGGCATAACACACTATGAATTCAGAGATTCCACGTTGGAACCAGGATTAGGCATGGGTGTGTCTTTATTGTTTCTTCCACCATCCATTTCATCAGTTCATCATTCACCCTCATCATTGCAATTGTGTTACGATGCTAACCCAAGGGACAAAAAATAACTGAAACAGAAAAAAATGAAGACTCACAGAATATTCGGAAGCCAAACAATAATAAGAAAAAGAGCACATCATGAATAACTTTTTCAATAGCAGTATATACTCTGTCCCGTCAATCTCTGTAGCAAAACCATGCATAGAGGCAGAGAAGGGGGGTTATTGAGTGGGCAGAGCGAAGCAGTAAATGCTGCTGCGAAGGCTGGTAACTGCAGTCACTTTCCCCTTTCCACGCAATCCTATTCCCTCTCACGTGTTCATTGGTGGAGCCATCTCGCTTCATTACTTGTACAGAGACTTGTTCTCATTTGCTTGTTCCAGAGATAGCTGGGACAGAGTATAAATAATGTGCACATTATAGATTAAGGATTCAATTAAACAAATCCACCTGTGTAAAATCAAAAATCAAATCAAAATGGAGGTTTGGAAACTGACTATCGTAACAACAACACCTAATTAATGATTTGCTACTGCATCAATTATGCACATCTATGGTGGAAAAGCACACAGCGTTAAAAAAAATTACAACAGAAGTAACAAATTTGAAACAAATACCTTGAATGCTTGCTCAGTAGATTCTTTTAAGGTAGTTTCGTTATGGCAATACAAGTTTATATCTATTAACTGATTCTGGGTAGGATGATGGCAATATAATTTAATCTTACACATGTCCATCTCCTTTTCCCTTGCTATCCTTTCTCGTTCTTCTTTCTCCCTCATAGTCTGTAGCAAGTTCTGTAAAGAAAGTGGGTTTACAATTAAAAGTCTATAAATATCCCCCCAAAACAAACCACCACACAAAACGAAACCCCCAATTTAATTTTATGATTCTGGAATTTACATTACAGTGCACCACATGTGGCTGTTGGTTTAAGGTGCAGTGTGAAATCAACTCAAAATAAGACCAAGACCTTCAATTTCCTCAACTCCATGAAACAGAATGGAACGTTCCAGCATTATGTGTGTGACATTTTACACACAAAATTTAAGGTTCTAGACATCGAGCACGATTCAAACTGTACATACTGATTGAATCTTATTTAGTGAATAACGTTTGCAAATGAACTAGTAATATTATGCAAATTGTGCAAGTAATGGAATATAGCATTATTTGTGAATGAAAAAACTTTGTACTCGTGGGAAATGAACGTAAGATTTTGAAATTGCTTTGAATGGTAAAAGCTTTTCTCATGCACAAAAATAACTGAAGTTATTCTTTATTAAATGCTGTACTTGTGGTACATTGTTTCACGCATGAAGTGAACTGTGCAAAGGTAAAAAAGGTAAAGTGTTCCCCTGTGCATAGCACCATGCCATGAAGGCGTATAGGGGGTGTGGGGGTCCTCGCGATTATCCTTAAATCCAGTTTTGATTGCACACCCAAAATTCATACAGTAGCATCAAACTAATCACGATCTTTGCCTATTATAATGTTGCACTTTAATGTAATAAAGATGCATGTATTAAACTTATTTGAAACATTTATGTTTGGCATACGATTAGAAATTACTATGTTTTTTTAATCTAGTCGCGTTGCATAAACGCTACCACACTTGTTGTAATTGTTACTAAAGAATGCTTATCTCATGGGCGAGTTATTGTTATTGTTGAATGACTACATGCGTTAAGCCCATTAAATGTTAAAATTAAAGAATGATGATTATGCGGAATTATGCATACCGTGATAGCTAATGTTCTAAATGCGTAGCAACATTTTGAGCAATCTTTAATTGTATGTGATTTTCAGTTAAATTGAACGAACGAATAAAAGTCACATTGTTATTAATTTGTGCTTGTTACTGGGTTGCATTCCTTCACGTTTTCTTTCATTCATGCCAACTGTGTCCGAGGTTAATTGAGAATAGATGTAAGATTTATGACACTGCTTATCTATCTATATATATATATATCAGTGGTCAGAAGTAGCGAGCTACTTGTAGCGTCGCTACTGTAGCTAGCTACAAAATTTGTAGCTGTAGCTGTAGCGACGCTACATTTTGAAAATTGTAGTTGTAGCGGTAGCGAAGCTACAAAATTCCTTTAGTTGTAGCAAAAATTTCGCTACAGCTACATTTTTTCTCAGCATTTTGAGGTGAATTTTGAATGTGGCAACAGCGTCAGAAAAAATTCGACAATAACCCTTAATTTTGCAGGAGGTTCATAAAGACAGTTTATTACATGGAGGTACAGATTATCTAGATTGTAGATTATAGATATATGTGTAATTTAATTAATTAGTAGCTGAATAATTCAGATATCCAGATAACTAACTGACATATATGAATATATTCCTGCTAACAGCTACGTCTTTTTAGCTGCATCGCTATTTTGGGGAGAAACATGCCTCGTTTGCTGCACCACTAGAAAAAAGTGCCTCGTTTGTGTACCCTCGGAACAAATCCTGTTGATATCCATGGTGTAAGAGACACCAAACTGTCATTAATTGCTGTGTAAGACACAACTTGCAGTGCAAAAATGAGTGATGGATTTTCCACTGCACTGACAAGGAAATAGTGCCAGCAATAAATGGCTCAGTACGGTAACAGCATTGATCATCGTCAGTATATAGGATCTCACCAGCAGGAAATTATTGTTACAAGAATCATAGAATTTCTAAAATTACAATTATTTTCGCGATAGTATTTCTTCTCAAATTTTAAAATTACAATACGTTTAGAACAGTCAGGTTAACACGACAGTTTCCTCAATAATTTTATCATATTGCAAAAAGTATGTACGAGTTATTGACTTTCCTGCAGAAACGACAATTTTCTTTAGTTAATATACATAGTTTTCAAATTTATGTATTTCTCCTACTTTTGCGTCACTTTTCTGTAACTTTTGCTAATCATGACATCATCATCATCATCCCTTGCCGTTTCCTGCCTCTGGCTGGGTCAACATATAAGTCAAGCCTCTCCATTTTTTCAGGTCTTCCACCACTCCTCTCTTTGCACGGTGTTGCAATCTTGTCCTCTTCTCCTAACACTCCACTATCTGCTCTTTTCATCGACATCTTGGTCTCCCCCTTGGCCTTATTCCCACTCCTTGTCATTGTAAGCTCTTACTGGTAGTCTTTCTGCATCCATCCTCTTCATGTGTCCGAACCATCTCATCTGTGACTGATCTATCCTGTCCTGACGCTTCACCACATTCACTGTCTGTCGGATCTCCTCATTCCTTATTCTATCCCTTCTAGTCTTCCTCAAAATACTCCTTAAAAATTTAATCTCCACTGCCTGCATCTTTTTTTTTGTCTCTCTCTGTCATTGTCCAAGTCTCTGCTCCATACGCAATTATTGGCACATAGTATGTGTTATAGATTATCTTCTTGCATTTCATAGGTACATCCCTGTTCCATATTAATCTTTCAACGCTTTGATATAGTCCACCACCCATTTGTCCTCTTCTGTTTACCTCCTCATCTATTCTTCCACTTCTGTCAATCATGACAATGAGGATGAATGGTTTATTTAATTATTCTCTTATCTATAGTCACTTTCTACCTCTTTCGGCTAATTGTGAGAACGAGGAAGAATGATGAGCAGTGAGGGAAATGGAGGAGCAGGAGGATCCCATCCTCCCAACTTGGCGTCTTTCCTAGTTTTTGTTTTGAGTCCATTTTATGCATAGATAAGCTGATCGAGACTGGATCCTAACCACTATGTGCTTCTCCTGGGAATCGAACCAGAGGCCCTTTTGTAGTCAAAGGGCTTCAGGTACATTTCATTCAAAATGCTGTCCTCATATCAGTCTATAAAAAATGAAATTTTTATTCTCAAGAAAAATATGTTGATGTGAACATACGTAAATACGTAATCCTACCAAATTTGATTTGTGTATAGTTGTAATCATTAATTTGGGTAACACTCTAATTGCAATATTCATATATCAAATATGAATTGATATGCCACTTGCATAGGTATGGTATTCTCAAAACTATAGTAAAAATAAGTAACTGAAGTAACACTGCTATCAAAATTATTGAATGACTGGAATCATGATAAAAAAATAACAGAATCTATTTACCAGTAGTAGGAGATTTTTAATACCCATATGGTTGTTTTTATTTTTTTATGCAGAAATAGCGAAAAAAGTAGCGAAGTAGTGAGTAGCGATCAGGAGTAGCGTAGCGAGCTACTTTTTGGTAAATGTAGCTGTAGCTGTAGCGAAGCTACATTTTGGAAGAGTAAGCTGTAGCTGTAGCGAAGCTACTTTTAAAATGTAGCGTTCTGATCACTGATATATATATATATATTTTATTGTGTAAAATAGTTCTTATTGCATAGTGATTGTTTGCGTGCAAAGGAATCAAAAATTAAATACGTGCATTGAGGCATCATTGTTTCGATTCGACGTATAAACAGGAAGGACGGGGCATAAACAGTGTGAACACTTTCGAATTATTGTATGTATTAAAATTAAGATTTCAAATGGATGTTGCATGATTATAATCCACTTTGGACCCTAATTATTCAAAGTGCTTGCATCATTCTTGCTTGCTTGATTAAATCTTACGATACTGTGAGATCCTTGCATAGCAAGAACAAAGCAAAAATACTTGATTGTATACGCTTGATTAGGTCTCATTGCATATGTTGATAATTAATTCTGACTGAATTCGTCGGTTGTCTGACATACATAACCTTAACCGGGTGTCACACAACTTCTAACTGTATAGAGACACATATCATGGCAGCCGTACTTGCCATAGAGAATAAAAATTAATAAATCAATTCAAAAATAAGATTATACTGCACCGAGACATTAAATGATAAAATTTGGAAATTTCTGGCCATAAATAAAATCTGAAAATTACAGAAATATAAGTTCCATTTGAAATATTCTTATTTCAATACTTGAAAATATTCAAATACAACAGCATGCTGTGTTGACTGTCATAACATTGTTCAACATTATTCAATCAATCCTAATCATCCCCTGAATAATGTAGAAAAAAGGTTCCACTGCATAATACAAATGTTCTCATTTTTTATTAAACCTCAAGGTTCATTTCATGCCTTTCCACATGTCATTTATGTATGTGCATGATACAAAAGTTCCTGGGTGAATGGAAATTTCATTGTGAAGAGTGACACCTTTTCTGCAAACTATGCCCACATAATATTCAATGGTTTTATCTATTTTAAGAACATCTTTCATTTATGTTGTATAAAAAAAAGGCACCACATACCAAAACTACAAGGAAATTCAGTTTTTTTAAAAAATATATATATAATTTCAATCTGAAATCTTAATTACCATTTGCTTAGTACAACTAGAAGTACCTCAACATCATGCTTAGTACCCCTGACACTATTTATTATTCCTGAAAATTCAGAAGAGAATTACGTTCAATGTTTTCCACTTACTTTGATATGTGGTGGAAATTCTTCGACGATCATTGCTTCGCAGTTTCTAGGTTTGTCTATCTGGCGATACATTAACATATATGCATTTGTACTAGAACTGTAGGCACCTGAGTAATATCCACGCATTGGACCACCTCCATAAGTCTTCCTAATGTCATCATACGTTATCTGAAAGTAAAACATGTTATTATGCAAAGGGATGTGAGAAAACAACTTGTTGCCAATATTACGCATATATTAAGACAATTTTAGAACATTAATTTAATCTACGATTTGACATGTACTCAGAACTAGCTGAAAATTTTGACAAACTACATCTGTTTGAATCCTTCTAGAGTATTCAAGTGAATCCTTGTGATCGGTTTTTGTTGGTTTCATATTTCTGATAGCTTGTGAGCCTATTTCCTATAGTTAGAGGTATGCATATTTCATTTTTGACGGAAACACAAAATGTGAAATAACATATTGTAGTGTTTTTGAAAGGTGTGAGATGCATTTTCCTACCACGTTTTGTCATGAATTGATGTGAAATGAACTGCAAAATGTCAAATAAACTCTTGAACACAAACTTTAGAGTTTACTTACTGATATAACAATTTCTGAAGTCTGAATTAACAAGTTATGCAAATCATGGAAAATTGATTAATTCTGCTGCAAATATTTGAGAAGCAAAAATGGACTCTTTTAGACAGGACTGAACTTAAGACTCTGATAACTACACATGTGCTATTAGAAGGAAAAAGGCCAGGGCCTACCTACAGACTGCTGGCCTCACTCCCACATGCCTCAACAGAGGAGGGTGGTCGGCCATACATCAAGTTATGTGGTGACGTGTGGTCAGCACGAAGAAACCCCAGTCATTGTTGTATGAATATAGCATTGATGTCACCTATGCCTAGGCTAGGAATCAAACCCAGAACTTCCTGTGGCAAGATCATGAGTCAACCATGCCAGGTGCTCTGCCACCGAGGCAGCTATGAGCTTTTATGACCTTATAATTCAACAAAAATGATGCAAAAGTAAACTTCTTAACTTGCCACACTTACCCTGCTCACAGACTGGTCGTTGAAGCAGAACCACTCCCCTTTCTTGAAGTCCTTGATGTAGGCATAATAATGGCCACCGGAGGCACTCCCAGAATGAATCATTATTGAGAACAGCTCATACATGTAAGGGCCTTTCTCCATCGCATGCCTCCTATTCTTTTCATTCTCGTGATGATTAGGACCACTACTGACGTCTATCCCTTCATCATCCTCCTGGAAATGAAGATGACAAAACAATATAAATTTAGTACACAACTACATGCACGATGCAGATACAACAAGCAATATTAAAACCCAAGATACTTGTGCTGGAAAGTGATTTTTATTACTATTTAATATTATGCTGTACATTACTTCCTTTTACAAGAGGTGAAGTTTTAACATGTTTGCACCATCAGGCTCAATAGAATTGAACAAAAGAACTGACCTGCACCGAATCAGATCCAAAATGGCTGATTGACTGTGACAAAACATGTGATCCCACAATATATTAGAAAAAAGAAAATCAAATGTGCACAACACTTAAAACAATGTTACAGGTACGGCATAAAGAAGGATCCACCCCTTGCAACGGCTGCGTCCAATATGCAGTTGAGTAAGAACTTTTTC
This sequence comes from Lepisma saccharinum, assembly GCF_977018435.1. NCBI lineage: Eukaryota > Metazoa > Arthropoda > Insecta > Zygentoma > Lepismatidae > Lepisma > Lepisma saccharinum. The sequence continues at coordinate 28,822,212 of NC_139236.1, forward strand.
CGAAGGGAGGGATGGGAGGGGAAAAGCCAAACATCAGTGGTGGGCTTGATAACACCAAGCCCAAGGTTACTCCACGATACTTCATCCCACTCTTCCTGCCAAGTCTCAAGAAGGAAGCAACGAAAAACATTCTGGAGGTCTGTAGCTGACAGAAGGTGGACAAGGGATAAATTAATGTCATCACTAGAGCCCGGAAGTTTGGCAAAATGCCTCTTTTTATCTACTGCATATATTGATAAAATTTTTCCGGATATACATTTCTTATGTTGTTTCGAATGTTTTGGAAGCCTTTTCATTTTGCCTATTTTGCCTATTTGGGACCCCACTGCCTATTTTTAATTATAATGCCTTTTTTTGCCTTTTCCAATGAAATTTGACATTTTTTTATAAAAAATTTGTATATAAATGATTTTTCTCCCAAAAAACGTTGTTGGCATTTATTTTTCTTCCGTTTATTATTTGAATAATTTTCGCCTTATTTAAGTAATATTGAACTCACACATGTTTCAACATTGCTGAAGAAGAAAAGTGTGAGAAAAAAGTATTTCATGCTGAGTCAGGATATTGCCTTTCGGTTAACATTTCTTGTGCATGATTGACTGCTGAAGTGGACAGGTTGATTTCGAACACAAAGAAAATATTTCTGAAATCTCCCTCTCGAACCCGAAAATTTCAGGAAGTTGCGATTGAGCTTAGTTTACCTCAGCAACCAGTCTTGACGAGATAGGGAACCTGGATATCAGCAGCTATATATTATGCTAACAACCTTCAAAAAATCAGTGAGGTGATCAATGCTCTTCCAGAAAATGAAGCGGCTTCAATTCGTGAAGTGAAAAAACTCCTGTGCTATTCAAGTTTACTTTTGCACATTATGGTGCATTGCCAGAGACAATTACAATTATAGCATCCATGAAAATCTTCGAGGAATCTATGCAGCAGATGATGAAGTGCCAGGAGAAAATGGGTCAGCTGTTGCGGAAAAGTGCTAACGGGTAGTGAGTGCAAATGAGGACTTGAAACAATTGAAAACAATTTGTGATATTCTAAAAGGTGAAAATGCTGTTACCAAAATGAGTCCAGCTACATTAGCTTGTTATATGTATGCTCCAATAACTTCTGTCGAAGTAGAAAGATCATTTTCTATTATGAAAAACATTCTCTCTGACAGACGACTATCAATGAATGTTTAGAACTTAAAAAGCACCTTGTAGTTATGTGCAATCAAGACGGAGAAAACTGAAATGCTCTTCCCAATTTAGATTTTAACATTTTGCCAAAAATTATAGATAAAAGTAAGCGACTTCTAAATGTGCCTTTTTTCGGTTTATTTTGCCTTTTTTTCATTTTTAGTGCCTATTTACCACATTATAAATGCCTTTTTGCCTGCCTATTTTAACAAAAATAAATGCCTGAACTTCCGGGCTGTAGTCATCACTCTCATCAGTATCAGCTGATATACCATATTGGTATACTGGTTTACTGGTAAAATTACCGATATTATATACCTCTAAATACAGCCTGTTACCTAATGAAAATTCTGGTATTGTGTTATTATTTTTATGAATATGAACATATAATTCACATGACCGGCTTTCGTGTGTAAGGCAATACCCATTACAGTTGCCTAGTTACATACATTCATTAAAAAGCTCAAGTCCCTTTCATGTTCAGTTTTATATCGGATCAGTAAAATGTGAGTTATTAGTATAGGTAATTGTACATAAGTACTTTATTAAAATTTCATACTGATCCATACTCAGTTAAAATTGCATGGGCAAAATCATTACCAGGCCCCCTGCAATTCAGTTATTTTCTTATTCTATCGAATATCATGTACAGCTACGGACAAACTTAAAGAAACTGAGACTTTATCTTCCTCACAATCTTGGCAATGTGTTAGAGGCATGTGGTGGCCACTCCTCCTCATACCTCATGAAGGTTGCAACAAAGATAAGATCCAACTTTCTTTAAGTGTGTCCGAACTATATTTTTATTCTAGAAATTGCAATCATCTCCAAAACTGCTCTGAATACATGGAGCATACAGCAATCCACATTGCACAGCAAAATGAAAATGCAAATTCGACATCCGAGCTATATCAAACCGGTTAACAGTGTTACAATACCGTTGATCTGCCATGCAACCACCTAGCCAACACATTCAATCATCCAACATCAACACAGGCAACACACCATCCTTTAAAACACATTGTTTATCACGTACAACTCATTTTATGTCTTTCTGCATCAGACTTAATGCTGTATAAAGCAACTTACATTAGGTTTATTTCATAAAATAGCATGGAACCAGTGAAGCTACTAGTGCTTATGCAAATTAATTTATATACAGGGTCTCTGAGAATGAATGGTAGGATTTGGTGAGGTTATTGTGAAAGTTGTTACATGGTATTTATTGAAAGTTATTTTATTAGATTCAGCAACTCAGCTTCTTCACATGTAATGCACAGTTCGCAGGCAGCACTACGAGGTGTGGAATGAGAAACAAAGCAGAACTGCAGTCTGCATTTGGACACCACACCATACACGAGAGAGCTGTTTGTGTCCTATGGAAGATTGAACACAAACCTATGATTCTGGTGAAAAGGCAATTTAGATGCCAATATCAAAAAGATCCACTGCACAAGAAGAAAACTCCTTTGATGGCTCTCGCTGTTCCAATAGGCGGGTAGTGTGGAGAAAAAGAAATCATCAAATAATCCGAGGATATCAAACAAAACATTGTAATCCATGTAATATAAAAACTGATAGCATTTGCTCAAAAGTTGATTGATCGATTGATTGGCTTTATTTTACTTGGATTTTTCAATTTAAGCCACTTTTGGCTCATTTGCGAAGATGGGATGAGTGATGATATGATGAAATTGATAAATGGACACTCACAAACATCCATGCCCAGGCCAGGATTCAAACTCGAGACCCCTGGCATCGTAGCACATTGTGCTAACCACACCGCCACGGAAGCCAGCTTATTTGCTTGAAAGGTAAGGGATGTAACAAAAGTGTCCCGGAGAGAGGTCGATCTGACGCTTGAACTAGGTAATGCAGCCCGGTTGACATTGCCACACAGTGCGTTGGAACCAGCGACTTTTGTCCTGATCTTGCTTTGCTTTTCCCATATGTGGCACCAGCGCAATTCTGCCCAGCTGCCTATTTTCATGGCCATGTGTTTAAGTACTTTATAGCTCAAATAGTATCTCTGGTTAGAAGTTTGTAGAGCAAATACATATGTCACCTATGGTCCAAAGAAAGAAAAACAAAGTAGGCAGGTATTGTGTTGTTATTTTCAAAATTACTTACCAAGCCTCAATTTTAGTAAATAATATGCATACAATATATTGTATGTAGTATGTTGTATGTTGTGTGAAGACACCAGTGGGAAGAACAGATTGGTTCAGTATAAGTAATGGACTAAAACAGCGAAGTGCTCTTTCCCCACTGCTCTTCATAATTAAAATGGATGCAATTAACTAGGGAAGAACTGGGGAAGAAGATAGGAGAGGAAGAGATGAAGGCCCTGTTGTTCGCTGATGACTTAGTAATATGGGGAAACAGGGAAGAAGAAGTACAGAGACAGCTTGATAGTTGGAATGAGGAAATCAAAAGAACAGAAAAGAGCGAGGTGCTAATAACAACAAGAAGCAGAGCTAGAAATGAACCAAGTATAAAGATGGACACGGAAGAGTTGAGAGTAGTGGAGAGCTTTAAATATCTGGGAAGCATAATTGAGAGAAGTGGAAGAATAGATGTGGAGGTAAACAGAAGAGAACAAATGGGTGGTGGACTATATCAACGCGTTTGAAGATTAATATGGAACAGGGATGTACCTATGATATGCAAGAAGGTAATATATAACACATACTACGTGCTAATAATTACATACGGAGCAGAGACTTGGACACTGACACAGAGAGACAAAAGAAAGATGCAGGCAGTGGAGATGAAACTTTTAAGAAGTATATTGGGGATTGGGGAAGACTAGAAGGGATAGAATAAGGAATGAGGAGATCCAACAGACAGTGGGTGTGGTGAAGCTTCAGGACAGGTAGATCAGGCACAGATGAGATGGTTCGGACACATGAAAAGGATGGATGCAGAAAGACTACCAGTAAGAGCTTACGATGCACAAGGAGTGGGAATAACGTCGAGGGAGACCAAGATGTCGGTGGAAGCAGCAGATAGAGGAGAGTGTTAGGAGAAGAGAACAAGATTGGAACACCGTGGAAATATAGGAGTGGTGGAAGACCAGGAAACAATTGAGAGGCTTCACTTCTATGCCAACCGAGCAAGAGGCAGGAAACGGCAAAGGATCATGATGATGTATGTAACAATGAGAAAAGGATACATATTTAAACATAACAATCACCTGATATTCAGTTTCTTGAGCACTGAGTGCAGCTTCAGTTCCTTGACAGCTTTCACCATCGTCGAGAGCGGAGCCACTGTCAGTAGTGCTGCTGTCATCACACTTCACAACAGTCTCGTCCTGTACAGTCTCACTCTCGTCCTTACTGGTTTTTATAAAACTATTGAGGTTCAGAATCTCTGGAAAAACAACCCTAGAAAAAAAATAGAACTTTCCTTAGCCAAATTCTGAGGAGAGTATGATACTGTTTCAACAGCTGTCAAGGAAATACAGAAACCCCGATTTTAGGTTTCCGGATTTTACATTTCTTGCACATTATACATTCAGTCTTGAAGGTCCCAATGTAGCAAAATGTTACAAAATTTTCTCCGCATCTTAACTTTTTTTCAGCTTGGTCCCCTGAGAAACATAAAATCGAGGATCACTGTATTGATATCCCAAAAGGAAGGTGTGACTGAAAATTAGAACTCATTTTTCCTATTTTACATTGATTTTCTGCCACTGTTGGTAATTGCGAACATGATAATGAATAATAATTACAAAGAAACTTAGTACTCATGTTTCCGCGAAGCTGTTTTTTGTTTGTTTTATTAATTTCGGTGGCCACTGCCACCGTCCTTGTTGGAACTTGTTGCGTTGTTGCTTGGTGCATTTCTGTTGTTTTTTTTGTTCCTTGATTGCCACTAGTTGCACTGTTGTCACATATCTGCCTGCATTCGTATCATCTGCATCTGCTGTTTACTGGTGTTAGGTGCTGCAGTAGGGAAATCCACAAGTGGTGTGCTTGTCCACTACAGATATTTAGTTCGGGTTGGAAGTGCATGATGGTATGTTTCCTTGATTTTAGTGTCTGTGAGTGTGCGCACTTTGTGTTTGACATGTACTTTTTTCAATTTTATGGCTGTTGTATTTGATATGTTTTGCACGTCCAGTGTTGGGTTGGGATTTTTTTGCATCTGTTAGATGCTGTTGTATACTCTCATTGAATGATCTGTTGATGTAATGAGCCTTGCACCCACACTCTGAATCATAAGTCATCTGAGTTTTCGAGGGGTGAGATAAAGTATTGTTTATGTTTCTTCAGTTTGTCCGCTATTATGGCAGTTAGTTTGTGCGCTACTTGGATGTTGTAAAGGGGAATGGCTTTGGAAAGGTGGTTGGATGTGGAAGGATGGTAGGGGAAGGCGAACCATTTATTCTTGTTTTTGGGAGTTGGTTGTGGTTGTGTGGGTTGTCAGACTTGGATTTCTGCTTTACTGCACCATATAATTAATAGAACAAACTAAAAGCAGCTTCGTGGAAAACCTGAGCACTAAGTACATAATGAATTATGAATACATAAAACTGATGGAAGGGACATTCATATAGAAACAACCATGTTTACACCATTCAAATATGGAACATACCTTGGGAAAACCATACATTAACCATTTAACATGTTCAGTCACAATCTCCTTGCTTGCTGCTTCATGAGCAAAGGTTAAATATCCAGTGTCAGATAGAAATGTCACAGATATAATTTACCTCTATTAGTCAGTTTGTTACCAAATCTGTATCTGATTTGTACCTATGGTGCATATCATGATTATACAGTAAATGTTACCTCATGAACTTGTTTTACTGTGAAGAAAACTTTATAATCCTCCAATTACTTGTCATTAGGTCAATGGCTTTCGGGATAACATTTTGCCAGTATCAAAGAATTGTGCCCATTTGGCTTAACTTAGTAATTGTTAAAAAAAAATAAGACAAAGTGAGGTTTTATATTTAACAAAAGGGAACCAATACAGCGGAGCTCTGATTTTAAATATATGGGTTTTATAGTTTCCTGCTTTGTACGTTTTTTGGTCCCAATACAGCAAAATGTTTTACAATTTTGACATTTATTAAGATCTTTAGCCACAGCTACCTCAAAAATATATAATCAAGGTTCGGTTGTATTTTGTTCAAATTATACAAATGATTTTTTACAAATTTTGACTATTACAAAAAAAAAATGATTGGAAAAAATTGCACACAACACAAACTACCATATTTCTTCTAACAGTAAGATTCAACATGTGAAGAAACCACTTACTTGTCATTCAATTTTATCCTATGCAATGTGTTGTAGTCGAAGTCAAACCTCTTTAGGTGGAGAGTAAGTAAGTAGGGGAACTTGGAGAACTTCAACCCCTTGTGAGCATCACACTTCTTGTTACACTTTTCACAAAAATATTGATTATTCCCATCAAGGGTTTCCGGCTGGACAAAAGCTCTGAGAGCTTCTTCCTGTGAAGAAACATGATATTTCACATATAGTTGTTTAAATTTTGAAAACTATGGATGGCCCAATATGAAATTTTGGCCAATATTGATAAAATACCAATATTAAATTTACTATCAATAATCAATATTCTACCGACATGGCTGTAGGCAGGAAAATTTTCGGGGGGGGTGGGGGGGGTCATTCATAATTGTTCCCATGGGCATCGCCAGAAATTTGAATAATATGAATAACAACAACAATTATACAATAATAATTAAAATTTCATAATAAAACAATTTTATTCCAAAATAATAATAATAATTATTATTATTATTATGAGTGAATATCCAGCATAAAGGGTTTTTTTTTTTTTTTACGTTTCATACAGTGTGTACTGAAATGCCCAATTATTATACTTTGTTATAAAATTTTAAGATACCTTCAAGAAAAAGCTCTAAAATTTAAATGGAAATTTTAGTCAAAGTTTTTGTTGTTTGACCTTAAAACTTAATTTTTGGAATTTTGAAAAGTGTGGAACCATTTATTCTCTTTGAAAACTAAGCCTGGTGCATGGATTGTAACCTCAATCGTGAACGTAATGTGCTATGAAACTGAAGATCGTAGGTTTGACTTTATCGGACAGGGAATTTAAAAGTTGGAAATGGAATATTGGGACAATCATAAGGGAATTTTTAGTCTATATTCCTTATGACGCAGGAACAACACTGGAAAGAGGACAGCAGAAGTGAAAATGGAGGGGTCGCGGGTGGGCTACGATTCCGAGAATAAATCCTGTTTCACTCAACTTTCAGAATTCCAAATGTATGAATATTCTAGCTCGCTCGATTCAACATTGTCTCCTTGTATTTTTGTATTCCTTCAAAAAAAATTTTGAAAAGAGTTACAGATTTTGGTTTCTGAACTTCCATTAATCCAACATGTCAGATGTTTGGGGGAGGGGGGTTGAACCCTAGAAACCCCCCTCTAAATACGGCCATGTCTACCGACCCAATATAAAATTCCAAATGATCCCTTGAAGAACTTGAATAGATCCACCTCCTTAAGAAATGGTTGTTCCCACATGACTGCAATGCAAAAGAAGCTGCACATTCAGGCAGTTTACTTTCTAAAAAGTAGGGATTGGAGATAAAATGTTTATATTAGGGCTGAGCTGATACCACTTTGAACCATACTGATACTCTTACAGATACCAATACTTGTAAAATTCGATTTTAAAATAACGAAGGCTAGTTACCAATTCATACTTATTCATCACATCACATTCCTTTAATGACATTAAGTCAGTCCCAAATTATTCTCATCTAGTATTACAACACTTTAAAATGTCTTGTGACATTTGGTATTTTTTTAATGTGAACTTCTCTCTAGACCCTCGTTTCTCAACCTATGGGCCACGACCCACTGCTGGGTCCTGAGGGAGCATTTGGTGGGTTGCGAACTCGGGCTCAAAAATTTATCTCCAGAGTCTTAAGAACCTAACTAACTAACTAACTAACTCCCTAGCCTTCTTAAACCCGAAGGTTCATGGCTGCAGCAACACAGGCCTTCCATCTTTCCCTATCTTGAGCAAGTTCTATATACTCTTTTCCATCCCTACCAATTTCCCTTAGGTCCATCTCAACGTTGTCCCTCCATCTTCGTCTTGGTCTTCCTACAGGTCTCTTACCATCAGGTTTCCCAACAAGAATCCTGTAAACTCCTCTTTCCTCTCCCATTCGTGCCACATGGCCTGCCCACCTAAGTCTTCTTGATTTAATCATTCTAATAATATCTGGACATGAATACAAATTATGTAGTTCTAAATTATGTAACCTTCTCCACTCACCTGTCTCCTCATCCCTTTTAGGTCCAAAGATTTTCCTAAGGATCTTATTTTCAAATACTCTCAATTTATGTTCCTCTTTCAATGTAAGGGACCAAGTTTCACATCCATATAATACTACAGGCAAAATTACTGTTTTGTATATTTTAACTTTTAGTTTCTTAGATATTAAACGAGAAGACAAAAGTTTATGAAGAGAGAAGTAACATGCATTTCCTGAATTAAGCCTACTTTTTATTTCCTCTTTAATATAATTTTCATTTGTTAATATTACTCCTAAGTATTTGAATTTGGAAACTGGTTCAAACGAGTTATCAATAATTAGATTTTGATTATTACCTAACACTTGGTTTCGGCCTGTAAGCATATAGTATTTAGTTTTCTCTTTGTTAACTTCCAAACCTATCTCTTTAGCAGTTTTGAAAAATATTTTAGCATTATTCTTAATTGTATTCACATCATCCCCCAGTAAGTCTACATCATCTGCATATGCTAACAACTGAGTCACACCATTTAATTTTAGTCCTTCGTTAGTTTCTTTTACCTTCCTAACAGCATATTCTAAGGCAAAATTAAACAGCAATGGAGATAATGCATTTCCTTGTTTTAACCCATCATGAATTGTAAATTTGTCAGACACATTAATACCCACACGAATTTTACTTTCTGTTTCACTGGTGCATAGTTTTATCATACTAACAAGCTTCTTAGGTATTCCAAACTCTACTAATATATTATATAATTTATCTCTTTTGACCGAATCATACGCTTTTTTGTAATCAATGAATAGTTGATGGACATTTTGATTATATTCCCACTTTTTTTCAAGTGTCTGTCTGATGTGAAAAATTTGATCTGTAGTTGATCTGTTACGTTTAAATCCACATTGATAATCACCTATAATTTCATTAGCATATGGGGTTAGTCTTGTTAAAAGAATGTTAGATAATATTTTATATGTTGTTGAGAGTAGAGAAATTCCACGGTAATTATTGCAGTTCATTTCATCACCTTTTTTAAACACAGGAACAATTATGGATTCTTTCCACTGTTGAGGGATTTCCTCTTTATTCCATATTAAACAAATTAATTTATGAATTTGACATATTAATGAATTTCCACCATATTTAATTAACTCAGCTGGTATTAAATCAATGCCAGGTGCTTTGTTATTCTTTAGCCTTTTAATAGCATCTTTAACTTCGGTCAAGTTAGATTCTGCTGTGTGGACTTCATTTACTTCTGATTTATCTCATACATGGACATTTAAAAGGTCATTAAAGTAGTTCTGCCATCTATTTAGAATATCACTTGGGTCAGCTAGAAAATCACCGTCTTTATCTTTTATCAAGTTTACTTTAGGTTGCCACCCCTTTCTAAACTCATTTACACCTTTATATAAATCTCTGATATTTTTATTTTTGCTGTTTGTTTCAATTTCGTTAATTTTGCTTTTCAAGTAATTAATCTCTTTTTTTACTTCTAAACGTGCGGTTAACTTCTCGCTTTATTCTATTATAATTGTTTAGATTTGTATCATCAGAGTTATTTAACCACCTAAGTCTAGCCTGATTTCTTATTTCTATTAGATTATGACATTCATTATCAAACCATGGCTTACTTTTTCTTGGTTTATGGTATCCTATACTTTCTTTAGCTGCTGATTCTATTGCATTACGTATGTGCTCCCAATTCTTATTTACGTCTTTTTCATTTATATTTTCATCATCATTTAAATCCTGCAAAACATCAAATCTATTTGACAGTTTAATTTGGTAATCTTTCTTAATTCTTTCATCAGTAAACTTTCCTGTATCAAATTTTAGAACTTTTAGATTTTGTTGCTTATGATTTATCACTGAGAGTCTTTCTCTTAATTTAGCAATTACTAAATAATGGTCACTGGCACAGTCAGCACCTCTATGTGTACGAACGTCAATTATACTAGTATGCCTTCTCTTATCAATGAGAATATGATCTATCTGATTATGAGTTTTACCATCTGGAGAAGACCAGGTATATTTATGAATATCTTTATGTTTAAAAGTGGTACTTTTCACAATTAAATTCTTTGAGGTTGCAAAAGTAATCAATCTTACACCATTATCATTACTTAATTCATGAAGACTTTCTTTACCAATCGTGGGTTTAAATGTCTCTTCTTTGCCAATCTGTGCATTACAGTCACCTAACAGAATTTTCATATCATACTGAGAAAATTTATCAAAGACCTGTTCTAACTCTGTATAAAAATCATCTTTAGTATTATCATCTTTATCTTCCGTTGGTGCATGTATGTTTATTAAAATAATTTTACACCACCTACCCTGTAAAACTGCATATGATATCCTATCATTAATAAATTCTACTGTTTTAAGAGCCGAGATAATTCTATTATTTATAAAAAAGCCTGTTCCAAAATTATGATTTTCAGTACCACCATAGAAAAAAGTATAATTTTTAGTTTTACAATTCCCTTCTCCTGGCCACCTAACTTAAGAACCTATTGCATTTAAATTACTAAGATATATTATTTTAACCATTTAAATTCAACCCTTGTTGTACATAGTCTAAACTCTACATTTCTGTTATTCGCGCTCTCGCATTGCACATTAGTCCAATGAGTAAAAAACAAATTGTTTTCAATTTCAGCATGTGTATTTAGTTACATGTTAGACTGGAGTAAATTAGTCTTTTAAAGTTACATATTTACTTTTCTAAAATGAAGTATGTGCAATTTGGTTAAGCAAGCATAAAAAAGAGCTATTTAAATTAGCAAAAATATGATTATTAACCGGGTGCACACCCCCTACAAGCAATTCTGCCGGTGCCCATGCAGTGTAACATCCTTCAAAGTGGGTCCCGGACTAAAAAAGGTTGAGAACCACTGTTCTAGACCGAGAGGATGCAAAGAAAGGTTTTTGAAATGTGGCAATTGCAGTTAAAAAAAAAAAAATCGGTGGATTGTAAGTCTTCTTCAGTATCATGTAAACACTATTCATTCTTGTAGTTTGGGTTAACCTGGAGAGGGAGAAAAGCTACGTACAAATATATGCAAATACAGTTACTGTATTAAAATAACCCCTCTGTATGCTATGCTGTCCATCATTTTCTGTCATTTTCAATGAAAACAAGTCGTTACAGTATCGGCCAATACCAAGTCGCATATCGTACAAGGCTTATACAGAAGGGACGACTACAAAAAGAAATTGTTGAATCACAACCCTCCCTTCCCTCTTGAATGTAAGATAAAACAAAATGAATTCCACAGCAACCTTCACCCATCTTCCGAAGAACTCCACAATCACATGGCCTGGAAACAGCCCAGCATGGTAGCAATGCTGGTTTAAAAACTGTCCATCTTTCTTACCCCACGAGTTTGCAAGCAAGAATTGGAAGTAAATAATTTCTTCTATTTTCACACAGCCTTTACCAGGTAGTTACATGCCTTCGAGAAGTTTGGTCCCAGCTTTCACTTTGTCTATGCCTTTGATCTTGTCAACCATCTGCTTCCCAGGAGGGTGGGAGGGTTTCTAGTACTCCTCGGAAAACCTACATCCGTAACTTCTTCCATCTGACACAAGGAAGGGTGAACGAACATTTGAAAAGAACAAATGTTGCTCTTGGTCTTGGTTCTAGCGACTCAAAAACAATATCGGAAGGTATCGGTGGGAAAATATTAACCAATACTTACCGATACTGATAACACTGGTATCGGCCGATCGGTATTGGCTCAGCCCTAGTTCATATTAATAAAAATTATAACAAAAGGGCAGAATATTGCACTACATTATAAGATATTTGTAGATATATCAGATTGGTAAAATTATTGGTCATTTTATCGATAAATCGATATGCCTATCTCGGTCAATACTGGTAGAGTACCGATTAATCGGTCCCATCCCTATTGAAAGCTAAGCATACTAAATATTAACACACGCAAAAAAGATCAAACAGTACATTTATAACTAACTATAAGCTGATATCAGTTTCTTATAAAATTGCAAATATTTTAGCCAACCCCATGTTTCTGATAATGTTTACTGCCAGTGGCATGTTACATAATACTGTAGTTGTGTGTCTTTAATGCATGTTCTTTCCATAATTGTAGTTGCTTTGCCTCTGAGATAAGATAAAATTATAAACGTTTGTTATTTGGGCATTTCATTTGAAAGACCCTGCATAAAAGATTATCACAATATTTAAATGGCTCTAATTTCACACATTATTGCCACAGAATTTATCAATATTCTAAAATATTTGAACTCTGCGATTGTGTCATGTGGAATTTTGAACATTCTGCTAGTTTTTCTTGTATGTACGTATTGCTTGCATTGTAGAATTATTTCTCTTGTAGTCTACGGTCATTACAAGCATAAAAAACAAGTTTTTTTGTTGGGACGTTTCAGAACACATGCTCCCTTCATCAGACATTTATTTTTAGTTTGACTAAAGATACAGTTATAACAATGGTTAAGAATTTTTTTAAATAAAAAGAGAAGGGTTATAAAAAGAGTGATGGGAAACATAGATATGAATGTCTGGGAAGCTTCGTTCATTGCAGAAGAACACTGGAATAAATTAAATAATGAAAATGGTAACATAGACCCACTATGGAGTTTTCTTTTTCACAAGCAGAGTAAGCCACAATTTTTAAAATTTAATGTAAGAGAAAACATCAAGAAATTCTGTGAAAGCAATGATGATTTTGAATTGCCTGATGATATTTGGGATTCATTATTTTTTTAAATAAAAAATAATGTGATCAAAAGTTTTTATCTGAAATAAAAATAAAACAGATTGCTTGTTTCTCACAGTTAAGTTGCTATATTACAACAATGTAACATTGACAACATCCATTGTATAATGGATTCTCTTTTTTATTAAAAAATTCTTAACCATTGTTATAACTGTATCTTTAGTCAAACTAAAAATAAATGTCTGATGCAAGGAGCGTGTGTTCTCCTGAAACGTCACAACAAAAAACTGTGTTTTTATGCTTGTAATAACCGTAGACTACAAGAGAAATAATTCTGCTAGAGACGCAGATTTGGGAAAACTATTTGCCAGTATCTCTGAATAAACCTGAATCAATTTCAGATGCCATATAGGAGTTTGTACTTTTCTATCTACACATGCATACTATACACAATGGTGCTGAAAATGCTTACCACACTTCCGTATGCTACAGCACTCCCATATGGTCGTACTGGTAGAGGTATGTCAAGGAACGTGTCTTCTCGGAATTTTTCTGTACCACACTCTAAACATTTCACATAGTCAATCATTTTCCCTGCAATATCAAGACATTACATACATATTACAATGTTAATAAGCATACAACACACACTTATTTTCAAGAGAAATGCACATAAAAGTAATAGTGCAAATACCAGACTTTGGCAAGCAGTTTACAAACCAAAAAATGCATATAATAATCCAAAGAAATGTGATAGGTCAAATAAATACACAATACAAAATGAAGTCGTACAATCACAGAGTTTCAGTTTTAACTTTAAGTCCACTTTATGCACAATATGCTAATTGGGACTGGACCTACAGTTTACAGTGGGATCTGAACCACTGTAAACTTGGTATTGAACCCAGGACCCCTTGATTACAAGGCGATGATGATGCTATTATTATGCCATAGGGGAGGCTCACGATCACTAAGCGAAACATGTACTGTTATGTGAGCAGCTCGGGAGTAAAGCTTGACAACCCACACAATTATGAAACAGAGACAAACGTAAGTGAAAGTTCACCCATTACGTTGTCTTTTATGGGTTACCCAGGTGTTCCCGTGTGTTTCTGACTATCAGCTGTTACTGAAGGAACTTCATTCACTATTGTACAGAAACGAGACTGTGCAGCAACTGAATTAGCTGTTAACTCAATTTTGAACGGAATGTGGGTTATCAAGTTTTACTCGAGATGCTCACATTACTTTTAATAAGGAAAGGGGGAAAAAAAACTACCCAAAGTGGTCGGTCCTCTGTAGAAAAATAATATGGAATGTTACATTTAATTTGGCAATGAATAATTTATGCAAGAAACACACTAGGACTGGAGTCTTAGTATTTTAATTCTCATTATTATTATTATTATTATTATTATTATTAAAGAAACATTACATTAAAAACATGAATTATTGGGACTCTACAATAAGCTGGTAGGAGAGCAGTTACAAATGAAATGTCTCAAGTGACAAAGTGTAAAATAGTTTGGTTTTTTAGTAATATCAGAAGTCCCTATTTTCAGTAGCTCAAGAAGCTTTTTTCATAATTTCATTCCAGCTGTGTAGACACAGGTGAAAGTAAAGTAATAAAAATGCAGTACATTTCTGTGCCCCTTCATATAGTTTCTGAAACACTGAGAAAACAAAATTGTAAATACATGATAAAGGTTGTGCGAATTACTCACAAGTTTAATACATATAGATAATATTAACTTACGTTTTGCGAGTATCGAGGTAACTCCAGCGATGTTTCACGTCATGCATTACGCTCACGTGAGTAGCCTGAGGAAGGGAGCAGTTGCACCCCGAAATGTCGTGGGAGTTACCTCGATACTCGCAAAACGTAAGTTAATATTATAAATATATATATTGTCAATACAATGCTGAGAAACACATTAGGTATATGATATATCAATATAAAAAAGCAAAGTGTGAATTTTACATGTAAATTTTACCTTTATCACGACCTTCTTTCCTCGGCTTAGTACACGGTCGAGATCAAAATGATATTAAAAGAAATTAAATTAAAGAAAATTGTTTTATATTTCACATTATCAGATACCTAAAATTCAATTCAAATTTTCACATAAATGAACTTGCAACACTATTAACAGTATTAACTTTCGAAGGAATTAAGGAAAATTATCACATATCAAATATAAAAGACTTACGTATTTTGAGAAAAATATAAACAAAGTCAAAGCACATACTCTTACACATCATTCAGTGAACATTCAGAGAAAGCTAAGCATTGGCTTGCAAAACATTTCATTTCTACACATTTCAGGTTTCTCTTCACGTTTGTTAAGATGTCAAGTCAAATTATTATCATTTGTAATTACTTGCGATCTTGCGAAGATCTTTACGAAATAATTTTCACATAACGCTTGAAAATGACGAAGCACAATTCAAGACGAATAATATTTATAAACGCTTATATGAGTTTAAGAAACTCTCTGAATTCAGATTAAACACTATTATAAGTTAACATTCTAGGCCTTTCATTTGTAGCTACATGCATGTATTAAGTACTTATCTGTTAGTTCAGTTGCGAGCGAAAATGGCTGCCATTATTACGACTTTGTAACCGTTCACTATTTTCATATTCTTTCACTTTTTTAAGGTTCTTCACGGAGTTTCCGAAGATCAAAACCGCTACTGCTCTTTATGTGACAAAATAATCACATTTATCGGACGAATCTTGTTCTTTTAAGAATAATAGATCCAATTTATGTCCTTGTCAAATTTTTCGACTCCATTCAGGTCGAAGGCGATTTTTTAGATGATGCAGTGTATCCGAACTCACACTGTTACAACTTTTTTCACAGAATACAAACTTGCAAATACTTTTCAAGTGACAAATTTAGAATTGTACAGTTATTATACATTAAAATGCTTGTAAAATAGATTAGATACAATAAAATAGATATTACAATATTCAATTACATGTTTACGTATTTTATTTTCACCTTTTTCAGTTATTTTAAGTTTTACAATTTTGGTGGGAAAAAGGTTATTTACGCGCAACTTAGATTTTTCCCTTTATATGAGTTGGCTATGTTTCCAAGTTTAGGATTACTTCACAGCTTTAGGATTACTCTTCAAGGTGCTCAATTTATCAAATCGTATCTTTATCGTCGAAATTCTGCCAAAACTTATATTAAATGGTTTGTACATGTTAGTAATACATTTTAAATACATGTTCGTACCCATTTAGTAATGAAAGAGCAAATAAAAGCTGCTGAAACCAAACATATGTGCGATTATGCATAAATTGGCAATTTTCGGTAAGCATATTATTGAACACAAACCAAATTACATCGCTAAATTATAAAAGTATTGTAAATACGTGAAGTTTGGATATGTACTTAAATAAGAACAAAGCCAAAGTGATGCAAATTAATTTTGTACAAATACAAATCACCAAATACGACCTCAAATCGTAAATTTCGAGTAATAAAATTATTTTATTTTTCACATTATGATGGTACTCGTTCTGATACCGTCATACCTTTACCAAAATATGCAATACATATGATGTTTAAATTTGTTTAACCTTTACTGCTACTTCTGAATGATTTGATTGATTCATTCATTTGCTTTATTTTACTTCGCCTTTTGTGCCAATTTTGACTAATTTGCGAAGATGAGGATGAGTGATGATGTGATGAAATTGATGAATGGACACTCACAAACATCCATGTCCAGGCCAGGACTCGAACCTGGGATCCCTGGCATCGTACCGCGATGTGCTAACCACTCTGCCACGGGGGGTGCTACTTCTGAATGAATCAAAATCATTTCCAACATGAGAAAATTTAGACACCTTATGCAAGAATACTCACTTAGGATTATAAATACCGGAAAAACAGGTTTGAACATTGTATGCTGCCAAAAATCAATGTGGCTAACACCATCATAATAACTCACCTTCATACAGTCTTGATATAAGGTCTCTCTGGTCAGTGTCCTTGAATTTATGCTCCAGAGCATCAAACATGACCCTACAAAGTTCCTGAATATCATGTTGCTGCCACGCTTCACTTGAATCCCATCCAAAACTTCTGGTCAACTCCGTCGTCTCGACTGCTGCTTTGGATGAAGTCTGTTGACCAGAAATAAGCCATTTTATTCTAGAGCACTGAGGAAATGTTTCACCCAATCCAATAACTTTTAATCTAATGCTGACCAATTGGAATAGAGTTGAATATAGGATCTGTCTTTTACATACATTAAAGTGTTGGATACACAAGTACATGAAGTAATTTACTTTATATGTTACATAAGAATATAAACACAGAATTCACTTTAATTGCATTTTTTTAACCTATGAACTTCCATAAATCACTACCACCATTACCCAAAGGGGGTTTTGAGTGTTGCCTATACATATGCAAGGGTCATTCAAGGTGGACCAAGGTGTGCATTAAAAAATTCATGAAAAACTGTAACATGATGAAACTGTGCAGAAGACATAATGTAATCCTTTATGAGTTATGTAATTATGTAATTATATAAGTTGAGAGAGAAATATAGCTTTTTATGTTGAATACACATGTGTAGTATTGCAGCATATCAAAAGTTATGTGTTAGTAAATAATTGGGATGTGTGTGCATATTGCTTAAATTGACAATTAGCCATCGGTTCATAGAGAATACCTACTATAATAATATAAATAACTCCCTTGTTCAAATAGTTTCATACCATTGCACAACTGTTGAAAATAAGTAACTTAAATGATGTGAACAGCAAATCTTGACAATTATATCTGATTGTAAATATATCTGTTATATTCAACTTTATTATTTGCAATATAGGCCAGCGAAGTAAACATCCTAGTCTTGGAAAATTTGAATACCACATAAGTTGAAATAATTTTAGAATATAACCTGGAAACATAATTTATTCTTGAAATTACATTACATTCATAGGTTGTTTACACTTGTGAATTATATAGTCGATACCAAACATATTCTTGACAAAGTATAGAAATGCCATTTATATAATACCTACAATTAAGGGATATAGAAGAATTATAGTGTATAATTTAAATAAATATAACGAATTTCAGAGGTTATCTGCTTATCCTTGACTCTCTTAACTTGTATTCAAGATCATAATTTGTAAATATGATCTACCACTACCAGAATAATTAAATTTTAGATTACTTATTGATATAATTTGTAAGGAGTTCTTTGCTTGTTGAGATTTAGAAGGATTGCCCGTTGATTGATATTGAGACATGATTAATTTATTTTGGAGTATATTGTTTGCGTTGCAATGATATCGATAACTACTACTACTGCGCACTACGGTCTCTGTAAAAACATAAATTTCAAAGAAGATTTGGTTAGGAGTTGACGTTAATGCTGGTTTAAGAAGTGATAGCATGGTAATGGTGAACATTTTGCAGAGTTCGAGGCACCCATTTTTGGAATCGTCATAGAGTATTCAATTTCCAATCAAATTTCTTGTGAAGGGGACCTTTAAACAGATGATATATTGAGATTGCAAGCAGTATGGGTAAGAAATGATGTCATAGGCAAGAATGTATAAATGGTGTCAATAGTTTGGCGAAGGACAAGTGCATGAATGACTTCATCCAACTGCAACCATGCCAGAGAATATCACACATGTTGGGCAAGTGATCCTTTAGAACCAGCGAGTAACAGTGTGTGGTATGGTGACAGAGGTGAATATCAGTGTCAGAAGTGTGGAGAGTATCATTCACGAGCATTTACTCTTCCTCAAAGTCTATGCAAAATGGGTTTCTGACAGCTGACATTTGATCAGAAGTGGACACTCATGAGGATCTGTGAAGAGCTTCTGAATTGGTTTCAAGCTGAAGGTGATGCATTTTTGCAGTCAATCATGTGCAGTGCAGTGGCGAATCGTCATAAGAGGCCCGGAGGCCGGGCCTACCCTAATATAATTGGCTATTACGAATTATTTTATTACTTATAATTTCATTAAACGACACCTTAATACAAGAAAACTAAAATTCTAGGCCTTACGATAATTTCCACAAATTTCCATCCCTGCCAGAGACTATATCGTCGCATGTTGAGCGAGCCACTTCTCCGAGGGCCCCAGCTGGTCCCATAACATTCTATGTGATTCATGCGGGAAAGCATAATTTCAGGAGCGCGTTCGCCCGAAATTAACACAGTGAGTTCCGCCTCATGCAGTGATGCCAGCCCTAGCATAATTGTACTGAACATAGTACAATTTGAACTTCCTTGGCACCTAGCACCCTGTGTTTCGAATTATGGTAAAATATAGCATCATCTATAAACATGTGTCCCTGGGAGACAGATAAATTGAATTCAGAGGAACATATTTTGAAAAAATAAATTTAAATAAAATCGAAATCTTAATTGTTTCAAACAAAAGGTAGCATGCCGATCCAGCTACATCTGGTCCACCGTCTTCTTTTCATCTTTGCTTTATCTTTCCTTACTTAGCTCACGAGGAACATTTTATTGAAGAAAATGCTAGAAAGTTGGGGTCACAGATAATTTTCTGTGAAAATAAATTAGCGAAAAGAACTTTTTTAAAATATAAAAAATATAACCTTTAAAGTTATTTTTGAAAATGTAACAATATATTCTTGCATCTATCAACGTACCTGAATAGTAACGCTTGATGTATGCTAACTCGTAAATTGTATTTCTTGATTTTATTGTAAATTGATGCTTTAGATGTCATTCGAGTGGCAGTCCTCAATGTTCCGATACCCAGTAATAGGCTTTTATGCTTTTTTTTATAGCATTCCAGAGTAATGCAAGTCATTATTCCCCTTGCTCACTTCATGCTCACAACAATGAAATCCAACCCCTGTGGCAGAGTGGTTAGCACACTGCGCTACAACACCAGGGGTCCTGGGTTCGAATCTCGGCCTCGGCATGGATATTTCTCTGAGTGTCCATCCTTCAATTTTATCATATCAACACTCTTCCCCATCTCGCAAATTAGCCAAAAGTGGCATAAAAGCAAAGTAAAAAAACAAATCAATCAAAGAACAATAAAAAATAAATGAACAAAAAGAAAAACAAGATAAAATATAACAAAAAACAACAATGCAACAGGAGTACATCGAGAAACAAACGAAAGCGCAGAACACTGGGATAGAAACACTTTTTTCGCCCTTGGAACAAGTTGTCTTTGCCATTCTACTCTCACCTTCACTTTCCCCTCGTTGGACACCCTGCGCTGGACAAGAAACAGATGTGAAGCCCAGTTTGTACCATGTGTCCAGCGTTGCCAACCTCCCAATCAGGAAAACTGTGCTGATTAAACACTTAAATTTTGCTAAATGCAACTAAATTGTGCTCGGGTGACTTAGGTCTAGAGTTCATTTTATGCATCTATTTTGGGGGTAGTTGTGATGTGAACATGCATTGTTGATTAGTTAAACAATATTGGTAATTTCCCCCATTAAATTAATTACAATGGTTTAATCAATATAATTGGTTCAATCGCTTGAAAAAGTTTGAGAAAATTCGACGACTACAAAAGGCAGCGGCGTGTTTTATCTGTAACCCCAACTTTCTACCAATTTCCTTCAATAAAATGTTCCTCGTGAGCTAAGTGAGGAAAGATAAAGAAACGATGAAAAGAAGATGGTAGACCAGATGTGGCTGGATCGGCATGCTACTTATGTTTGAAACAAATAAGATCTGCAATTTTTTGTTAATTTATTTTTTCAAAATATATTCCTCTGAATTCAATTTATCTCTCTCCCAGGGGTGCATGTTTATAGATGATGGTATATTTTACCATTATCCTAAACACAGGGTGCTATGTGCCAACGAAGTTCAAATTGTACTACGTTTAACTCAATTCTGCTAGGGTCTGTGTGAGGCCAGACTCACTGTATCCATTTCGGGCGAACGTGGTCCTGAAATTATGCTTTCCTGCATCAATCACACAGAATGTAATGGGACCAGCTGAGGCCCTCGGAGAAGTGGCTCGACATGTGATGATAGAGCCTCTGACAGGGATGGAAATTTGTGGAAATTATCGTAAGGCCTAGAATTTCAGTTTTCTTGTATTGAGTCGTTTAACGAAATTAAAAGTAATAAAATAATCTGTAACAGCCAAATATATTAGGGTAGGCCCAGAGGCTTCGCCACTGCACAGATGTGACCAGTGCCCATAAAAGTTGATCATATAAAATTATATTACGTACGTGTGCGATTTTTCATAAATGCAGCCATAACAGGAGTCACAATTTTTTTTTAAAAAAAAAAAGTATTACAAAATGCAAAATAGAAATACCTGCAAGTTAAGGAACAGTTTTTGAAGTTGAAATGGAATTGATTTGACTGCTTCCTCTTCAGGACCATCAAATTCCCACTTGTACAAGGCATTCCGAAACTCAGGAGTCATAAACAAAGCTTGTAGTAAACTATTGAGGTAACATGTCATGGCTTGATTTACAAGACCAACATAGCCTGAAATACCAAAGGCACATACATTAGGATTCAGTAAAAAAGAACATTGAAAAAGAATTTCAGAACTCTCATAAAACATTTAAAAATTTACTTGCAAACAATTGGAAAAATTCACGATGGATGCAGTAAATGCAGTTTTACTATTGTGTAAGAGAAATTTCATGTTTCCCCGTTGCTAATTTGATAGTTTTTCTGATTAATTTTGAAGGGACAGATGCTGTACCCTCAGTGAAAAAACTTCATGGGGAAAAAACTAACAATTTAGCAATGTGGAAACAATATTTTTCTACACAATACATGGAAAATTATTCCTATACCTTACATTAAATTTCTTTGCACTATTTAGTAGCTCACATAAAACTTGACCAAAAAAAGGAGGGGGGACAAATATGAACTTCATGTCAATACCAATGCAGTGAAAACATAATTCTACCAATTCAATGTAATATTACAAACCTTCCTCAAATACTGTGAATGGTTTATTCACTTTTATGGCCGCAATGGGTTTTGCCTCTCTTTTGTTAAAATTTAACCCTTAGTACGCCTCGCGGTCTGACGAAAGTAAGCCCAGTGTCACCGAAGCTTTGAGCGCAAAATTTGAATTCGTATACATAATGGAGAAAAATCGTAATAACTCTGGCACTATGGGACCAATCTACTTCGGATAACTTTTGTTTTGCAGGTAATACATCGGTGCATGCAACCATGTAAAATTTGGATGCCCCAACCGCGGAGGGGTTACGGGCGGGTGCTGCATCCCCCGAATTTCAATGAAAAAACATAAAATGTGGAGTTTGCCCCCTCTTCTCCAGTTACTTTGGGGATAAACCGGAACTTTTGCTTTTTTTTTTTTTTTTTTTTTTTTTTTAATGGACCTTTCGCAACAGAATGAAACTTGATTCATGTTCGTGGGTGCAATACAATTTGAATAATAAGGCAAAACATAAAACTCTGTTTTTTTTCTCAAAACAGCGAATTTTAGCCAATTTGCATATTATTCATAAAATTGTTATAACTCGGACACTATGGGACCAATCTACTTCGGATAACTTTTGTTTTGCAGGAAGAACATCAGTGCATGCAACCATGTAAAATTTGGATGCCCCAACCGCGGGGGGGGGGGGGGGGGGTTATGGGCGGGTGCTGCATCCCCCGAATTTCAATGAAATACAAATTAATCATATTTAATAATTCTCATCGTATGGGATAGAATTATGTCTTTTGTAGTCGTAAGGTCTGTGGTATGAGCTTTTACATTGAATTGGCAATAACCTTGGCGTTTATCGCAGAAAAATATTGTGACCCCCACCCCCTGTTGAAAGATCGACACTGACGTTTGGTAAATCTTGAGATGACTACATAAAAATGTCACGGTTCGCCACTGCTTATTCTGCCTTAACAGGGAAGTCAGCTAGGCTTCTACAGTGTTCAGAACAACTGTGTACAATACATTTTTCATTTGTTGACCTCTATATATTCCTTTATTAAGTTGATGTGGCTACATATGGTAGAAAAACAAACACTGCACACGCTTGTCTTTCTTTACAAAATTCTGAACTTCAAGTCACCTTCCTATCTCCTATCGTGTTTCCAATTTCTTCGCAAATTACACGACCATGATACTAGATCGTGCAGCTCGTCATCTTTCTCTATCTCTGTCCACAAATCGAACTTCTCCTTGAACTCTTTCTCCATATCAGCTGCCAGAAAACACTAGAACTGTAAGCTCCGTACACAGTTCTCCTCAGAATATTTGTTAGACCTTCCCCTGTCAAGCAGATTGAAAGGCATATTTATGTAACTCATACCTGCATCAATGTAATTTCTAAAGAATATTATATACTAGTTTTAGCATGATGTGACTTGAAAATATGAATGTAGTGTGTATAAGTGTATGTGTCTAGGAATACAGTTACTCACAATGTTATTCGTACAGTTAAAGTGTGAGGAGTAAACGAAAGAATAAACTAAAGCAAAATTGCAATAAGCCTTAGTACATTAGCTATTCTCCCTACATGTAAGTTATAATACATATGGTGATTTACATTTACAACTGTTTGTTTCCCCATAAACTTTATTAATAATTATTAATCATTATTATCATTATAATCAAAAATAAACATTTTAGCACAAACATGCTATTTTGATGTCACATTTCTGTTCGTACAGTTGCAATGAAAACAGAAAGACAAACATAAAAATGTTACAGTTTAATAGCCAGACGCATAACCCTTGGCCTTAGTAACTGATTGGCATCTCCTTTGCATAGAAGCGACCAAGGTATTGCATGTATCTGGGCTGATTCCCTCCCACTCTAAAGCGTCTACACTATTGTTTATGGACAAGTTTCTTCCAAAAATTTTCCATAAATGCTCAATCGGATTCAAATCTGATGAACTAGTTTTTTCAACTACTTTGGTACATTCAAAATCAACCAGTCCGCGTTGAGTTGAGCAGTATGTTTGCTGTTGTTATCCTGCTGGAATGTGAAAACACGTGACAACCCAATTTGCTGAGCACTTTCTTTACGTTATTCTTCAGGATATTATTACAGACATGCTTGTCCATGATTCCACGAATGACTTGCATTTTCTCAACTCCTTTAGTAGACATACAGGCTCAGATCATAATGGATCCTTCACCAGGTTTTGACGTAGACGTCGTATTGGCAACATTGTCCTGCGTATTTGCCTTTCTCCATGCTCTGGTCACACCATCTGATACGTGCAGGTTTATTTTGTTTTAATCGAACAAGATCATGTTGTCCCAAAACTCATGATTCCTTATATAAATGCTTTTTAGCAAATCTGACTCTGTCGATACGTTTGGCCTGTACGGACAATATTGTGAGTTAACTGTATATAATTTGTCTTTAATGTATTAATGTATAATTTATGCATGTTGTTGACGAAAAGAAACATGCTGTATCACCATACCTCAGCTATTTAAAATAAAGATGATGATGAATCTGAAAAGGTATACTTCAAGCAATTATGAGACCATCAGGCATCAAACACATTTACTTAGACATAGATGATGTCAGCTACTGTTTTGTTACATCTGAGAAAAGGAACAAAAGAAAACAATGATGAACAAATATGCAAAAAGGATTACTGGGCCTACCACTTCACTGAATGATACTGTTTGGATTCAAATATTGCTCTGCATAGTAGCACAATGTAAATTTTACACTTTCTGCAACTCTTGAATCCAAGAATTCAAACGAAATTTTTTTATTACATTTAGTAATATTCTGCATCACATATTTAAACAGATGACAAGTGAATCATTCAAGTATTTTGCTTGAAAGGTGTGTAATATTGCATCTTGTAAGCTGTGTTTCGGAATTTTTTTTTTAAAAAAAAAACTTGGATGACAACAAATCTGATTTCAAATTCGAACTCAGGTCAGAATTTTTAAGAAACAACTTTTTCATGCATGAAGCATAAAAAAAGGTGCACATTGTTTGTAGGGATTTACCATCCCTGCAAACAAGATTAAAGGGATACAGGCTATATGAGGTGCACAACCCTTACCGGTTAGTACCACACATGAACTTCTACACAATTTTGTGTTTTATATGAGCTACCATGTTTTATCTAAAAAACTAATCCACACATTCTTAAAACACCGCAAAAGCCTATTTTATATGCCAAGCCTAATTTCAACCTTTGCAGTTAAGTGTCTCAATTGCTAAACATAACAAATGCCAGGACAATAAAACTGAACCGCAACAATGTGCGTGCAATAATATACTAAAATTGGGGTTGACCATTATTATTGTTACTTGATACTCATATGGCTATGCCTGCAACATAGAAATTTTAAGTTTAAATTTAAATTTATTTATTGTTTATAAACATACATTATCCAAAAATGTATCGTGCACATGACATGTTCCATGATAGCATAAAAGAGTTGTGGCAGTTAAAACCCACATATTTTCAATTTCGACCATAGTGATGATGATGTCAGTACCATGCACTGGCTGCTTTTATGCCTCCCCCACAACACAGTTGCTCCGATGTACCCACTGATTAGAGGCTGGATGAGCCCAAGAGCTGTTTTATGCAGTGATGATCTTGGGGGGGGGGGGGGGATCTGCTACAGATCATACATGATTAAACATATGTAATGTTTACATGGTTGTTTTAAATCTTTATCAATACACTTCTTGATACAATAAAAATAAGAAAACAGTGGCAGTTTAATAAAGCCATTCCTTTAATGAGAATCTGCAATTGTTATACCTGCAATGTATGCAGACTAAAGAAAAGTGTTAACCTATACCACTTATGTAAGCCTTAGGTATCACTTTCAGAAAAGAAGAACAGAAACTGGCACCAGTAAACTTGCATTAGCTCATGTTGCAGGAGAAATTTTATGAAAATGATTAACCTTTGCAGACTGCAAATTTGAAGCACAAAAGAAAATGTAACAAAGCTCTCCACTAAATTTTGTAAAGGGTGCAAAACATGCAGAAACTCACCCGTATCATGTTTGATAAAACCAGTGTACATGTAGTCAGTGCTGACGCTGCTTTGCACGGCAGGCAGGGAGCCATACCTAAGGTTGTCTCCTGCAGCCGTGGGACTAGCAGAGGCTCCAAGCAAAAGGTCATCTTCCCCATTCCCTGGTGCCTCGATTTTCTTGGGTGGGATACCTTTCAAATCGGACATAACTAGAAAATTGCGAAATCCTGATTCGAAGTTCACTCCGGCTTCTTCTAGTGTCTTGTGTTTAAATTCATTTAAAATAACCTTAAATGGAGAGAGGGAAGGTCTTCAGTAATATTTTTACTCTTAGATAATATTCATGAGAAAACTACCTTGCATCACATAAAAATCCCACCTCCCCCAAACTGTCACCTTCACATCTTACCTGATCTTTCAGCTTCAATGCTGCCAATCCCAGCTGAGAAAGTAGTGTTATCAGTAGTATGAGTTTCTATAACTTCTACAACAGGAATTTTAAAAATAATTAACACATTGAATCAACTCTACACAAATGAACGATTCCAAGTGAGCCCATACTTGGGCAGACATATGTGTCTATTCCTTAAAAATTAAGTTGACATGCCACACATCAAATTACTTTCCTGTGTATACATTGGAGAACATGGAGGTTCAACATATTACATGGTATTTGACTGCCGAGAGTTTACAAATACACCATGTCCACAAATTATTGGACGATTTTATAATACTACAATTTCACTAATATTGAACAGATAGACATGATATTACCACCATGTGAAAGGGATATTTGAAGTTTTGTACTGGTCTTAAATGCATTATATGTGCCCCACATGTGACTCCCATTCTCGCCAAACCCTCTGAAGCTTGTATTGTGTGATGTTCCCAATGGTGGGTTTGCAATTCTGACAGTGTCTGTTGAAGTTGAGGAAAGTAAACATTGTCTTTGATGAAAACCCACAGGAAGAAATCACTCACTATGAGGTACAGTGAATGAGGAAACCGCTTGAGAAGGTTTGGTGAGAATGGGAGTACTACCCGGACATCTGACCTGCCACATGTTGATAACACGTCAAATGCATTTAAGGTCAGTGTAAAACTTCAAATATTCCTCTTTAAATGATTCTAACATGTATTTCTAATCATTAATGGTGAAAATATAGTCTTACAAAATCTACCAATAATTTATGGACGCAATGTGTGCATATATATATTACTATCTTATAACATATAGCTTATTATCAATAAAATTTACTTTCATGATATCTAGTTCAACAATTTGACACTAGCCAAGAAATAAAAACAATTCTAAGAAAATTCGAACCAGTGAATATAATCCTCTGACAACTGAATTTCACCTAACCTATCTAAATATTGAAGTTCTCAAAATATCCAAGGGAAAATCTTTACTATTAAAACGTCACAGCATGAATAAAATTCACAGTGATATTACAAAATAGTTCTCAATGCTTACGTAAGAATAAAATGTATTCTAAACACAATTATTTACGAGTAAAATCTTTAAAATCATAAGCACAAGTCAATCATGCCAGAAACATGAGAAAAACACAAAAGTTGGTTGCTTTCAAAAATTAAATCGGGAGTTGTTTAAGGCTGGAAGATGAATCTGGAAAATAAGGATGCAAGATGTATTTTATACAGTATTTTCTTCAAACTAATACAAAATTACACTGCTTATGGATTTCTCTACACAACAACTGATCATGCTGTCAGTAAAATTAATTCTTTGTGATAGTAAAGGCATGAAAAGTATTTAAGTGAGAAAAGTAAGAGACGCTTTAAGTATACTTCAAAAAAATTACATTTTTATTAATGCAATAACAAACCAATATATCAAATATGCTTGGAAAAGATAAAAATATAAAACAAGGTTTTTTTAAGTGTCTTTCAATTGTCCACATGAACTTAGATTCCAAGCAAAGTATGGGAAATCACATTTTCATTTTTAACACCAAGGAGTAACTTGGTTGCCTACGGTAAAGTTACCTTACATTAAAGACCAAGCAAACTGGACCTCCACCTCTTCCCAGAAAACACACTTTATAATACAAATCATTATGCAAAATCTAAAATATACCAATAAACTTTACAATTTCCATGTTATTTCGAAAGTAGCAGTCATACATTGGCTTTCGTTCAAATATTGGAAATACAGTGTTAGGGTTAAAAGAAGGTAGAGAACGCTCAGAGTTATGCCTCTAAGGGTGAAGGATATGGGGACGAGGGGAGGTAACAATTACCAAAGTATCATTTTATGTGAAAAAGATTGAAGCAAGCAAACACTGTAACTTACTTATTCCTACATTTCAGTGTTAAAACATCTAAGCTGAGAGGAGCAATATCTAAGTATAGAACAAAATTTACGGAAAGTATAGTTTGTGGATGCATTTACAAAAAAGGTTAATTTTGACAGTCATGAATTTACCCTGTTACATTAACATTAATTTGGTATTCTGGGAGCACCCGTGCCGATTTTAATATTTTGACGAGTCATATCACATTTATCCAATTCCTATCTTGCTGACTAATCTATGCACTGAGTCATTCCATATGAAATCAACACAACCCACGACCTGACCATCTCAGATTTTCATGAAATTTGAGAACTTAGAACTGTGAAAATTTTGAGTCTCATTTGTCTTGTAATTGTAAGTTATTCAAGGTCAAAGTTCGCAGAAATTGCCCTTTCTCAGCTCATTCAGACATATTAAATGGGCTGTAAATCTGCTCCTATTTGGCCTAGGAAGCTGAAATAACATTTTATTGTGCAGGGAATTGAACAAACTTTCCAATGATATGTAACAAGCTTACCATTGAATGAAAAGAAAATATTATGCGATCTTAACTTTTGACCTTGAAAATCTCAAAATATGTCATCACCAAAAATTGTTAAAAAATATATTTAACAAACAATGCTATACTCTAAAATCAAATTGGGACTGCAATGTGATAAGAAGATACAAAATAATATGTATAGGTAAAGGGCTGATAAAAGCCTCATTATAATGTACTAGGGCGAGTCAAACCTTTCTTAACACCACCTATAAAATGTAAAGGAGTTATGTTGGGTTCAACTGGTCATCATAGAAACATGGTAGGCCCAGGGGTGAACAAAAGTTGTGTGTGTCAAGCGGAAGTTCGCCATATTGTTGATCGCCATATTGAATTCAACTCAAAACGTTTTCAATGGAAAGGGGGTGATGGGATCTATTGAAAAGCTTGTTCAATTCCCTGCACAATAAATTTTATTTCAGCTTCCTAGGCCAAATAGGAGCAGAGTTACAGCACATTTAGTATATCTAAACTAGCTGAGAAAGGGCAATTTGTGAACTTTGACCTTGAATAATTTTACGATTACAAAACAAACGAGACTCAAAATTTTCACAGTTACTAAGTTCCATGCACAGTTTCAACTCCTAAATTTCATGAATATCCGAGATGTTAGGGTTGAAAATTGCACTTATATGTGTTGATTTGGCATGGAATGACTCCACTGTAATTAACAAATAGAAAAGCTTCAAGAAAGAATAAAAGCAAGCTACTAACAATTTTCCACCATGCATTAGGATAGAAATGTATGTAGGAAGAAAAAAAACTTACAGGATCCTCTCCTCCATTCTTTTGAAGGATAAGCTCGAAGGTGTCCTGGTCATAGTTAGACCTCTTTGAAACTTCCTTGAACAGATCTTTAACTGTACTTGCTGCTGCAACTGTAAATGTTATCTTCCCTCCAGAAGAGGTAGATATCACATCTCGTACAATGCATATTGCACTGCCTTCTTCTAACACACACACCATACCCTACAATTAGAAAACACCTTTGTTACTGGTAACTCTGCAAAAAATCTGGGAGAACAGTCAAAAATCAACATCAACTAAAATTACAAATACATTAAAAGTTTATTGATAAATTCAATATACTACCCTAAATAAATACATTGTTAAATATATTCTTGTGGGATGTGACAAATTTCCTTTCCTCATGCAGACTTTTAACTTTCCCAACACTTTGTCATCCCTGTTAGGAGATGACAAGCAAGTTTCATTGAATGTTTTAGCTTTTTGCGAAGAGCCGGACTCTTCCACTCTCTCTGACAAAGCTTTTTGTTCATTCTTACCATTAATGTGTTGTGCTTGTGCATGTCCCTTTATAAACTTGCACTTTTAATTTTCCAAAGGGCTTTTTACACCCTTTGTTTTCAAGTTTTAAGTAAGAATTTTAAAAAAAGGGGATATTTCCTCGAATATATTGAAGGGTGAAAAATGGTCCAAAGTGCAGACTCACCCCAAAAAAATTTAATTCGATTCAATCCATCAATGTGTATATTTCTTTTATTTTGATAAGTTGCAGAATAAGAAGTTTTAAAACATCACTACGCAAGTTCAAAATGTCATTTTAATCACTAAATCTGCAATATAAAGGGATTTAATATATATATATATATATATATATAGAGGGTTAAGTCATAAGTCATGGCAACAATTTTTTTCTCGCAAACAGGGGACAACATGAAAAATCTTAGATGTAAGTTTGAAAGTGTATGGAATGTACCTTCGAATGAAGCCACCAGATGAAGTCTGGATGCAGGAGACTGTAGTAGGGAAGAGGCAGAACACAGAATATTGGACAACAGTGTTTTATTATGAGGCAGATCGACAGTTGACACACTGCCACTGTTCGATAGGGGATGGCATGCACACCCAGAGCTTCCCGTAGCTCTGTATAACATTCAAATGCATTTTTGTCGTGGAGAACTGCTACTTTAATGTACGAACATTGCACCTGCTTCATGACCTCCATTTTCGAACGCTGTCACTCACCGACTGAACTTGGGTGCATGCTTACTACCCCACCGTTGTTCACATACACCATCTGGTGGCTTCTTTTGAAAGTACATTTCATACACTTTTAAACATATATATCTTAGATTTTTTGTATTGTCCCCTGTTTGCGAGAAAAAAATAGTTGCCATGACTTATGACTTAACCCAGGTATATATATATATCATGCAGTAGTAGCTGAGCAAGTTAAATGATCAATTTACAATCTAACCACTGAATTTTCAGGTTCAAATATCAACGTGGGCATCAGTATTATTTTGTGTGTGTTGCTTCGTCAAGTTCATCTATCAATACTCATCCTCAATTAGCCAAAAGTGGCAGAAAAGTGACATAAAATAACAGAAATTGAAGTAGCTAGAGAAACCTGCCTCAAATAAAATCAGAAGGAACCAGAGCATTTTCCTGGATACTGAAGAATAATCTGTGAACTGTGAGGCATGTAAGTCATTTCTCAGGAAACAAACATTCTTGTCCATTTTTCAGTACTGTAGATAATCATATTATTTTGAAATGTAAATAACAACAGTGTTGCAAACTTCCAGTAGAAATGACCAGCTGAAAAAACACACTTGCTAATTAAATTGTTTTTCTTTAATTATCCCATAATCGTCCCAACTTCAAATTCAGTAATGCTACAGTCTAACCTTGTGTTAACAATATATTTCAGTTCCAAGGAAATCGCAGATATGCATCTTAAAAAGTTCAAGGTCCAAAGATCAATGTGGATGACCTTGAAAACATTTTATTCTAAATATAGTAATGTGATACACCATTCAAAAGCTTATTTCAAGTCCTTTCAAACAAGACTACAATCAGCTCTCTACGTCAATTAGGGTAAGAGCAATTATCCATGAAAGTCTTGGGTGCAGACTAAAAATCGACAATTTTTTGTATTTTCAAACCCCCAAAACTCCAAACCTATGCCACACAAGAAGCTACAATTTCTCAGGATTTCATATCTTCATGAAGACTGCCAAAAAAAAAAAAAAGTTTCAAAAAATTCTGAGATGGTTGGGTTGTAGACTTCGTTGATTTGGCATGGAATGACATTTCCAGAAGGGGAAAACTATTGAATTTTAACTCAGATGCAGCTGACTGCTCAATACACATGCAGCAGAACATGGAAGACACCTGACATGAGTTCAGAAAATGAGAACAACAGTCATAAAATTTTCTTCTGAAGACTGCATTCCAGAATATGGGAAATTTTTCTCATAAAGGCTTCTTTTGATTTCTGTTTCCACGTTAGACAGTTTCCATTTAATCCTGAGAATTTAACATTTTTTTCAGGTCTAAAGTCTTACCAGGAAAGATGTATTTTTACAACAGGTTTCACTGTATTTTAATAAACAAAGTTAATGTTTCTTTATTTTCCTACATGTGACACTGAAGTAAAATTCGTATAATTCCAGTTCTTCTGAATGATATTAATTTATAAGCTGGTAAGTCACAATGGATTCATAGGCAAGATGGACATGCAGTTGTTTACACAGATGCATTCCAGGAAGGAAAAGATCCAATGACTGCGGCTATTCCTGCAGACAAGCATATGTTCTGCACATCTCTGCATGGCAATTATCCAAACTGAGTGTGCCAAGTATAACATTGAACTCTGCATTACATTTCACACCCTCCCCCACACTGTATACACAATTGGAGTCAGAAGCAGGTTATGAACAAAAACACAGGAAATACACACAGACACAAATGTTTTGCAAAGTTTATCAGTGCCTAAGTAGAAAGGAAGAAGTGTCATATCCCAACTAACAAAATTTTACAATGCCGGGAATTTGTCCATTTTGTTTGAAATTCGGCATACTCACTAATTTTGGCCCCCTAATCACGAATCTGCAGTTAAAATTTGGCGCTCATACGTGGAAATAGCAAAATACTCTAAATTAAGTTCTTATTTCTACACCCTCGATTTCCAAATTACCCACAGATTCCGGGCTCCGCCCCCTGGGGTAATTGACCTACTGCCCCCAACTGCTAACCCGGCCCCGCCTCCGCTCCGTTACACTCCCCTCCAGCTCCCCGGCTTTCTCTATGGAGTCCCTGTTAAAGGCATGTTAGACATTAGCCGGATTCACCTGCCCCCAGAACTATAATACAATTCAAGTATAATTCCCATTTTTTAAGGCGAACTTTCTAAAAATTCAAGGCTACAAGCATGATCTTTTCTCTATTTCAACCTTACGCATTACCGTCTCTCACCACCCCCACACACACACACACAGGTAATTAGCAACAAAACGGGGGTGTGATTCCAGACTTACTAGTTTACAAGACACCGGTAAACTCGCAAGAAGAACTCAGGGAGAGGATCTTAATAGCTGGTCAACACATCGAGGACACCATCACATCACGAGTTACGAGACCAAATGTTCATAAAATCCAGTGTGCCTGCATTCGTAACGGAGGTGCCCACTTTGAGCAAGATGTGTAATGTTCTATAATTGTTTTGTTCATTGATTCCATTCACATGAAGATGAATGAAGTATTATTTCTTGTACACAAATGTGAATGTTAGCAACATTTGTACCTTGTTGGATAGCAGATGACACAAGGAAGTAATTAATGTAATTTGTATGCTTCGTGTCATACAATTTTTGTTATTAATACGTTGCCAAGTAAACTAAGAATGCATTATTTTTATCATCACTTGTAAGTTTAGACGCACCCGGTACTTACATGTGATTGTTATTTGGGAAAAACTTTTTTTTTCAACGAACCACTTATT
The DNA here is from genome assembly GCF_977018435.1 of Lepisma saccharinum. Taxonomy (NCBI): domain Eukaryota; kingdom Metazoa; phylum Arthropoda; class Insecta; order Zygentoma; family Lepismatidae; genus Lepisma; species Lepisma saccharinum. The sequence goes on from NC_139236.1 coordinate 28,855,959, forward strand.
TGTTGGCTATCAGAAAATGCTGAAATAAGTTCCATACGATAAGCAGTTTTTCTCAATTCATCTTTTTATGTGGAACATTGTCATATTTTAAAGAAACAATAGAAAATCGATTATCTCAAAAACTACTATATATATATATATATGTGTGTGTGTGGTGGCTCAGTAGGTAATGTGTTTGACTACCATGCTCAAGGTCCCGGGTTCGATCCCCGGCCGGTTCAAATCCGGGAACTTTTCTAACGTTGGAAGCGGCTCCGGCGCCCACCCAGCGTCGAATAACGTGGGTACCTGGGGGTAAAGGCGGTCAGGGGCGTGATGCTGATCACATCATCCCCACTCACGACCGGATCAACAAAGTGTAGGGCGTTACCTCCATACCCCCTATACGCCTTCATGGCGTAGTGCTAAACACAGGGGAGCACTTTATATATATATATATATATATATATAAGTATATGTATGTAGAATAGAGGGCCGTTCGTTGGCCTAGACCATCAGAACTATCTCTATTTAAATATGGTTACCCAGTGACCGCTAGCCTCCCAGAATAGCCACAGTCACTACTAAATTTAATATAAAATTTCTTTAATATAAAATTAAAACTTGGGTGCAAACGAGATTTGTACGTTGGCCGAAACCGTCAGTAGTATCTCCATCAAAATGGTTGACCCCTGACCACTAGCCTCCCAGACTAACCACAGCCACTAAACGGCACCGAGATGCCAACCCCTGCACCTCAATAGAATCCCTTATATAGGCGATTTGAAAAGAGCCAGTAAAAGACTTCTTTTTTCACCCCTCTGGGTTTTGAAAGGACAAGTTTTTAAACTACCCACCTTCTGAGCAACTGAATAACAAATATTACCTTCACCAACCCATATATTAATAATAATTAAATAATATTAATGAACATATACCAACATCCAAATAAGAAAAGGATCATGTACTGGTTCTACCATTACAGGATTGAGAGAATTTTATTTTCAAAGCAGCTTTCTTTTCCTTCCTCTATAAAAACAAAGGCTAAACTGTGAAAAACTTACCTCAGGAATTTATAAATATGTAGAAATGGAATGGGATTTGGATTATAATAATGCAATTTTTCACGTCTACGGAGAAAAATTCCCGGAGACAATAATTTACGCTTAATTCCCAGAATTCCCGGTGAGTAGCCACCCTGCAATATAATTTTCAGTTGCATTCAAGGTAGCTTTATAGGGAGTCTGCTTTATATACAGAATTGTCTACGTTCATTTTTCCATCTAACAAACTGCTCACAGTAAATTCTTAAGTATCAGAGCATGCTCAACCAAAATTGTATGCTTTGATGTGATATTCCAAGAAGTAATTATAGAGGATCTGAAGCAAATTCAAGCTTCATTTGTAAGAACATATAAATTAATTGTGGCCATAATCTTCAGCATTTTTTAAAAAATGTGCCTTGATATGGATAAGATGAGCCTGAAAAAATTGTATCTGATAATGACAAGTGTATCACTTTTACTCTTGTGTTAAAGAGTACACACTGGTCTAACATTTTCTTCAGCCTTTCTTCTTTCTGTTTTATTACACAAATACAAATGGACCATTATTCTGTACACATTCCACTACAATCAAGGCACTTTTGCCACTAGAATGGTATTTTTTTTAATGTACGTGGCATAGAAAGACAATGATTGGTGTTGAAGTCAATTGCACAAGTAGAGCTCCACTTCATTGGTCTCAAAACATTGAGCTCCCAATGCTGATTTAGTGGTCCAATAAATGATAAAGGTTGAGATATCTGGGATATAGGGAGGATGTTGCAGCACAGTTCGCAATTTTTTCTTGAGTTAAAGTGGTGGTATGAGGTCTCACGTTATTGTATAGAATGACACTAGAGATGGGGATTCAGTAGTCTGATAATAAACTTTTGATAATAAGCAGTCAGGCATACAGCACACACACTGATTGACACCAAAATCAAAGATCAAGTCAAATCAACTTTCCACGGGATGTTAACACCAACAGTGGACAGACACATCATGTCTGGCTCCCGCTGTTGAAACAACTTAAACCCCCTGCATGCAGCAGACGAACTGGCTACAAAAGCGCTCCTAGAAGCACACGGGGGAAAAAACAGAAACTGGAATCCAACCCAGCAGTGAAGCAACGAGTTCCACAGCAGATGGTGGCAGAGGCCACCGAAATTAATAGAACCTCTACAAGTAAGTTCTCAAGGATAAATATTAGTAACTTGCTTACGTCTTATTATTATCAACCAAGTCTTTTATTCCTCAAACATGAATGAAAAATTGGTTGTACCATGCAGGCACATTTATATTTAAAACTAATTAAAATATCTGTGCTACTCTACTGAAGGGGGTGGATAAAATTCATTATTTTTATCAAAATTTTTTTTTGATGATTTTAAAAATGGATGTATGTTTTTTTTATTTTTTTAGGTGAAAAGTGTTTTCTGCTGTAAAAGGTTTAAACAGTTAGGTTAAAGAAAATATTAAAAATTGAATGTAAATGTACATTTTTCTGTTTCTGACACTGTACATATGAACCTACTTTGGAAAAGTTTGTTGAGTGTGTTAATAAAACTATGTAATAATTTCAGTAACTTTTCTTCCAGTAAAAATAGAACATTTTTGGATAACTATATAATTGTAACTTAAAACATTTTTACATTCTTTGTAGTTCAATTTTTTCATTTTTTTTTTACAAAATATTATCAGCTGCCATGTTTATTTAGAGTTTAATTGTAATAACCCTATGTACAGTTTAACATGATTAGTATTTTGTATATTACCAGGTGTGCCGGTTAATAATTCTTAATTGATCCGAAAGAAAACAAGTGTATTTGGGGAGAAAGGTAACAAATGTTCTATTCAAAGTATGCGCCATCGCTAGCTATACATTGTGCCCATCTGTCCATCAAATTGTGGATGCCCTTCCAGAAAAATTGTTCACATTTTGAGGTGATTCAGTCAGCAAGCCAATGTTCGACATCTTTGTAATTGTTGGAAGTGTTGCAGGGAAAGTGAGTGAGACATCAATGAAAACAAGTGGTAGTACGAAGGGGCTAAATCTGGTGAGTATGGCGGGTAGGGCAAGAAATCCCAGCCAAGTGCAGAAATGGTGTCTCTGACGCCTTTCGCTGTGTGTGATGAGGCTGCAAAATCACTTTTCCGTGTCTTGTCACCCAATCTGGGTGCTTTTCGATCAATGCATGGTTCAAATTGATGAGTTGTTGACAGTAGCGAATGGCATTCACTGTTTCACCTGGTTTCAGAAGCTCATGGTACACCACACCCTTTTGATCCCACCAAATGCACAGCATTGACTTCCTTCCGAAGCGATTCGGTTTTCAAGTCGATGTTGAAGGTTGTCCTGGGTCAACCCATGACTTCTTGCATTTTGGGTTCTCGAAGTAGATCGATTTTTCGTCCCCAGTCACTATCTGATGCAAGAAAGACTTTCTTTCATGCCGAGAAAGCAACACTTCACACACAGTTTTTCGCTTTTCCATTTGTCTGTCGTTCAGATGATGTGGGATCCATTTTCCTGCCTTCTGGATCTTTCCCATGGCATGAAGACGATCAGGTATGGTTTGGCGACCAACATTTAACTTCTCTGCCAGTTGTTGTTGCGTTTGCCTATCATCTTCGTCCAACAGTGCTTGCAATTCGGCATCTTGGAATTTTTTCGACTGGCCCGGCCATCTTTGTCTTTCAAGTCAAAATCACCACTTTTGAATCGTCGAAACCAACGCACATGCGCGTCTTGCGTTAGAACATTGTCACTGTACGTTTTCACAAGGAAACGATGGCTTTCACTCGCGTTTTTCTTTTGATTGAACAAAGCAGGATGTGCCGCACATGCTCCTTATTTGGTTTGAAGGTCAACATGTTTCCACACAAACCCAATATCACAATCACTCGCACTCGGTTGCACATCCACGGCATTTTGACAGGGACTGTCCTGGCAACACACTGACGTAACAGTTGAGACTGTGCACCATCCCTTGCTTCCAGCGTCATCCAGTGACGAAATTAAGAATTATTAACAGGCATACCTGGTACTCTACGCAAAATATTTACTGTTTTTAGGTATGAAAATTATTGAGCTTGAAAGGAACTGAAATTTAGTCTGTTTACAGTTTACATATTACAGTCCCGTACAAATTAATCGAAACACAGCAATTACATCCAAAAATTTACATTTATTGTCTTACAACACATTTGTACATATATTCATTTTTCACATAAGGTACAAACTGATAATCATTTTATAGTTAATATGTCCTCCTTGTTGTATTATAACTTGCATAACACGTTTTGGAATAGATTATACAAGCTTTGAACATATTGCATTTAAAGTTCATTGTCATGGAACCAAACACGAACAAGAGACTCAATCAATGCTTGCTTTGTGGAACAGTTCAGTTTTGATATTCGTAGTTTGCAAATAGCCCACAAATTCTCGATTGGATTTAGATCCGGGGAGTTCCCTGGCCACTTTAACACTCGAATATTGTTCTCACTCATAAAATTCTGTACTTTTGGCAGTGTGACAAGAAGCCAAATCTTGCTGGAAAATGCAGTCACCATTTGGAAACTTCTCCTGGAGCACTGGAATAATTTTCCTTCTCAGAACATGTATGTATTTGTCAGCATTCATCATACCATCAATTGGCACTAATGACCCTGGTCTTTCATGGGTGAAGAATCCCAAAAACATCTTCTTGTCAGGGTGTTTTACGGTCTGTTGCAGATGTGCTGATGTTACAGATTCATTACTCGACCGACGCACGTATTGAACCCTTTGTCCCTGGACCTCAAAATGTGTTTCATTTGAGAACACAACTTTCTTCCAGTCGTCTTCTGTCCAATTTCGATGAGCACGGGGCCCACGAGAGACGTTTCTTGCGCATTGCAACCAAAAGAAATTGTTTTTCACTGGTTTCCTGGCTTTCCGTCCAGCTGCAAGAAGTCTACGTCGTACATTGGAAACGTCCAAATGCACTCCTTTGTCCCTCAATTCCCGTGTCAATTCCACTGCAGTTAGAGCCAGGTTTTGTTTACTTTTCCTGAGAAGAAATCTGTCATCATATGGCGAGGTCTTCTTCTGCCTCCCACATTACCTCTTTTTATTAGGTGAAAAGGAACCAGTTTGTCTGTACTGCTTGATAATTCGATTTACGGTAGCTACACCAACAGAGAATTTTGCAGCTATCTCCCTTTGTGTCATAGACCTATTTTGCGATAAAGTCACAATCGCAGAACGTTGCTGTATCCATTGGCAGGTTCTCACTGACACCTCCGCCACAATTAGCCTACTGATTATATGGAACAAAATACACTTACGAACGCATAAATATATACACAAACGCAAAGAATCAATGCACGAGACACCTGACTGTGTCAATAATGCTCAAGTTAATGCACAGAAAACATGGAAGATAAAAAACAGCCACCACGTGTACATTGCTGCCACCTACTGGGCAAGTGCTGACAATTCAGACAAAAAAGGAGCTTCTTCCGATTAATTTGCACGGGACTGTACATTTTCCTTTCGTATGAGCTTCACCCAATCAGTACACCACTCTTTCCCAATGAAAATATTGGAGTATCTAAGAGTCTAAGATACACATTGGAATGATTAGGAGATTCATGTACATTCACCAAAAGTGATTCTGATATCTACAAATTACTTATGGATATTATTCTATAAATAATTTCTTGAAAGCACTTAAATCGGTGAATAAAAGAAAATTGTGATATTGATTCTGAGTTAAATCAAACAAGCTACATCAGTGATTAAAAAAAATCACAAGTAGATTTAAATTACGAACTTGAGTCTTGATTTATATCAAACAACCTTGATGGGTTAAATCATCCCTGTAACGGATGAACATTTATCTTGGCTTCCTGGCATAATGGCAAGCCCCATTAAGTCACACCCTGGTCCTGGTCATACCAATTATACTTTACACTGCAGTATGACACATTATCATTAAGGTCTTACAATACGAAAATGGTGAAAAATCTTCACTGCCTAATTACACTGTTCTACACACATTTTGTTACAGAAATCAAAGCACCCAATCTTTACTAATCTGAGGATGCAAAACACGGAAATGACATTAAAAAAGTTCGATTGGCTCTCGTTTTGGCATAACAGAAGGGGAAAGAGGGATCATATTCAAGCGACCCACCTCAACTCATGTATATATGGCAACACTGTTAAAGGTTAGGCACGTAGCATTCAAGAATAATCACACCATCCTTTGATGTTTCAGATATTTGCAACATCGGCCAGTTTGCATTCAGTTGTGCAATGTCTCAGAAATATAGTTACACTCTGTCCCAACTATCTCTGGAGCAGGTAAATGAAAACAAGTCTCTGCCAAAGACGGTTCCACCAATTAACATATGAGAGGAAGGAGGGAAAGCGACTGCAGTTACCACTTTTCCCAGCAGCGTGTACTGCTTCGCTATGCCCACTCTATTTCCCTCCACTTCTCTGATTCTATGTGCGACCTTGCTCCAGAGATAGTTAAATCAGGGTATAAATTTCGTATATGCAGCAATGTGGCAACACTGATGGCTTTTTGGCAACATACGAATCCCAACAGCAGCACTCCATTCCAGGGTTGGCCCGGGTGGGCTCAGCCCAGATTCCCCCACTTGGGTTTTTCAGAAAAACCCACCAAAAAACCCAGTCAAAATGTGGTTTCTTTCAGAAAATGTTGTAAATTATTGCTTTAAATACTTGTGAGGTTCTATGATTGTCAATTTTTTTTGGGCAACTTGTAAAGGAAAGGCTTGTCAGAGCTTATAATACTAAAAATAGTGAACGTAGACAAGTCATAGTGGTTTTTTTTCAGGTTGTTTTCCTCAAATCATGCTAGAAATGAACATTTAACACAAATAAAAAGATAATATATCCAAGAAACAAAAAATAAAAAGTATCAGAAATTTTTAGATAAATTGTTTGCATTTATTGATGCAGCACACTTGAATACAGTTTATAATTTTGAAATGTGGGAGCACTTTGGTTATCTGTCAGTTCCTTATGTGGGGGAATCCATAGTGGCACATCATAGTTTCAACTGTGATGATCAATTGATACAAGAAATTTTTTGCATGTTTAAACATTACAAGGGAGAATTGAGTACATTTTATTGAAATGTCGTTAATTGTGACATGATTAAATTGGAACACTCTTTAAATGAGTTTTGTCATTTCTCATCCTAATGGGTTGCTTGCCTATGCAGTAAAATGTTATTTATGTCTGGTTAGGAGCTCAGTAGCCATGTAACTCGTGCATCTTTATAAATGCTACAATGTCAGGTTTGTACACAAAACTAACTGCAACATTATGTACTTGCACTATATTATGACAATAAAATTATCAAAATATAGCACATGATTTAGGAGGAGCATAAGTTAGGGTCTTATGGGCAGAGAGGGATAAGTCATCCATTTAATGATGATGATAACTGCTGTAAATTTAGAATCATTTACGTAAAATTATTTCTGCAGCTAAAAAAACGTGTGAACAAAATTGAACAATTTGTTTCAAGATGGTGGATGAAAAACTCATTTTCCACATGTTGCAGGCAGGCTCTATGCTATGCTCTACAATGTTTTTTTCTTAATGGTCTAATAGATTTTCAGAGTATAAGAAATAAAACTGAGTAATTTTATATATATAATTGGTCCGCAATTTTGCAGTAAAACTTATAAAATAATATTTCATAGCTTAGGAGAGGAGTGTAAAATCACACACGTTCTATTTTTGATAACCACCATAAATGCAAAGCTTTTGAGTTGCAAGATAACTTGAAGGATTGATCTCACATTGTATTTGAGAAATATTGGTCATCATGTTTAAAGATAGCACACGGCTAGGTTATATTTTCGTACATTAAGAAACACAAGTCTCAGCATCACTTGAGTTTTAAGTTTTTAGTAAAAACTTTGTAATGTAGTGTGTGTTTTAGGAAGGTTAGGCGTAAGTCACCAATTTTGAAACCACAATAACTGCAACAAATTTGGAGGTTTTTAGCTGAAATTAATCACATCTAGATTAACCTCGGGAATGATCTTGTTTTTCATTTGAGTTTGTTCCAAGTATTTCAAAATCGTGGACAAAAAAATGATTTTTCTTATGCTGAGGTAGATTCCAAATTCAGATGACACTTTGAGATCTGCCTAAACTACATTTTTGGAGATTAAGCTATAATTTGACAACAAATGATTTGAAATATAGTGCACGTTTGGGGATCGTTGTGGACCAAATTATAGGTCACCAATGTTTTGACCATGGGAATTGCCATTCTCATAGCAGCCAGATATTTTGGAAGATCAGCCAGACAATTAAATACGGCAAACTTATAATTTGGTATTTTTGCTTGAAACATCCAGAAAAATAATAGGAAAACACAACTGTTATAAATTGTGAACAAACTGTATTCAAGCAGATTTAAAACATTAAATAAATGAGATAAAAAATGTGTTTGTAGTTGTAGCATAATTCATTCCAACATAGGCACAACACTGTATTCACACAATAATTTGTTTCATAAACTGAACCTCAGAATGGTTTTGATTGATTTGCTTTATTCGTACTTCACTTTTTGTGCCACTTTTGGCTAATTTGCGAAGATGGGGATGAGTGATGATATGATGAAAGGACACTCACAAACATCCATGCCCTGGCTGGGATTTGAACCCAAGACCTTTGGCATCGTAGCGTGATGTGCTAACAAATCTGCCGCTCGGCTGGCGAAGTTCAGAATGGAGTATTCACTAATCGTATTAACTAAAAATATGCATAATCTTGAAAAACATATATTTTGACATGCCTAAATTTGAGTATCATTATGGAGGAAGAAGGTAGCAAACCTGATTGATAAAATTAAGTCTGTAAAAAGTTACAGTTATTGCTTTTTTTTTCTGGGAAGAAAGGTTCCGGCACTATTCAAGTTATGTTACTATGTTGTTTGTTAATGTGTTCATCATAACAACTATTCAAAATTGTGTTATGTTCATAAATGATGATGCATCCAAGCATGCACTCACACACATGCATTTCTCTTGTTTGTTTCACTTGTTGATTGATTGATTTGCTTTATTTTACTCCTCTTTTCTGCCACATTTGGCTAATTGCTAAGATGAGAACGAGTGATGATATGATGAAATTGATGAAAGGACACAAAGGATACCCATGCCCAAAACTTCTGGGATCGTAGGCATTTCTCTTGTTAGAATAAAATGTCATTAGTCCTCACCCATAATAAGATGCCAGTATGGAGTACTGTTGTTGACTACCAGAAAAAAAAACACTGGTCATAACATATTTTGTACCCTCCACCCCTCAGTAGTCTGATTCTTGGAAACACCAAAAACACCAAAGTATATGCCTCCTCAGGGAATGCAACCCTCAAAACTGATCACAAAGGAACAGTCATTAACTATTACATCCACCTGGAAGAATAGAATCTAACTGTTGGACGAATATTTTAGAACAGATTATGTTAACAGAATTGTCAAATAGTTTTTGATTCAGTCAACTATTCCCTATCACAGTTATTTCTGGAGCAAGGGTGTGCATAGCATCAGAAAAGGGGAGGAAATAGTGGGCAGAGCAAAGCAGTAAATGCTGCTGTGAAGGCTGGTAATGCAGTCGCTCGGCAAGGAACCCAGAGCGAGAATCAGAGTTGATGATTTGTTTCTTTTAGTGAAAATATCCTTGACACACTTGAATAAGTTAGAAGCGGAAGTGAATTATCAGATTTGGAGTCTGATAAAAGTGATAATGAAGTACTAATCTCCACTGACTATCGCTATGATCAATTAGCTTTTCTCCCTCATTTTGACAATACATCGCACTACGACGCCAGGGGTCCCGTGTTCGAATCCTGGCCTACGCATGGATGTTTGTGAGTGTTCATTCATCAATTTCATCATATTACCACTCATCTCCATCTTCGCAAATGAGCCAAAAGTGGCACAAGAAGCGAAGTAAAATAAAGCAAATCAATCAATCATTTTGACATTGTGCAGAAATTCTTTTGTGTGATTTTTTTCTTTGGGTAATTACATGTACCATGCATCCATTTCCTTGCGAGGCTGAGAGATTGGGAGAAGTGTGGCGGGCAGCGCTAGCGGAGATGCTGACATTTTCGACCAATAACGTCCTGCTTAAGCTTACCCTCGAAAGAGTTTTGCTTCACTCGGAATCGTTTGGAGATTTCGAATGTGCAACACTGTATCAAGATTATGTTGCCGACTAAACCGATAAAAGTCAATGGTTTTCGTGAACATTGTTTGCAATCTGAAAGCTCCAAGCTTGAGTTGTTCTTTCCTTCGCGACTATAGGTGCCCTGGACCGAGCTGCGAATGGAGTGAGGAACAGACCTTGAAGCAAGAGTGTGTTCATTTCGTACTGTGTGAAAGAGTGTGGTTTTTGGTTACTTGCCATGCTACTTCTTTGTGTAATTGCAGTGTGTGTGTGTTGTGTGTAAGTGAGGCAACTGAAATGCCAGCTGCAAAGTTCACATTAGAACAAATAATTTTTATGTATGACACATGAAAACAGACTCATATTGAGACGCGTGTAGGCAATTTGCACAGAAATTCCCTGACGTTTCACTTTGAACAACTCTTATAACACAGGTTAGAGTTTGTTTTGCAGTATTAATATAAATATCTGCATGCTGAAGATATGTCCATAAAATAAGTGGGACATTACTGGTCGAAAATGGCAGCATCTCCGCTAGCCAGCCACACTTCTCCCGATCTCTCAGCCTTGCAAGGAAATGGACGCATGGTATGTTCTGTGATAATGGAACAACTACATGATATTTTGTATCTTACAGTCACATGAAAATGTATTTACAAAGCTGTTTTGAAAAATGGACAGATTTTTGTAGTGTTAGGTAAATTGAGTAATAAAAACCGCAATAATGGAAATAGTGAACGAAAGTTTACCATAATTCCATAAAGAAGGTCCAAAATACATGATAATTTGTGAAAAGGTTCACTACTGTTTTGATAACTTATAAAAATAGTGAATTTAAGGAAACAGTGAACAGGAAAAAGTCTGTACTCAAAAACCCTCGTTTCGTCCCCGGTGATCATGTTGTTCAAAAACTCAGGGTCTGTTTGAACGCACTGCAAAAGATCTTAGGGAAACAAGCACACAGTTTTGCCTTTGGTCGTCAGTCAAAACTTTCGGGACGAGCTTGGCACAGATTTTTCTCATCGCCAAATCCTCGGTAATGATGGTGTGCACAGTCATTTTATCAATTCCTACGTGGTCTGCAATCATTCGAACACTTAACCGCCGGTCTGAGTTCAACACATCACGCACACGTTGCACATTGTCCTCAGTTCTGCTCGTGGACGAGCATCCTGCGCAAGGTTCGTCTTCCACACTCTCCCAACCGTCTTTGAAGCACTTGTGCCATCTCAAAACAGCAGCTTTTGATAGGCTTTCACTCCCGAACACTTGCTGGATCATGGCCAACGTCTCCATAGTCGATTTTCCAAGTCCCACACAGAATTTAATGGCGTAGCGCTATTCGATGGCATGTTGCATTTTAAAGCTTCGACCGAGCCTATAGACAGGGGCCCACTTAAACCACGATACGAACCGCACAAAAGCTCATAGGCGACTGACGCTAGAAGCTTACTTCCCCTCCATCGAACCCACCTGGAGCGAGCACGTTGCGACGTACAGTCCCATCAAAAAAAATGGTCTCATTACTTTTTATACAGACCCTGCATGTCACATAACATGGAGGACTGGAGACTTTTTATTGATTCCTCCAAGTTTTCTCTTAAAGCAGTTAAGCTGCACAATGGCAATGTTCGACCTTCAATTCCTTTTGTCCATGCAGTTGAGATTAAGGAAACTTATAAAAACATGAAAAAAATTTCCGTGATGGCCAGTGAACTGCATGGAATGCATTTCGACAAGTGTTTCATAGTTATCTGGGGAACAGGTGAGCAAAGAACTATAAACAACTCATGGAGAATCTTCTGACGTCTTACGAGAAGATTGGGTGGGAATTGAACATTGATACGAGTAGTATTACTTAGTGCTTTGCTGTTACTGATTTTTACTGTTCAATGGATCTATTTCAGTAAGGAAAAGGTACTTTCTCCTGGACAACAGAAAAACATTGTCGTCGAGGATTCAGTAACCATATATTTCAAGGCTGCATGCAGGATTTTTTCTCGGGGTGGGGAGGGTTAGCAGTGTTTAAAGTGGGGGAAACGTGGAGTGATGCTTTCCCCAGTTAAGAGAATTCTCATAAAGCAACCCCAGCACTAGAAAAATTTGCATAGGCACTTAATCTACTGTATTTCACGGCACCTCTCCTCTGTTTTCATGCTATAATTTCAAAATTTGAATAGTATTAAGTCTTCCAGAGGTTTCGGGGAGGAGCCCTTGATATATTTATCAAGTTATGGACAAATTGCTTATGATTAATTGTTATACAACATGAATTATGCCGTAACTTCAAATTAAGAGCCAATCTTAGAAAATGAAGTGCATATTGATGTTCAGGAGGCCAATTTCAGTAAGAAACATCTACTTTCCTTTCTGTAACAGAAAAAAGTGAAAATTTGTAGAACAGTGCTTTTATTTCTTTACATTTTCAAAAATCCACAGAAATCATTCAAAGACACAAACTACTTGGGTTGTTACACTGTAGTAGATGACATGAAATATTTCAACTACACGATCTGGATGTGTACTGTACATGAGCAGATGGACATATGCAATTATCCACTGATTACACATATCCATGGATCTAGCAAAATAAAACAAACATAACTGTTTTCAGAAATGCAAGAAACTACTTCTTATAAACCATGGTGAGACAAGTGGGAAGGGCTAGTAGGAGAAATGCAACTTTTGCTACACCTACCTAGATTGGCCTGACAATTGCCTTCTATGCCAAGATCAGGGATGCTTGGACCAAGCCTTTTGCTAACTCAAACAATAATTTATCATCCTTATGCAATAGCCCAATTCAAAATCTCTCCAACAAATGTAAAAAAAAAAGGTAAAACTACACCCTGCTCATTACAACTTGCCATAAAGGCACATAGGGAGATGTGGAAGGAGGATCATTTGCAGAGATGATGTGATCAGCACCATGATCCACCACATTTAACCCCCGTGCCATTTACTAGAGGCTGGGTAAACCCCAGAGCCACTTTATGTAAGGATATTGTCTGAACAATTCCCACCTAAGATCACATACCCCAGGACAGTACCTGGGTCTACCCCATGGCAGACGGATGCCGTATTACCTGAACCACTGGAGTTCTCTAACAATACATATGAATATGCATATTAATAAGAGTCCAATAGTGTACAAACATGATGCTAGTAATGTATAGTGAGAAAATCTAGAAATGCTTAAATGGAGGGGAAAAAACAGTTGAGGTACCCATTGCCAGTAGTATATTCTAAGTTCAAATCCTCAACTAGAAATTGTTCAAACTCAGCTCTATATTTACCAAATCCTACTACTTTTTTTATGAACAACTATAATTGAATCTTATTAATTACTTTGTAGTGCCATGGAGAAATATGTTAATATTGTTGAACAAAAACTGAAGGAAAAAAAAACAATAAACACTCATTATCTTTGCTAAATGGAACTAGTATCGCTTACGCACACACTGACACTGACATGTAAACTTGACCTCTTATCAGCATCAATGAAATGCTAATGTTACATCATTGTAATAAATTCACAACCAGGAACTAACATATCTAAGAAACTTACGTTTCAATTACTCCTTAACCCACACTTCAATGCAATAACAACAATAAAAAAAGATCACAGCCACAACACAGCTATCACAGAACCGTTACAGTGCATCCACGCATCAAAACCTCTTCGTCTAAAAATAAAAAAACAATCTCCACAACTACATAATAAAGCAGGATAGGAACATTCACACCAAGAAGCCAGTGCATTCTCTTCCTTTGGCAGACTTCCAGACACTTCCACATCACCAGACAGAGCCAGCTTGGGTGAGGTTGGAACTGATCCAAGGTATTTTTAGGATGCAAGAACACCGACACCACACTGGCTATTTCAATGTGAGATATCAATGACCCATGCAGTTTTACTTTCTCTACTACTTTCAGATTATTTCTTACACATTGAATATGGTGTAATTCAATTTGCATATAAATAATGAATTCTCCTTGCAAAACTGCAACTTTCTTCCATAAAAGCTCTTTAAATATAAAATGATCTGAGGGCAGTTTGGTATTTGTGCCACTTGGCTCATGTTAACAGTCTGCTCCTTTAAATGATGACTAAGTGGTACAGGTGAATATATATAGTGTTACACTGATGATGAAATTACACATGTTCAGAAATTTGACCCGCTATATTTTATATGAAAATCATGAGTGATTTAAAGAGCATGCAGAAGAGGGTAATTAATTGCCCCTCCCCAAGATGTCCAGCACAAACAATTTGAAATCAATTATGGTGTGAGTAAATGGTAATAAATAGTAATTTCCTCCCCTTTTGATGTGTGAAAAATAATTATAAAATTAACTGACCCCACCCCCTTTCTACTGATATCTATTGAATTGATGTTTTAAGTTCACTTTATGCACAGATAGGCTAATTGAGACTGGGCCTACAGTTTAAAATCAGATCTGAACCACTGTGCAATGTGCCTCCACCAGGTACTGAACCCGGGACCCCTTGATTACAAGGTGACGACATTACCACTATGCCGTCGGACAGGTCTGCTTCTGATATCTAAAAAATAAAGTTTGAATCTGTCTAGTGGTTGGTTGATTTGGTGTTTTAAGTCCACTTTATGCACAGTTAGGCTAATCGAGACTGGACCTACAGTTTAAAGTGGGATCCTAACCACTATGTGCCTCCACCGGGTATCAAACCCGGGACCCCTTCATTACAAATTGCTGTGAACACAAAGCAAAACTTGACAAAGAGCATGCATGCTCCTACAACTGTGAAACTCAACAATGATCAGGAATATTTGTTGAAAGAAACATATAATGGATGGTCAAGAATTAATCAACAAAATATATTCCCAACAACAGATCCTTACAAGGTATTGTTAAATATGAAACACTGCTCAGCAATGTAACTTGGAAACTCACATCTGCTAAGAATTATGGAGGAGTTGATATCATCATATACTATGTAGTTTAGGCACAGTAAGGTAAAGTTCCTCCGTGCACCATGCAATTAAGGCACATTTTAGGGATGTGATAGTAGGGTCCCACACATTCTTGATCTCGGCAGTTTTGGAGGTGATGTGATCAGCACCATGCTCCAGCCACCTTTACCCCTCAGGGTTGCTCCCAGGTAGTTATTAACCACTTATTTTCCCAAAAATGGTCCATATTTTACACATTTTTTTAAATTGTGTTCGTAATGTACCAATATCGGCAATTAAGGAACAGTAACGAATTCTATTTTTGGGGTCAAATAAGGTCACAAAACTATTCAAAAATCCTCCATAATTATTAACCCGAGTTAACTCGTACATATAAGGAAAGTACTACAAATGTTTGAAAATTGTCAAAAATAAAATGTCTTCACATTTTAATGCTGTTCAAGTTTACAGACTATCACACATACTGTCTCACATCAAATGTTACCCACAGTGTGATGAACCCGAAAGCATGGGCTAACACAGAGTGCAACATCGCAATGTGGGCAATAGTATCTTGACTCGCGACGAATCTTCTTTCCTGTTGCATCACAGAAAGGCAACAACTACATAGTGTCATGGGAATTCGGTAGATGGCAGCAGAACCTCGACAAGCTATCTACACCTTCCACCTAGTGGCCAAAATGGGAATTAACACCTATTAAAGCTCAAACGAGACTGTCCAGGTAGGCAGAAAAGTGCACTGTAGTTGTACGATTTTAACGAGATAACCCTGGTAAATAATATGTAAAGCAAAAACAAATTCTGAGTTAACTCGGGTTAATTAGGCAAGTGGTTAATTTGAGGCTAGGCGAGTCCCAGAGCTGCTTTATGCAGGGACAAGGCTAGAAAATTTCCAACCTAGGATCACTCACTCCAGGAATGGAACCCGGGTCTACTATCTGGCAGTCAGATGTCCTACCGACTCGACCACTGTGGCTCAGTTGTATCGGTACAGTATGAACTGTATGGCTTATAAGCAATTCACACCACGATCTATGATTTTACGCCACCATGAAATACCCACTAAAGAGGTTTAGGGTTCAGTGTTCAAAATTAGTAGACCTCAACTGGAAACTGAGAATGTAATCTTTAGTTTGGTGCCTATCTGAATGTATTAGCTTGCCAAATGGCAAGGACACAACTTTCAATTTTTTAAATGCTAAAATTTGGAAAATTTATTGATTTCAGCTACAGTAAGTGGATAACTAGCAATATCATTTTGTGAAACAATTTGTATTACACTTTATTGTATTTTGGTCATTAGTGTTGCCTTTCATCACCGCTTTATTAACAATGGTCATAAAAACGCACTGAAAATTATAAGAAACGCATGGAACAACCACCACAAAAATTGTTTTATTCTGGATCCCAACTACGGACTTCTGGGTTCCAAACCTCAATTAATATCAAGATTAGAATGCCACTGTGGCACTGTTGTTACAGGACTCACAGGCACGAGAGAAGGGGAAGTAAGTGGAGAAACAAATTATTGAGAATTTTAGTTAAACCATAGGTTTAAATTAGGGCTGAGCCAATACAGACCAGCACAACTGATAGAGAGCCAACTCGATACTATACTCAAAATTCTCATAAGAGTGAGTTTTATGAAAACACCTGGGAAAAAAAAAACTCACCTGATCAGGCAGCAAAATGTCCTTCCGTATATGGAGATGTTCTGCAAGTCACTCACAACTCAGTTTCTGCAATGAAAATTGAGATGTTTAATACTTTGCAGAGGGGCCATTCCATGTTAAATCAACAATGTCAACCTTACATTATTATATTCATTTGAAATTTGGCATACTGAAAGTATCAATTGAGATAGGAAAATATGCAAAGTTGCAGATCCAAATATTTTGTATTTCCGAAATTACAGGCATGAAAAATGGGTGAGTTTGACCACCAACATCTAAATTGCAATATTTCAACAATCAAGGCACCTATAGAAGTGGTTCAGACATCTTTAGAAAGGTCTTGAAGGGTACAAAAAAAGAAAATTTTTGGAGTCTGTTTTCTCAAAAACAGGTCTTAATTTTTTCAAAAAATTATACCTCACACCTGAACTATTATTCAATAACTACAAAATTTAAAAGAGGGATGGCAATGGCTCCGAAGTTATGTTAGATCAGATATGGGTAGGTTAGGTAATGCATGATAACATATTTTGAAAAACAAATTACTATAATTCAAAAGTAAAACTATAACAGAAATGAAAATTAAATGTAAAAACAATAATCCATGATGGTTGCGGTAAATGCGGTTTAAAATTTCACGTAAGTAAAAACAATAATGTTTGAATTAATGTGCACGAAGATTATATTTACATTCGCATTCTTAGAAATACAGCATGTTTCAAAAGTTCAATCCCATAGTTATTCGAGCATGTAGTGAACAATGGAAAGAGGGGAAAGTTGTTGGAAATAGGTAAGTTTCAATCTAAAGTGCTTGAATTTTCAACATAGCATGCACTGTTCATGTTGTACACAGATATGAGCATCATTGGTAGCCAAAAATGCTACATGCTTGGCCCGGACTACTGTATGTCATCGCAATACCATACAGTAACGGGTAAATTAAGAATTGATGATCCTTACAGGCAAAGTAAAAAAAACGTGAACATGTGACAATGCACACCTCAGGCCTCTGGAAAGGCTGAACATGCACAAATATGTTATCCCATATTTCAGAGGGTTCTAACTGGAGAACTACAAGAGATACAAATCTGCAATTTTCCCTACCTTAGGTAGTACTTCATAACAACTAAGTATGAATAAAATCAGAGATGGTCACGTTCGAAATTGATCAAAATTTGGTTCACTTGACTTGGAATGACCCAATGCTGTCTGAATCACTTCTATAGGCATCATGATTGCCGAAATATTGTAATTTAAAGTTAAAAAGATGTTGAAAAAATTATCAAAATCGAACATTTTTCAAACCTGTAATATTGAAAATACTAAATATATGGATTTGCAACTTTGCATATTTTCCTACCTCAGTTGGCCCTTTCAGTGTGGCGAATTTCAAATCAATCAAAAAATGTAAGGTTGAAAAGTACGTCTTTATTGGTTGATTTCACATGGAATGACCCAGAGATTCACTAGTTTCTAGAGAGCTTCTAACAAAACATTTATTCTTGAAAACACTACATTTTGTTTGTTAGTGCACATTTAGTTATAAACATCAATTATCTCTTTAGGTTAATGATAATGATTAGGTAGATGAACAGATGAAAAAACAAACAAAATGAAACACCCATGCTCTGGACACTAAGCTGTGTACAGGTGCTTATAAAGCAGTCCATTCAAGATTACAAAATTATCAAGGTTTAAATGTTACCAATTCTAATATTCAATTTGCAGTTAACCTTTAGGGTACATTGTCATAGGCAAATATTTGTGTTTATCGAGAGTGGGCGTCTCCTGCACAAAACATCACGATGTTTTTTGCGTTCCATATAGCATGCGACAAACTTAAAAAAAAAAACTGTTAAAATTACATTATTAAATAATGAAAATTAAATATTTAACTTCCCAAACTACGTAGCAGGTGCAGAGAATGACAGAAGAAGATGAGACAGAGCAACAAAAAAGATTATACATAATACTCAAGATGAATTATCATTATGTATAACATTTTGGACTATGTTTAAGCATAACATTATGTAGTTGCTTGTAAGTGTGTGTAATATAAACTGCACTGCATTTTTGTGTATTTATAAATTGTATTATTTTTAATTCTTTTTTTTATTATTTATTTCATTAGCAAATAGATGCAAGACAATATCAAAGTAGATGGTTAAGGAAGAAAAGGCATTATAACCTTAATAAATAATATAAAATAAAAAAATTACCACCAGGGAAGGAGATGGGGTAATCAAGAGGGGAATTCCCCTACAATACAGAACCTGGATCACAGCCAATGAAATCCTCTGTAGGAGTTTGTATTGTGTCATCCATCAATCATCCCTATCATCATGATTAGCCAAAAGTAGACATAAAATAAACTAAACCAACAACAACCTTACAAATACCACAATGTATGTATTTAATATAATCCCATTCATTTCTAGCATGACAATTAACCTATAGAGGTAGATAAGAAGCCATTTGAAATCCAAGGCCCACCAAATGACTATTCATTGGGTGATGCATGGTCAGAGAATCAAATTTCATCACTGGGCTTATGTGGTATTCCAGAGTGGGGTCCATTTTTTTTTCAAATCACATAACACTTGTTCCAGTGATTTATCCACAAACCACCAAATTCCCTCCCGGACATTGATCAAGATAACCTTCTGCAAGAACCCCAAATAAACAAACCTGGGTAAAAAAGGTGGGTTACTTTTACATAACTTTAAAATGTGCTGATACACCAATTTCCCCCATTCAGAAAGCAAAGTAAGTAATCTTCTACGCCTGTTTCCAATGATTTATCCACATAATTTCAGCACTATTTTTTTACATCCACTAAAATTCTATGCAAATGCCTAATTTGTGCTAAATTTTGCACTAAATTCACATTCCTTCAAAATTCTGGATAAAACCTGGCCACATTCTGAAGTATGGAAAAGGTACAAGGTGTCTGTTCCCTCATCAGGCTTATTTGCCATAAGTTAACCAGTATTTATATTATGATAGATGCTTCTCTTGCACATTGGTAATGCCAGACACAAATTTACAGCAAGGTGAGATATTACAATTACTACAATCCAAAGTATCACTTTGACGCTATTAAAACAGTTGCACAAAGCAAAACTGAAGAACTCAAAGTTGGGACAGTTATGCTTAACTTTTCAGCAGGATATTATGCATTAATCCATGCATGAACCAGGCATACATAGTTTGAACTGTACAGTCATGGACACTTCTGGGCTGTAACAACCATATTGAAAAAACATTCAAGTAAGCCCTCGATGTCTGACCACCAAGCACCTTGTGCATAGACAACCCAACCAACATTGCAATTCTGTGGCTTGTATACCAGTCACGGTTGTACATCTCTGTAAATTGAGCAGTGATGCCAAAGAGGAATACGAGATTAAGATTGTTGGAAGTAATGACTCGTGTTCTCGACATGGAATAATACTCAGTCAACGTTATGTTCCTTTATTTAATGATGATTGAAAATGAACCTGGCAGACTTGGTTTATATTTTCACTCGTTGCATTACTGTAAAATCTATATTTTACAATTATATTAATGCTTTGAACAAAAATAATACCTAGAACAACATCCAACACACGTGCACACCACTCTTCTCACACACATGCATGTGAAAACAAATACACACAGCTAAGCATTAACTTTCAAGTGAATATCCAAATAACAGTAAATGGAGAATCATGATGTGAGAAACATGGGATTTTTCACAAAAAGAATGCATCTATTCTTTTTACGTATGTGGTTCATATTAATAATAGACAATGAAACAATTATGACAACTTAAGATGCATTTTCTTCTTCAGGTGTTCAGGAAGGAAACAGACTGACTGAAAAAAAACAATTATTCCCATTTCATTTGCTCGAATTTTTTTCTTAACTCTAGCAACTATTTATTTCATTTTATTTCTTGCAAATATTCTAATTTTATTTGCTGTGCGAATTGTTGAATTTTGTTTTCCAAGCTTTTACGATAATTAGCTGTGAATAGTATATTTACTTCTGGATCATTTTATCAAAAAAAAAAAAAAAATGTGTATGTTGAATAAAACACATGGACAATTCAATAAGTTGATATTTGTAAAATGAAGAGAAAAGTGAAAAAAATATCGTAAAATATCAATAAAAATTCGACACAGTCCCAATGGATTTCTTCATTTTTACAAAAGAAACTACTTACGGAAATGAGTTTCTGTAGCATTTAGAAGTTCGTACAGGTATTTTCTTTCATCATGGAATCTATTTCACCGGGAAATCATGTATTTTTCAACAGAAATATCTCACCGACGCACAATTGCTGTTGCTTCCTCTTGCTTGCACTACGTGAGCCAAATATTTGATGACGTAACTCCCTGTCAGTGTTTCCAAACATGCCATTTTTTTTTGCAAGAAGATGACAATTTTAACTATGTTTGCCTAACCTCACCGAACCTTGCTGTGCATGGTTTGTGGGGTTATCCGTGCATCGTTCGTGGGGCTATCCGTGAATGGTATGCACAAGACGCTTGGTGGTCAGACATCGTGGGCTTACTTCAGTCCTTTTTCAATATGGTCGTTACAAGTCAGAAGTGTCCATGACTGTACAAACCGCTGAGTGATATACTACAGTGAAGCTTGCAATATAAGGAGCATTGTCAACCTCTGAACAGTGTCAAAGTGGGATTATCTATTATTTATTTTGGTAAGAATTTACAATACCGGACCCCTCCCCGATTTTTGTAATATTTCGCATACTCACTAATTGAGGCATTACTAGTTTGATCTAGTCAAAACACCTATAACTAATTTATTTCATCCTTTTCAACATTGCTACTTACTTAATGTGCATTGCGGAACATTCTATAAGGTGTAATTATGAATTTCTAACGAAGATAACTTCAATTTTTCATGTTACGAGTAATTAGTGTTGTTCCTTTTCTTCGCTTGCGTGACACACAATATGGCTTGAGCGTTCTGGATCATCGCGCATCGTGCTTGTGTTTTGTCGATTTGGAGTGGGTATGCAGTGTTTCCAACCTTGTAAATGAAAAAATACCTACTTCCGGGTTTTAAATTATGCTAATATGTAGAACCATGCACGGGTAGCTCAACAAACCATTCACGGTAAGGCTAGGTTAGGCAAGCATAGATAAAATTTGGGGTCACATCATCTTGTTGGAAAAAGATGGGGTGGTTGGAAACAGTGACAGGGGGTTACATCATCAAATGCACGGAACATCCGGTTGAGGTAGATAAAGTATATGGAAGCAATGGCAATTATGATGTTTTTATAGATAAAAACATGAATTATGGCTAAAAAAGATGAAACCATGACAGAAAATACATTCGGGAACTTCAACAATGTTACAGAAAGTGATTCGCGCAAGTATTTTCTTGTGTAAAAATGAAGAAATCAGTTTTGACTAGTTCAAACTGTTACCATTAAGGCCTCTTAATCACGAATTTGAAGTTAAAATTTGGGGGTCACGTGTAGAAATTGCAAAATAAGATAAATTGAGTGAGGAATTTTTGCTGTTACAGTGCTACGAAACTAACATTTTTTTATTGGTCCGTGATCACAATTGGCCCACGAACCATTCTCTGCAAGGTTAGGTTAGGTAAACAGTTAAAATTTGGGGTCGTAGAACCATGCACGGGTAGCCCCAGAAACCATTCATGGATAACCCCAAACCATTCACGCAGTGGCATCTCGTGGCCTCAAATTTGGCTGGGGCTTATTTTTTAAAGAATTTAAAATATAATGACAATTCACATGAATTACAAAAAATAGATATTTTTTCTTCTAGACTACAAAACTAGACTTACTTTTTTTGAAAGAATTTAAAATGTAATGACAAATTACATGAATTACAAAAAAACGGGTAGGCTGTTTATCTTCTTCTAAACTACAAAACTGGACTTATTTTTTGAAAGAATTTAAAATATAATGACAATTCACATAATTACAAAAGAAACGGGTATTGTTGTGAAATATACCTTTCTACGAACGTTGACTCCTGTTCTACTCAGCAAAATTTTGTTATTACTTTTTCATTGAAGCCCTATATGTTTGAAATGTATTCTTTCTCTATTGTAAGCAAGTGCCAAGGCATTTGGTCTCTCTTGTCCCATTGCATTTCTTAAGCAGGTTTTAATACGCTTCAATATCCTGAAACATCGTTCAGATTCAGCTGTTGCCACTGGAGTTATTAAAACTATGTTTGTCACTTTTACTGTTTCTGAAAAGGTACCCTCTAAATATTTTTTTTAAAAAAATGGATGCAATCTACTGATAGAGTTTTATGTTTTTCAACCCTTCACTACAATAAAGAACATGAAGTTCCCTCTTTAGTTTTCCTTCTTCTATGAAGGGATAATAAATCTGGGAAGATGCCTCTGTTTAAAGATTGTTCTCTTTCATTATGTCCTCGTAGAGCAAGTTCATGTCGACCACAGAATTTTAAGCAATCAATAATTCTATTTAATATATGCCTATCTTTCTGGAAAAATTCATTGTATCTTGTAATTGACAACCTACGTCCTTCATCAATTTGTGTTCGAACATCAACCCTGCCAAACTCACTCAAACATAGCGAATAAAAGCCATCACAACACTACAGTACAACACGCGAGATCGAACGCAACTGAACTAGCCCCGAATCAGCACTCAAATCCATTGCACTCTCCCCTTCTCTCTCTGCTGGCATGTGACCTTCACTGTAGCATAGGTGGGTCTAGGCCACGCCTTTCTTTGCGACGTGCCCCGGAGACCAATAATTGACATCAATGCCGCTAGTAGCGCTGTCGTATCCATTGCAGCAGACAAATTTACGTGGGTAAAAATCGCCTTTTAACAGACTGTGTGATAGTTATGCGTTATGGTGATTCATAATTACGTCAATACGTACGTTTTTCTTTAGGGGCTAATCCCCGGAAGCCCCAAAGGACGAGATGCCACTGCATTCACGGTAAGGTTAGCATAGTTAAAATTTGGGGTCGTAGTAATATCAGGATATATAAATTTAGTTCTAAAACGTAAAATATTGCAATAACCATTGTTTTCATGGAGAAATCCAGGATTTCTGTTCCGATCGCGGACCACGCAATTTCGCTTATTTTGCAATTTCTACACGTGACCCCCAAATTTTAACTTCAAATTCGTGATTAGGAGGCCTCAATTGGTGAGTATGCAAAATATTACAATAATCGGGGAGGGGTCCGGTATTGTAAATTCACTCCGTAATTATGATCAAGGTTATGACTGAAGATGACCGGACCCGTCTCCGATTTTCTTCATATTTGGCATACTTACTAATTGAGGCCTGCTAATGACGAATCTGAAGTTAAAATTTGTCAGAAATGTCTAGAAATTGCAAAATAATTGTGAACCATTGATGCTAGCCCCACGAACCATTGACGTGTGGTTAGGTTAGTTTCGGTTAGGTTAAGCAAACATAGTTAAAATTTGGTGACATGGTAGTATCAGGAATATATATATTTGCTTGTGAAGCAAAAACATTTGCAAAAATCCACTGTTTCCACTCCAAAAACTAACTACTTATTTTCGCTTATTTTGCAATTTCTAGACGTTTCCGACAACTTTTAACTTCAGAGTCGTGATTAGGAGGCCTCAATTAGTGAGTATGCCAAATATGAAGAAAATCTGAGAGGGGTCTGGTCATCTTCAGTTGTTTCATAATTACCTATCCTGAAAAGACCTTCAAACACTATAACATGCATGCACACACACACACATGGACATGCCAAAGTGTTATATCACACTCTTTTGGCCCATACTTTGTAGCACATAACCATTAGATCCATTGAAGTTTGTGTAACACAAGACTACAAATAGAAATTGAAAAAACAATTTGTGGTAATATTATCCTGTGCAAAATTTGTCACAACCACATGTGTTATATTTATATATTCTGTGGGTTACCAATTCAGACCATTTTGCAACTTTCTGCTAAGTTTCATCACGAACTTTGTTTTGTTTACTGTCAAATGAGTTGTGTTATCATTGCGAATATGTTAATGTGCATGTATGTTTATCTTGTTTGTTTCACATGTAGAGTTCACAAGAACAGTGAAATGAGTGGTGAAGCAAATAAAATGTGATGAATACATGGAGTCTCAGTTTAAAGAGTATTTATTATAGCGATATAACCCGTTGAGGGTGGAGGACTGATGGGGGTTGAATTCCCCCTCTTAGGTCAACTTTC
Organism: Lepisma saccharinum; assembly: GCF_977018435.1. Lineage (NCBI taxonomy): Eukaryota > Metazoa > Arthropoda > Insecta > Zygentoma > Lepismatidae > Lepisma > Lepisma saccharinum. The sequence goes on from NC_139236.1 coordinate 28,881,057, forward strand.
TGAAACTCCCTTCATGGTTACATTCATATGTTGCAAGACCACTGAATACATTTGACATAAGGGTAACATTATCGTATGAGGGAAATGGATCCCTTCAAATTTACAGGAGAAAGTACTTACGGAAATCATTTTCTTTAGCATTGTGGAAGTTCCTGAATGTAGATTTGATCCATTTTAATGTGAATGTGTGTTGTTTTGTGCGAAAATCTCTGTCTGACATGCTGTTTCTGCTCCCGCCATTTGCTTTCTGCACGAGAGTGCAATGTTCCGTGTGTTAAGATAATGCAACCCCGTAGCCAGTGTTTCAGACTCGCCGTGTTTTCACTAGAGCATCCATCACGTGTCGAGTATTTTTAATTTTTTTTTTTTTAACTATGCTTGCCTAACCTAACCTTACGGAAAATGGTTTTTGGGACTAACGTGAATGGTTTTTGGGGCTAATGTGGGTGAAAATTTACAGTAGTAACTCCACCGGAAGTACCTGCCGCCATTTTGAAAATCACATCATCATTCCAAACTCGCATCATAACCAATCAAAAACGAACTGCCATATTAAAAATACAAAGTTAACAATTTCCGAACACAAAAACGATTTACGCCTTTTAACACACAGTAAAATCAAATTGGAACCACACCAGTAAACACGAGGAGGAAACACGCCAATAAACTCAAGGAAGAAATGCGCCTTAAAAATGAAAATGTAACCACGCCAGTAAACACAAGGGGGAACGACACCAGTAAACACAAGGGGGAACGACAAAAAAATAAATGATTTACCCCTTTCAACACACAGTAAAATAAAATTGGAACCACACCAGTAAACACGAGGAGGAAACACGCCAATAAACACAAGGAAGAAATTCGCCTTAAAAATGAAAATGGAACCACACCAGTAAACACAAGGGGGAACGACACCAGTCAACACAAGGGGGAACGACACCAGTAAACACAAAGGGGAACGACACCAATAAACACAAAGGGGAACGACTAAACACAATAATAAACCACTCCAATAAAAACTTGCAATTAAAAAATCTTCATTTATACTACTGTTGGGGGCTCCGCCCCCAAACCCCCGAACCAATCCAAATCAGAATCACTAAATCTAAATTTCTATGAGTACCCGAATTTAAAACTAAACGAAAACTAAAAAATTTACATTACAACCACAAATTACCTACTCCAAAATAAAAAGAAATCAAACTTACCTTACTAATCACAATTAGCTGGAACATAAACTGGTGAAAATTTACAGCAGTTTCACCAAATTCAACGTCCGCGGGCGTAGAAGCCGAGGCCATACCAACATGACCCACCAGTAAAATACGCGCGACCGGCAACTGATAACAAACTACTACACAATCTGTGACTACACACCAAGCACTAGCTAATTGAACATCACCAGAGCCACCTACCATCAACTTACTAAAATAAACATACGCTAGCTGACTTACCACATACAAACCACAACTTCCGGTGGATACACGGCAGTAAAGTTTAACCCTAATGTGAATGGTTTTTGGGGCTAACATGAATGGTTTGTGGGGCTAATGTCAATGGTTTGTGAGGCTAACGTCAATGGTTTGCGACGTATAAGCATAATTTCAAATCCGGGCATGAGAGTAGATATTTTCCGGTGAACCAGGTTGCAACACTGCATAAATCGACAAAACACACTCAGAACGCCCCCTAAACCAGTATGCTATCATGGCCATAATGTGTTTTAGATTCGAAACAACAAGTAACAGTAAGTACTCGTAAATAGAAGAAATAGACATTGATATGCATTATTTCACTTTAGGAAATGTTCCACATTCGAAAATAACACGTTAGCAATGTAAAGAAGTCTGAAATATATGATTTGTAGGTGTTTCCCTCATACGATAATAGTACCGACATAAGTTGCCATTGACTTGCATCTTCCCTTTATATGTGTTAACACTTCTTCAAGGTGCAGTATACTTATCTATTATGTACACAGGGCAAACACTTTTGACATTCATACAGTACATTGTGCAATGTCTCATGCAAAGTTGGAAATACAAATAACGCAATCCAAACTTAGTCGACGGTATTTCACACATTCAATGTTTTACTCTCGTTACGCGGGTTAATTCATTTTCTAATGCCTATACACACACACACACACACACGTTCAAATAAAATGTAACATTTTACATGTTTCCAAAGTGCCAGTATAGGAGATACGCCCAACCACAAACTCTATTGAATCTACACTATTATTATTTTAGGTAAATTATATTTGACAATCGGCTATTCTTGCTAAACATTCAAGAACAATATTTAATAAAGTATACTTTTTAAGATATGTATAGCGATTTAATCTCGCCTTGGAGGAATTTAACTTACCTGTGCAGAACGCCTCCAATACACATTGTTTAGAAAGATCTTGCTTCACAGCAATTACTGCTATAATATGAAAAATATTATAAAGGAATACTTTTAAGCAGGGCACCACTTTCACACAGCTAACACTTCTAACCCATGCAATTTTTTCACTGATTAGAAACACACGTAAAACTGCAGTCAGTCAGCCATTTTCTGCTCAGCTAACATCCAACTTTCAAGTCACACTTGTTCTACGTCACACTAGCGAATGAAGCACTCGGTACGTTCACTTTAAAACATATATTGTTTCCAGAAATCACAGTACTTACGTGTTATATGATTACATGGGGAAACACCAATGAATTTATTAATTTACTTCCGGTATTTATTGCGAGATCGCAGCAACAACTTTGATGTCCTGTTGCCTCGCCAATGTAAGAAAATAAACATAGGCAAAATCTATAAACATTGCACTAGGATGAAAAGTTCGTGAATCAATATATACCCGGAAGCGTACGTCATCAGCCGTTGGAACTAGAACGCAAAATCTTTTTGCTTATTTGTTATTTCTGTATCGAACAGTCATGCTCAATTATTTACTTCTCTAGCATAAAAATGTATGATGTATCCTGTGTGAAAATAAATTCCTATATCTTAGTAGAAAGTTTGTATACATATTAAAACACTAAAAAATCATATTCAGAATATATGTGCTAACAGAAACCAGAAACATAAAAATCCAAGTTATGACTTCTTTAGGAATTTTAGTTTTGAAATTGCTAAAAAGTAATAATAAATAAATAAAAGTCTTCAGTATAGAGGGATGCATCACACCAGCCAGAGCCAGTCTAGGGGGAGCAACTCAGGCAGTCAGATGCAGGATTTAAAATGTTGCCCCCTTTCCTATCAGATTTAAATGCGTTTTATATGTATCAAAATGTTTTGCAATAAACTTGCGGCACTGTTAGAATAAGAGCATTCATTTACTCTAGTTTTCGAGATATTTTGAACTGACCTCCTTCACTTTGTATTTTATATATTTGTTATGTGGCGTCAATTTATGACACTTTCGGCTAATCGCGATGAAGAGGATGAACTATGATTAGATTGAATTGAATCCAGAGAACGTCACCACAGAACCGGCTTTCTACTTCACATGACACTATTTTTATAAAACCATATATTGAATACTGGACCGCCATTAGGAACTTTGAAACCCCTCTTCCTTTCTCTCTTGTCCCGGGTTCGAATCCCGGCCTGAGCATGTGTGTTTGTGAAGTGTCCATTCATCAATTTCATCATATCATCACTCATCCCCATCTTCGTAATTAGCCAACAGTAGCACAAAGCGAAGAAAATAAACTAAATCAATCAATCAATCCCATATTTCTCGTTTGGTCCTTTTTCTAGCTTTTTAGGAAGCGTAGAACTCCTCAAAGAGCGAGGTACGCGTTGCACACCTCTAACAGCGGCGGCGGCCTCCGTGCAGTGTTTCTTGCCACTCATATTTGCACTCGAAATCGAACCTGATAATAACAAGGTATTCATTCCATGTCTCTTTCCTATAGACCAGGGGTTTCCAACTGGCGGTCCTTGATGCCTTTTTTTGCGGCCCGCGAAGCCAGTTTGCAAAATACATTAATTTTATGTATTTTTATTAAAATACGTTCTATTTTTACTGAAGGAACAGTTTCAGAGTATGGACTTCCTTAAACAACTGGCGTTTATAACAGATATCACATGTCATCTGAACGAACTGAACTTGAAACTGCAGGAAAGAAACCAGCTGGTGTCAGATTTAATGGGAAACATATATGGGTTTCGTAATAAACTGAAGATTTTCAACGTTACTTTGGAGAGGAATAAGCTGGTCCATTTTCCAAGCTGTCGGCGGCTAGCAGATGATGAAGAAACACTGGACATTTTTTAATTCAGTCCAAATATTAAAGAAATAATGGATGAGTTTGACTCCAGATTAAATATTTTGAAGAACTTATAGCAGCATCCAGCTATTTAGCAATCCTCTTGGCGTTAACATCGAAGATCAAGAAGCTTCTCTCCAACTTGAATTGTGTGATTTGCAAGGCGATGTGTTCCTTCAAACTAACCAAGAAAAGGGGCCAGAGTTTAACAAATACCTTTCAAACGAACGCTTTCCAAACCTTCGTAGTTTTGGACAAAACATGACATGACATGGATGTTCGGCAGCACATACACGTGTGAAAGGGTTTTTTCTTCAATGAAGTTTATCAAGAACCGCTACAGAAGTCGATTGGTAGATTCTTCACTGCTTCACGTTCTGAGACTTTCAAATACAGAAATTGAAGTGGACATTCCAACTTTAATAGAAGAAGCAGATCGGCCTCAATTTTCACATTGAACACTTACTATGAAGGATTCTTATTTGTATGATGTGTTTTTCATTTCTTTCAATTCATCCATGAGTATTGGGGTTTTGTGAAATAAATTGTAATTATACAATCTTGATTTGTGATTCCATTGTTTTAATGCCTCATTTTAGAAATGTAGGTCATGCGAAAGTAAGTACTACATTCTCAGTTCAGTACTTACAATTTTTGTAATTTTTAATTCCCCCCTCCCCCAAAATCAACTGCTGGATATAATTTTGGCCCTCGGACCTTTTGAAGTTGGAAACCTGACATTTTTTCTGACACCGGCAAAAGCGAAGAGGAGGGCTGATCCGGTACCCTCCACAGGCAACATGAGGAAAGGGCCCTGAGCCCACGCAAGGAAAGACTTCGCGTTGCGGCAAAGACTGACCGCGGGAGGAGGAGGCGGGTTTTTGGCATGCCTGTTTAGACGGCGCAGTTGCCCGGTGATCCTTACCGGAAACATACCAGTGTTGCCATATTCAATTGACAGAAAAGAGCTAAGTCGCCTAATCGGGTCTATCTTACTCTGAAAGGTGTCCAGTCACACTGGGGAACGATGGCGCAGTGGTAGCGTCGCCGCCTTATAATCAAGGGGTTCTGGGTTCGATACCCGGTGGAGGCACAAGTGGTTCGGATCCAACTTTAAACTGTCCCGATTAGCATTACTGTTCATAAAGTGGACTTAAATCGCCAAATCAAAATTTTTAAAACTCAAATCACACTGGTGCAAAAGCAAACTACCAAGTGATATTTTTGTATTTACACTAAATATCAGCGATTATGAAAGTCCTCTTTGTCCTTCTTCGACATCATGGGCGAGAAAGGAGAGGAGAGGGATGGGTATGGTCAAGGGGTCCGCTGTCCTTCTAAAAATGTCAACCTAAAATTCTATATTTCACACATATAATATTATTTCGGTTACAGGAATTTGTGATAATTGTTGATAATACTGATTGAGATTGACATACGTTGTCGCAGGAATGCCATAATTTCGGATTGAAGCAATGTTTTTGAGGTGGTAGAACTGTTTTTGGGTGAAAACAATACTTACAAGCATAATTTCCCGATTGTTATCTTAGCACGCTCTGAAGTGTCAGGGTGTCGCAGGTTCGAATCCTCAGCAAGAAATGGTTATTTCAATGTTCATTGTTATTATTTTACTTACGTAATTTATAAAAATTAATAATTACATACACAAAGAAATAAAAATTTTATTTCAATAATTCACCATGCATCCTCATCGTCACGATTATCCTATAAAGCGAAAGCCTTAAAGGTAGCAAAGGACGTAAAATATACGAAATAGTAGTGGTGTCAGAAATGAGATTTCAGTGGATTTAGCGAAACATGGGAGTGGGAGTAGTTAGGAAACAGATGAAGACTACATCTACTCTACATTTGAAACGAAAAGTTTCGCGATTTGGGCAAATCTGGTTTCAAAAGAACTAAGATGGCAACATTAGTAGAACTGGACTTCTTGCAGGTTCCGAAGGAAATATTGGGGAAGGGCCGATGCTGAGAGAGGAGGGGGCAAGGAGGGTGCTTCACGTGTTACAAAAGTAAACAACGGTTTGTGGGAGGGACTGTGCAGTGGGAGTTTTGTGACTGGTGTCTTTCGTCTTTATGTTGTTTTCGGGCATTGTCAATTAATTAATGAAGCTTGCTCCGAGTTCCGAGGTGGCGGGTTCATCCTATCTGCACAGTGTGTGTAATCGTGCGATAGAAGATATTTTGAAGCAATCTTTCGGTTCGTTATTTTGCATAAAAAGTCGAAATTGTGGCGAAAGGGAGGCCAAAGCCTATTTTGAACGATTTAAAAACCAAGTCGTCTGCTGGATATGACCGACATTTCAATGTTTCGTGGTATAACGACTATCCGTGGTTATGTGGATGTGTGCAGTTGTCGAAACTCTTTTGTTGGCCATGTACTCTATTTTCGGGTGGAAAAAAAACGTGTCGAATTCAGATGTGGATAACATGGACCATGACCATGACGCACCCAAAAATTCAAATTCAAATGAAAAACTTCTCTTTATGACAGCATCATAGAAGTTTTTTGATTTGATTTGATTGATTTTGCTTCGCTTGTGCCACTTTTGGATAATTTGTGAAGATGGGGATGAGTGATGATATGATTAAATTGATGAATAGACATCACAAACGCCCATGCCCAAGCTAGGTTTCGAACCCGGGATCCCAGCATCATATAACTATTTTCAAAGTCGGATTGATCTGCTCTATAAGTAGCCTTCGATGTTTCTGCAAGTATCAAATTACGTATTATTGTGTCAACAACCAATGTTTGTGATTTCACTTTAGTCCTTACGTCAACATTTTTTTTCCTGATTAATAACTTTACCAAAATCTAGTATTGAATTGCATACGTACCAGATTAATATTATATGAACTACTTGGAAGACATTGGGGGGGGGGGGGGGCATGAGGTGGGGAGGCGCCCAAGTCTCCCTTAAATGTCCTACTGATAACCGGTAACACTTTTAAAAATCCACGCCACGCCACTGGTACCCGGATAGGATTTTTACGACTTGCATTTTGTTACAAGCATGTTGATCGTTTATCTGCGTATTGTGTTGTGGTGAAAAGCACGCCTCTTAGTGAGGTTTCAAACAGAAGCGACACGCGACAGCAGTGGTTCGTACCGAAGTGACAATCGACACAGGCCCATTTAGTCTATAAATAAGCATTTACCGCTCATGGGAAATCAAGACTCATGCGGCACAATACACACCATTAGAAATCTGAGCGACACGTGCAGCTTGTCGTGTCGCTTCGGTTCGAAAAATTTCATTGATCACTGAGGATTCACTTTTAAGCATGGCCGTAAGCAGGAAAAAAAATAGGGGGGGTTCATTCATAATTGTTCCCAGGTCGTCGCCAGAAATTTGAATAACAGAAATAATAATAATAATTGTACAATAATAATTAAAATTTCATAATAATAAAACAATTTTATTCCATAGTAATAATACTAATAATAATTATTATTATATTATTGTTATATCCTTGAGGGGGCTTACTCAATCCAGCAGATGAGTGAATATCCAGCATAAGTTTCCTATCAAGGGGGATTTATTTTCGACTTTATCGGACGGGGAATTTAAAAGCTCGAAAGGGAATTTTGGAACAATCATAAGGGAATCTTCAGTCTATATTCCTTGTGACGCAGGAACAACACTGGAAAGATGACAGCAGAAGTGATAATGGAGGGGTCGCCGGTGGGATGCGATTCCGAGAATAAATCCTGTTTCACTCAAGTTTCAGAATTCCAAATGTATGAAAATTCTAGCTCGATCGTTTCAACATTGTCTCCTTGTATTTTTGTGATGCTTCGAAAAAAAAAATTGAAAATTTGTTACAGATTTTGGTTTATGAACATCCATTAATCCAACATGTCAGAAGTTTCGGGTGGGGTTTGAACCCTAGAAACCCCCCCCCTCTAAATACGGCCATGCTTTTAAGTGACATGGAGATTACACACCGAAGCGACAAGCAACAGCCCCTTTAATCTAAAGGAAACAATTCACCTTGCATACGAGTACAACAGACCGAGGCGACACGATGTATGGTACTGAGAAAACAGTACAGTCCAAGCGACACGTGCATTTTCTCGTGGTGAATTGGTTCGAAAGGAAGCTTTCAGACTTTAGCGTTATGTGTCTCTTTGAAACCAACATTAAAAAAATAAACAACACCTTCCGATCGACAGATTGCAGTTGTTTGTCGCTCGGACTGGGCTGTTTTATCAATACCTTGCATTGTGTTGCTTCAGCCTGTTATTTGCGCAAGCGTGACTGGTGAATGGTTTGCTTTAGATCGAATGCTTCTGTGTGAAATCCCGATATTGCTTGTCGCTTCAGTCTGAAAACTCCCTTGTTGTTTGAAGTAAATCCGTGCAAGTGAAAGTGGCATGCCATATCATAGGTTTTCCCTAAATCCCTAAGGCGGAAAGCCGACGTTGAAAGCACATATATTTACTAGCATTTGTTATGTGTCATTACTTTTGCAGGTTTGTTGGCAAAGATTCACTTAAGCATACTTTATAATATAATAATATCACTACTTTTATAGAATTATCTTTCCCTCACCTTTCAATTTAAAAAATAATTGAATATAAGTATCTGTACATGAGATACTTGTATGTACAGTGGGATCCATGAGTATTACCGTGCAAATTGTCCATGACTATTTTCATTAATTTTTCTCTTGTATCCTATGTGTTTTTAAGCGACAGATTTTTATGTATGCTGGTGCAGAAGTTGTCAACAGTTTGTTTTGAGTTTTCTTTAAGTTCTTGAAGCTCTTATTGGGTCAAATAAAGAGCACGAACATGGTGATGGACAATTTGCAGGGTAATACTCATGGATCCCACTGTACGTAGTGTGCTATACAACTGGCGGCCACAAAGACACGTCATACTATTTTAATAATCTCCTCTGCAGTTGATCATCCGACGGATTCTAGACGTCCACTCCTTCATAGTAGAACTTTAACAAATACCTTTCTTGACTATCGTCACACAACTGATGAAAACAAGCGCTCATTTCTTACTTCGTATGCCGGTGAATCTGCACTGGCAACAAAGGGGACTGGCATAAACCGGAAGTTCCGGGAGGACCGGGCAAGACCTCACCAATGTTTATGTTTACATTTTTAACACTGTCTATTTGGATATCGAATCACTGTTGTGACACGTTTATCCCATTTTCACAAAATGTTATTTTTAAGAGATTCGAACATTTTGCATTTGTCGAATCCAGTGTGGTATTTAAGAAATTTCCAGAGGGGTAAATTTCTACTGACTGTGTAGAGACAGCATAAAACGTGTGTGTATGTTTGTGGCCGCTAGAGGAGAGGGGTTGGGGGGGGGGGGTATCTCGACAATTTTAACTGGTAAATGGGGTCACTCCACACTTCGTTTTTAGGGAAAAATGCTTTGAACAAAACATATTTTTAATAATTTCTGAAAAATTGCCGATTTATATTTGTACCTTGATAAAAAGAAATGGCCCAGTCCACTTTATTATCAGAACAGCTAATCGGGACTGGGCCTACAGTTTTTAAAGTGAAATTTTGACACCCTCCAGAAATCTAGTCTGGGACCTAACTTTTGGGGATCTGAATCGACCATGGGCATAACTTTAAGGGGGGCAGAATCAAAAAGTTTTCTACCTCATAAAAATAGAGCGCAAGACTGACTACTTTGCTAAATCACGGTTATGTTTGCAAAATCATAGAAATACTCCATTAACTTGCTTCTCAGGTCCTAGGAGCTTAACACAAGTTTCATTAGCTTGTTAATTCTGAAAATTTGTTAAGCAGGCAAGTGACCCGTCAAGTTAAACCTAATTAGCCTGGGACTCCTTGAATACAAGACAATAGCAATTACCACTACTACATATCTAATGCCCACCATTGTGTAAGTAATTCCATTTCAATTGTTGGTACGAAACAGTTCAAGAGAATGATTTCAATATCGATTCTTCTCTATGATATGTTATAAATGTGTTTAGCTTGCTGCAAAATGTAAAAATTACAAAACTACCAATTTGACAAAGCATGCTAAAACCGAAAAATATCTCCAACGAAGGATACCATATGTATCATGTGTTTTAATTCAGTGATGTTGAAAGATTTTGTATGTGCAACTTCATCACTAGATACATCAAGCCATGGCAATTTGTTAAATTTTTAATGGGCAACCAACAATCAAAAGGAACTCACCGCTTTAATACTCCTGCCTTCTTGTGTAAGTAGATGCACTTGCAAATTTTCAGAACCGATCCTTTGATCAACACAGCCTTCACTGCCACCAGTTTTAGCACATTTCGTTCGTTTTAAAGTCAGATTCCTGATATTGCAGAGTCTGGAGCTCGTAATGGTTACTTTTTTCACTAACATTCTAGCTTCACAAAGAAATCTAGCTCATTATTCTAAAAAAAGCGCACTGCTCTTTAAAAAGTGACTTAGTAAAGGTACAGCGCCTTGAATAACGTAGTGTGGAAAACGACCCAAGAAACTGGTTCCCCGAGACGATGACAAGTAGATGGCAGTGCGATCGACACAGCGGCTAATTTTGTTATGAAAGTAATGCGGCTTGGTTAGTTTTTGGAATATATTGTGTAGATTTGTTTCTCTAGAAAGGCGGTAAGTGAATTGATGGAAACAGTTATATTTGTGGAGTGATTTGCAGTCACGAAATGGCATTAATTTACACAGAAAAGTAACATAAATACGTTTTATGTGCAACGCAACACGAGCATCAACATATCGCATGTGAGGCTGGACGTCAAACGTTGGATTGTGTACACAAGTTTATTTTTGTATACTAATAAAATTGAAATAGTGTCATGAAGGAGAAAAAATGTTTCGTGACGTACATATTATGAAGTCATTTTCCCGAAATGCAGATATTCGAAAGAATTTAATTTCATATTCCATGGAGTTGAAATAGCCGATTAGGCTGTACCTTGTCATCTCTATCAACAAATTGCTTTACATTCGTGTCGATTGGCAAGTAGAACTTTGGTGTTAAGGACTGTGCATTTTTACTCGTGACTTGGCTGTAAAATGTCTACCTTGTACTTGATGAAAATAAACCGCAAATTAATTAAATTAATTAATAATAAAATTAATGAATTAATTAATTAAAATAAACGAGTATTGTCTGTGTGAATTTCCATAAAATTAATATTTGTGACAATGACAATATTAATGAACCTTTCAGGATAATTCATACACAATACTAATTCTCGCAGCAATTGTCATGTTACGTGTTACAATCCATACCTATGTTTTCTTCCGTATTGTTAATAAAAAAACTCAAGGACAGGTCATGATCGACGGTTCATAATATTCTTTAATATTTTCGCGACTACTGTACCAAATATCATAACAATTTTCTGATGCAAAGAAATGTTACAAGGAAAAGAATCAGACGTTGCAGCAAAAACCCCATTTACTTCCATTATAAGCAGTCGAACACCAAGCCCCGGTGTCAACACCAGCGCCTCTAGCGGATCATTTTCGAGTGGAACCAGCGAGAGAGAGCAAAACCATGCCGTTTTCCACACTACGTTATTCTAGGCGCTGTAGTAAAGGGCTATCGCGCTCGCGTCAAAAATAACATTTAGGCCATCTTTGTACACTATTGTTCCACTCATACAAATACAGACGTTCTGTGGCGACAAGTTCGAGTCACGTGACAACTCATTTGTAACTTCCACATTCATTTCGGTGGCACTGCCAAATTCCGTGGACAAAGAAGAGGGAAGATGGGAGGTGGTCTTCAACCCTGGCCACTTGTTTGACAGTTTCAGGAATATAGCAGCGCTTCAGGTCACATCTGTGTTCGCCAAATGGAGCGTCCAGTTGTCTGGCAGAAAAGGGAAGTGGGAAAAAGTAACTAAATTGCCAATAATTTTTCATTCCCTCCCCCCCAAATGTCATCCCCCTGGGATTAAATTTATCAAGCAGAGAGGGGGACACAAGTATCCAGAGGGGGGAATTCCCTCCATCCCCCCTACAAATACCACACTGGTCGAATGCATATATCACATATTTCTTTGTAGTAAAAATTTCAAAATTGTCACTCGGGTATCGGCAACCGGCAGAACTCCAAAGAAATACACAGCACAGCACATGTTTGCTTCAAACGTTATTTTCGTGGCGTTTTTAACCCTTAACTAGGCGCGCGGGGGTAAATTTGACCCCCAGGTATGTATTTCTTAACACCCAGCCACTTGTTGCTTGCCCCCGGTGCTAGCTTATCTAGTACCTTCCTAAAACAGTCTGATTCAATTGTCGATGTCATTGCCTTCATTCCGAGTGTAATTATAGCAAGGTGAAACTGTTCCAAAGTTGATGGGGGTCAAATTTACCCCCACGCGCCTAGTTACGTATGTGATTTTTTGTTGTTCATTCTTTTTAGAACTTTCGCTTACTGTGCTTCGTGAGTGAAATATTTTAACAGTTTTTACTTGATTTGTGTTGTGTGACCGTGTTTTAAAGTGAATGTTTAATTTTTCTAAGAAATCGTTCAAAAGCTCATAGTATGGTGGCGTATACGGTGCCTGTGGAGGACATTTCGAACCAAGTTCAACTGAAGTGCTTCAAGATGAATAGTTGACTCCAAATCAGATCATGATGTAGAATATCATGTTACTGAGTGATAACATTATACTAATTCTAAGAGAAATCATGATGATGAGAATGCTACGATATCCCGGATGAAGATGAAACGTATTTCCTGGGAAAAGACAAAGTAACTTGATAGAAAGAAGTTCCCTGCTCATATTTGAAATGTTCACAAAAGAAGTATAAACATTGTTTGTCTTCCTGTATCACTTGCAACTGCAAAAAATGTCAAATCTGCTATCGAAGATTTTCACTTTTAATAGATGACACTTCTGTTGTGACAATCATTGTGGAAAATACCAGTACGTACGTAGAAATTATACGGAGATATTCTGTAAGGGAAAGAAATGCCAAATTTGCCGATGAACATGAAGTTTTTAAAAGAAGACAAGTTTACTTGACATAATATATTACCTAGTCTTACCATAAATACTGTCCCAAAGTTGTAAATAAATAGACACAAAATGGTGAGAGATATTGTAATATCAGAATAACATGAGATGCATGGATGCATTATGAACCAAAATCACAAATAATTATTCGAAATGGCCACCTTTAGCACTGACACACTTCTGAAGTCTTTGTGGCCACGCATCAATTGAATTACGCAACACATCGACTGGAAAATGAGCAACTGCCTTCAGAAGAGACCGACCGCTTTAAACTTTCAATATTGAGATGTCTCTTCTTCCAAGCCATCTCCTGAAGCTTGGACCACAATTTGTAGTCCAAAGGGTATAGGTCTGGACTTGCAGAAGGGCAATCTGAAGTGGAAATGAAGTCTGGAACATTTGCTATGAGGGCACGCTCCATTTCTGTGAAAAAGGGGTAAAAACATCAGCCAAAGTGTACCAGCAGACAGTGCTTGAGACACTATGCAAGAATCTTACCGACACCATCTTCCATGTAGAGAACTGGAGCTTCCAGCAGGACTCAGCCCCAGCACACAAAGCACGCACCACCCAGCAGTGGTTGGAGGCAAATGTTCCTGACTTCATTTCCACGTCAGATTGGCCCTCTGCCAGTCCAGACTTAAACCCTTCTGACTACAAATTGTGGTCCAAGCTTCAGGAGATGGCTTGCAAGAAGAGACATCCCAATATTGACAGTTTAAAGCGGTCTCTTCAGAAGGCAGCTGCGGAGTTTCCACTTGATGTGTTGCGTAATTCCATTGATGAGTGGCCACGAAGACTTCAGAAGTGTGTCAGTGCTAAAGGTAGCCATTTCGAATAATTATTTGTGATTTTGGTTCATAATGCATCCATGCATCTCATGTTATTCTGATATTACAATATCTCTCACCATTTTGTGTCTATTTACTTACAACTTTGGGACAGTATTTATGGTAAGACTAGGTATAAAGAAAGATAATACAATGGTCCCGTTTAGTTAGATGTGTAAATCAGTTCCAGTTGAGATTTTGATAATTGATATGTATTGGAACTTCAATGTTTTTCATGGGAAAACGTAAAAATATATTTTTTATTTTTTAAAAAATGAATATTGCTAAATTTACGCAAATATTTGAAGTGTAGTATACCCTACAAAAAAAGTAATTTTTGTATTGTTTATTCCACACTTTCCTTATTATTATAATTTGATTTAACTATTGCAAGAAAGGGTTTTGAAATGTTGAGAATGCAATGTCTGTCCATATTATTTTTTTAAAATTAATTCCACCTCTATTCTATATTTAAAAACTACTTTAAATTCTTGAAAATAGTCAATTTAATCGTATAAAAGTATTTTTGGTACATACGTATCTTACTTGATTACAAATAATATTTTATATTATATAATATATTATATAATATATAATTATATAATATATTATATATTATATTTTATATATTTACCTCCACGCGCCTACTTAAGGTGGTGAAAGAGGTGCGCCTGGTTAAGGGTTAATTTTAATTATTTTATTATTTCATTATTCTCATTATTTAATTTTTGTAATTAGTAAGTCTTTCGGAAGGGTCCGGACCCCCTAAATACGTCCTTGGTTCGGGCCCACTTTAAACTGTAGATCCAGTACCGATTAGTCTATTTGTGCATTAAGTGCACAGTTTCATTCCCCCATTTTACCTCCTCGCGTCAAGCTAACTTTGGAGCAGGTTTTATGTATCAATCCGCGTGAGAACTTAGCTCAGAATCTTGCGTGCCAGTTTTGCTTCAACCGCCGAGCTGCTCACATCGCACACTGAGAAAGACACTGAGAAAATCCGCAGAGTTACCAACCGCACAGCACATCAAGGCCCGTATGCATGTCAAGTGGAATGTATTTTTGCTTCTTTTTGTCTCCTGAAACATACAATTTTTAATGTTCTTTCTGCGCATAGATTATGTAATAAATGTGTCATACTTAATATAAATCGCGAAATATCTTCGAAACATGAGAGCATGCGTATATATTTAGAGCAAGAAAAACAAAGGAGTAATCAACGATAGACCCATCTTTACAAATTATTGTTTTTGGTTTAGAAATAAATAAATTTATGAAAAATTTGGTTGCTTCGTTCGCAATACATCCGTTACTATAAGACACACACACTTCAAATTATACCACCAAAAAAGCATGATTTGTTATTGGTGATATATACAATGGGGTGCATTGTCTGCTACTATTAGTCTGTTTGGTTTCAAATTATGAATCACTTCATTAAACTAGGATTCAAATCTTGGTCTGTCCATTTCTTGCTGATAATCACCCTTCCCTTTCTTTGAACGGAACAGTAAACATGCGCCTTCAACAAAGCCTTCATTGCCGCCAGTGGGTGAAACCAGGGATTTATCCAGGATTTTTCCATTGGGGGGGTGCTGGAAAATTTTGGGGGGGTGTAAGTTTGGGGAAGTTAAGTGCATATTTAGGACCGTTTTAAAAATGTTAGCCCTAATTCAATTTCTTCATGGATGTTTCTAGAGATTAACCCCCCCCTCCTCCCTACCCTTCACGTAACATTTCAGAAGAAAAAAGATGGAAAATAGATTAATGTTAACATTTCAGTTTAACGTTTCGAGTATTGCTTTCCTTCTGATAATGTTCAGTACTTGATTTAATCAATCGTTAGACAAAACACAAGGGATGACATTAAAAAACACAAAATTTTAACGTATTATTACCAGGAATCATTTCATGCAATTCTTAAGCTAGTTACGTATAAAGAAATTAGGAACACTTGCGCAATATTTTAACTGTATTTGTATCGTTCTTGCCGTAGGCGTAACTCGGAGTTCAACTTGGGGGTGCCCAATTGAAATATCAGTGAGAATGCATTGCATGGGTGTGGGCACACTTGCCTGTCTGAAGTAGTAGTAATAAATACAGATATAATATGACTTAAATAAATTATGACACTGCCAGCGAAGCGAGCAAGAAAATTTTTAGAACTATTTCTTTGCAAACTGATTAGGCTATGCATATTATTAGTTAAACATAGCGACAGTATCCCATGATGTTTACTCTTTACAATCTTGCTTTGCTTGTTCGTTGAAGACTTCAATATGAAATTCCTTGACCGATTTCATTCAAAAGCAATATCAGGTATCTATCAAACATGCATCCCAACTTTCCACTGTATTTTAACGTCTTCATGGCCATGTTCTAAATATATCGAGTTTCATTACTTTATTTCAGTTTGTGAATCATCGTTTAAACAGAGATTTGAAAACACCAGCAGAATTTGGAACTCACTCGCTACATAGAACTATTAAAATTATACATGAATATTTTCCAACTGTTAGAACAGGAGGGGGCAGGGGGCATGTGGTGAGGTAAAGAGGACGCCGAACGAGCAAAGCAAGATTGTAAAGAGTAAACATCATGGGATACCGTAGCTATGTTTAATTAATAATATGCATATGCATTATACCCTTACAAAACTTTGGAAAATACGCTTGGCGCTTTTGAGAGTTTATATTTCAAATACTAAATGAGAGACTCTAGGGAATTAGGAGTCACGTGCCTCTTTGCCTTAAAAGAAAACGAAATAACATGTGCAAATAAACGCATGGCATGTTAACTGCAAAAGGAAGGCAAGGAATTTTCACTTCTAAATTGAGGCAATGCTTTATTTTCAATTATTTAAAAATTGAGTAGCATTTATTTCACTATTCAACACAAAGAGCACAATGAACCAAACAAATTTTCTCTCTCCACGTTTTAAAGCAGGAAGTGGCAAGCGCCGTAGTGCCCTCACTGGTCCGCCTATGGTCAGATATAAATTTGGGACTTAATGTAAATTAAATTTCTTTTATGTATATTTCCTTACACTCGGGCCCGTAGCCAGGAATTCTTTGTGGGTGGGGGGGGGGGCAAATTTTTAATATATTGTGTCGGTCGCATTGGCAGATATAGCAGGGCACACAGAGGCACTTGACACCTCTCCCAAAAGAGATAAGTAACAGAAAAGGGATGATATCTTGAAACAGCAAAGGAAAAAAAAACTTCGAGCAACATCAAATGGCATTTTTTCGTTAATGACCTTTCCAGATTGGCAAAGAATATAAAGTTTAACATAAATAGGCTAATAGGGACTGTATCTACTTGATATTTACAGGTTGATAATGTTAATAGACGATTAATGGGCCTCTCTGAAGAACTGATTAAGGGAGCCCTTTTATAAATCATGCTTCATAATGATTCCCTCTAGTTTCCAGTACGCAAGATTTTTCCGCAGAAAGTAATCTAACGAGAATCCAACAACACCATTGTGTTCTGTTATGCAAGAAAAATCGAATTAATTAAATAATAATGGTTACATATTATCTACACTTTGATGAACTATGAAAAAATTTGTAATACATTTTTTTTGTACTTGCTAAAATATGGGTGTGCACCATGGACTTCCTTCAAAAGGAAGACTCTTGCATCACTACAGACAATGTTTGCCGACTGGTTACTTTAACCATTTTGCAAAATATTGTGTGAATTGTATTACATAATAGTTGAAATACATGTTTTGACACCTGACAAACAAATAGGAATCCCTTGATTGATCAATGACTTCTTGGATTACCGTGTCATCATTAATATTTCATATTAAGTTTCATAGAAAGATATTGATTTAATAGGGTGCTAATAATTTTACGGGGGCTCCATGGCATTCTCTTTTAACACATATATATATTTATATATAGATCGTTTGGCTCTCAGGGCCGACTCTCACCGCCCCATAGCTGTTGCTCTGAACTTGGACTATAAGAATAGAAGTGATTGCGAGCGAAGCGAGCAAGAAAATTTTACGAAATGTATTTTTATTTGTATAAAATTTGAAATCGAGAGGGGGGTAATTGCCCCTTGCAAGTGCTCTTGGCCATCTCGAAGAAAAATGCAAGGATCTCGTAAAAACTAATTCCATCATGAGTATCCAATTGTCCTGCTATTCTTAGATTCTCCTAGTTTTTTTTTAGTTCCGTGTTTGCTTCCCCTAGAATGGACTTCCTTCCAAGATCAGGAGGGTGGGGGGGGGGGAGACAATGCCCTCTGCCGCCCTGTGGTTGCGGCACTGTATATGAGTGTCTCCATCAATTTCGCGTCATCATTCATTGTTGCGATTAGCTATAAGTGGCAGAAAAGCAACGCTAAGTAACAAAATTCAAATATCCACTCCCTCTCTCTACCACATGAATCACTATTACCAAGAAGGAAATTTTTCCCTCCCAATCCTGATACGCAGGGTCGGATTAACCTATGGGCAACTGGGGCAATTACCCCGGGGCCCCCACCAAAAGGAAGTTCTGAAGGGCCTCCACCAAAAAAAAATATTTTAACCAGCTGGCTATGCTTGTGTAAAATTACATAAGTTGTATTTTGAGAATAAAAAATAATTCAATATTGTCGCATGTCTACATTCTTCTGGATCCAATTGTAGCACAACTCTCAGTCGATCTGTTTGTAGATACTTTATTTATACCATGGATTGGTTTGGCTGTTGTGTGGAAATAAGGCACACTTATTCAAACAATCAATTTTCAGATATGATTAAGATAATAAATTATCCTACGAAGTACATAACTTTCTTTCGTTAATAATATCGTATTAGAACTGTGAGTTCTAAGCAGTAGCAATGTCAAACCTCAGGAAGACATCCCAATGAAACTGTCCATGTATAATATTATATGTAAAGACCCGTTCCGCAGTACATTTCCCAATGTCGAAATTCTCTTTAGAATGTATTTGGTCTTAATGGTAACAAACTGCAGCGGAGAAAGATCTTTCTCAAAAATGAAATGAGTGAAAAACAGGTTTCGTGCTGCCATGGGACAGGATCGCTCATCCAATCTTTGTTTATTAAGCATTGAACATGAACTTCTTCGTGAATTGGACTTCGTTGATATAGTAGATGAATTTTCAGCGAAAAAGGCAAGAAAAGTGTGTCTACTATAAGTGTTAAGCCTTTGGGAATTTTCTTGAAGAAAGTGTAGTTACTACAATTTCCACAATGAATCTGTCGGTAATTGTTCAGTAGATGGACCGTGCATATGTATTGACATATTTACTCTTAATTGTAAATAATATCATTTATAATAAATTATGTTCTGTACGTAAGTACAGTCTACTGCTCAATTCTGTTTCCGTCTGAACCCCCTTAGTATTTACTATATATTGTAGTTACGGTCAGGCACGTATCCAGAGAGGGAGCTTAGGGGGCTCGAGCCCCCCCCGAAAGTTTTATGTTTACATTAGATAAAATGAGGTTTTTGGTTTCTTGTGGTGTGAAATAAAATAATGTTACAATAATTTAAGGAGATAAATAATTATCGAGGCAAGACGGAGAATGTTCCGTAACCCTGTTATTGACAATAGCACGTATCCAAGATGCGGCACAGGGGCTCGACCCGCTCCCCAGGAAATATTTCAGTTAACGTTATGTGGAAATAATTTAAGGAGAGAAATAATTATCGAGGCAAGACGGAGAATGTTTTATATCCCTGTTATTGTTAATGGCACGTATCCAAGGTGGGGATGATGAGGTGGCTCGAGCCCCCCTTCAGGAAATTTTCCAACTTACACAAGATAAAATTAGATTTTTGGCGTCTTGAATAATGTGAAGATAATAAATTTATAAATCTGAGAGAAATAATTATCGAGACAAGACGGAGAGTGTTCTTTCTATAACCCTATTATTGTCAATAGCGCGCATCCAAGGTGGGAATCAGGAGGCTCGAGCCCCCTTCAGGAAATATTTCTGTTTACACTAGATAAAATTGGGATTTTGGCTTCTTGAATAATGTTATGATAATTTGGGAGAAATAATTATCGAGACAATACGGAGAATGTTCTATAACCCTGTTATTGTTAATAGCACGTATCCAAGGTGGGGTTGAAGTGGCTCGAGGCCCCTCCCCCAGGATTTTTTTTTATTTTACACTAGATAAAATTAGGTTTTTGGCTTTTTGAATAACGTGACGATGATTTAAGGAGATAGACAATTATCGAGGCAAGACGAGGAATGTTCTATAACCCTGTTGTTGATAATATTGCACGTAAACTTTTCTTGCGCTTTCGGTGTTGTCTCAGCGCACTTGAGCACTATGTAGAGACTTGTCAGCATTTGGAAGCTGTACAACAAAGGTAGAGCCACACGTAGGGCGATTCGTTGTAATTTCTAATCTCTGGAAGGCGGGAGAGGGTACGTTCTTGAATGAGAGAAGGAGTCAACTACTGGCAATATTAACGAATCGTTTTATCTGCGGAACGTTCTAGAATATAATGAGGATATAAATACGCGGATTCAATTTTTCGGTTGATCTGTACAAAGAATCGGTTAATGAGATTTCAGAGGTAAGTGTGACAATTCATACAGTCGATTAGTGATCAGTCAGCGTCCTCTGGTTGCTTTATAAGATATAGTGATTCGAAAATGAAGACATTGACGACAGCAGAACTTCTGGGGCCACAGTGTAGTTCGGGTCGAGGGCCGAAGAGATCAAGCCCCCCCCCCCCCTCTCTCTCTCTCTCTCAAGTGAATATTTCAGCAGTGCCGGATATTGGAGTGGCTTATTAAAACAGAAATAAGCTGCATAGATCAACTGAAAATCAAAGTTTTGAGTGATGATTTAGTTTTGCCAGAACTAAATTTCGTATAAGCAGTCCGAGAATTTCATGGTATAAAAAAATACTTTTGTTTAAGCCTACTGGGTTCGAAACACATTCAAACACTTAACTACCATAAAGAGACAGCCGAAAATTTTATGATTGTCGAGAAGAGAAAGCAAGAAGATGTTGCATATGTAGACATTTTAGGCGGAAATTGCAGGCTCTACCAGAACCCGAATGAGAGCTCTACCAACTGAGCAACCTAACCATCCTTGACTTCAACCGATTTTTCGTTAAAATGTCTACATAGTACATGTCCTGTGTATATCAAATCGTAAGGTGTTGCCTGTATAGTGAACAAGCCCAGAAAATATAGGAGAGAGAAGAAAACTGAGGAGCATTCCCACCGGTTGAGGATATTTTTTTTCTGTGGTCAACAAGAGCTACTATTTCGAGGTGACAATGACAGTGGCCTAATAAGGGAGATTTCACACCGTGTCACCTGAAGATTAGGTTCGTGCGGCCTTTTGTGTCGCTACGGTGTGAAACGTTGCTGTTGATTGGCCCATTCCAATCGACATGTATTGCGTGTCCCTTCAGTCTTAAACCTTCCTTGAAAATCCAAGTCACAAGGATGGAAAAGTAAGGCCTTGTTAAAGTTAGGCGTGAAGGCAGGCAGACGACAGCACCCTAAAGGATCATATCCAAACCTGCAGGAAGAACGCATCTTACTTTAATCTCCAATACGGAATGATAAAAACTTCTGGTGAGTTGATTTTAAGAAATGTGTCCGAGATAGAGTGACGTGCCCAGGATTTTCGGAAGGGAGAGGGGTTACGCATACTATTTTTGGTGGTCAGTCCTGATTTTGCCATTTTCTTCCTGTCTTTGACCTTCTTCTTTTTTTTAAAAAAGAAAAAAAGGATTACTGGGTCAAATGGGGTTATGACCTCACCAACCCTCCCTTGGGCACGTCAGTGGAGATAAATGAGTAAGCATTTGATCATACTGGGAGACGAAACATTAGATGTGTTGGGAACGGAGGGTTTTCACTGTGCATTTTTTGTTTCGTGATCCAGCTGTATTCGAGAAGACTTCCTTTGTTTCGTTCCGATATATGACAAGACAGCGGAAGCTGTGGCAGGCATTTTTGAACACTTGTGAGTGCTAAGGCCTGAATCTGAACAATTTGGTGGGTTTCGGCTTTTATGAGAGCTGCAAACATGGGAGGACAAGACACGTTAGTGGTGTTCAGGCTCGAATCAGAGAGTAATATTCGAGAGCTCTCTGCGTCCAGTTCGCAGCCCACAATTTGAATCTCGCGTTGTCGAGTGGAGTCCACAAACGCGCCGGTGGCATCGTTGTTTACTGTCGTGCTGATATTCCTGCCCAGATGCTTGACTGCGAAAATGTTGCTCCCGGTGAGGACATAGAAATACTATGTGCGTCATTGAAAGTAAATAACAAATCACTTGGCATAATTGCCGCATATAGACCCCCAAATATCCCCTATACTAGGTTGTCAGTTCTTGAAGATTACATTGCGCACGTGTTTCCTACTGTGGATAATCTAATTGTAGCCGGTGACATGAATAGCGATTATTTATCACCTAATAAACCAGAAACAGTTTTCCTCAAGTCAATAGTAGATACTTTCGGCATGACGCAAGTCATTCGTAAACCCACCAGAATCACAAGAACCTCTAAAACATTAGTGGACGTCATCATTGTAGATGATCTATCCATTGTACACTCCGCTGACGTAACGGTGCCGATCAGCAATTCAGACCATTGTTTGACTTACATCACGGTCCTTCTTGAGAAACCCGACAAACGTTTCAAAATAATTTCGTACAGAAACTACTCATCGTTCGATATGGAGAGTTTTGAAACGGACGCTAAACATTTTCACTGGGACAATATTAAGCACTTAGAGAGTATTGACAAAAAAGTAAACTTTCTTAATAATGGTATTAAGACTATTTTCGATAAGCATGCCCCTATACGTACTGCACGAATAGCCAAGAAAAAAGTACCGTGGGTAACCGACAATACCAAACTATTAATGAAACTTAGAGATAATGCTCTCAGAAAATATAAACTGACGAACAATCCGTCACATTGGGATTATTATAAAGAACTGCGGAATTTCACCACGTCGGTTATAAGACAGGAGAAGAAAGCCTACCTCTCGTTCCACATCAATAGAAACGTCCATGATTCGAAATTAATGTGGAAAGAGATAAAGAAATGTGGTATTTACGGAAAGGTGGAGCCGAGTGTCCCACACTTTTTAAATGATCCGCATCTGTTAAACACCCACTTTATTGACAGCGCCAGTCCCTCTAACCAAGAAACCGATCTCATCCTCGAAGAGTGCGAACGCTTCCTTACAACTACATTTACTGAAAACGGCGACACCTTCTTCTTTCGACCCGTCAAAGAAGTAGAAATTGCACAACTCGTTTCCAAAATCCGTTCCACTTCCTGTGGCACAGACGGCATAAACCTAAAAATGATAAAGCTAATTCTTCCACACATTCTTTCACCTCTTACTCACTTGATAAATTTCTCGTTACATAAGAACACCTTTCCCCTTGCGTGGAAGGAGGCTAGAATCCTGCCCTTACCGAAGAAACGACACGTGACCGACATGAACGACTTACGACCAATTAGTATATTACCTGTCTTATCAAAAGTTATCGAGAAAGCAGTGTACAAGCAGATAGAAAGTTTTGTTACCAAAAATCAAATATTGCCTGCAGTACAGCATGGTTTCCGACCTTCCCACAGCACCGCAACGGCGCTCATGAAAGTAAAAGACGACATTTTACAAACACTAAACGAAAGTAAGGCTGCAGTCTTGGTGTTGCTTGACTTGTCCAAGGCGTTTAATCTTGTATCTCATCAGCTACTCCTTTCGAAAATGAGTTACTACGGTTTTTCGCCGGGAGCAATAAAATGGTTCCAGTCTTACCTTACTGGGCGAGTGCAATCGGTGACGCTTCCCTCAGGAGCTACATCGACTCCCCTTACGATACCCTCAGGGGCTGCGCAAGGAAGTATTCTAGGCCCTTTTCTATATTCCCTCTTCACAGCCGACCTACCCCTAAATGTACGACACAGTGTACCTCATTGTTATGCAGACGACACGCAGCTGATGATGCCAGTAGACCCCAAAAATGCAAAACCAGCAATTGGTCTCCTGAACCGTGACCTTGATGCTATTTATAAATGGTGTAAACGTAATGGTCTTGTAATCAACCCCTCTAAATGCTGCTTTACATTAATTGGTTCTAGCGCTGCCTTAAATAAAATTCAAATAAATAGGTTATCAATTAATATTAATGATGAGAGGGTCCCACACTGCACAACTGTTAAGAACTTAGGTGTGATATTTAATGAGAAACTTGACTGGCAAAACCACGTAACGTCTCAGAGTTCAAAAGCTTATGGTATACTTAGATCACTCTATAAGTCATCGCACTTACTTTCGACTGATGTTAAATTGCGCCTTATGCAAGCTCTAGTTCTTCCAATTTTCGATTACTGTGACGTTGTTTACGGTGTTAATCTAACAAAAAAGAATGCTAAAATTGCACAAAAAGTACAGAATTCTTGTATACGTTTTGCATTTAGCTTGAAACGAAGGGATCACATACTGCCTTACTTAAATGACGTTAATTGGCTGAATATGACACGACGCAGAAAACTACATCTGGCCTGCACGATATTCAAAATTCTGCAAACAAAAACACCCACATACTTATACGACAGACTCCAATTTAGACACGACATACACAACTACACGACTCGACACTCTAAGAAACTTAATCTGGACAGATTCTCAAAATCCATATTCCTGTCATCCTTCAAAGCTGCTTCTGCATATTGTTGGAATGAAAGATGTTACCTCGTGTGCGACATATAACAGCTTTAAAAGGGCAGTAACAAAAGTACTTCTACATGAGCAAGGACAAATCATCAGTACACATGTCTAGATTCAGCATGCTTACGTTGAAATCAAAACAAAAAATGAGCAGATTCGAACCCAAGATAAACATTTTGATGTGTGTGAATGAGAAAAATTGTTTTTTTATCTTTTTAGTGTGTTAATTACTGAAATATTTAGAAGTGAAAATGTAATGGAATTCGTATGTTATAGTAGTAATTGTATTTTGTCTGTTTTATTGTAGTAGATTTTGCGGGTTAAGTGGTAGAGCAGCCACAGGCTGAACTTCGCCCATGAATAAAGAAATTCTAATTCTAATTCTAATTCTAATTGTCCATCCCGTGCATGTGTAGCAGCTTCGTAAAAACACTCAAAAACACCGTAGATGTTTTTATGCCTGATGAGAAGAAATGGACAAACACACATACTGAGATGGTTCCGGCACACAATGTTAATGCATGGAAACAGAGGAGTCGAGTGGTAAAAAATGTTCCGATTTCACGTTCTGAGTAAAATGACAGCCTTACAGTGGCGACGATTTAATTAAGGGATAGTTGCTCCCCATTTTTTTGCCTCAACATTATGGCCTCTTGATGTTAAGCCTTGTCTACCAAGAGAAAGTAAACTTTCCTTGCACCGCCGTCCCCCCCCCCCTTTTGGAACCCAATTGCCACCACTTGTCTTAAACATACAATTGTAAGGTTCTTACTATACCCCTTAAAAATGGGTGTTGAGCCCCCCCTCGAAAGGAATTCCTGGATACGTGCCTGGTTACGGTGTTCACTCTTCATAATATACTGTAGACATTTAGATGCAGAAATTTACTGCTGCTACAGCGCTACAATTTTCGTCCTGTAACTTTATTTTACTGCGCTATTCTCCCTGCAAACCTATCTGCGATATGTTCGATTGAAAATAATGGGGAGCCCCACAAAACATTTTGTCTAGGGGCCTCCACAAACCTAGAGTAATTGTAAAGATTAGTGAGAATTTTAGGCGTTCTGTATTTTTCACAGGGGACCAAAGCAGGCTCTCAGGGGGGCAGTTGTCCCCTGCCCCCTCTAGCTACGGGCCTGCTTACACTTCCATTGCTTCCTCTGAAAAGTTGAATAAACTTAAACATGTCATTATGTCAGGGAACCGACTAGATACAAAGAGAAAGACAATTTTTACTAAAGCTATATGTTTGCAAACTGACAATAACTTTAATTTAATAGGGTGCCAGTAATTTCACAGGGCACCACGACGTTAACGTTTTTTCTATTTTTATCTGTTTTGCTTGTTCGGCACCCCATTTGCACTTAGCGCCCAGGCAAGCACCACACGTGGACCCTCTCCCTTTTGCAACTCTCTTTCTAATAGTATATAATTTCTTTTACAAAGGTAAGAACTCTTGGAGCCACAAAAATGGTCATCAACTATAGACGTGAATGAATCACTTAGGTTCTTCATGAAATACTTGCTATTTTATATCGAATACTCGGTCAGTAAATTTTATATTTGTACTTTATGAATATCGGTTGGAAGAAATTATACCTAAATATAGTTTCACTGATTTTCTACTCACCACTTTCGGTTTCTTTCTGTCTGGTTTTTCATTTTCTCTATCTTCTTCAGACAGTTTTGCAGTAAAGTTTCAGACATTGTTATACACTAAACAGAACGACAACACACGAGCGGAGATGCTACACTGAGACTGAACTAAGGGCAAAGGCATTTGACTGTTCTTTTCTCTACCACTCCAAAATCATTCTTCTCGCCAAGTTACAGAAAATAGTGTTGCTAACCATTGTGACAGAATTCGCTACAAGGAGTCAAACCTGTATCTTTTAATTTCTTCCCTTACTTTTATCGTACATCTTTCACATGAAAGAATCGAAAGGAAAATGCAACAAAATGTAAATTTCATTGACTCGGGGGTTGAATAATTGAATTTACGAATCTGTATCGTATTTAAGAAATATATAAGGTATTCAAACGATGAACTGTCAACACTGTGCGCGGAATGTGCTCCCTGGAAGGAGAGCGAGAGGTCAGTTTGACATTTTCCAGATGTCAGTGTCCCTTCCCTAGAGCTGACCGAAGCCTTGTCAAGGGAGCTAGTGTTTCCAGGAAATGACCATGCTGCACATTCCACCCTCCTTCCTTGACACTTTGGTTTAGTTGATCGAAAGGTCCATTGGACTACGCTTCTTCAGCTACAAATGATTCCTTTCTCTTAATATTGAAGTATTGTCATTCTATTGTTGATATAAACATCCATATTTACACCCCCCCTGTAGGGGGGTGTTCCACTTTTCTGCTTGGGGGGGTGTTCACCAAAATTTGGGAGGGTGTTGGGGGGGTGTTAGGGGTGTGTGGATAAATCACTGGGTGAAACAATAAGCCTGCCCCTTCTCGTCGGTTACTTCAGCCCTGGCGGTGGTCTTGCACGGTGGTATCCTTCCACGCTTGATTCAATGTACCTCTTCCCCCTCTCTCTGAATTCACGCATGTCTCGTCCAAATAATAAACATGTTTCTCCTCACGGCGATATCTTTTAATACCGCGGAGATTATTTTGTCATCAAACAACAAACAATTGTTTCCTCTTCCTAAACTCAAACCGCAAATCATTCAATACCCGTGACACTGTTCGTGCGCACATTGACCGCAAATCACACCACGACTTGTTTTATTTTGATCTTGTTGCCGTAAGGAGGAATATGCATTTAAAACAACTTGATTGACTTTGAAGAGCTTTTCCTTTCGGATGATGTCCAAATAGCACTCGGGTAAAAACCACGCGTTGAACAGGAGACCTCGATTCAGCCATTCTCGCCGCTGTATAGCACGATTATGATTCACGATAAACATAGGGTTAAAATAGTGGGATGTGCAACACTGGTATCACTAGGGGCATGCATATTTCGTTTTTGACGAAAAAACGAAATTTGAAAAAACACATTGTAGTGTTAATTTTTCATGTTTTTGAAAGGTGTGAGATGCATTTTGTGACCATGTTTTGTCATGAAATAATGCGAAATGAACTGCAAAAAGCGAAATTAACTCTTAAACACGAAATTTAGGGTTTATTCACCGACGCGCCACCATCTGAGGTCTGAATTATCCTGAGAGTTATGCAATTCCCGGAAAATTGATTAATTCTGCTGTTAATGTTGGAGAAATAAAAATTGACTCCTTTACACAGAAATAAACTTAATACTCGGATAACTACATAAATGGGCTATTAGAAGTGAAATGTTAATTCTGTGGAATAAGTGTAGTTTTTAAATCAAATTTAGGATTATATTCACAATTTTAAAACCAAAATGTCTTTTGATATACCACTTTTGATCCAATTTTTCACCGCTATAACACCGATATTTTATTTTATTTACCGCTTTTGAACCAGAAATTGACTCAGTTTTTAAACCGAAATTTTGCTTTTTTATTTAACAAAAATATGTGCCTCTAGGTATCACTCATTCCACGCGCTCTGCAACATATTCAGTCTCGCTCGACTCGCTCTTGATCTTCAGCGATTGTTCAGCACAATACAAACTCCAGTTGGCGAATCTGCGGATCCAGTGATTTATCCACACATCCCAAACACCCTCCCCAACACCCTCCCAAATTTTGACGAACACCCCCAAGCAGAAGAGTGGATTACATAAAATCCATTCATGTCTATAGTTGATGTATGTGTCCATTTTTGTGGCTCTAAGAGTTCTTACATTTGTAAAATAAATTATATTAGAAAGAGAGTTGTAAAAAAGGGCGGTCCACGGGTGTTGGTTGCCTGGGTGCTAAGAAAAAATTGGGAGCCAAACAAGCAAAACAGATAAAAATAGAAAATCATTAACGTCCTAGTGTTCTGTGAAATAACTGGCACCCTATTAAATTAAAGTTATTGTCAGTTTGCACAGATATAGATTTAGTAAAATTATATTCCTTTTTTTATCTAGTCGGTTCCCTTACATAATGACATATTTAATTTTTCCCAACTTTTCAGAAGAAGCAAAGGAAGTATAAGGAATTAAACATAAAAGGAAATTTAATTTACATTAAGTTCCAAATTTATATCTGACCATAGGCGCACCAGAGGGGTCACGACGGCACTTGCCACTGCATGCTGGAAAACGTGGAGAGAGAAATTTCGTTTGGTTCATTGTGCTCTTTGTGTTGGAAAGTGAATGAAATGTTATTCAATTTGAAAATAAAGCATTACCTCAATATAGAAGTGAAAATTCCTTGCCTTCCCTTTGCAGTTAGCATGCCATGTGTTTATTTGCACATGTTATTTAGTTTTCTTTTAAGGCAAAGAGGCTCATGACTCCTAATTCCCTAGAGTCTCTTGTTCAGTATTTGAAAGATAAACTTTCAACAGCACCAAGTATATTTTCCAAAGTTTTGTAAGGGTATATGAAATTCCTTAACTGATTTCGTTCAAAAGCAATACCAGATATCTATCAAACGTGCATCCCAACTTCCCACTATAAAGACTATTTTAAAGTCTTCATGGCCATGCTCTAAATATATAGAGTTTGATTACTTTATTTCAGTTTGTGAATCATTGTTTAAACAGAGATTTGAAAACACCAGCATAATTTGGAACTCACTCGCTACATGGAACTATTAAAATTATATATGCATGTTTTCTAACTGAAGCTAGAACAGGAGGTGTCAGGGGCCATGTGCTGAGTTAAAAAGGATGCCGAACTATTGTAAAGTGTAAACATCGTGGGATACTGTCTCTATGCTTAATTAATAATATGCATAATCAGTTTGCAAAGAAATAGTTCTAAAAATGTTCTTGCTCACTTCGCTCACAGTGTGGTCATTTATTCAAGAGTCATTATATAGTATTTACTACTACTTCAGACAGCCAAGCGTGCACGCACCCATGTACTGATACCTTATCGATGGATGAATTGGGCACCCCCCTCCCAAAATGAACTACAACAAGAACCATACAAATATAGTTAAAAATATTGGGCAAATGTTTCTAATTTCTTTATAACTAGCTTAAGAATTGCATGAAATGATTCCTGATAATAATATGTTTAACCACTGATTAAATTAAGTACTGAACATTATCGGAAAGCAATATTCGAAACGTTAGACTGAAATGTTGACATTATCACAAAAATCTATTTTCCATTTTTTCCTGCATTTGAAATATTTTTTCTATTGAAATGTTAGGTGATGGGAAGGGGGGGGGTTAATCTCTTGAAATATATATGAACAAATTGAATTAGGGCGAACATTTTAAAAACGGTCCAAAATATGCACTTAACATCCCCAAATTTAGACCCCCAAAAGTTTCCACCCCCCCCCCAAGGGAAATATCCTGGATAAACCCCTGTGCGGATCCAAGTCCGTCTGCACAGTGATTGCAACCGATCAAGTCCATACGTGCTAATGGATGTATGATATTATTTTGTCTGTATTTTACAAATTAAACAACTGTTTTCTTGCAAGTATGCAGTTGTGTCGGAATAGAACCCTTCTTAGCGGAACTATATTCTTGCGCGCACGTTTGGATCTACATATGCGAAAACCTGCTGCAAAGTTAACTTGACGCACCTTAGGTACATACATTCCCCACTCTGAAAATTTGTCTGTTGGGAATCACCAATATTGCTTCTGATTCAAATTTCCTCCGCTGAAGGCGCAGGTGTTAATTTATTACTCAGGACTGTGCTGCCATCTCCGAGCAACCTGAGAATTACAACGTCTTTACACCGAAAGAAGAAATGCGAAAGGAATAACCTTGAAAGTACGAACAGGGTGGTGGTTTTCGAAGGGGTACTCAGTATTTTCGAAAGGAGGGGGTAATCAGGCCTCGTAGCCAGAATTGATCTCCAGGGGGGGGGGGGGAGCTCATGAGTTATCAGGGGGCTTTGTAAATCAAGTCCATTTTTCAAAAGTTTAACAATGTTAAATGAAGGTAAATTATGTGTGTTGGGAGGGTGGGTCATTAAGTTACATAAAGTTTAGAAATAACACACAAATACTACATTTCTCTATATCTTTTAAAATATCACTTGAAGCTGGTACTGAAATCATCCCTTACTACACACTTCATATACAGATATTTATATCACCCAAGAAAATATGGATAATATTCAATCATAGTGCCTAGCGTACATTCCACACCCCGGCCGAAACAATAAAACTCCCCTTCGTTCCCAAAACTTTGACGCACATGCGGAGGGAATTTGCATAATGAGATCAAAGTCAAAGATTTCTGTATAAATGGGAGGACGCAACATTGGTAGCGAAGGTACAGATAAAGAAGCTCCTCTGTGAAGAAACTTTCTGAAGTCTAGAGAAGAGAATCTCCTAAATACTTGCCGCTACTTACACTTCTTATAAATAAGATGAACGAATGTAATAGCTCCTGTCTACATTTTCACTCTTCACTCCAAACAAATTACACAAAATAGTTTTACCTAATGTCAAGGGGTTGACCTCAGTGCCAGGGGGGCTGACAGTAGCTCCAGGAGGGGTTCAGTCCAGGGTGCGAAATTCTGGGGGGGACGGGGGGATTTCCCCCTACCAACAATCTTGGCCTCAAAATTCCCCCACCAAAAATTTCCGGGGGGGAAGAGTTTTTGTTATAACAAACAAAAGATAAGCAATTACCTTTAATTTCAAATATACTTTACTAAGAATAATATCGAAAACACACATAAATTTGTGTAGTTGTGACTGTGAGTATTGAATGCTTTCTCTCTCAAGAGATCATTAACAAATCTACATCAATACGCACAATAAAAGTAAAACATAAAAAAAATAATAACTATGAAATCTAATTGATTTATATTAACATAAACACACACTAAACAAAAACTTACACAATATAAAACCACTTCAACTATTTCATAATTTATTAACATCTTTAACCAGTCAGTAAAGGAATTAGTTAGCTGCTACACAATATCTGATATGTATAAAAGCAACAAATTAATTTCCTTTATGTAATTAATAATAATAATATTTTTTCATTGAGTAATTTATTTTTACGTTTAATAACATTACAAATATGCATATCGTATAATATACATATGTTTGTGGGGGAGGGGGTGTTTGAAGATTAACAACTTTCTCTCCTCACCAGTTTTCAATGATTTCGCACCCAGTCCCTCTGGCCCCTGCCTAGCTACGGGCCTGAGCGGGTTACGTATGTTTTTTACTAGTCAGCCCTCCCTTTTCCTGCCTTGCATACAGGTCTTAGTTCAACTTCAGCACATTGTGTTAAAATAATTCATTAGGATTTTAATCCGAATTTCAAAAGTTCATTCTTGTAAGCTGTTTTCTGAATAGCTAAAACCGATATAACCAATGTTATATTCAAATTATTATCTTTTCGATATTCTTCATCCCTTCCCCTTGTCATAGACTGTATTAAAACCATATATAAAAGTTGTAACGAACCTGAGCGTTTAAGGTTTTATATTTGTAAGAAGTTAAGATTTTTAAAATGTTTGTGACTTCAAATAATGTGCAAGTGTCACAGACAACTACTGTATAGTTAGATTGATACAGTTGTGGTTTGAACTTGTGTATATGTTTAGAAATACGTCATAATCTGTTCGTGTTCACGTCACTTTCTCATCTCAGCAGAGGAAGTGAACCCACCCAAATGTTTTTCACCTGACGACTGACTCAGTTAAAAAAAAACAGGTGAAGGTGAGAAATCAACAGAAACGCGGTAACGGTTAATGGAATGCCGGAATAGTGTAATTGGTAACTATTTTCGTTTCATTCTGGCTATACTCGAAAATAATAATTAAGTACAGAAACTTTCGTATATTTACGTTTGTCTTGTCCAACGTTAATTCTATATGCAAGTGTGTTTAGTGATTGTGATGTGATTTAATATGCTATAGAATTGTTCCTCTTCAGGCAGAAACGTAAGCAAATCTGTGCCTTGCTTGTAAGTCCCCATACGGTAGGAAATATAAGTGATTATAAAACTCCGTTTAACTTTGAATACTGTGTTGTGTTTCTTTTCTACCCAGCAAGCCCTGATGATTTTCAACGATTCTCATGTTCCCGACTAAAGTAGTAGCGGACTAACTTTCTGACGACTGGTGTCCAACTGGAGTACGTTGCATAGTTATTTTGGCACACCAACGTGGGGCTGGAGTGCATATTTATTTTGGTGCAATCGTGGGGGCTCGAGTGCAAAATTATTTTAGCAAATCAAACGTGATACCCGATTTAGTGCATACTGAAAGTGTTCGTCCATAGAATTCACGAAGGTGATATTGAAAGTCCTTGGAATTCACGAAGGTAAAACTGTTAAAGTGAAGTGAAGGTATTAACTGGAAAGAGCCATAGACGATGTTGTAGAATGGAGAAAGACGCGACAGGAATGAATCTGCGAAGCAGAAGAAGAAAGACAATGGATGCAGAAACCAAGTTTGGATGCTGTGATGATCTTACCAATGACAGGTAATTCTTCCAGTGTTGCCAATGCTTGCAGAGGTTTCATAGTAGTTGTGATGGGCAGGATGTAAACTCGGCATCAAATAAAGAGATGTGATGCACATCATGCTTGTCAGCAGCAGAAACAGAACCAGAACCGACCGTTCCTACCAAACCCTCATCAGATCACTGGCTACTTGATTGGTTGATGAAAGATAAAGCAAAACGAAACCTGAAAGAACAGGAGGATGAGGAGCGTAGACAGAAGGAAAGGATAGAGGAGGAGAAACAGCGTAAGAAAGAGATGGCTCAGATAGAGAAAGTTCGAAAAAAGGAGATGATGGAGTTTAAACGCATAGTTGAGTCTATAGAAGAAAAGAGAAGTAAAGAGAAAGAGGAGGAAGAGGAAAGGAGAAAAAAGGAAAAGAAGAGGAAGAAGAAAAGAGACAGAAAGAGAAAGAGGAAGAAGAAGGAAAGAGGATGAGAAAAGGAGAAAAAAGGAAAAAGAAGAGGAAGAAGAAAGGA
Organism: Lepisma saccharinum; assembly: GCF_977018435.1. Lineage (NCBI taxonomy): Eukaryota > Metazoa > Arthropoda > Insecta > Zygentoma > Lepismatidae > Lepisma > Lepisma saccharinum. The sequence goes on from NC_139236.1 coordinate 28,914,885, forward strand.
GACAGAAAGAGAAAGAGCAAGAAGAAGAAAAGAGAAGGAAAGAGAAAGAGGAGGAAGAGAAAAGGAGAGAGAAGGAAAAAGAAGAGGAAGAAGAAAAGAGACGGAAACAGAAAGAGGAAGAAGAAGAAAACAGAAGGAAAGAGAAAGAGGAGGAAGAAGAAAAGAGAAAGAAAGAGAAAGAGGAGGAAGAAGAAAGGAGAAAGAAGTAAAGAGAAGAGGAAGAAGAAAAGAGAAGGAAAGAGGAAGAGAGAAAGAGAAAATAAGACTTAGATATTTTCCGTGCATTGATTGAAAACCAGGAAGAAAGGAGGATACAGGAAGATATAAAACTAAGGTCAGAGTTACAGGTTCTATTCTATAAACACAAATTTGAACAAGTAGAGAGCATCAGAGGAGAGATAGAAAAGCTTGGTATTAAAGTCACTGAAAAGGTGGACGAAAGGGTAAAGGAAATTGTGGAAGAACAGCTAGAGTTCTTAACAGTTCGAGAAGGACGGATAGAGAAGGAACAGGAGCAATTGAAGAAGAATATAGAAACCTGTCTTGAAATTGTCCAGTCTGGAAGAGAATCTGAATATGACCCTCCACAGAGAGTTCAAGAATTAAAGATTTCTGTAGAGTCTATTAATGTAGCACTAAAAACTTTCGGTGAACGAACGGAACTCATGGAAAATATACTGCAAGAACAGAAAGTCGAAATAAAGGCAGCTGGAGAAAATGTTAATTTTTTCCATGAGAAGGCTAAAAAGATGGAAGTATCTCTTCGCCAAGAAATTCAGGAAGAGACAGGTACAATTATAATTAGGGTCAGTGAACTGCAGGAAAAGATCCATAATTTACAGATTCTACCAGAAACCTCTTCCGATATACTACCTGATCCAATCCGAGGACTGAATCCAGAAGCTACTGCCTATGAACCTCCTGTTGTACTTCCAAACCCATTCTTCCCCGGTAATTCCACAACTTCTGATAGATGCAAGAGGCATAGAGAAAAGGATAGTAATGATGTTTTTTCTCCTCGACGCAAAACAGAGTTTAAGATGCCCAGAATGGCTAATATCGCGAACATTCCGAAGTATAAAGGCGATATTGAAGCTCAATCTGCCGAAAGATATCTGCGTGAATTAAATGTCAGTTTCGACTTAATGCAAGTGCCTGAGCCACTATAGATTGGAATTATTACCTCGGGTTTTTACCGGCAAGGCTGGGCATTGGTTAGCTGGTAATATGGACAACTCATTTAAGAAGGTTTTGGTTCTGACTTCCTGTGGCGTATGCTTTTTCTAAAAACTGCACCAGGCAGAAATAAGTATTAAGAAGAATGCAGTTAGTGTGTTATTTGTTACCACTCCTGATCAAATGAAGGAGGATTCTCCAGATATATATTTAGTGCGGTACATCCGAAAGGTCCAGGATGAGGATAGAATCGGGATGTATAAATCCGCAGACCTCTCAGAGAAGGTCTATATAGTAAATACTTGGATTGATTCCTATAAGCATGAGTTATTATATTACTGGTGTGGAATTTAAAGGCATTATTCTAGAAGCACAGAAGCAAGAAGAGTGTTGAGTTTGAAGTGCTATAGGAAAGTACTGTTTCAGTTCATTATTTATCGAACCCTATACCGTTTTCTACAAAATCTTTCTGGAGAAGAAACTAGATATATGGAAGCCTACTGTTCTATTAAACCATCATGGAATTAATCATTGCCTTTATTCACTGCTTATTGGCTGATTAACTATCCTGGATTGTATTCTGTTTGGATACCACAAACTACGTTCCTTCTGAGCTGTTGTCCAATGAAGAGAAGCATTGATTGTTGAAGTTTACTTAGTGTCAAGATAATTTCTGTATTTAAACTTTCATTGTGTACTCAAAATTTTTTCAGAACTTGCAAATTACAATTTCTTCAAATTTTTCCCGGACGAGGGGCAATTGTAACGAACCTGAGCGTTTAAGGTTTTATATTTGTAAGAAGTTAGGATTTTTAAAATGTTTGTGACTTCAAATAATGTGCAAGTTGTCACAGACAACTATAGTTAGATTAATACAGTTGTGGTTTGAACTTGTGTATATGTTTAGAAATACGTCATAATCTGTTCGTGTTCACGTCACTTTCTCATCTCAGCAGATATAGTGAACCCACCTGAATGTTTTTCACCTGACGACAGACTCAGTTAAAAAACAGGCGAAGGTGAGAAATCAACAGAAACGTGGTAACGGTTAATGGAATCCCAGAATGGTGTACTTGGTAACTATTTTCGTTTTAATTCTGGCTATACTCGAAAATAATAATTAAGTACAGAAACTTTCGTATATTTACGTTTGTCTTGTCTAACGTTAATTCTATATGCAAGTGTGTTTAGTGATTGTGATGTGATTTAATATGCTATAGAATTGTTCCTCTTCAGGCAGAAACGTAAGCAAATCTGTGCCTTGCTTGTAAGTCCCCATACGGTAGGAAATATAAGTGATTATAAAACTCCGTTTAACTTTGAATACTGTGTTGTGTTTCTTTTCTACTCAGCAAGCCCTGATGATTTGCAACGATTCTCATGTTCCCGACTAAAGGAGTAGCGGACTAACTTTCTGACGCCTGATGTACAACCGGGGGACGTTGCATAGTATAGTCAGAAGTAAACTAGAATATGCGTCTATTATATGGTCTCCTTGGCCCTTGTTACAAATCTTATGAAAGTAGTCTAGAAAGAATTTTAAAAAAGTCTCAAAGATATTTATATTTAAAAAAATATAATATACCACCACAAGTGACAACGCCCTACAAAGACCTACTTTAGGAATTCAATTAGGAAACTCTTAGTTTCTTTCCATTAGTGCACAATAGATATTATTATGTATCCCGTGTTTACCTTAATCTAACCCTTTTGTTCTACTTTACATACGCGTTACACCCGGATATGACTCATGGATGATTCATGCTGGAGTGCTAGCTTGAAATTAATGGTTTTCAATTAGTGCACAAAAGATACCATTGTGTATCCCGTTTTCGGTCTTTTCTAACCCCATTTATGCTTTTCTTATATCTGTTTCAGCCGGATATGAGTCACGGATGATTAATACAGACGTGGAGCTTGGTCTTAATGGTTTTCCATTAGTGCACGATAGATACTATTATGGAACCCGGTTCCGGGCTATTCTAACCCAAGGAACCCGGTTCCGGCCTATTCTAAGGCAGTTTATGCTTTTCTTATACGCGAGGATGAGTCAAGGCTGATTCATGCAGTCGTGGAAACTTGTAGTTAATGCGTTTTATTCACTAACGAGGAGACGGTTCCGGCCTATTCTAAGCCAATTTTGGGCGTCATCTGTGGTTTGCATTTGATGATGACGTCATTGAGCCGCCATTTTGGCGTCGGTGGTGAGTCATATTTGGTATAATTCAGGAGCTCGAAGGGACCTGGGTAGAGGCTAGAAAATATTAACCAATGAGAGAAAGTTTTAATAAATGAATCAACCAATCAGAGAAGAACAATGAATCTATAAATAATGAGCGGAAGACGAAGCGGATTTTACACTTCTCCAGCTGATATTATTAACTCATATTACAACTTTTGCGAGAGGGTAGTTTTCTTCGACGATTACCCATATTCTGATCCGACCTTATTTGTGAGACTGCTCACAATATACTGAATCAAATATGGGCGGGGGAACCTAATTTTTCAGTGGTTGGAGGAAGGGAGAGATATTTGAGGCTGTTTGCCATGCTAGGACGGGAGGTTTCCATTGATATCCCAACGCAGGTATACTCCTCGTCCTGATTCCAATCTCACTTTACTTCAAAGAAAGTTCCGAAAGATCAGTTTTTCCCCCCTAAGAACAACATGTCAGATCCACGTGGAGTCCAATAAATCGTCCCTTGAAACCTTTCCCACCAATAGCGTTCGTCCAAGAAATGACAGCTCTCGTCAATTCCACGTGGACTAAATGAGATGTTGCTAATTCAGTTTCTTTAGAGATTTTTGAACGCAAAGTTGCGGTTGCGTTATCTTTGCTAGGTTGTGTTATCGTATTGTGCTACTTTTTTATACAATATAAAGACCTTGGGAGCATAACCTGGCAGTGAATGAATGGATGTCTAAACATTGCAGGCAAAAGTGACAACATCGCTTTACAGAAAAACAGGTGGTGGCTCGAAACTAGATACGGTTCCGGTCAGCTTCCTCTGGGGTTGGGTCAAAGATGCCGAACTGCTACTACGTTCAGGAATTCAGCTATAGTCGGGTCCCCAATCTTTTGTCACTTCGATGTTCCAGTTCCTGATGGGAAGGGTTTTTTATGATGTTGTACCCGAAAGTCAAGTTGGGGTGATTATTTCTGCGGGAGGTAACGACAGGGATATCTATATCCCTTGGCGTCTCCTTTCATCGTTAAATGCGGACATTATCCAGCATTATGTTGCCAAAGTGCTCAATAGTAACGAGTCTTTCATTGTAGGGAATACCATTAAATGCACGGCGCATATTGTCGAACTGAGACGTGACAGGGGTAAATTGTGTCTCTACAGACAGTATGCACCCTTACTTACAGTGAATAATGCTAATCAAAGACAGCGGGCTATCACTGTAATTAATAACGATGATAATCTGTGCTTACCACGTGCATTTACACTTGGAAAGGCGAAAATTGACAAGGATACACAAAAGATCCGATCGTTTACACGATATGATTTTCAATGTAAAGAAGCCGCTATGCAGTTGTGTCGTGAAGCAGGAGTCAATCCTTCCAAAGGATATTCAGTGGAAGATATTGTGAAGTTTCAGAATAATCTTGGTCCAGAGTACCAGATTATTGTTTTTACAATGAAAGACGGGGAAAGGGACTACGAAGTGATTCGCTCTACTCCTATCGCCCCTAACGAACACTTTGACATAGTCAATTCAGTTCGGAACCTGCTTGTGAAAAATTACCACTGCCCCAAATGCCAAGTAGGCAGTGGCGTGGCGTGATTTTTTAAAAAGTGTTACCGGCTATCAGTACGACAATTATGCCTGCTAGACGTTATTACACCCCCCCTTCCCCCTTCGGTAAAGAAAACATGTCTTCGAGCTAGATATTTGTTCATTTCGTTCTTGTTTTTCAATCAACACAGTGATTTAGCCACAAACACTCCTAGAAAGAACTACCACTCATGAGACAGTTACCACGCGAATCCAATGAATAGTGGTCGACCCTTGTCAATTCTCCATCTGTCTCCGTTTCTTTGCAATGAGGTGCGAAGGGAAAGAAGAAGATCCACACTTTTCTCGGGTCAGTTTGACGTTTGTGTGGTGAGCACTGAGTAGACGACAGAACTCCGCTCCTTTGTGGAAGTGAAGCCCAGCTGTTCGTACTACTGTTGTTGCCAACTTAGTATTTTGGAGCAAGGTTTGTCCAAATCACGAATTACACCAAGGAACTATATTTTCGTCTATTACCTAACTGGTCTCAGTTGTAGTTCAATCCAGCCTTGGCTCTGCAGTCTACCTCTAGGTGCTTCACAGAAATGCTATTCCTATTTTAGGCGGCATTTAGCTCTTTTCTGCCAATCCGATGTGACAACACTGGCTGATCCGGTAGGTCTGAACGGCAACAGGGCCCCTTAACAGACATATGAATAACCCCATAGCACACTATGCCCCAAAGTCCTTATCCGCTCTTTCCTTGCATTGGCGCCCTCTTCTGCCTTGTTGCCTCTTCAGAGTAGCGGAACGGCCTCCCTCTTCGCTTCTGTCGGCTGCAGAAAAAATGTCCTAGGCAATATCTACTCGACGGCAACGGTGTTCATGAACGTATTTAACAATGTTGTCATTTTATTGAAACAACTTTTAATTCTTTACATTTTGCTGTTACCTGCGGTAACACCGGCTAAATGCACGCCACGCCTCTGCAAATAGGGTATAATAATAAAATCCAGCATACGGATTGTACATTGCATTGTTCCAAATGTGAGGGTAGCCACGGGGAAGAAAATACTAATTCTGTCCGGCGAAAATATGAAGCATGTAACCGTACGTTTCTGTCAGGAAAATGTTTCCAGAACCATTTGCGTACAGAAGGCCGTAAAACCAGTGTGTGTGAAACAGTGCACCAGTGCACTATCTGTTGTAAAGTAGTGAAAAAGGAAAAAGCGTAAATCAGAACATAAATGTGAAGAATTATTTTGCAAAAGCTGTAATGCGTTTGTCGACCCTACACACAAATGTTATATTCTCCCTGTCAAAGTAGAACCCATCACTAAATTTCGTTATATTTTTTATGATTTTGAATGTATGTTGGTTGAAGGGAGCACAGAAGCACGAAGTGAATCTGGCTGTTGCGAAGCAGGCTTGTCACGCGTGTAAAGACTCGGAAGCAGATTTCTGCGAAACGTGCCGCCCCCGGATGCATATTTTCCCCAACATTGAGGAATTTATGCATTATATTCTAACACCTAGGGAAGGGTTTGGGAAAATTGTGTGCATTGCACATAATGCGGGACGTTACGATACCCATTTTGTACTGAATTATTTGATCAATAAAGAAAATATTATGCCTTCAGTAATTATGAGAGGTCGTAATATTATTGAAATGAGCGTGGGCAAGAAAATCATTTTCCGTGATTCATTAAATTTCAAGTTAATGAAATTAAAAGACTTGCCTACAAGTCTGGGTCTCGAAGATGAACTGCGTAAAGGCGACTTTCCCTATCTTTTCTCTATGTCTGAGAACCAACATTATGTGGGCCCATACCCTCATATTTTCTTTTATGACGTGGATGCCAAGTCCACTAAAGAACGCGAAGAAATGCGCAAGTGGCATGAAGAAACTGTTCAGGCTGGGAAAATATTTGATTTCCAACAAGAGTTACTTGATTGATTGATTTGGTGTTTTAAGTCCACTTTATGCACAGTAAGGCTAATCGGGACTGGACCTACAGTTTAAAGTGGGATCCGAACCACTTGTGCCTCCACCGGGTATCGAACCCGGGACCCCTTGATTACAAGGCGAGGACGCTACCACTGCGCCATCGGGGAGGCCCTTAACAAGAGTTACGACAGTATTGTATTAGTGATGTGGAAATCCTTGCAGCTGCCTGTATTACATTTTGAAATTTAATTGAACATTTATCGGGAATTCAATGCTTTCTGAGATATCCCACACTTGCATCTTTAGCCTCATTGACATCCAGGGCTAAATTTCTGAAAGAAAAGATGCTTATCAAGATACCGCCGATGGGATTCCGGGACCAAGATAATTATTCATTAATTTCGTTTAAATGGTTAAAATGGTTAGAGTATACCAACAATATCGCATTGCGGCATTCTGGCAATCTCGGGGAAGCGAAAGCAGGCCGTTATAAAACCGTGTACAGTTTCCTGGGCTGCTACTTTCACGACTGGAAGTCATGTTTCCCTGAAAATAGGAATCAGCTCCTTAATGAAACAGGCGAAACATGAAATCAAATATACGATCGCACAGTAACAAGAAAAGCGTTACTGGAGCAAATGGGGTACACGGCAATTGAAAAATTGGAATGTGAGTTCCATGACGAAATCAAAACCAATGCGGAACTACGCAAATTTATTGGTGAGAACTGCTACTCCCTTGACAACCCTCTTATCCCGAAACAGGCCGTCAATGGCGGTCGTACAGAACTTTTCAGGGCCCTATACGAACGCCAAGATGGAGAAAATTGTATGAAAATTTTAGATGTTGTTTCCCTGTACCGGGCCATGATGAAATAGCGAAAGATGCCTACGGGAAAACCTGTTATTTACTCCTCAGAGTTACCCCCACTGGAGAACGTATTCGGGGTAGTAAATTGCGATGTTCTCCCGCCTAAAGACTTGTACTTACCCGTGCTTGGCATGTCATGCAATAGCAAGTTAATGTTTGCTCTCTGCCATGCATATGCACAAAGTGAGAGTCAGGAAGAGTGCCCTCACACAGAAAAACAAAGATACTTACATGGCACATGGGTATCAGTAGAACTCAAGTTGGCTGTAGAGAAAGGGTTCAAAATACTCAAAATTTATGAAGTATGGTATTTGGCTGTAGAGAAAGAGTACAATATACTCAAAATTTATGAAGAATGGGATTTTCTTTTTGCACAAGAAACAGATAATGTGTTCAGAGAACACGTAGATACCTTTCTTAGACTAAAACAACAGTCCTCAGGATATCCTTCCACTTGCAGTACAGAACAAGACAAAGACAAGTTATTTCGAACATGAGGGTATTCAGCTTGTCAAGTCAGAAATTGGATACAATGCTAGGCTGCGTTACATATCCAAAATACTCCTTAACAGCCTCTAGGGGAAGTTCGGGGAAACCATTTTAAAAACTAAGTCAGTTTATGTCAATACAGAAAAGAAATTCCATGATATTCTAATCAATCCACAATTTGAGATTAAATATGTTGTCCCTATTTCTAAAAATGCTTGCTTGTAAACTTTGTAGACTTGGAAACGGCCAATTCGCCGCTACTATTATCAAATGTCCTTGTCTCAGCATTTATCACTGCTTATGGAAGAATGCATTATATTCATTCATGGATCAAGTAAAAGAATCCATTACGTGGACACTGACTCTGTATTCTATGTTGAAAAGCAGAGTGAAAACGTGTTACCTACAGGTTCCTTTCTCGATGAACTGACCGATGAGATTAAAGACCCGTATGAAATCTCATGTTTTCTTGGTGGTGGACCCAAGAATTATGCATATAAAATGGAAAACAAATATGATGCAAACGATGAGGAACATGTCATTAAAGTGCGTGGTATTACCATGAACTACAGGACACAATTGCAAATTAATTTTGACTATTTCAAGCAACTTGTTAAAGAAGAAATTGAAAAGAGACTGGTCGAAAACCCTCGAAAAATTAAACGTAAAGCTAATTTCGACGTAGTCTCTGAAAAGGAACAAAAAACTCATCAAGCAATTCACACGAAACGTCGAAAATTGGGGAACTACGTCTCCTTACCGTATGGGATGTAAATACTTCAAACACTGAAATATTATACTCTGACAGAAGGTTGTGGGTTATCTGACTTCGAAATTTTCAAACTCATGCATAAAGTGGCTCTAGGAATCACCAAGCCTCAATGCTGAATGCATTATATCAAAAACATGCAAGAACAAGAATACTCTACCTCATACATTTAGGAAATTTTGCCTGCTTCTAAATAACAAAATACTAAAGAAACTCTAAAGCAAACGACTTTTCCTATGTATTGTGCATAACCTGTTCTGTATATCTTTATTTTTACCAACCATTGAAACTGATGTCACGGGGGTCTTAATTCGGGACAGTAAATTGATAATAACCGTGACGTATATTTTGATTATAGCTAATAAGACTTCAGTGGAGTGAGTGTCAGCCATAAAGTCGGATCACAATATGAGAGCCGTTATTGATTTTATAAGATTTCGAGATAATCATGGGAAATATACTGCTGGACAAAAAAAAACGGACACTTGCATTTTTTGTGATAACGCAATGGGTCGATAAAAGCTCTGGTACAAGGGCTAACTAAATGTTGCAGAAACTGAATTAAGTACGAATGCATAAACAAAGTCCGAGCCTATGAATGGTGCGTATGGTACTACATGATATGCCGAACATTCTGTAATATACCTGCGAACTGTTATTGCAATTCAGATGTCAAATATTAAAGTGTCCGGTTTTCATTGCCCAGCAGTATATATTCCAAAAGAAATAGCTGTTGTGGATCCAGATTCTAATTGTTTGCAATCATGGGTTTTAAAACCACCGTGCGCATGGGAAGATCTTGATATCAGAATACAAAATGACAAGTTATGGGAAACTCAACGGCCTCTCTTGGCTGGGAAGTGAATTTTTCCAATATGTCAACTATTTTATCCCGCTGTACCGAAAACCTCAGCCATTTATTCCTTTGGCGCAGAAAAGTGCCATTTCCTTTATACCTTACTTCACTGCACTGTGATGAACTTGGAGCAGCTTGGATGCCCTAAATGAGCTCTACTAAGTTTCCCTGCATATAGCTGCTGTGAGAAGAAGCACCGCCTGAGAAAAATAGCTTGTGCTCTGAGAAACGCTCACTTGTACGGACAGTTTCTACACCACTACAGTTTCATTCAGCACGTTGTTCCTGTTTGTGCATCAACCCAAGGAGAGAATAATTCGACATCAGACTACAAAGAAGGCAGCATCTCATCGTCAGACGAGAACTTATATTCATTGAATTCGGCTGCAAAATGGATACCATAAGCATTGCCATGACAGTACATCAAGTGAGTGTTCTATCTGAAAGCTTCGTTGGACTGGTACAGACAATATGTTACCGAAAGATATCAAGTTTCCCTGATTATCAATACAGTTCGTGATTCGGGGTCTAGAATATATTGGACTGGACTGTACATTGACCCGACTTGCCACGGAACATACTTTAACAGTTTTTCGTGAAAACCCAAGTGTTTTTTTTAAACTGAACTGTATGTGTATAACCAGAATAGTTATTCCTTGTCCAATGTGTGGCAGGAAGCAAACTATGGCATACTATCTATCTTTCTTTGGGAAAGATTTGAAAAAGAATGGTCGTATAGTGAGAGAAAAAATTACAAATGTGTTTTCTTGACTGTTTCGCAGTGTGGATGCTGTGAGAGCCTAATCAATGATCAGTGTCTCGTAGAAGCTGGGGATTTACTAGCCTCAGTGTACTTGGGTAAAATGTGAACATGGATATCAGAATTTTGAGTCAACAGTGAAACAGAAAAACAGGCAGACTGGATATCACCATTGTTATGAAATTATATTTGAGATAAAAACCCGTTAGTATAACGGTACTTTGTAGTAGAATAGTATTCTCTGATATGTAACAAATGAAAAAAATGTATTACATACTTTGTAGTAGATTAGTTTGTGAAAATAAAAATTTTGTGTGTAGAAACCATTTGTTTCATTTAAAAAAATGCTATTGAGTTACTAAAAAAGGTATTTAAAAACGAAATAAACCACCACAAATACAGTATTAAAAATATAGTTACAATTTTCATTGGAAAAGATGACATCTTAGGCCTCTATCTGTACGCTCTTCACACCACACTCCAAAGTAACAATTTGGTATCAGATTACGAGAGGGAGCAACTTTATACCCCGAAATAACATGAAGTAGCTTATAAAAAAATCCAGCTTTCATTTTACCCGGTAACTTTGCTATTCAGTCTTACAGTCGATTCGTAGCCCTCCCGGATACATAACTTATTTCTTGCTATTTATAGATTGTGAGATATGTGGCATGCCTCCTTCAAGTAAAACTATCTATATTCGGTAAACAATTATAGATGTTTTTCACAGAAGTCTCGACTATCAGTGGGCGCGTGCAACTTTCCAAAATAAAATATTGGCGACACGCGCAAACCACTACAAATTAAACCACCATTCAAAAATCATAACAGAGTCAGGGCGTAATGCCCTTTAGATGAGAGAGGAAAAAAACCTTTTAGCAATGACTGCAAGAACTAACAATAGAGGCTCACCCCACGGGTGGGCGACTGGTGGGAAAATTTCCCCCTGGGTACGGTTGTGTGTGTATGTGTGTGTCAGTCTCTCTTTGCTCCCCGCAAAACGTTTGTCCCACACTTGTTAAGGGAGTTTTGTGAACCGTGTCTTCTATGCTTTTGGAGTAATGATTATTAATATCAACCTTATATTTTCCTTTCATACACATAAAACGTTTATACTATTGATCATTTGGATATTTCTTAACATAACCAACTTTTCACGTGTAGACCGTGTGCCCGGATAGCTTAGTTGGTATAGCATTAGGCTTTTAACCAGGGTTCGAGCCCCTGTCTGGGCTGTTACAATTTTTAAAAAGGCTACTACGATAGGAAAATCTGCTTTTGCAATTCTCAAAAGTATGTACAATCAGATTTCTTGCCACATTTAGCTCCTGATATACCAAAAATCGAAGTCTAGTTAGTGTTGGGTAGTAAGTGCTTCTGGCGCATGTAGCTATTTGAAATATCAAATTATGATTATACAGGGAGGTTATTTCAGTCGTTTACCGCCAGAGCGTCGGCCGCTCAGCGGCCCCTTCATGCAACAGGTCCCGGCAAATTGCGTTACAGGAAGTCCGTAACAGAAACAGCTTGTTTTGTAATGTTTCCACTTTTCACAATTACAGTTACAATTACAATTGGAATAAGCACGTACCTTGTCGCAAGGATGCTGGAAAAGGTGTCCTCCCAAATACAAATATTTCTGGCACCTTATTTGTGACATCTAATCTTAGATTAGACATCGCTACTTTATCCTCAGTTGACAGAAAGGGAAGACAGCATCCCGGCCCATAAAGCAAACCGAAAGCGTAAAATGATATTTAAAAGTAATAATAATGATGATCATTAACCTCCTGTGTTATAAAGAGATGTTGAAAATGACCTCCTTCAACAGAAATACAACACGTTTCTTAGGTTCAAGAGATCCTGTCTCTCGTAATTGCCTGACCACTTTTCTGCAAGAGTTCGTTTTCACGTAATTATCGTACATAAAAACTATTTCTTCAAGGCTATATTTGTTTAGTGGAATAACTAATGAATGAATAACAATTAGCACACGATAAAGCACTAGCACTGAATAGCACACGAACTCAATAACACAGTATAAACAACACGCATACTGATAAACGCAAACAGAAGTAAACATGATCGTAGACTCACTACGTCTGGTAGCCGACAGTGTTGCTAACAATTTTCCGGCAATGTCCCTACAGACGTAGTCAAAATCTCCCTACAACTGACCAAATGTCCCTACGCCAATTAAAGCGACCAAAAAGCAATACCTCATGAGCATGGAAAACAGTAGATAAAATATACACATTTATTTACCAAATCTTTCTGCTCGGTGCTTCCACAATGAATGAAGGAGCGAATTTACAATACAGGACCCCTCCCCGATTTTTGTAATATTTCGCATACTCACTAATTGAGGCCTCCTAATCACGAATTTGAAGTTAAAATTTGGGGGTCACCTGTAGAAATTGCAAAATAAGTGAAATTGAGTGGTCACCGATCGGCACGATTGCTCATTATTTACCGGAAGATTTTGTGTTTCCCATACTTAAAAAACGAAATATACATTCCTGAAATTATTACGACCCCAAATTTTAACTATGTTTGCCTATCCTAATCTAACCTAACCTTACCGTGAATGGTTCGTAAGGCGATCAGTCAATGGTTTGTGGGGCTACCCGTGCATGGTTTTTCGACCCCAAATTTTAATTATGTTTGCCTTGCCTAACCTAACTTAACCTAACCTTACCGAGAATGGTCAGTGGGGCTATCCGTGAATGGTTTTGGGCTAATTGTGATTACGAACCGATAGAAAAATCTTATTTTCGTAGCAATTTAACGGCAAACGTTCATCATCGAAGACACCATTTTCGTATCATGCAATTTTACGATCGATGCACTGTTGCCAAACTTACCTGTAATCAAATCAGTCCACATTCCACATGTTCTTCTACATCGTGATTGTCACTGTCACATGTAAGCACCTTCTTTGGGCAATATACCGAAATCCATAAGTTTATTAATTAGCCCACGGCAATCCTTCTGCACACTCCACCTAAAAATCTGTACAACATTAACAAGTTTTTTACTGTTCTCTTTCGCCATTCTTACACGATCCTTGCTCTCCAAGTATGAAATCAACAGTGTGGCAACGCTGTAGACAGCGTAACTAATTGCGAACGTTAATTTTTCATATCAACAAATATAGCTACCAAACTTGTGTACGGAGAATCATTGCGAGAATTGAAAAGCTTATTTTACAATTTCTACACGTTAATGAACAATTTTTTTCACCTCACCCCAACATGTAAACTTGAGATAAATCATCACGACTAATTATTTCGTGAGTATAAGACGTAGCATAGACATTACAGAATGGTCCGGTATTGTAAATTCTTGCCTTAATGAATAATAGGGGTGTGAAGGACAGAATTTTTTGGGTCGGGACGGGATCGGGACGGGAATTTATTTAAATCCCGACATTCGGGATGGGAAAAATTTGCAATTTGCCGACTAAGTCGGGAAATTTTCGGGACTGGAAATGTTCGAAATTTCCCGAAGCTCTGGAAATCTCGAATTCTACACGTCATTTTTACTTTAAGTGATTGTTTTTGCATTTCTAGAAAAAAAACTTACAATTTCCGATAAGTTCCAGAAACTTACAATGCAGAAAACGTCGAGAATTAACGACTTTTAAAAGTGACCATTCGGTATTTCCCGACTGCTCGGGATCCCGAAAAGTCGGGAAGTCATTTCCCGAAGTCGGGATCGGAACAGGAAATTTTTTCCCGATCCCGGTCCCGACTTTTCGGGATCCCACACACCCCTAATGAATAACGTTGAGTCATTTACTGTTGATTATGTTATTTGAAGTAATACATGCTGCTGCTGTGAAGAGATAGATGTTGGTTGGTGATGCTGCATTTCCTGCAGTCTTGAACAATTCTGGTCCCATTTTATTTCTCTTTTTTGTTTTTGTATCACTTAACATTGCAAATATTCTTTCCGTTTCCGCGTTAGAATGTGGCAATGTTAGCACTATTTTCGCGAGAGTGGAAATGTTTTAAAAAAACAACTTGCCTTGAAAGTTCTTGGTAATCGATAACATGTTCCAAAATTCTGATGGAGATTTGTTAGTTAGTTATTTTTTCTCCTCCTCGCTAAAGTATCCAGATATACTAATCCATTCATTCCAAACCGAGCACGAAGAAAGTGCAACTGACTGGCGAGTAAGCTTTGCACATTTTCACAATAAAATGTTATTTTCCAAGATTGAAAAAGTCCCTACGTTTTCCCTCATTTGGCAAATCTGTCCCTACATCCCTACGCGGGCGAAATATAGTGAAAAGTCCCTATGCGTAGGGACATGTCCCTACGCTTGGCTTCACTGCCGACAGGTGTCGCATTCGTGCAGTCCTCTCGCGGCTGACAACTACCCCGATAAGCTGCCGGCGCTCTCGCGACAACTGAGGATAAAGTAGCGATGTCTAATCTAAGATTAGATGACAGAAATAAGGTGCCAGAAATATTTGTATTTGGGAGGACACCTTTTCCAGCATCCTTGTGACAAGGTACGTGCTTATTCCAATTGTAATTGTAACTGTAATTGTGAAAAGTGGAAACATTACAAAACAAGCTGTTTCTGTTACGGACTTCCTGTAACGCAATTTGCTGGGACCTGTTGCATGAAGGGGCCGCTGAGCGGCCGACGCTCTGGCGGTAAACGACTGAAATAACCTCCCTGTATAAAAGCCAAAGTGATTCGTTTTCTTTCGTAGGAACCAAGTATTGTCGAAAAGTTCTCTCTTACCACGAAACCCTCATGGAAGAATTCCAGCAGCGGCTAAATCGTAATGACTATGTGACTTTCGCTTTTTGGTAGACTACTTTTCATGTATATAAATCTGATATATTCTTGAATTGATTATTAAATCAAATAAACTTTTAAAAAATACATCAATTGTTTCATTTGAATCCAGAATGAATATGTAAACTAAAGAACAGTTACAAGTCAGCATTATTTCTCGAAGTAAGAGGTTCTTGCAGGCCAATGAAGCTCTGGCGTGTGGTCCTATGCCTCCTACAATCCTCAGTAAGATTCGTGTGATTAACCAAAAAAACATGCTAAGAGTCCCCTTTACACCCTGAGGTTTAATCTTCAATAAGTGGATTTTAGTCCTCTGTGGTATATAGTGATTGTAGTAAAAATAAGCCTCGTATGATATAACAGATACGCCCTGAAATTAAGTCAAACACTCAAGAAAACCAGTGATACTTTAAAAATGCCTATAAGGCTAAATAACAACATAGAAAACAATTATTTTTCACAAATCTTTTATTATTTGCACTAAAATACATTACATATTGGTAATTTTAGTATTGTACCAAGATACAAGTCTTTGTACATTTCTGAATGCACAACCTTGTTCAGATGGAGGCGAAGTATCAGAATGATACTTGCACAAACCTCCTTGAAACATATACAAATTTCTAAGCGAAGGACAGTTTGCACTTTGCAAATCTACAATACTATAAAGGCCGAGTCTGCTGCCACGCACGTATCAGCAGTAAGAATAAGCGTCAAATTTGCTCCTACCACGTAATTCGTCTGCTAAAAGGATGTTACAAATCTTAAGAACAGACGAAGACGAGAAAAATGCAAGTTTATGATTAGTGGGAATGAATGTACAGGTAATTTAGAACCTTTTTCTTTAGAAAGCATTTAGCGATATTATTTTAATGCTAACAGAACATAACCTAACTACGAGAGCATTTAGGTTTATTATTAGAAGAATGCTAAGGGACCTAATCCTAAAACATTTTTGTGAAAGTAATCGCTACAATTTCACAGTATGTGTTACAGATGTAATTGCATACATAGCATTATGAAATCACGATAAAACAAAGACCGAGTGTGCTGCCACGCGCATCTCTTTTAAGGTTCAAGCAGAAAAAGAACGTGGCAGCAGACACTGCCATAAATATTGAACAAATCTTTGAGTAGTTTGGATTTTCCACGTTGGAAGCGGCCCCGGCGCCCACCCAGCGTCGAATGACATGGGTACCTGGGGGTAAAGGCGGTCAGGGGCGTGATGCTGATCACATCACCCACACTCACGACCTGATCAAGAAAGTGTGAGGCGTTACCCCCACTATACGCCTTTATGGCGTGGTGCTAAGCACAGGGGAACACTTTACATTTTACCTTTATTCTTCTTTTTTTTACCTTACAATAGAAAGTTGCATCTTGACAGTTCAAATTTCTAATTACACTACGAACATAGTACACTTCACATCTCAGAGGAGTATCTTACGATAATGCATGAATATTTTCTTTCACCCATTAGGATTCATTATTGTCTTTGAAATATTCTGGCACACTTACAAGAGCATAATACAAAGTATCCAAATTTGTAGAACTAACAAATTTGTAAAACTACCATATCTCACGCAACATAAATTTATTATTGTACATGAAACCTTGCGCATCAATAATATATTCCACCATTTTCACTTTAGATATTTACAAATATTGTTTGTTAACCCTGGGAAAGCTCCGCTTCACGTATAGGCGGTAGTAGAATTGGAATTAGATAAGAGCTAACAATAGACCTTTTAATTGAAAAAAATGGTGAACTGTCTTAAAAAAAATTATCCATGTTAATTTTGAAGGTTTGCATCAAAATATTTCATGGCTGGAGAAGTGCATGGCCCCCTTGCCCCCCCCCCCCTGGGTACCGGCCTGAAAAGAGCTATTGAAATAATAAAACCGAAAATTTGATTAAATTTCTATTGCTAGGTTCATGTCCATCTAAACTACCTACAAGTTTCTTGTGTAACATGTTCTGCAACTGAACACCAAGCCAAGATAAACAGCAGCTGTTTTTCGCTTAAGTTTTCATGGTAGTGCTGATATTTTACATGCGTTCTATCTCTTTTGAGGGTATGGCAGTGTGAAAGAAGAAAATGCAATTGAAAAATATATAGTACATAGTTCAATTACTTTTTCTTTGAGGGGGATAAACATCCCTGGCAGGGATGCTAACCTCAAAAGAAACATGCGCGTGGCAGCAGACTCGGTCTTTGTTTTATCATGCTATATATGCAATTACGTCTGTAACACATTCTGTGAAGTTTTAGAGATTACTTACACATTTTTTTTTTAAGATTAGGTCCCTTAGCATTTTTCTAATAATAAACCTAAATGCTCTCGTAGTTAGGTTAGGTTCTGTATAGCATTAACATAATATCGCTAAATGCTTTCTAATTGCATTTTTCTCGTCTTCGTCTGTTCTTAAGATTTGTAACATCCTCTTAGCAGACGAATTACGTGACAGGAGGAAATTTGACTCTTATTCTTACTGGTGACACGCGCGTGGCAGCAGACTCGACCTAAAAAAATATTTTGTCGGGGACAAAATATGTTCGGGAAGGGGGGTGCCCGGCATCAACCTCTTTAATTCGCACACTGCTCAGATGAGCTCCTCTCCTTCACGCCAACAACCAGGGTTGGCAAAATTTGAGTTTTTTTAAAAAAAAGAACAAAACGAACGTTTTTTTTAAATGTTTATGTTGTTTTAAACACAGTTTTAAACATGAGTTTTAAAAAAACATGTTTTGAACAAAAGAAAGTCAACCTTTTCCCAGTAAATTATAGTTAAAGTCGTTAAAGAAAATAATATTCATTGTTATGAGTACAGTGGCGGCAAGGACAGTTTATTTACCTTTGGAGATAAGGTTTACCATACTGCAGGGTAGGAGTTTGCGGGAAATCTTCGGGACGGGATATGTTCGAAATTTTCCAAAGCTCTTGAAATCTCGAATTCTACACGTAATTTCCATCTTAAGTCTTGTTTTTGCACTTCTGGTACAAATACTAACAATTTCCTCTAAGTTTCAGACATTTACAATGCAGAAAACGTCGAGAGTTGACGACTTTTTAAAATGACCATTCGGCATTTCCCGACTGCTTGGGATCCCGAAAAGTCGGGAAGTCATTTCCCGAAGTCGGGATCGGGACGGGAATTTTTTTTCCCGATTCCGGTCCCGACTTTTCGAGATCCCGCACACCTCTACTGCAGGAACAAAAGTTGGGGGTAATAACCCCCCCCCTTTTTCCGGCACTGCTGAAGTAGGTTAGGATTCATATTCATCTAAATTTCAAAAATATAAATATTATAGAATTACTATCCTCTTCCTGGAAAAATCAGGGTGAAATATTTCCTGCTGCCTGAACAGTTTATATAGCAGAAAACAATATGAAGTGTCATAATAGATTCTCCAGATCAATTTATCTTTCCAAGTACAAAATTATTTTTCCAAAAGTAAGCATCTGAGCCTCATTCAGTTATACAAACCAATGAATCGTATCGCAAGAGAAAAAAATATCACGTCATGCTGAAAATCACGCATTGTGTATTCAGATATTAGTTTCCAGCTTCCACCAGTCTCAAATTTATAGGACGGTACGAAACAAAGAACTGAGAAGTTTCGAATTCTACAGTAAAGCACGGGTCTTTCTTGTCGCACAACAGTTTTGCTTCCTTGTGCATACATAGGTAGCCTGCCTAACCTAACAAAGTAGCAGGCCCGTAGCTAGAGGGGGCAGGGGGGGGGCAACTGCCACCCCCGTGAGAGCCTGTTCTGCCCCCCCTTCCTGTGAAAAATACAGAACACATTCCTACCTACAATTCTCACTACTCTTTACAATTATATCCTGTATTACTTTAGCAACATAACAAAGACATTTATTGATTTTGTGATTTATGAAGGTGTGTGGGATTCCGTATAAAGTATCAGTATTGGGGGAAAAAATTACCTTCCAGATTCAGACTTCGGGAAATGATTTCGCAATTTTCAGTATCTAGAACAGTTGACATTTTGAGTAGTCTTGTATTAAAGGTGCCTAATGTGTTTGGATGTTTTGCTTCGATGTGTTGCTATGAAGATTGAACTGCATAATTTTTTGTTTCCCAAGTCTACCTTTTGGTAATAGCGATTCATGTGATAGAGAGAGGGAGTGGAATTTTTTTTATTTCGCGTTGCGGTTCTGCCACATCTAGCTAATCGTGACAATGAGTGATGACGTGGAATTGATGAAGAAACACTCACAAACAGTACTGCAACCACAGGGGGGAAGGGGCATTGCCCCCCAAACATGACTAGCGGAATCTAAGGATAGCAGGACAAATGGATACTCAAGATGGGATTAGTTTTCAAGTGTTTCTTTCATTTTCTAAGGGCACTTGCAAGAGGCACAGAAGGGCAATTGCCCCTCGATTTCAAATTTTATACAAATAAAAGTATATTTCGTAAAATTTTCTTGCTCGCTTTGCTCGCAAATCCGAAGCGCGAACATTCTAGAGATAATTTGGCGGATGAATTGATCATGTAATGTATTTAGATAATATATATATATATATATATATATATACTAAAGAAACTTTGAATACGTACACAATTTAGCGTTAACATGTTGCACATGTATTTTCTTGTTTTACGTCGCTCCATGTTGCATATGTGTAAAATATATGTTGTACATGAAAGTTATACGTGTCATATGTACAAAAAAATATGCATATTCTGTCTTTCAAATATACAGTTTGTGGGCTTGTTTTCCATTATTAGCTAATATGAAATTGAACGTGTTGAAAAATTATTTCAAATCATTTGTTCAAACACAAATGCTTTAGCACCGACTTCTACCCCCTTTTGCATGATTTACGACGATAATAACGACTTTTAATGCTACTATTATTACCACCACTATTATTATTATTATTGGCACGTTTGCCCTGGTACTGCCCCCCCACTCTCCAGACAAGAATTCGTGGTTGCGCCTCTGCTCACAAAGAACACTCATGCCCAGGCTCGAACCTGGAAGCCTTGGCTTTTTTAGTGTGTTATGTAACCATCCCACCATGGAGGTCGGCTAGTGAAAAATATAGGACAGCTTACTGGCTCAAATTTTTATCAAACACGATGAAAATGTGATAGTGTCTCTCACATTTATTATTTCGGTTAGAAAGCAAAAAAAATGTGTAGTTTGATATGGGTTACACTTAAGCATCTTATGGAGTGTAAATATCAATTTCAAATCTTATGAGCCGGCTCCCATGGCGGAGTGGTTAGCACATCGCGCTACGACGCCAGGGGTCTCGGGTTCGAATCCTGGCCTGGGCATGGATGTTTGTGAGTGTCCATTCATAATGTCATCATATCATCACTAATCCCCATCTTCGCAAATTAGCCAAAAGTGGCACAAAAGGCGAAGTAAAATAAAGCAAGTCAATCAATCAATCAATCAAATCTTATGAATCATTTCTCTATGCAAACACATCAAATATGATAAGCAACATAGGTGTGTGTTATGATATCCATTTTATAAAGGAAAAGTTAAGTTTTAACCCTAACTGTTTGCATGATATCGTTTCCATAGCATGTTATACAGAAGATTCCCTGACATTCGCTACGAGACTCGGCGGCAAGCGGCCCGGCATCAGCGCTTGTCTTTCCCGGTGAACGGGTCCGCGACAGTCGCTTATATTAAACCTCGTAAAAAAAGTTTAGAGTAACAGGGTCAGTTCTGAATAAAAAATAAAGTATACAAAGACAATCCGCACACCATCCGTGAGTTAAAAGAGAGTATTGTACGAAAAATGGGAGAATTACAGTAGACAAACTTGCACGTGTAAATGCCAATTTCCTTCGGAGATGCCAGGATTGTGTTGCAGCAGAGGGACATCATTTTCAACACATTCTGTAGTCAAGGTTAGTACACAATATGGAAACTGTAATTTTAATAGCCGACTCTAGCGACTGTCGCTGACCCGTTCACCGGGAAAGACAAACGCTGATGCCGGTCAGCTTTCCGCCGAGTCTCGTGGCGAATGTCAGAGAATGCTCTGTATATTACTCTAAGAATTTTAAATGGCAGTAAAGATAAATGACATTTGCAACTGTGAAGCTATCAATGAATCGCATACATTAAGGACAGAAGATGTCATATTTCGATTGCTTGTAACATCGAGAGAAGAATTAGACGAGCAAATAGTGACTGAGAAAAGTTGCTTGCCTTGATGTCCTGTAAACACTGTGAAAGTTGTCGGTGTTCATCAGGCGGCACCCTATGAATATAAGTTCAAGAAAATGACAAGTAGATAAAAGCTGCAGTCAAATAAATACGATTGAAAATTTCTCATATTATATTCTATGTATTTTCTTATATTTATTATATTACATTGTGTCTGTAGCAGACGTTGTCTGTTAAAGTACCGCAGGCACAACCTAATTTTTTGAAAAATAATTATGTCAACTCTTCTGCTATGGAGTGGATTCTTCTAATTTTATTCATATATCTTTCGCCATTCTGTGACTGGCAGAAATCAGTATCAGCATAAAAAAAACTGATATTTGGGGTTTATACGCTTCTCAAAAAGCGGTGGCGATAAGCGGCCTAGAGACCTTGTGTCGCGGAAATGGGGTAAGGCGAAGGAGGCCCCTTATATCTTTCGGTTTCATACCATAGTCATTAAGGAAGGTATTTTTCATAATGTAAAGAAGATACAACATTTCCGTCTATAAAACTTGATATGAAATATTAATGATGACACTGTAATCAAAGAAGTCATTGATCAATCAAGAGATTCCTATTTTTTTGTCGGGTGTCAAACACAGTATTTCAACAATACAATATTTTGCAAAATGGTTAACGTAACCAGTAGGCAAACATTGTCTGTAGTGATGCAAGAGTCTTACATTTGAAGCAAATAGAATCAATCCGTGGTGGAGTAAGGGACTCTTGTTTTAATGTACTAGTAAGTAGGGCTACAAAAAATGTATTACAAATTTTACACAATTCATCAAAGTGTAGATAATATGTAACCATTATTATTTAATAAACTCGATTTTTCTTGCATAACACAACTAAATGGTGTTGTTGGATTCTCGTTAGATTCCTTTGTGCGAAAAAATCTTGCATACTGGAAACTATAGAGGGAAACATTATGAAGCACGATTTTTAAAGGACTTCAATTCTGCAGAGAAGCCCAAAGCTGTTGGTACATATTAATCGTCTATTAACACTATTGACCTGTAAATATAAAGTAGATACAGTCCAGATTAGCCTATTTATGTTAAATTTTATTTTTGTATTCTTTGGTAGTCCGATAGGTCAATATCGAAGATGTTGCTCGAACCTTTTTTGTTCGTTGGAGTTTCGACATATCACTCCTTTCCTGTTACTTATCACTTTTGGAGGAGGGGGGCAACTGCCCCTCTGTACCTTACTATATCTGCCAATACAACACAATATATTACAAATTTGCCCCCTCTAGGATTGACTTCGCCCCCCTTACAAAGAATTTCTGGCTAGGGGCCTGCAAAGTAACCTTCTCTTTTGACGCCAGAACATAAGGTTGCTCAAGTGTTGTGCGATAAGTGAAACTGTAAGGCACGGATTAATTGACACAGATTCAATGTAAAGACGGTGTTGCCAAATAAAAAAATAATCACAGACTAGAAAATATCAAGTACCAAAATGTGTTTTAAACACTTCTAAAAAAAATGGTTAAAACACATTGTTTTAAACGTATAAAACATTTGTAAACAACAAAGCCGTGTGTCTTAAACGTTTAAAACAAAGTATTTTAAACACTTTTGTTTTAAACATGCCAACCCTGCCAACAACACATAAATCCACGAAGAGTGGAAGCTTATATGAATGCTATAAAACTATGAGGAATATTAACAATTTAGTTGACGCTCGCTAAGACAAAAAACGAAAAAAAAAACCGAACCGAAAGGGCCCGTTAGTCCGTTACCATTTGTGACGAGAAGGAACAGGAAGGTTCCTGATATTCACGAACCGAAACGCCGTTCCGGTCCGCTCCGGTCCTAGCTCTTTTATGCAGATCCAGTTTGGCAACACTGAACGTCGAACGATCATCTGTTCCTTTATGCCGGTGGTTAGGCTTACACACATTTTACGTTGTAAACAGTGAAAGAATACAGGATTAAATTATGTTTAGTTGTACTAAGAAGTCGATTTTTGTCGATATAACAAGACGTAAAGCCCGCATCACACGGAACTGGATTTCCAGTAGGTATACCCTAGTTGGCGCTGGACTGGCTACCAATTCGCTAGTTTTCGCCTCACACGATATTTATCAGCGTACTTGTTGATAGACTTTTGTTCCCATACGAGGGAAGTTGTAATGGCGGCCGCGTGAGAAGTAAACAATGTAATTATCACTTCACCTTTTTAAAAGCCGATAACTATTCAACCGAGAGGAATAACGTTTCGTATAAAACGTTATTAGGTACAAAACAAAGGCGCTGCTTAAATACATACTTTACAACGTTTACTGTACACGTATGGAAGAATAGTTGTTTCAAATGTAAACACCGTGCACTCAGCATAGATGGTGTAACTCAACGCGCCTTTCATGTTGTATACGTTATACATTGCTGGAGTAACACTCGGAAACCACAGACAAAAGCGCTCCTTTGCAGACTCACAGATTATCTTCACATGGCGAAACTTTGCTCTGATTGTCTGTTCCACAGAATCCAGTCGAGGAAAGTAAAGCCCCTATCACACGGAACTGGATTTCTAGTACGAATGCCCTAGTTGGCGCTGAACTGACTTTCTAGGTAGAAATCAGGGCCGCCTGGCTGACTGCTTGACTGGTTTTGAGGAATAGGACATGTTCTAATTGCTACTAACTTTCTTCGACTAGATTCTGTGCAACAGCCAATCAGAGCAAAGTTTGGCCATGTGAAGATAATCTGTGAGTTTGCAAAGTAGCTTTTTTTGTCGGTAGTGTCTGCTGCCACGTTCTTTTTCTGCTAGAACCTCAAAAAAGATGCGCGTGGCAGTAGACTCGGTCTTTGTTTTATCGTGATTTCATCATGCTATGTATGCAATTACGTCTGTAACACATACTGTAAAGTTGTAGCGATTACTTTCACAAAAATGTTTTAAGATTAGGTCCCTCAGCATTCTTCTAATAATAAACCTAAATGCTCTCCTAGTTAGGTTAAGTTCTATTAGCATTAAAATAACATCGTTAAATGCTTTCTAAAGAAAAAGGTTCTAAATTACCTGTACATTCATTCCCACTAACCATAAACTTGCATTTCTCTCGTCTTAATCTGTTCTTAGAGTTGACGAGCTGTATCTTTGCGGGTGAACCCTGTCCAAGCCTGGCTGCGCAGTAGCAAGGGGGAGGAGCTACCGGCTGCGCGTCATTTCCTTTGCGTTCTGTCCTTGCTGTCCACCACCCAAATGGCGAGTAGGTGGCAACTACATAAACTTCTCTCTCTCACACTCTGGCGGAGTAGCCAAGGCCACCCGCAAAGATACAGCTCGTCAACTCTAAGATTTGTAACATCCTCTTAGCAGACGAATTACGTGGCAGCAGCAAATTTGATGCTAACAGAAAGTCAGTTCATCGCCAACTAAGCCCCGCGACAGGTTAAGTTTGCAGCAGATTTTATGTATTAAACCACGCGAGAATGGCGCTCAGCACTCCCATGCAAGTCTTGCCTCAACTGCAGAGCTGTTCATATCACAGACAGTGAGAAAATCGGCAGTATTGCAGCAGGACTACATTCTGTGTGCACGTTTGGGTCTATTATATGCGAAAAGTTGCTGCAAACTTATCCTGTCGCGGGGCTTAGGGCATTCTAACTAGAAATCCAGTTCCGTGTGATAGGGGCTTTATTCTTACTGCTGACACGTGCGTGGCAGCAGACTCGGCCTTTTTTGTCTGTGGTTTCCGAGTGCATACAGCACGAAAGGCATGTCGAGTTACACCGTCTATGGTAAGTGTACGGCAGGCACGTATCCATAGGGGGCTTAGGGGGCTCGAGCCCCTCCCGAAATTTTGTTTACACTAGATAAAATGAGGTTTTTGGTATCTTGTGGTGTGAAATAAAATAATGTGACAATAATTTAAGGAGATAAATAAATATCGAGGCAAGACGGAGAATGTTCCGTAACCCTGTTATTGATAATAGTACGTATCCAAGATGGGGCACAGGGGGCTCGACCCTCTCCCCAGGAAATTTTTCAGTTTACGTTAGATAAAATTAGGTTTTTGCCTTCTTGAATAATGTGAAAATAATTTAAGGAGAGAAATAATTATCGAGGCAAGACTGAAAATGTTTTATACCCCTATTATTGTTAATAGCACGTATCCAAGGCGGGGATGAGGTGGCTCGAGACCACCCCCTCAGGTAATTTTTCAATTTACACTAAATAAAATTAGATATTTGGCGTCTTGAATAATGTGAAGATAATAAATTTATAAATCTGAGAGAAATAATTATCGAGACAAGACGGAGTGTTCTATAACCCTATTATTGTCAATAGCACGTATCCAAGGAGGGAATCAGGAGGCTCGAGCCCCCCTTCAGGAAATGTTTCTGTTTACACTAGATAAAATTAGGATTTTGGCTTCTTGAATAATGTGATGATAATTTGTGAGAAATAATTATCGAGACAATACGGAGAATGTTCTATAACCCTGTTATTGTTAATAGCACTTATCCAAGGTGGGGTTGAGGTGGCTGGAGGCCCCACCCATTTTTTTTTTATTTTTCACTAGATAAAATTAAGTTTTGGCTTTTTGAATAATGTGACGATGATTTAAGAAGATAGACAATTATCGAGGCAAGACGGAGAATGTTCTATAACCCTGTTGTTGATAATATTGCACGTAAACTTTTCTTGCTCTTTCGTTGTTATCGCAGTGGACTTGAGCACTATGTAGAAACTTGTCAGCATTTGGAAGCTGCACAACAAAGGTAGCGCCCACACGTAGGGCGATTCGTTGTAATTTCTAATCTCTGGAAGGCGGGAGAGGGTACGTTCTTGAATGAGAGAAGGAGTCAACTACTGGCAATATTAACGAATCGTTTTATCTGCGGAATGTTCTAGAATATAATGAGGATATAAATACGTGGATTCAATTTTTTGGTTCATCTCTACAAAGAATCGGTTAATGAGATTTCAGAGGTAAGTGTGACAATTCATACAGTCGATTAGTGATCAGTCAGCGTCCTCTGGTTGCTTTATAAGATATAGTGATTCGAAAATGAAGACATTGACGACAGTAGGACTTCCAGGGCCTCGATGTAGTGCTAGTTCGGGTCGAGGGCCGAAGAGATCAAGGCCTGCCCCCCACCCCTCTCTCTCTCTCTCTCTATAAAGTGAATATTTCAGCAGTACCGGATATTGGAGTGGTTTATTAAAACAGAAATAAGCTGCATAGATCAACTGAAAATCAAAGTTTTGAGTGATGATTTAGTTTTGCCAGAACTAAATTTCGTATATGCAGTCCGAGAATTTCCTGGTATAAAAAAATACTTTTGTTTAAGCCTACTGGGTTCAAAATACATTCAAAGAGACAGCCGATAATTTTATGAATGTCGAGAAAAGAAAGCAACAAGATGTTCCATATGTAGACATTTTTATGCGGAAATTGCAGGCTCTACCAAGACCCGAATCAGGGTTCTACCAACTGAGGCACCTAGCCATCCTTGACCGATTTTTCGTTAAAATGTCTACATAGTATATGTCCTGCGTATATCAAATCGTAAGGTGTCGCCTGTATAGTGAACAAGCAGAGAAAATATAGGAGAGAGAAGAAAACTGAGGAGCATTCCCACCTGTTGAGGAGACATTTTTTCTTCTGTGGTCAACAAGAGCTACTACTTCGAAGTGACAATGACAGTGGCCTAATAAGGGAGATTTCACACCGTGTCGCCTGAGGATTTCACAAGTCGAAATTAGGTTTCTGCGGCCTTTTGTGTCGCTACGGTGTGAAACGTTGCTGTTGATTGGCCCATTCCAATCGACATGTATCGCGTGTCCCTTCGGTCTGAAACCTTCCTAAGTTTTGATAATCCAAGTCACAAGGATGGAAAATTAGGGTCTTGTTAAGGTTGGGTGTGAAGGCAGGCAGACGACAGCACCCTAAAGGATCATATCCAAACCTGCAGGAAGAACGCATCTTACTTCAATTTCTAATACGGATTGATAAAAACTTCTGGTGAGTTGATTTTAAAAAATGTGTCCAAGATAAAGAGTGGCGTGCCCAGGATTTTCGAAGGGAGAGGGGTTACGCATACTATTTTTGGTGGTCAGTCCTGATTGTGCCATTTTTATCCTGTCTTTGACGTTCTTCTTTTTTTAAAAGAAAAGGAATACCGGGTCAAATGGGGTTATGACCTCACCAACCCTCCCTTGGGCACGTCACTGGAGATAAATGAATAAGCATTTGATCATACTGGGAGACGAAACATTATATGTGTTGGGAAAGGAAGGGTTTTCATTGTGCATTAATTGTTTCGTGATCCAGCTATATTCGAGAAGACTTCCCTTGTTTCGTGTCGATATATGACAAGACTCTGGAAGCTGTGACAGGCATTTGTGAACACTTGTGAGTGCTAAGGCCAGAATCTGAACAATTTGGTGGGTTTCGGCTTTTATAAGAGCTGCAAACATGGGAGGACAAGACACGTTAGTGGTGTTCAGGCTCCAATCAGAGATACATATTCGAGAGCTGTCTCCGTCCAGTTGGCAGCCCACAATTTGAATCTCGCGTTGTCGAGTGGATTGTCCATCCTGTGCATGTCTAACAGCTTCGTAAAAACACTCGAAGACACCATAGATGTTTTTATGCCTGATGAGAAGAAATGGACAAACACACATTCTGAGATGGTTCCGGCACACAATGTTAATGCATGGAAACAGAGGAGTCGAGTGGTAAAAAATGTTCCGATTTCACGTTCTGATTAAAATGACAGCCTTACAGTGGCGACAATTTAAGGGATAGTTGCTCCCCATTTTTTTTGCCTCAACATTATGGCCTCTTAATGTTAAGCCTCGTCTACCAAGAGAAAGTAAACTTTCCTTGCGCCGCCCTCCGCCCCCCCCCCACCTCCTTTGGATCCAAATTGCCACCACTGGTTTTAAACATACAATTGTGAGGTTCTTACTATACCCCTTTAAAAAATGGTGTTGAGCCCTCCCCCCCGAAAGGAATTCCTGGATACGTGCCTGGTGTACGGTGTTTACAATTGAAAAGGTTAAAATATTATTCCATATGTGTTTAGTAAACGTTGTAAAGTATGTATTTTATCAGCGCCATTATTTTCTACCTAAAACCATTTAATACGAAGCAATATTCCTCTTGGTTAAATAGTTATCGTATTTTAAAAGTGTGAAGTGATACGTTGTTTACATCTCGCGCGGCCGCCATTATGGGAACGAAAGACTATCAACAAGTACGGTGTAACAAGTACCGTGTGAGGCGAAAACTAGCAAATGGGTAGCCAGTCCAGCGTCAGCTAGAACATTCCTACTGGATATCCAGTTCCGTGTGATTCAGGCTTAAGTAGCAATTAGAACATGTCCTATTAATCCAAACCAGTCAAGCAGTCTGCCAGGCGGCAATGATTGCTACCTAGAAAGTTAGCTCAGCGCCAACTAGGGCATTCCTACTAGAAAATCAGTTCCGTGTGATAGGGGCTTAATATGCAGTTCACCAAGCTTAAAATCAAGTCTCAGAATAGGTTGCGCTAGTGGATTTTGGGGCGACACTCCCACAACTGGTTAGTTATTTTGTATTTTTTTAAAAAATATACACACACACACACACACACACACACACACACATATATATATATATATATATATATATATATATATATATACTTGTAGTGTATATATTTACATTATGGTAAGTCCAACGTATACTAATATTACGTGTTCGTGCCTTGCATATTATCATTTAATGTTGCGGAGAGAAGTTAAATATTTTACACAGTACGTACCGTCTTGTGTTTTTAATGATATAAGAGCCCTTTAAAAAACGAATAAAAATACTGGAATTAGAACTTTGCGTAATGCAGTCAGTGATGTGCCGTAGACTATAAGTTTACGTCTACATGCGTTGTCTACACGTAATCTACGCGTAGATTACATTGGGTTGTAGTTTACATAGACTACGTAGACAATCTAAAGTGCATTAAAATTAATTTTAAAGACTTTCATGAAAGGAAAGTGACATTTTCAACTATATTGGTTCCTAACAAACTGAAAAGAATCCTATTTACAACAAAATTTCTCTTCTCTTCTCTCATCAACAATGGAAGAAGATAAATAGTATGCAAAAAACAACAACAGATGGCAGTCGTGAGGCAAGAGTGGTCTTTTTCCCATAAAACACTCGAATATTTCCTATATTAGGTTTCATCCTAGGTGAGAAATTGTTCGAATTTGGAAGAAAGAGTATGAAAAGTCCTCCTCACACATCAGCAACTGATAGGCAGTATAATATTATTTTTATTCCACGGCGCCCTTTGCTAAATTATCACCTTTCGCCATGTTGTTTACATAGATTACGTAATCTACGTGTAGAATGTAGACTATCGTTGTTTACGCGTAGACGCACATCACTGAATGCAGTACATGAAGCAAGTACACCCCAAGGGGTGCTCGTTGCTATGTGAAGTACGTATGCATTACGTCATCTGGGAGGATCGGGTTTGACGGTGCTCGTTGCTATGTGCAGTAAGTTTGGTGTGGGGTATATTTAGCTACTAATACGTCGCAAAAATCGGAACAAGCAGGTTATTGATTTTGTCGCATTCGATATATTTTAATTGTATTATTTTTCTTGAAATGAGATTGTTTTGTTCATTCCACCTATAATCATGCCTAATTGTGCAGTAACAAGCTGTGAGAATTATAACCAAAAAACTAAAGGAAGTGATATAAAATATCATAGATTTCCAGCTGATAATCGTGTAAGTAAACAGTGGATTCGTGCTTGTGATCGAGAACATAATATTAATATTAAAAATGCAAGAGTGTGCAGTGCCCATTTTTGTAAAGAAGACTACGTGTGAGATCTAAGAGCAAAACTTCTGTTTGCCAACAAAGAAAGTACTGAAGCCAACTGCAGTGTCATCACTAAAATTACACCATATTATTTCAGTGCAAAATAATAGAGAATGTGGTGTAGCAAATTCTCCTGAACCTTCCTCTTCAAAACATGAATAATTTCTAGGATGTGCTGATAAAGACTGTGGAGATGTATGCTACGAAAGGTGTGAAATAAGGAAACTTTCCTTTAAATAAGCTATATACCATGTCGCCGAAAAAAAGAAAAATAGACGTAGGTACAGAAACTGCTAGCAATGTTTCGTTGTTGGCAAACACTATTCATCGCTTACAGAAGAACAACACACGTTTGCATAAAGAAATTAATAAGTTAAAGATTATGAACAAGCTCTTGCAACTTGCTTTAACCTAAAAAGCTAAACAATTCAAGATCTTCAACATAACCTAACCGACAATGTAACAAGAAAACTCACGAATATCTTGGGGAAAGTGTGTAATGAAGAGATTATCACCCTGCAATCTAAACTTGGGCCAAATTACGAATTCAAAGAGAGAATAGTTTTTCTATTAACTCTGTCCATTTAATTGATAATCATTAATTAGATTTAACTTGATGTTCACTGACATTCGGTTAATAATTTTGATAATTATATTTCTCCCTTGTACATGTGACATTTAGAACAGGTTAAGATCATATATCTGAAGCATAAATGAAAATTAGCAAATAAGTTACAAGAAATCACAATAAAGGACTGTACAAGGGTATGAATTGTAAAATAGTAAAATTTCATTTTTGGACTTTGTCTTGGATTTTCCTATTACATTTCCAAATACATTTTAGTCGTCTATATCCAGGAAAAACTTTCTATATGCCAAGCTCGTGGCACAAGTATATAGTTTGTCAACTACACCACAAAGAGCTTACCGTTTTAAAGAAAATTTTCCACGAAAGGAGAGTATGACATCCATTGTTTACACTGAGTAGAAAGGTACAAAATCATCCACATTATATTTGTGAAATATTAAATTGAACGAAGTAGTAAAACTTCATTAATGGGCATTATATTTATTTCATACAATGCTCAATATCGTGTACATAATGTTATAAAACCGGAATATACATTTTATTCAAGAAGTGTAATTTCCTTTACTGTCGTTAGAAGGCAATTACGTGACATTTTACTATCTTGTCTTCGCGATTAGCCCAAAGTGGCAGAAAAGCGGAGTGAAACAAATAAACAAAATACATCTATGAAACGATCATTTCCTTTTTAACTCTTTCATTCATGGAATTCTTCTTTAGCATGTTAAAATTATAGTATGCTATGATTATAGAATGAAGACATGGTAAATGAGAACATGCGCAACTATCTTTGTAACACACCGATCAGAAAGTTTGTATGTTTGAAAGTATGGATTTTCACAATACGTTTGCGAGTTTTCAATTATGTTACTACTAGTGCCTCCCCGATGGCGCAATGGTAGCGTCGTTGCCTTGTAATCAAGGAATCCCGGGTTCCATACCCGGTTGAGGGACATAGTAGTTCGGATCCCACTTTAAACTGTAGATCCAGTCCCGATTAGCCTTTCTGTGCATAAAGTGGACTTGTTGAAACACCAACTCAATCAATCAGTCATATTACTAATCATTAAATGAATGCCTCAATACCATCCCGAAGTTTCGATAATTCATAATTCCCCCTCCTCAAAGTAACAAAACACTTTCCCTCTCCGAACCTCGCATAGAAATTATAGCGGCCGTTTGCTTTGGCCAAGCCCCGAACGAACATAACCGAAGGGGCACCGAGCATAACCGATCCTCCCATAAGACGTCACGCGCACGTGCATGATCGGCAATTTTCGGATGGCGCTACCTTATATATTAAGTTACCTTGTGTTTACCCTTTTTTCTTAAGTAGCAATTAGAACATGTCCTATTAATCCAAACCAGTCAAGCAGTCTGCCAGGCGGCAATGATTGCTACCTAGAAAGTTAGTTCAGCGCCAACTAGTGCATTCCTACTAGAAATTCAGTTCCGTGTGATAGGGGCTTAATATGCAGTTCACCAAGCTTAAAATCAAGTCTCAGAATAGGTTGCGCTAGTGCTCCACAGTGCTAGTGCTAGTGCAGTGCTCCCACAGCTGGTTAGTTATTTTGTATTTTTTTTAAATATATATATATATATACTTGTAGTGTATATATTTACATTATGGTAAGTCCAACGTATACTAATATTACGTGTTCGTGCCTTGCATATTATCATTTAATGTTGCGGATAGAAATTAAATATTTTACACAGTACGTACCGTCTTGTGTTTTTAATGATATAAGAGCCCTTTAAAAAACGAATAAAAATACTGGAATTAGAACTTTGCGTAATGCAGCAGTACACTACAGACGGGATCAAATGAAATGTACTTCCCTTTTCCTACCAACTCAGAAGCGAGTTGGAAACTCTTCATTGCTCCTGTATAGATAAGAAAGTGGGGGAGGGCAATAGCAGACAAGGCCAGCACGCAAACTTGTTTCCAGCAAGCTTTCTGTTGGAGTCTTGGCAGTTTATGGAAGGATTTTGTGTTCCTACCCCCCCCCCTCTCCTTGTGTTTGTGTGTGTATGCGTGTGTGTGTGTGCGCGTGCGCCAACACCTGTTTCATTTTAAGTTTGACTTATTTTATTGCATTGACTAATTGCTGTTGTGACTGGGTATGAACCAGGTTAGCAATGGAGACATAATGAAGGATCAAAAATACAAAAATTCATGGCATGAGTAGTTAGTAGTAGTAAAGGTAAGGCAAAGTTCGTCGTCCGTATAGAACCGTGCCATGAAGGCACATTTAGGGGATGTGGCAGTAGGGTGCCGCATATTCTCGAGTTCGGCCATTTTGGAGGTCAATGATCAGCATCACGCTCCAGCTGTTTTTACTCCCCAGGGATGTAGTTGAAACGAGAAAATAAAAATGTTTTACATTTCGCGTATGTGACAGTATTCTTTGGATATTGTCTTGGAAGTGTATGTTAACATCCTAACCCGCAATTTTGTTTAAGGTTAAAACTGGCTTAAGGCCGCGAGTGTTCCTGAGAAGTAATGAGCATATCACATAATGCGCAATAGTTTGGCTCACGTTTTTCGATAAAAATAATAATAATAATAAAAACAAAATATACAAATCAATTCTACGAATGCTTACGTCATTGTGACCATGGAGTGCATTTTGCACACTAACGAGGATCTGGCGTCTAGACATAAGGTCAGTATAATGGTCTGTGGGGTTTGGACTGTGTCCTATCCATCTACGTTTGTAGTTGTCCTTTCACAACTTTCATCTTAACACACCTTTCATTATCCAAAAGTGGAAGAAAAGCGAAATAAAATAAATAAATTAATCGGTTATTGTGTCCCTGCGTTTTCTCAATTTATCACCATGACCGAAAATTAATGTTTCGCTGATGTAATGCATCACTATAATCATGTGAATTATTTTCCGTCATCATCGTGTGCTTAATCATTCCTTAAAGCATAGACTCTAACGCTGTTGTCCTTAGTGTAATTGATCTTATTGTGTGGAAGTTTTGATGTAGGCAAAATAATGGTTAAGAATAAATCTCAATTGATTGTTCGAAATTTAAAATATAATAATTCCGAGGTGACGCATATTAACTGTTCTTAGTTCGATGTCAAAGAACGATTTTTCCTATACATTAAAAAGGATTCCGGCCTCCGTGGTAGAGTGGTTAGCACAGCTTGCTTAATGACCGGCCTTGGCATTGTGTTCATTCGGTGTCTCATTGTGAGTGTCGTCGCTTCATTAATTTCATCATTTCATCTACCATCCTCATCGTCGCGTTTAGCCAAAAGTGGCACCAGAAGCGAATTAAAATAAAGCAAATCAATCAATCAATAAAACATAGGGTCTCCGGTTTCATAGAGCAGTATACAAAGCACTCGGTCATGGAGGCCCTCAAAATTGAAATAATAATTGCAACAGAAAACCTGATATTAGAGTATTTTAAGAGTTTAGGCATATTAAAAATTCACGTCAACCAACAACAATTTCACGTGTATTGTGTGATATATGGTTCTGCCCTAACAATTGCTTGATTGATTTGCTTTAATTTCACTTCGCTTTTTGTGCCACTTTTGGCTAATTTGCGAAGATGGGGAAGTGATGATATAATGAAATTGATGAATGGACACTCAGAAACATCCATGCTCAGGCCGGGATTCAAGGCAACCTACGTGGTCACGGAAACCTACAACGACTGAAGGCTTGTCTTGCTGACCACACGTCACCCCATAATTCCTACCTCGGCAGGTGGAAGTGAGATCGGCCGTCGGTAGGTAGGACCTGGTCCTCACGGACTGTTGCGCCACAGGTTGTTTTTATTATTACAATCTTCAAATAAAGCTTTATCGTTATATATTACCGTATTTCATCGCATAATCGTCGCACCCTGTTTTTGAATCCAAAGAGAGAGATAGAGAGAGAGAGAGGCGGGGGGGGGGGGATGGTAGGAAACTGCCAAGACTCCAACAGAAAGCTTGCTGGAAACAAGTTTGCGTGCTGGCCTTGTCTGCTACTGCCCTTTCCCCACTTTCTTATCTATACAGGAGCAATGAAGAGTTTCCAACTCGCTTCTGAGTTGGTAGGAAAAGGGAAGTACATTTCATTTGATCCCGTCTGTACATGAAGCAAGTACACCCCAAGACTACTAGAAGGAAAGGCTGGGGTGAGACACGCCTCTTTTCGCGACTGCTGCGGGTGTGACGTCATGGGCGGACAAAACCCAGCTGAGTCTTTACCCCATACGGAAAGAAACGTGGAAAGGCTGATCTGTTTTGTTCTTTTCGCTCCATTTTTCTTGTATTTCTCGATTGTTGGGTTCAGGGTGCGAAATCCTGGAGGGGACGAGGGGGATTTCCCCCCACCAACAATCTTGGCCACAAAAAAAAACCACCAAAAATTTCCCGGGGGAAAGAGTTTTTGTTATAACAATGAAAAGATAAGCAATTACTTTAAATTTCAAATATACTTTACTAAGAATAATATTGAAAACACACACTAATTAGTGTAGTTGTGAGTGTTGAATGCTTTCTGTCTCAAGAGATCATTAACAAATCTACATCAATATGTATGAAAGTAACAAATTAATTTCTAATTAATAATCACAATAATTATTTTAATTGAGTAATTTATTTTTACTTTTAATAACATTACAAATATGCACATCGTATAATTCACACATATGTTTGTGGGGAGGGGGGTTGTAGGTTACGAACTTTCTCCCCCTCACCAGTTTTCAATGATTTCGCACCCTGGTGGCTTGTGAGGTGTTGCAGTTCACAATGCCTTCAGCAGGGTTGGCAAAATTTGTGTTTTTTTAAAAAAGAACAAAACAAACTGTTTTTTTGTTTAAAACATGTTTTTTTTGTTTTAAACATAGTTTTAAACATGAGCTAAAAAAACATGTTTTAAACATGTTTTAAACAAAAGAAAGTCAACCTTTTCCCAGTAAATTATAGTTAAAGTCGTTAAAGAAAAAATACTCATTTTTATGAGTGTAGCGGCGGCAAGGAGAGTTTATTTACCTTTGGAGATAAGGTTTACCATACTGCAGGGTGTGCGGGACATAATTTTTTGGGTCGGGAAGGGAAATTCTTTAAATCCCGACATTCGGGACGGGATATGTTCGAAATTTCCCAAAGCTCTTGAAATCTCGAATTCTACACGTAATATCCATCTTAAGTGCTTGTTTTTGCACTTCTGGTACAAAACTAACAATTTCCGATAAGTTTCAGATATTTACAATGCAGAAAACGTCGAGAATTGACGACTTTTTAAAATGACCATTCGGTATTTCCCGACTGCTTGGGATCCCGAAAAGTCGGGAAGTCATTTCCCGAAGTCGCGAACGGGCCGGGAATTTTTGCCCCAGGCACGTAGCCAGGAATTCATTGTAGGGGGGGGGGGGGCGAAGTCAATCCTAGAGGGGGTAATTTCTTAATATATTGTGTCACATTGGCAGATATAGCAGGGTGCACAGAGGCACTTGCCCCCTCCCCCAAAAGAGATAAGTGGATGATATCTTGAAACTGCAACGATCAATAAAAACTTCGAGCAGCATCAAATAGCAACATTTCGATAATGATCTTTCCAGATTGTCAAAGAATCAGTGGCGTGCCCAAGGGGGACTAGTGGGAGTTATAACCCTCCCTTTTGGTCCAATAGTTAAAAAAAATAACGTCAAAGGCAGGAAAATATGGCAAAATGAGGAATGACTACTTAAAAATGTAGACATAACCCCTCCCTTTCGAAAATCCTGGGCACGCCACTTCAAAGAATATAAAGTTTAACATAAATAAGCTAATAGAGACTGTATCAACTTGATATCTACAGGTCGATAATGTTAATAGATGATCAATATGTACCAACAGCTTTGGGCCTCTCTGCAAAACTGATTAAGGGAGCCCTTTATAAATCATGCTTCATAATGATTCCCTCTGGTTTCCAGGATGCAAGATTTTTACTCACAAAGGTATCTAATGTGAATCCAACAACACCATTGTATTGTGTTATGTAAGAAAATTCGAATTAATTAAATAATAATGGTTACATATTATCTACACTTTGATGGATTGTGTAAAAATTTGTAATACATTTTTTGTACTTGCTAAAACATTAAAGCATGGGTCCCTTAGTCCATCACGGACTCTATTTCCTTCAAAGGGGACACTCTTGCATCACTACAGACAATGTTTGCCTACTGGTTACGTTAACCATTTTGCAAAATATTGTGTGAATTGTATTATATTATAGTTGAAATACATGTTTTGACACCTGACAAACAAATAGGAATCTCTTGACTGATCAATGACTTCTTGGATTAGTGTCATCTTTAATATTTCATATTCAATTTCATAGAAAGAAATTGTTTTAATAGGGCGCAAATAACTTAAAGAGAATGCCATGGCACCCCGTAAACATTTTTTTTACTATAGATCATTTGGCTCCCAGGGCCGACTCACGCCGCCCCATAGCTATGGCTCTGAACTTGGACTATAAGAATAGCAGATATTGCGAGCGAAGCGAGCAAGGACATTTTACGAAATGTATTGTTATTTGTATAAAATTTGAAATGGAGGGGGGCTATTGCCCCTTGCAAGTCCCCTTGGCCGTCTGTAAGAAAAATGCAAGGAACACGTAAAAACTAATTCCATCATGAGTATCCAATTGTCCTGCTATTCTTAGATTCTCCTAGTCTTGTTTTTTTACTTCAATGTTTGCTTCCCATAGAATGGACTTCCGTCCAAGGTGGGCGGGGGCAATGCACATGCCCCCCTGTGGTTTCGGCACTGTTTGTGAGTGT
Source organism: Lepisma saccharinum (assembly GCF_977018435.1). Lineage (NCBI taxonomy): Eukaryota > Metazoa > Arthropoda > Insecta > Zygentoma > Lepismatidae > Lepisma > Lepisma saccharinum. Next base: position 28,952,706 of record NC_139236.1, read on the forward strand.
CTCTTCATCAATTTCACGTCATCAATCATTGTTGCCATTAGCTAGAAGTGGCAGAAATGCAACGATACGTAACAAAACTCAAATATCCACTCCCTCTCTCTATCACATGAAGCAAAAATTTAAGCAGTTCCAAGTTCATAGCAACACATCCCAAGAAAAACATCCGACACCTTTACGCACTTTTAATACAAGACTACTCAAAATGTCACAACTCTTCTAGATACTGAAAATTGCGAAATCATTTTCCGAAGTCTGAATCTGGAAGCAATTCCCCCTCCCCCAATCATGATACGACATTATACGGAATCCCACACACCCTAATAAATCACAAAATCAATAAGTGTCTTTGTTATGTTGCTAGAGTAACACATGATATAATTGTAAAGATTATTGAGAATTTCAGGTAGGAATGTGTTCTTAATTTTTCACAGATGTGCCAAAGCAGGCTCTCAGGGAGGGGCAGTTGCCCCCTGCCCCCCTCTAGCTAAGGGCCTGTTTTGCCTCCGATCCCGGTCCCGACTTTTCGGGATCCCGCACACCTCTACTGCAGGGACAAAGGTTGGGGGTAATAGCCCCCTTTTTCCGTCACTGTTGAAGTAGGTTAGGATTCATATTCATCTAAATTTCAAGAAACTAAATATTATTGAATTACTATCCTCGTCCTAGAAAAATCAAGGTGAAATATTTCCTGCTACCTGAACAGTTTATATAGCAGAAAACAACCTGTAGTGTCATAATAAATTCTCCAGATCAATTTATCTTTCCAAGTACAAAATTATGTTACCAAAAGTAACCATCTGCGCTTCATTCAGTTATACAAACCAATGAATCGTATCGCAAGAGAAATAAAAATCACGTCATGATGAAAATCACGCATTGTGTATTCAGATATTAGTTTCCAGCTTCCACCTGTCTCAAACTTACAGGACGGTAGGAAACAAAGAACTGAGAAGTTTCGATTTCTACAGTAAAGCACGGGTCTTTGTTGTCGCACAACAGTTTTGCTACCTTGTGCATACAACGTAGGCATGTGCCCTAAAATTAAAAATCTTTCTCCCGTGACGTCAGAACAAAAGGTTTATCAAGTGTTGTGCGATAAGTGAGACCCCTAAAGCACGGATTAATTGCCACAGATTCAATGAAAAAACAGGGTTACCAAACAAAAAAAATCATAGATTATAAAATATCAAGTACCAAAATGTGTTTTAAACACTTCTAAAAAAACATGTTTAAAACGTTTAAAACATTTGTAAAAAAACAAAGCCGTGTGTTTTAAACGTTTAAAACAAAGTGTTTTAAACACTTTTGTTTTAAACATGCCAACCCTGGCCTTCAGTGAGGTGTTGCGACGTGTCGTGATCTCCGATGAAAAAAATAAAAACAGCGGGCGACAATATATAACTGAACACATCGCATCTAACGAGACTTGTTAGTGGATTGCAATACCAGTAGTCTCATTACACAACATCAGGCTACCATACACTTCAAAATACACAACTTGCTATTTATATACGAGTGATGCTTAAATGACAACGTAGTTCAACTTCCGTCCTCCATTGTTCTATTATTTATTCAGTCAAATTTTCATCACAATCCCCCCCCCCCCAAAGTTAAGTGGACTCAACCAGCTTTCACATACCCGCCTGTAGGCACCCCTGTTCGACATTCCACTGATTATATATACGTATAAGTATATAAAGTGACCCTCGACTTTCTTCAGTTCTATGTCTCAAGTTTTCGTTCAGTGAAAAGTTTTTTAAAGTGTGTGTTACATAAAACACACGGAACTTCCTCACATTCCTCCCTGTGTAGTTCAAAGATTCATAAGACTCAGAATTGTAATCTGAATAAGGAAATTTAATTAAGAAATAAATACCAATAGTCGAAGCAAAGTTTCCAAATTTGAAGAAGTTAAGTGAAAACAGCTCCTCTCTCACTCCTAAAAGAGAGCAATAGACGAGATTGTTTTCTTTTACATATTCAACTTATCCATAATTTTGGCTTTCTGCCTTTCTTTATTTAACAAAATTATTTTACGCATTCAACATATATATTTTTCTTTCTGCCCTAACAAAATGCATTACTAGGTGTATTAACCGCAATTTTACATGAAACTAATGTTTCACAGAGGAATGTGACGGCTTATAAACTACCGATAAAATGTGTGCGTAAATGGCTGTGTAATCCAACTGTAAGGACATACGTTATGTCGGATCCTAAGTAAGTCTGTGTATTCACTCCCAATTAGCTTCTGGGCATAATTACGGCTCTTTTTTGTTCATAATTACTGCTTTGATTCGGCTGCGAAACCGGAGCGTAGAGCGATCTGTCCGCGCGTGACGTCACGCTTGACGTCAAGGACCACGTGATCAGGTATGGCCCCAGCATTTCTAATCTGTGGCCCCAGCCTTCTACTCTATAAAAAAAATATAGTAGTCTTGAGAGGGAGGTGCAGTCTGGCGTTCGGAAAAGTTCGGAACCATTCGTAAACCTCCACGGATGACGTCAGACACAGGACATGTCAAAGACTAGCACAAGCAACGGCATAGGAATTCAGACTAGCACAAGCAACGGCATAGGAATTCATATATACTTCTTCCGTGTTTTTGGAAATAAATTTGCCTTAAAAATCGATTGAATGTTCTAGCGTGTGTGTGTAAGTAAATGTATATGTATAGAGCAGACTATATCTAGTAAACTGTGTCGCCGAAGGTTAACTATCAATATAATTAACATGTAATGAAAAGCGGGAAAGCCGGCTCGGGGGTGGAGCAGAGGTCTATTCAGAATTTTCTCTTTTAGGGGTGTAAGTTCGTGTTTATGGGGGTGAAAAGGTATACTTAGAGCCAAAATAACCACAAAGTTGTCCTTTTTAAAAAACTGTGTGGAGTGTTAGGGCGAAGTTAGTGAATAAATCACTGGGGCCGAGACATTACAATATCAAAATACCAAAATGTAAATACAAATGAAAGAAAATATACTACCATGCACAAGTTAAAATTAATTGATAAATGTGACTTACCATGTCCAGGAAAGAACCATTAACAAAACGCCAGGAAATACACAAAAAGCACACACACTGGACTGCGCACATGTAGCAAACATAAATAATCCAAACACTATTGTTATTTCACTTCACACTCTGTTCACGCTTCATTTCAGAGTCTGGATAGATGGCTTTTTATATCCCGTGAAGCGTCAACACACACAAAATATTGAGTACTTGTTTCTCATTTGTTCTCAAAGTCAAATATACATTAATGTAAATTAGATCACAAGTTCCCGCTCCAAAGTTAGTCATGCCTGACTACAGGTTGGCATTAATTAGATAACAACCATTTTTTACCTTTCTTGAGCAGACTTCGATTGTGTTTAATTTTCGAATTTAAATGCCTGATACGAATATATGTCCGAGTTTTGACAAATAAATCTATAATTTCCTTCTTTATCATAGCAAACCTGAAAAGTAATAATTTCCTCATTGCTTTCATTACTCCACATTCCCTGCTTAAATCACCAGGAGGATTGTATAAACAAAATGCATTTTCCATTTGTTCAATGATTTGGAAAAATTCTTCAGTAGGTTTATACAGTCCACCACGCGACACTATGTCAACCCATTTTTTCTCTTTTTGACGAACGGGAGGAAGACTGTCCGTACGAGAACCCAAATCTTTATCTAAATGCCGACACTTTTGCTCAATGAAACCTGCGATATAATATAAACCTTCCTTGGAACAGTCGTGGGCTTCGTTGTCACTGCACTCTGTTGGAAACTGGAGTTCGCTGCCATCGGTGTTATCCTTCGTCTTTGATTCGCCTTCCTCTTTGTCAAGTAAAAGGTCAGACACCATCGTACTAAAAACACTATTGTATGTCCTACTGTGTAATTCATCATTCTCGCACTGATCCCTGGTTGGCATTTTTAGGGGAAGTTGTCCTATATTCACTCCTAACAACAGCAGCCTAAGTCGGTTTTTAAATTCTGTAGGGAGAGGGTGATCATAGAAACCTCCCATGCCACGAAGACGCGAGAAAAGATTTTCAATTACATCCTGATTCAACCTTGCAGTCAGTAAAAAATTCATATTGTGTTTCTGTTTCATATCCTGATAGAGCCCAAATAATGCGTTGATAGATTGTATCATTCCTTGCTGAAAAGGCAACAATTTTCCATGTCCTTTCACGCGAACACTTTCGATGACCTGCTTCATTTCATTTAACACCTTGGTTTGATGTCCAAGATGCACTCCAAAAGCACTTTTTAATTTAACATCAAAATTCTCTTTAACATATGAATTCATTATGTCAAACCAGTTGTTAATTAATGCGAAAAATTCTGCACTTTCAACTTCATTTGGGAATAAATAACATATAGCACTGCTTGTCCTTCTAGAAAATAACTGAGCGGCATAGAATACTCTTTGTCTCTCGCGACCTGATACGCAAATGTGTGCATCCGTTATCGATAAAGGCAAATGAAGTTCACTTTCATTTTTATCTAACACTGACTGTATGACTTTTTTTGTTACAACATTCTGCGATGGCAAGACTAAACCTTTATCAATAAAATGGTTTCTTAGCAATTTAAGCATGTGTGGAGTATCTGCAAATACCCAAATGTTCCGTCCCTTATCATTCGGATTCACAAACGAAGGATGACTCGAAGCGACACCTAATTCTCGCCAAACCCTTATATTTCCACCTCCCAAGTCGGAAACACACGCAACAACTTCATAGCCCGCACTTTGCACTGCTGATATTACTAAATATAAGATCTCCTTAGTCATTTGTGTGTCGAAGTTGTAGTATACAGTTTGTTTCCATGGGGCGTACAACCCGCGAACCAGAATGACCTGTAAAAAAAACAAAAAAAAACTTTCTAAAATCTTGTCATTAAAATGTTGAGTTTCGAGCAATAATTACGGTATTAATACTTGATAATAATCTCATTATGAACTACTAATAAATTTAGTACTTCATCCTGATAACACAGTCTATCGAGATGTGTCTTTCCAAATTTTAATATGTATTTTTCATTCTTAATTATGCTATGTAACACTTTTTTAAGGACTTTAAAGTAGTTTACTTCTATTAGAAAAACTTCAGTCAAAAAATTAACGCTGAGTTTTGGTGAACACACCCTAGCAATTTTATTCATATTTTACCTTATATCTTTTCACATTTCCAACACAGTAAGAATACACACGGGCGCACACGCTAACGCAAGATAGAAAAAGATGAAGGTTGCAGCGGAAAAACTCCGCAGGCAATGATGAATGATTTGGATTGATTTGGTGTTTTAAGTCCACTTTATGCACAGTAAGGCTAATCGGGACTGGACCTACAGTTTAAAGTGGGATCCTAACCACTATGTGCCTCCACCGGGAATCAAACCAGGGACCACTTGATTGAAAGGTGACGACTCCAGAACTGCGCCATCGGAAAGGCTCTCAATGATGAATGAATGAAAATGATTACTTGCTCATTCGTTATGCTAGAATTTGACTTCTGTTACGTTCTAACCAGTGGCGTACGCAAGGGGGGGGGGGTTACCGGGTTTAAACCCCCCCTTGAGCTTTTGAAATACTATGGAAAATGCTGTAGAAAAAAAATAAAAATGGCTAATTTACCACAGTCAAAGATCTGCGACAGTAATAGTAGTAATAATAATAATAATAATAATTTGAATTATTATTCCCATGCATGCAGCATGAAGAAAAACACAACATTCCAAACACAATCTAAGCAGTCGCAGAGTTCAATTTTGCAATTTTTTTTTGCAAAAAGTCGCGCAGTGACTCTAGCGAGAATTGTGAAAATTCCTTGCTTCGTCGCAGTGTGCCGACCTTATTTCAAACGTTCTTCCCGGTACTGATTTCACATCCCCTTGTGAACTCTCAAGTGATGCTGAGTCTACATCCACATCATTAAATAATGTTGAAGAAGTGCTTTGTGAATCACCTAGAAGGGATAAATGTGTTGGAATGTCTATAAACTTACTTTTCAACGAAAAAATAGACTCAGTGGAATTTAGCAACATGTGTTCTCGAGCTTCATCATTATCCTGGGCGAGTTCCATAGGTAAAGGTAATGTAAACTCCCCCGTGCATGAAGGCACACGTAGTGGTGTGGTGGGCCCCAAAGATTCTCGATCTCGAACTATTTTGCAGGTGATGTGATCAGCACCATGCTCCGGCAGCCTCATCCCCCAGGTTTGCTCTCAGGTACCCATTGCTATGAGGCTGGGTGCGTATACAAGGCTGGATAAATTCCAACCAATTCCGGGAATCGAACCCGGATATCCCACAAACTTGTCACACTAGACCAGCGCGGCTCCTTGAATGAGTTTCATATTTCGATAAATTTAATATATTTGCTTGTTTTTATGGATTTTCTTCACACTTAAAATGTATCACTTATCATATACAAATAACAGTTGACTAGACAATTATTTTGTAACAAAGAAACAAAAGAAATGAAATTTTGTTCTATTTCTTTCATAAATAGCAGCTGCATTAGTAGTAATTATTAGTAGTAATTAAACTAATTAATTAATTAATTATAAGAATTATTAATTAATTTATTATTATTATTATTATTAATTAATTAAAGTATAATAAAACAATGGTAATGTGAATTTGTAGAAAGCTTTCGAAATAACACCCCCCTTGATGAAATCCTGCGTACGCTACTGGTTCTAACATTATATAAATAACTTGTTAATTCTACTTGTAAGTAAAGTAATAAATTATTTACCTGTGCATTCTTGAACGGTCCCATGACAGTGTCACTCTCAGCATCGTACGCAACTTTGGAGTATATATTCATTTCGTCGAAGCATAATACGCAGCACTTTTGGTGTGGTTGAAGTGATTCTCCATAACTCTTCATAACATCAATAACACTTTTCAGAAGGCCTGGTGTACACTTGAAACTTTTTGTCCAGTGACGCAAAGTGGAAATGCTTGGAAGAGGGATTTTCATATTTTTCCTCATGTAGGTGTAAGCTTTTCTTGACACATGCCTAAGTGCTAATGCACTTACAATATCACTTCTCGACCACAGTTTCGGTCTGCTTTTGTGGCTAAGAAGACATTCGATTTGGTTGGAGGAAAACACTGGTCGATGAATTTCCCTTACTTTCTTAGACACATTGAAAGCAGATTGCTTTGATTTGTGAAGTTTTACTAACTGTTGCCTCAAACTTTTATTGCTAATTTGTAAATTCTTCACTTTATGTAATAAACGATTGCATTGTTTCTTTACTTTGTTTACTTTCTTAGCACTTTCATCATGTAGTGTCTGCAGTTTCTTTATTTGTTCTTCAGCACATTTTAATTTCTTTGTCAGCGTTTCGAACTCACTATCTTGTTGCAGATTGGATATATTTCCAGTACTCAAAGTCTCTGAATTATGTGCCATGCAAATTCTTTTGCGAGGAGACAACTCTTCAAGTTTTTCCAATGCTCACTTTCTAATCTGACGTTTATTGGCACGTCCACTTCGATCAATTATGTCATTTGGCTGTTGCACACTACTACAATGGACATTTCCACTTTGACATGAAAAACGTTTTAAATCCATTCATTTTACAGATAATGACACAAGCATGAGATGTGCAAAATATCTCGGCGATATTTGTTTCGGTTCTCGAGAAACACGCCTTCAAACATCGCTGAAATTCGCCTACTACGTCACGGATTTGAAAACGTCCTCTCCACAGACAGGAGGTCCTCTGACGTCATCACTTAGAAATGCGTGCAGGCGGGGCTTCTGCACGTCCCGACAACTTAGCATGAACCGCGGAAGCGACAGAAAATTCACTTGCTACTGTGTAAGGCAAGTATCTTACAACTTCCAGTGCAAAAATCTGTGCTCCATTTCTTGGAGATGAATTATGCCCTAGCAGTATAGTAGTATTTACTATAATTCAGCCACTCGGTAGAGGGGTTTCCCATTAGGGTGACAAAGCAAACCTTGTAACAGTCAATGGCTGAACACGTGAACAGCCTTGCTCATTGCGAATACATAGGTTAGTTCTGACTGGCAAGAACTTAATATTATAGGAATGCCTTTTCTGGAATTACAGTTATTTTCGTCATAATATTTTCTTCACAAATTTTAAGATAATACTTTTAGAACACACTGGTTTACACGCTAATTTCTGTAATATAAGAGGTGATACGATTTAAAAAGGTATGGTGAGTTTTTCAATTTCCTGCAGTAAATGACAGTTTTCTTCAGTTAATATATATATTGCAAATTTTTGTATTTAGCCTACTTTCACGTCGCTTTTCCGTTCACTTTGTTTAACCGCAACGATGAGAACGCATGGTTAATTTATTATAAATTATTTATTAATTATCATCTCTAACATCACATTTCTTCCCACTTTTGGCTAATCGCTACAATGAAGATGAAGAACTACAAGCCGTATTCGAAGTCGGGGTGCAGGAGTACACCCCCCACACACACTACCACCAACTGAGTATCACCCAACCTGCCACGATAAGAGACGAACTTTTTCTTCTGTCCCATCTCATTTCGAAAACATTCACTTGTCCCATCTCCTTTTATGAGACGAAACGGAACCATAGACACTATTCTATGACGGAACATGCCTCGTCTCGTGAGAAACACTAACATTAACAATAGAAGCATCCCCCTAGCTGTCCCCAAAGTCTCGAGCAAACATCCTCCCATGTAACAATTTCCAGTTCAATGAAGTGTCACTCACAAGGAAACAGTCATGCCCAGGTCGAGAGTCAAACCTGAACATGCGACTTCCTCAGATAAATCATGAATTTTGTGTATAATAATTACAACGCCAGTTCATTCCTGGTAATTCTGAATCTGCAGTTTGGTTTGCATATATAAGCAGAATAATATTTAGTTTTCGGGGGCTGTACCGTCGAAACGAGGAGTCAAATAAAAAAAAATATTAAGAGAGATTTTTTTGTATTTATAATGATAAGCCTTTGCATACGTTGTTAATTCTATATTTTTCTAGACTTGAGACGAGAACGAGAATTGCCCTCCCAAACCGAGACGGATGTTTATAAATTGAGACGAGACTGTCAATGAGACATTTACAAATAAACACGAGACAGATATTTACAACTCTCAACGAGAACCAGACCAAGGCTGCCATGTCTCGTCTCGATAGGATCCTTAGTGGTGAAGTTGTGAACCAACCAATTAATGCGTTCGGGGTAACGAGATGAGGCGGCTTTTTTCGCAGTACAAAATTCAAAATAATTATATCGTACCATTTCAGTATGGGATATTGTTATACACATGGACGTATATATAATTCACGTGGGGGAGGGATGGATCAACTTTTGGTATGATTAGGGTTGCTTTATTTCGTAAGTGAAAATCCAGGACACTGCTGGCCGGAAGCTTGTTGGGGAGCATGGGGGGAGGGAATGTTGGACCCGACAAAGTTGTGTGTTTGTAGTCAGGAAGTCACGCTACTTAGTATTGATACTTTTCTGTTCATCTCGTGTCACTACGTTTTTAAGAACCAAATTTCTTTAATATGATTCGAAGGGGAAAAAAATAACTGATTTGACAGTCTCAATGCAGTTTCTTATCGCAGATATTCCGAAACTATCAGGAAATTGCAGATATTGGTCTGCAGTCCCATCTGGTGTGTGGAATTACGAAATTTCCTTCCCATCCGTATCCCGTCCTATAGGCTACGTCTCTAATTTAAGAGAATGAAATAAGTCCGAAGGAATTTTTTATGAACAAGGAAACTGGTAATTTTAGTGAACCAAAGAAAGAGGGGGGTTGGACCCGTTGAATCCCCCTTAAATAGGCCCATGGTTATACACATTATTTCCTTGTAATAATTATACATAAACTAAGTATAGATATATACTGTGCAACTAATGTAATCTTCTCAGTGTATTTTCTCTTATCTGCACAAACATATTTGATCATAATTTGCGCAACAGAAATGGAACACAAACTGAAATTGCTTTATGGAAAAGAAAAGTTAAATAGGCTTTATAAATAAAGTGAAGAATGTGAAAATTCCTATCTTGCACTACATAGGTTACGGTAAATATCGATAAATATAAGTTTAAAAATTACTGTTTGAGTGTCTGGACAGCAACCAATTTTATAAGCAATATTTTTCGGATGGCCTGAGAACACACACGCAACTGAACCCTTCCATTTACCTTGCACGTGAGCAGCACAGATATTTCATAGAAGAATGATCATTACAAAGCATAGCTTTCCTTTCTCCTATCGCTACTCCTTCCAGTATTTAAATCGGTACAGATTTGTGAAACTGCTGCACGTGTTCGCTCACCGTGGGCTACCCATCCGGAGCGGGACGCTCGAAGCAGACGACAAACGAGCTCTCCCTAAGGAGTGACGTAGTAACATGGCGGCGGCGTGTTTTCAGCGCAACGCTAGCCTCGCAACTTTGGAAGTCTCGTTTCTGCCTTAAACTGGACGCAAAGAAACGCGAGAAATTGCAGGGGTCATTTTTCCAGGGTGTAGTTTTTAAAATTGTTGTAAAAAAAATTGAGTGGAAATGTCCATTCACCACACAACCAGGCAAATTTAAACTTGGTACAGCGTTTTTATTAAGTTGCGGTCTACAGGCAATGCTCAGCAGTTCTGCTTTTAAGTTCCGTTGGTAATCAGCATCCAGAAAATGCGATGAGCACACTGTCGCTGTTTTGGCGTTAACAGGATCTAACCTCTTACACTTTGAAACCCATATCTTGCACGTAATCGGATCCTTTGGGAACGAAAAGTAGTTTACACCCAGTGGCGTACGCAAGGGCGGGTTACGGGGTTTAAACCCCCCCTTGAGCTTGTGAAATATTATGAAAAATGCTGTGGAAAAAAATTAAATGGCCAATTTACCACAGTCAAAGATCTGGGACAATACTATTACTATATCTACTACTACTACTACTACCACTACCACTAATAATAATAATAATAATAATTTGAATTATTATTTCCATGTAGCATGAAGAAAAGCACAGCATTCCAAGCACACGCGTCTTTCAGAGTGATGCCTTGAAAATAAGCACAAGTTCTTGAAAGTGAAATATGAGGGTAACTATGATTTAAAAGAGAAATAAAATGTTTTGTATTTCAATACTCTGGCGTACGCAGTTTGGGGGGGGGGAGAGGGGCCGGAATAGTAAATGTGGATAACACATGGTTTCGTTTTGGAGGGCAGGATGCATAATAAAATATTTCGTATTTTTGGAGCTTTTCAGTCTATTAAAATTGTATTCAAAGACAAAAATGGTAATCGGGACTCACTTTAAAAGAGGTTTCGTATTTACACATTTTGATTTTTTAAAGTTCTTAACGGATTTTTATTTGAAAATTCTGATTTTCTGAAAATTTTGGTAGGGGCTGTAGCATCATCGGTAGAGGCATGCATATTTCGTTTGTGACAAAAAGAAAACGAAATTTGAAATAACACATTGCAATGTTAATTTTTAAGGTTTCTGAAAGGTGTGAGGTGCATTTTCCTACCCTGTTTTGTCACGAAATGATGCGAAATGAACTGCAAAATGCGAAATAGACTCTTAAACACGAAATTTACCGTTTATATACCGACGCGACACTTTCTGAAGTCTGAAGTATCCTGTGTGTTATGCAATTCACGGAAAATTGATTAATTTTGCTGTAAATATTTGAAAAGCAAAAATGGACTCCTCTATACAGGAATAAACTTAATATTCTGGTAATGATTTAATGTGCTATTAGAAGGGATATGTTTATTTTGTGTAATAGTGCAGTTTTCAAATCAATTGGGATTATTTTCACATTTTTAAAACCAAAATGTAATTTTATATACAGCTTTTTCACCGCTATAACAGCTTTTGAACCCGAAATTGACTCTGTTTTTATACTGATATTTTGCTTTTTTATTTACCAAAAGTATGTGCCTCTAAATATCGGCCATGCCTCTACGTACGCCAGTGTTCAACGAACATGTATTTTTTTGTGTGAACAATGAGAATTAACTAAAGAAAGTTCTTGGTTCGTTGTTAGATTCTAATGTATAGACAAAGGCTAGGCGGACAAGAATACAGTCACCAGTCTGCCTTCCCATTGTATTATTTACCGCAGCACGTTTGAATGTCTCTCTTTAAAATGTCTCACCTTGTTGACTAGACAATTATTCAAACGACAATAAGCTTAACTATTGGAAAATGTTTTGTTGGTAAGAACAGTGAGACAATCCAGATGTGAATTATCGGGGACATTTATGCGGGGAAGAAGCCGGAAAAATTCCAACCAATTTCGGGAATCGAATCCGGATCTCCCGCGTGATTGTCAGATTCTCTACCGACCAGACCACCGCAGCTTCTTGGATGAGTTCCATACTTTAATTATTTCAATTTATTTTAATATATTTTCTTGTTTTATGGATTTTCTTCACCCTTAAAATGTCTCACCTCGTTGACCAGACAAAAAACAAAAACAAAACCAAAAAAATGCTCCCAGGATTTGATAAAAATTGAATGATTAGAAAGTAATTTCTTTCTATTGTTTTCGTAAATGGTATATTTATGTAGATCTCTACTACATAATAGTAGTAGTGGTATTAGTAGTATTATTAGTAGTAATTCAGCTAATTAATTAATTATAAGTATTATTAATTAATTGTGATCATTATTATTTAATTAAAGTATAATAAATCAAAGGTAATGTGAATTTGGAGAAAGTTTTAGAAATAACACCCCCCTTGACGAAATCCTGCGTACGCTACTGCTTACACCTACAGTATTTCTTGCGTTGTTTGGGCACAAAGCAACAGCACAATTGCACGGCATCTTCCTTAAATGTTATTGTTGTTGCAAAAAAAAATTCTCCACTATCACACAAGCTACAGAAAAAGGAAAAACAAGGCACTTTCACACTCTCTCGCACAAATGCAGATCCTATAACAAGCGGAAAGGTCAGTGACAGAGTCACCCCTGTCCTGTGAGTGACGTCAGGGTTGGGACCGCCCACGACCCTCTTTTTTCAGCTTCGGGAGGGAAGACTGCGCTACTTTCTCAACTATATATATACTTACTTTGGTCTTGAGTACACCCAGGTATATCGCCATGACGAAGAAGAAAATGTGTGAATAGCATGTGCATTTGATAATTGGAAAGCATAGACCTATGGCATAGACAGTGTTGCCAGGTCTACTGATTTCGCAGGAGATTTCCTGATTTTCAGCACGGTCTACAGAGGATGTGTCCGAAAGCTGCAAGACCATACTTGAAGCGAGCATACTCGCAGTGCGGTCTTGAAGCCTGGAAGCGGAAAGCTTTCGAACTGCACTTCGACTGCAGCGCCAACACAAGTGAGGAATGCAACAAAAGTTGCTTCGAAACTAAAATTATCAAACTTCGACTGTATGTGCCACTCTTGTTTTCCGTGAACAACACACACATGACTCGGCGTGCAGTTTATATAACACAGCACGTTATTAATTATAGAAATATGAAAGAAATTTGCTCTTTCAAATTAATTTTCACACATTCCGCAATATGGTTTACGATCGCGGGAAAAGAAATTGTTTTCTCACTTTTAAACACCTTCTCACTATAGAAGAAAGAAACCACGCATATATGAATAAAACCAATAAATAAAATTACATAGTATTTTAAAAACTTGTTTACTTACATTTCCACACAATGGAAGAACTACAACTACCAGCTGATTGACTTCAGACGTCCATTTTTTTTAACAAATGAAAAGCAAGCACAGATCGCAAGTGTGCACCGCTCCTGTGCTGCGTCCTCTGGTCTTGTACACTCGTTTGCTTGGCGCTTTCGAACTGCACTAGGTGACGTCACTTCCGTCAAGACTGTACTTCAAGTATGTACTTTGTACCTTTTGGACACAGCCTGATCTCCTGACAAGTTTCATGAAAATGTGGACATCTCCTGATTTTTTGCTTCCTTAAATATTTATAATGAACAATTATTTTTTTAAAATGGAAAGTTTATTTAAAATTTACATATTCAGCTGATGGAATGCAAAGACCCATGAATATTCTGCAGAGGGAGAGAGAGAGATAGGTGGTGGAGGAGGGTTATACCATAGAAAATGGTTATACCAGGCTTGATGACATTGGGAAAGACGCGCGGTTTCTTGAGCCCATTGTGCATTGGGAACTCCAACACGGGTGTCCCATCTGGTGCGGTTTTTGTCAAAGGGGAGGTAACTGAAAACTGGTTACAACTAAATACCAATGTTGCCACCCACGCATAGGAACAAGTTTTCCGTTTTATGGTAGTGTTTATTGCAACTCGGATAAAAAGGGAGTCCACATAACGAATGCAGCTAAAGGTTATGGTTACAAAAGCTCTTAGTAAAATGTCGATTGATTGATTTGGTTTATTTTACTTCGCATTTCGGCCACTTTTGGCTAATCGCGAAGACGAGGATGAATGATGATATGATGAAATTGATAAAGAGACAACCGTGCCCAGGCCGAGATTCGATCCCGAGACGGCCGGACCCTGGGGTCGAGTGGTTAGCACATAGCGCTGCGACGCCAAGGGTCCCGGGTTCGAATCCCGCTCGGGCTTGGTTGTTTGTAAATGTCCATTCATCAATTTCATCATTTCATCACTCATCCCCATCGAATTTGCCAAGAAGCACAAAACGCGAAGTAAAATAAACTAAATCAATCAATCAATCAATCGATCCCGAGACGGGTTCCCTGATGTCATAGCGCTGTGCTAACTACTCAGCCACGGAGGTCGGCTTAGTAAACTGCTGTTGCAGACTTACGAGGGGCGATCAGGTTGCTCTGACCCTAACATAGAAAGAGCGGCAATAGAGTTTCAATTTTATTTTTATTTTTCAACATACTCCCCTGCAACTCCAATGCACTTCTCCCATCGGTGCTCCAACGCGTGGATACCTTGCAAAAAAAAAATCTTCCGACTGGTCCTCCAACCATGAGTCCACAGCCCTTATCACCTCAGAATCATCAGAAAATTTTTGCCCACGAATGTCATTCTTCAAATGTTTGAACAAATGGAAATCACTGGGGGCCAAATCTGGGGAATAGGGTGGGTGGGGCAGCAATTCGAACGATGCATCTGCGATAGCGGCCCTCGCAATGCGTGAGGTGTGGACAGGTGCATTGTCCTGGTGAAGGAGCACACCACGGGTCAACATTCCACGCCTCTTTTTCTTGATGGAATCACGTAATTTCTTGATTAGGTCACTGTAGTATGTGCCAGTGATGGTTTGGCCTCTTTGTAGATAGTCCACAAGAAGGACACCCTTGCAGTCCCAGAAAATTGAGGCCATCACCTTCTTGGCTGACGTTTGTACCTTGAACTTCTTCGTTGGTGGAGAATGTGGGTGTTTCCACTCCATGCTTTGTGATTTTGTTTCTGGGTCGAAGTGATGGACCCATGTTTCATCCATAGTTACAAATCGGGCAAGAAAATCGTCTATATCAGCACGAAACTTGGCAAGAAGTTCTTGACTGATGAGCACTCGGGTGCGCTTCTGATCTGGGGTGAGGTTTCGAGGGACCCATCTTGCAGCAATTTTTTTCATTTGCAATTCCTGGGTAATTATGTTTTGCACAGTGCCATATGACAGGCCACACATATCAGCAACATGACGGATAGTGACTCGACGATCCTTCAGCACGATATCGTGGACTTTGTTAATGTTTTCGGTCGTCATGACAGTTTTTGGTGCTCCACCTGCATGTTCATCCTCACACGACTCTCTCCCACAATTAAATTCACGACACCATCTCTTCACCATATTGTATGAAGGAGCACTGTCCCCTAATGTATCCACCAAGTCCTCATGAATTTTGGATACCGTCCACTTCTTCTTCACAAAATATTTAATCACAGCTCTCACCTCAGTTTTCTCCATTCTGGCACATTGACACAACTTCACTCAGTTAAACCCCTGTAAAAAGAAAACTGTACGTTACTTAGACTTGCAATTCAGATTGAAAGCATATAAAGGATCACTAAACAATAACAAAATAAAAAATCAATCGTGACGTCATTCCTTCTATGTTAGGGTCGGAGCAACCTGATCGCCCCTCGTATACCTATGCTTGTACGTCGCAGTCTCTTAACTTAGAAATAATAGTTCATGTTTTTATTTAAGCCATTTCTGAGCGTAACTGCTACTACAATTGGTCTTATGTACCTTTATACTCAATCAATACTGTGGCGGTAGAAATTCTCTTTCCCGATTTTATACCAGATAATCCTCGAATGCAAATGGCGATTTAATTAACATTTACATTGTCTGGAGTGACTGGGAAAAAAGTTGAAGAAAAAACCTGCGACTTGTCTGATACTGGGTCCCGGGTTCGAATCCCGGACTGGGCATGGGTGCTCTTTGTGAGTGTCCCTTCATCAATTTCACATCTTTATGATTAGACAAATGTGGCAGATGCTAAGTAAAATAAACCAAATCAATCAATCAATCTGTGTAATACTGGTTGGTTACATTCCTTGATTGAAAGTAAAATTTTAATTCAAGGATATTTCTGGGGTTCAGGCATGATAGCCCTTCTCCATTACCATTAATGCGAGTATACTTTGAATGTGTTGTTAAAAAAAAACTGTGGGCGTTCTTACATCCTCTAACTTTGTCTAATTTTAAATAAAAGCAAGCTAAGGTGTTATCAGGTAGAGTAATTCAAAAATATATCCCCGAATGCGTAATGGCTGAAGCTCTAGTCTAAGTTAACACAAAAATCACGAAATGTTTCCATAAACTTTTAAACGCCAAGTACATAAATCCATGCACAGTCACAACCATTTATTTTAGAATATTTGTGAGAGATGAACAGAAAATCGAGGTCGGATTTTTTCCAGTACTGTCACTTGCACCCCCTCTGTTTTGGCACTCGATCATCGCCACTGGTTGGGGGAAACTGTATCTTTACCTTAGATGAATTAAGGGGGTGGGGTTATCGTACCACTTGAAGTACAAATTCATAATAAAATTTGTATTAACATAACAGTATTATCTTTTGACATCTAAAATTAATAATTAACGTTCAATAATGATAGTGGGAAGCTTTTTCCACTCACCCCCCCCCCCAGAACTTTGATAATACGCTATTATTAGTTGTTCTGATTTTTTTAAGCAGATCTCCTGATTTTTCAGGGGACGATCTCCCGATTTTTGAAAATATGACCTGGCAACGCTGGGCATAGACATCTACTACGTGGAAAGTGACGTGGCACATTTGCAAGGTGTACTAACGAAGTGAAAATATTTGCTGAAAATGTCTGTAAAAAGGAAGTTATTGCTGCTCTCTTCTCCCACAGTTCCCGGATCCGGTTATTTGGAGTTTGCAAAAGAGGAATTGAAATCGTTTCTGAGTGGAGTCTCTACGGTGCTGTTTGTACCATACGCCGATATGGGTGATATGGATAGATTCACACAAGACGTGAAGAATGCTTTCAAACAACTGGACATTGAAGTCCAAAGTGTCCACGAATCTTCCAACCCAAGTCAAGCAGTTTCCGTAGCACAAGCATTATTTGTCGGAGGGGGGAATACTTTTCAGTTATTGAAATGCTTGTATGATCATGGATTAATTCCTGTAATAAGGAAAAGAGTGTTGGAAGATGGAATGCCTTACATTGGTAGTAGTGCTGGCAGTAATGTAGCTACCGCCAGTATTTGCACTACGAATGATATGCCAATCGTTTATCCTCCAAGCTTTAGTGCATTGCAGCTAGTACCATTTAATATCAATCCACATTACATAGATGCAGATCCTTCTTCAAAACATATGGGTGAAACAAGGCAAGATAGGATCAATGAGTATCACAAAATACCAGGAACACCTCCAGTTCTAGGCCTTCGGGAAGGAAGCATACTATTTGTAAGTGACAGCAAGGCAGTGTTAAGAGGTGTACGTGGAGCTCGCCTTTTTCAGCATGGATCAAGTCCTGGAGAATTAGATGTTGGTGCTGATGTTAGTTTTCTCCTGTGATGCTATATACAGTTCTATGAGTTAATGTCATTAACATGAAAACATACAAATATTATATGATTTGCCCATTTGATTTGTTTTGATGAGGATCATGCCAAAAGACAGCTGTGAAATGGGTGAAATGAGTGTTAATGGAACCTAACCTAACCTCGTGTGAATGGTTCATGGGGCTACCTGTGGATGGTTTTTGGGGCTAACGAAAAATGTTTCATCAAAATGTACAATTTCGAGATGTGACCCCCGGTTTATTACAACAGATTCGTGATTAGGAGGCCAAAATTACTTACTATACCAAAAATTAACAAAATTACATACTTTCTCTATATTGTCAATTCTTACCGAAAATTCTTAATTGCACTGGCTAAAAAAAAAAAATCTGAAATTTTATTGTAAGCACACAAATGGATAATGAATTGTTAGTACTGTAATATCATTATGTTCAAAATGTTGGTTAGCTGGAGTTGTGTATATAAGTTGATTACATCTTTATGAAAATTATGTTATTTTATTCCATAGATTTCTTTGAGTTATGTTAGCATAGTAGCTGGTGTAGGGCCCGTTGACCGTCCGTACCCCCTCAAGATATTTGATCCCAATATATGGCTGGCATAAGTAGAAAACCTGTGCATGACTACTTTCACCATTTTTCACCAAAATTTGATTACGTGCATATCAAGCACAAAAGGAAAAAAAGACATGCTGCTAGTATTGAAACAAACACCACTAACATGCTATAAATTGTCATTACTAACAGCATCAAACCTATCAAAAACATGAAAAAAATAAAAGCGTTAAACATAACTAAAATATATCATGTGGTGAGTAACTAAAGTTTGTCTTGTCAACGGAAAATACAGTCCATGGGAAGCGTGCATGCTTGCGTCTGTGTAAGTTAATTTTTAAGTTGTTTCTTTCATCATAAATTACTTATTTTCGAAATCCAAACAGTCCTCATTATGTTCAGGAAGGTTCAAATTTCGTGTGACAATGATTTCCAAAATTCTACGATAATTAGTCTTCCTACTAGGAGAATTTGAACGGGCGACTGTGGAACCATTTCATCAGGAAATTGGTGACGAATTTGTCTTGGTGGATGGCAGTGGCCATCCACACCGAGCACAGATGGTACACGATTATCTGCAGGCCGCAAATATCATCGCATGCTCTGGCCAGCGTAAAGTCCCGACATGAATTGCATTGAACATGCATGGGCAATGCTAAAAAATTCCATTGCAAACCATCCTGTGGCTCCCACCAATCTTCGTGAAGTTCTTGCACCCCAGGACCTGGTGGATCCGCTATGACGAACAGTGTTCTTGTGACAGTTTCGTTTTAAACACATTTGTGAGAAAAATTTTACATTTTTTGTTCCCTTTTCATTCAACATGTCTTGTTCTTCATCTTTTCTTGTGAATTCCCACTGTCATTGTCAATAAACCTTGTGCTTCATATATATTTTGTCATTTTCCGTCCTGATGCAAAACTTTTTTGACTGTGTTTGTTTATTAATGCCCTGAAGCAAGTTTTTCACAGTTAGCCATTATTTTTGTCGAGGAAGATAAAGAAAAGATAATGCGTGGAAATTAAAACCAAATTCTCTCAATTCATTTACCCTTTGCAGAGCAATCTACAATGTCTAACCGACAAAATTATTGAAAACCGAAATCTTGAACTTGATTAGGTAAATTTGAGTTTGAAATTCTTATGCAATTTACATTTTTTTTTAAAAACATAATTTATCCCATAACGTTTGAGACTTGTTTTTGTACATGTATTTTGAAACTGAGTAGATTATGTGAAATGACAAATGTGAACCTTAAATATTTTAAATACATGTGTTTGTGGTCTTGAATTTTTGGAAAGTTTGCCTTGAAAACCGGGAAATATTCTTGAATTTTATCATGGCCCTAGAGTAGCCACCCTGTGAGCATTCTTTCTTTGTCTTCTAAGATCTGCTGCACTTTGTAAGTGACGTAATACTGTGAAGGTAATGTTGTCCTCATGTTTGCGAGACAGTTGTCCCCAATGTGACTACGTAACAACGGAAGCCGTGTTGTGTTCACTTCCTTCACTAACCCACTCTGCATGACATCTTTGTTTTTCAGCACTGAATTTTTCGTTATGCATTTAGTCCACCAAGCATGTGACTAACATTAACTATAATATTACATGGCTTGGAAGTGCAACAGAACATAACAGCTGAGCTTAGAACAAAGAAAATGAAAGAACTTTCAGCTACACAAAAGCACCCATGTCCAGTATAGTTCAGTGTTGCAATGAATATTTGTGCCTAACAGTGGTTAACTTTTTTTAACGGACTTACTAATGTTGGTAATGATGATGTTGCTGTGTAGTGTCATTTTAATAGCTGTGACTTTATGAACCTACACTAAATTAGAAGCAGATTTTCATATAAATAACTTTTTCGGTGATGAAAAGTTAAAAGTGTGTGAAATACAAGACTTGATAGAACAACTTATGGATGAAGCAAATTATGCAGTTATAAGCAGTAATTTTTACATTTATGGTGCATGATGGTGTTGAGATGAAAATGTTCAACTGCCACAATTTTTTTTTATTGCATGTTTGTTAATAATATTGGTACTGGTAGCTAATTTTATTGTTCATTGAGAACACCTACGCTCTGTGATTCATTCCACACCAAATATGGTGCATTGTAATGTGTCATGAAAAAATAAATTAGTTTCAAGTATAGTATTTTTTCAATGTTGTTTTCTTAATGTAGACATATTTAGTTCTCATGTTGAGGAAACCAGTGGTGGTAAATATGGTTTCCCAATGTCTAGGAAGTCCTAGAACAGTTACCTGAATCAGTCTTGAGTAACAAAATATTGTAGAAAGATAGTGGCAACACTGCTGTAAATACGCCATGAAATGGGACTGCCGCTTCTCGCTTATACCTAGAGTTGCAAAGAAGCCGGCTTTTTTGAAGGGACTTTTTTTTCGATAGAAAGCTGGCTTTTTTTTTTAAAAAAAATGGACATTTCGGCTTTTTACCAATTACAGCTAACCTATTTCACTTGAAGTTACTTTTATGAGTTTACAGGTTTGTAAGGACATATTTTACAACTAGCTAAAATAAATTTACATGATGTAGCAGTAAAGAGGCAGATATTGGCCAATCCCAGTGGACACACGTTGCATAGTGGTTCAGATATAATTGTAACCCTAGCTTACCGGGAAGGGCCTTGCAGGCACAAAACCTCTGTTATTTATACAAGGTGATCCAAAAAGGCCACCCCTTTTCAATTGGTGAGCATAACTTTATTTAGGCGAATAATTGCAAGCTACAAGGACAGAAGTGTTGCACAGACATGGGAGTTTGATACAAGATATGTCAATCAGGTTGTGAATGTCACATCACATCACGTCTCACTTAAGTTTTCAATATAACATCACTCAGGTGAGCACCACCGTTGTTGGAGCACTCATGAAGCCGAGCCACGAAGCTACGCCGCAATGTATTCTCCAGCATAGCAACCGGAATAGCAGCGATTTCACGGCGGATGTTCGCCTCCAGTTCCTGGATCGTTCCTGAGCGGGTTTCGTAGACCCGGGACTTCAGGTATCCCCACAAGAAAAAATCAGCTGTCGTCAGATCCGGCGAACGTGCCGGCCAAGCCACGTCGCCATATCGGGAGATGAGGTGGCCGGGAAAAAGGTCGCACAATTTGGCAATGGACACACGGGCTGTGTGTGCCGTTGTACCATCCTGTTGGAACCATGTGATCAGAGGAAGGCGTTGGAGTGCCGGCACGAGAAAGTCTTGGAGCATGGTCACATAACGCTCTGAATTGACAGTACACGTGGCACCAGTGGCATCGCGAAAGAAGTATGGTCCGATGATTCCTGATGTACTGATCCCACACCACACAATTAACTTGGGACTGTGCAACTCACGCTGATGCAATCGCCGCGGGTTTTCTGTACCCCAGAAACGGCAATTCTGTTTGTTGACCGACCCCGATAGCAAAAAGTGTGCCTCTTCAGACATCAGAAGGTTGTCGACAATGCGTGCATCTTGTGCCCACATGTCGAGAAACGTGTCACAAAACTGAACACGTGCCACTTTGTCGGCTGCGGTCATTGCTTGCACTACTTGCACCTTATACACTCGTGTATGTAAATCCTAGTGTAAAATGCGATGTAAACTGCCATACGTCATATGCAATGCTTGCGATCTGCGGCGCACTGATCTTCGTGGACTTCTTTGGATGTCATCCCGCACACGGTTGATGTGTTCCTGCGTCCTTAGAGCTCGGGGTCGTCCAGGAGACGACCTGTGTCGTACTGAACCCTCCTCGTGCCATTTCGCTACCAAGCGCCGTATGGTGTGTTTGTCCGGTGCGTCTCTACGCTGGCCTAGTCGGCGGAAAGCTCGTTGGGTTGCAACAATGGACTTGCTTTTTATAAACAGCTCTACCGCGCGAACACGGTCTTGCACATTCCACTTCTCCATCGCAACTGATTCTCCCACTATTCATGAATACGCTTCACTGCCGCCAGCGCGCGCCGGCCAGTGTTGGCTTTGTAGTAGCCAATTGAAAAGGGGCGGCATTTTTGGATCACCTTGTATTTTACAACTGTCATTCGTTTCCTACGATGTTCCCAATATTTCTTTATTATTTTTGTTTATAAAAACATAAATGTGCTTAGGAGGCAAAATGCACTTGGTGGGCATATCAGTTGCCATACTTGAATGTGTGTCATTCGAGATGCTCAGGGCAGTGACAGTGTACAATTGGTTGGTTATGATGGCAATTATTGTAATTATCATATTTAATAAACAACTGCACTTCTGCAAACTAAAAAACATTAATAGAAATTACTATGGATTTTCTGAGTTTTATTAAATGATAAAATATTTGTGAGAGACTCATGAAATAATTGGTTAGTATTTTTTATTAATAAGAGATTTTTGTAATTATTATAATCAATAAATAACTGCACATATGTATTCAGCAAAGGAAGCGGTGATTCAATTATAAAATGGTTTCTTGAAATTTAGTGATAAAGCAAAGTGTGGCCTGTGAGCCACCCCCCGGTATGCAAGTTTCTCGTATGGTGAGGTTACCTAGGGTTAAAACTAAACGTGAAGTCCTAATGAGCACATCTGACCATGAAATTGACTTAAAACAGGCTGTTACAGGTTTGTTTCTCAATTTAAATGTTGATGTCATAAAATATGAAAGAAATGTTAGTATCAAAATATTCGATGTTTTGGGACAATTAAAAATCTTTACTGTTCACAACACACATGCAGAAATATACATATTACGTGAATGTGTGCATATGTCCTGTTTCTTTGAGACAGAAGCGACATGTGGCTCTTGGAACCAACCCTTAGAAGTAAATGCAACCTTTTGAACGGAAGCAATGTAAGCTGCAAGTGTCACTTGGCCTGTACTGTTTTCTCAGGGAACTTTCAGACTGAAACAACAAGTGACATGTGTCACTTGGAAGCAGTAATCCTTTCAACCTTTTGAATTGAAGTGCGACAATGAGCGAAACATGTCACTTGCATGTTGCTCGGACTATACTGTTTGCTCAATGTTTTCTCATCGTGCACGGTTGCATCGGTCTGTTTTTCTTACATGCACGGTGAATGTTTTGCTTTATACTGAAGAAGTCTTGTGTCGCTTGTCATCTGTGATTTCAGTCTAAAAGCTCCTACAGTGGCACACATCATGTCGCATTGGTTTTGTTTGTGCCTGCATAGTGGATGCTTGCTTCCAGACTGAAGGTGCCCATGCCACTTGTCACTTCAATGTGACCCCCTCACCGTTACGTGTTGCTTCGGTCTGGATATTCTCTATACTTAACAAGATTGTTAGCTACTTCATCAGAGATGCTGTTGCCTTGTAATAAGAAGAGGTCTGAGGTTATCCTCAGTGGAGGCAGAGTGCTCCGGATCTCATTTCAAACTGTAGGTCCACTCCAGATTTATTTTGTACGATTTTTTTTCCATTTGCTTCTACTTCAGTTTTAGTGCCACTGTTTTTCAACCTCCAAGCCAGAAAAGTTCTGTTGCATGCAGCCAGGAGTTGACAACAAATTTAAAACTAATTTTATATTTAACAGCAAGTCTATACATATTTGAACTCTGATTATGCCATACTTGATATATTAATATTAATTAAGGTTGCATATTAATTTCTATATAAACTTTAAAGTTCAGAAATGTATTTATGAGTGTTATTGTTGGGATCAGGGCATCAACGTGTAAGAAATATATTTACTGAGCTGTGGTCTCACAAAGATTGAGAACCACTGCAACAAGCAGCCAAAATACATCACTAGTTGCTCCGTAGCCAGGTTTAGCTGCCATTTAACCAAATTATACATGATGTACGGAAAGGAAGAATACAAATATATATATCACTGAACACAAAATTTAATGTAAAGACAATTGATACTAGATTTTCAAAAGGTAGAGCAGTATTTTCTTTTTTGCTTCATGTACGTGTTCGTATAACAAATTCAAACATTGAAAATCATATCATACTAATCATACTATTAGGTTCTATTAAAAACACATACAAAAGTACTCTAGTTATTTGAATATGCTAAACTACATAGATATATTTAATAAGCCTACCAAAATATAACACTTGGAAAGAACCGCCCATTCAAAAAGCCAGCTTTCTTGAAATCACTGTTTTTGTGTAGCTTCAAATTTCACATTGTAAATCAGTGGCAGCCGGCAGCAACTATGATGGGTAGTGCCAACGTGATCAAGTAAATAGAAAGAAAAACAACCTCCCCAATGCCCCCCCCCCCCTCCTTGAGGTTGCGTCAATGGCCAAGATGTTTATCCTCGTTTGGTAACGTGGAAAACAACATGTGTTTTAAGTAATAACGTACTAATCCGATTCATCTTCACTCACTAACCTATCTTTAGACACTACAGGACACTTCCCTAAAAATATAACAATTACAAGAGGAAAGGAAAAACAAATCCTATCTCCTTAGAATCACCTTCTCTTCCTCCATGCACACATATTCTAACTGGATATCGAAAATATATTTGTTATGAAGAGAAATTGTCGAGATGCCAAAGGAAGCTCGCATCATCATAGGATTTTTTACTTTTATATTTTAAAAAATGTCTCTCTTTGTGCATCTATCTATTATCAAGAATGTTCATTTAACTTTGGAAAAATATTAGGTTCGTTTCTCCAAAAGTAGGCAGAAATTACTTCCCCAACGGGTCTTACAAACCAGTCGTATTTAGCGACTTTTTTCTGAAGGTGGCAACTGTGTCATGTCAACACTGCGAAAGTTCCCTCGCCAAGCCAGGCGAAGACGGGCACGGTTTCTTATGGGCTAACCCCACCCCCTGCCACTTTGTTCTCGGCTCATGGTGGAAATGTTCCTTGCTGAGACTTCTTCAACCCTCTGAACATGTGTCAACTTGGTTAGGTCCATGGGCTAGGCCAGCTCTTCCAAAGCACGGACTGTTGCCTCGCGAGGGCACGGACGAAACAGCTGGCGATGCAGTGAGGAGGTTGGGGCGGTCGTCATGTCAGCTTGACCGATTTCAAGATTCGAATCTCCTTGTCTGTAAACTATCAATGTATTCATTTAACTTTACTTGGCGACGTATGCATATCTTCTGAGGGCAGTGCCATGACACAGCGGCTTAACCCCTTGAGCCGCCGCTGTTGTAATTTGTATTTTATATTTAGAAATGAGTGTCTATTTTACAGAAGGGAGATAAATGAAAACCATGGAACAAGAAAAATACTGCCAACTCCTGTATTTTCATTGATTTGAGACACTTTTGTGAAAGAAGCCGCGGAAAAAACTCAGGTAGGCAGTTTTTTTCCAACCACTTCCAACCTTAGTTTGATACCTAACCTGCCTCCCAGTAAATGGACTCTTCCTTTCAACGCTAGATGCATGTGCAGTCACGAGTGGAATAGAGTATAATTGGAGTTAGTTGGTCTAAAGTTGTGTAGTCGTAATCCCACTAATGTGAAAGTTATGGTGATTCTCTGCGACTGGTTATGGTACGACTGGGATGGTGTTATCTGAAAGCATACCATAACTCAAGGACAGACTGTCAATGTGCAATGTTCATTTTTGGAACATAACCTGCGTTGTGAAAGAAAGGCGACACTTTCTGCTGAATCATCCCATCATTTTGCAGGACAATGCTCGGGCGCATGTAGTGCAACCTGTGGCTGATATGTCAGCTCGATGGGGATGGCAGGTGCTCTACCTACCATCCCCCATACTCCCCAGACTTAAGTCCCTGTAACTTTGAGTTGATCCTTAAGATGAAGGATATTCACTTCCGATTTGTTCCAGAGATTGTTAAGGCAATAGATCGCTCCTTTCAAGCCATCAACAGAACCGGCACTGCTACAGAAATACTACAACTACCCCATCACTGGCAACGGTTGTACACAATGCTGGCGACTACATCGAAGGGCTGTAAAAGTTTCACATTGATATCTCTTTTGTATCATTTGTAAATAAATAAATAGTTTCCACGATTAAATCTCCAACCCATGTATAATTAAAGTAACACAGGTGGCCACGGTGGCTCAGTCGGTAACGCGTCTGACTACCATGCTAAAGGTCCCGGGTTCGATCCCCGGCCGGTTCAAATCCGGGAACTTTTCTAACGATGAAAGCAGCCCCGGTGCCCACCCAGCATCGAATAACATGGGCACGACCGGATCATGAAAGTGTGGGGTGTAGTGCTATGCAGAGGGGAGCACTTTACCTTTTTTTTTTTTTTTTTTTTTTTACTATTTCAGTAAACATGTTGCAGTAAAAATGATTCAGTTGCGTGGAGGAATAGTGCCAAGAGTGCTTGACTTGAGGCTTTTCTACACAAAATGTTTCGGGTTTTAGTCCCTGTGTGGGCAGGGTCTCTTTATCAATTTCATCCTCATCTTAACGTTTAGCCAAAATGGCGGAAAATATTGTGCAACAAGTAAACTAAAAGTACAAATGTGAAGAAGAAGAAGAGAGCTGGATGTACAGTGTATATTTAAACAAAGAAAATACTCGCTTGTCAATATGAAAGTTCGATATTTCTTTTGATTAAAACAGAATATTTCCAGGCAACAGGATGGTAAAACATGCTTTTATCTGGTAAGATTTTCCCTATTGCCTTTGTCATATCTTATTAATTCATTTTATTATCAACTAGTTGTAAATTAAGCTAAAATGTCTACTACGGGTTGTTTCAAGAAAGGTAGGTGAACATGGTGCGAGTGCTGAGTTTCAGTCACCTTCTAGCTAACACCCTGTATGAACAGGATTCCCACACAGTGAGAACCTGGAAATCTCGGTAATGAAAACATTACAAATGTCAGGCTAAATATTTTAATTGATCAAAATGCTCAATGAATAATATCTGAGGGACTAGAGTTATTGCTGAAAATAATTACAACTTCAATAACTTGTTTTACACAAGCTGCTTTGAAGATGTAGGTTTTGGATTGTGTTTATTTTGCATTGTAGATTAATTGTGTGTTCTCTTGTAAACTTCTATTTGTCAAAAATGTTGGATACATGACTTGTTTGAAATTTTATTTTGTGCACTTCACAGTTGAGTTTAAAATGATCTTCAGCTCCCAGAAAACCTGCAACCCTTGTCACTAATTATGTTCACAGTAATGTCATTTTATTCTTGAATTAGTTTTCTTATTGATATTGGACAGTAATAGGAAGGGTCCATTGTAAAATAAATTTAAAAAAGTAATTGTGCACTATAAAAATGAATCACATGTGCCCATTTGTGCTTAAAATAGCTGAGTATTGTGGACATTAATGGCAGTATTTTTATTTGTATTTAAATGTACTTAAATTGAGTTGCATTAACTAATGAAGATTTAGGGATTATTCATTAGTTAGTGTGTGCCAGAAATGATTGAGGGTGTAATACCATTAAATGATGGTTGATTGATTGATTATTTTAATTAATTTTCAGTGATGTTTTTCAACATAATTTATATATACATATACATATATATATATATATATATATATATATATATATATATATATATATATATATATATATATATATATATAAAATAACAACCTTGTCCAATAACAATGTCCTTGTTAGCTGCTGCAAAGAACAGAGTTCCAACTTTGGGATATGTTCCTGACATGGTTGAATTTGTAGGGCCATGCTTGTCCGAGATAAAAAGACAAGGTACTTCTTATGGAATTTCATTCAAATATAATATATTGGTAGTTATTTAAGTAGGTAGGGTGAAATGATGATGGGAGAGGATAATAATTGAAAATACCTTCAAAAGCTGTGTTCTGATTTAATGAATCCATAAAACTGTAGCTGTTGCATGCTTAGAAGGGCCTAGTGATTTGGATCGTTGCACTTGTACTGCAGCTTTTTTAATACTTCATATATACAGGGTGGCACACATTGAATCTACCAATATAAGTTGGCAACCCTGTCAAAATGCAGGTGCAGATGTACAGAAGTTTCCCATGCTTAGGCAGATGCAAGTCTGGCAATCGGTCTGCCATGGAACGTTGACCCATTCAGACATGAATCATGGCAATGGAGGCATTCATCGGAAACACAGTAGACACTGCACTGAGAACCACCAGGATGCCAGATAATATGCCTCCTCTAACCTGGAGGTTTCTGTTTCTACATGCTGCCATTGGCTTTCTATTGTCTGACCCATCGTATCATGTTGTGATGCTCTGGCATGGGTTGATGGCGACCCTCATTGGATCATTGTAGGTAGCAGTGTATGTCGCGTCTGCGTCAGATGAACTTCTCCACTGCCACAATTTGTGTCTGAATCTGCCAACCTTCCATGGCAGACCGATTGCCAGACTTGCATCTGCCTAAGCATGGGAAACTTCTGCACATACGCACCTGTGTTCAGACAGGGCTGTCCAATGATATTGGTAGATACAATATGCGCCACCTGGTAGTAATTTTTTATGATAATGATAAAAGTGTGTGGAGGAATTATGATTTCTAAAGTTCACATTTGCCCAATTCTGCTTGAAATAAATGAGTATTATGGGCATTAATGCCATTAGCAATGAATTTCTGCATGAATTTTATTCACTTTACAAGTTAGTTATGCTGAGTCATTTGGGTATCTGTGGAAAGGAACACCCTATAACACTTCTGCTATATTGGCATACCCATAATAGTAATGCAAGAGCAAATTCACTCTTTTGTGAATGAGTTCTGTCCATACAGTTTTGCTACCTTCTGATGCTGCAAATCTTTTATACCATGGCTAAATCTAAAGGATAGGGTTCTTGTTAGAAAGAAAACAAGACAGTTAATAGATTATATTGTTTCTTCCTTTTTTACAAAGGAGAGTATATAATTGAGAACACATGATAATATACAGCATGCTTCAAAATGATTTGAATGATAAGAAACCTTTCCAGGAGCGATAAAACTTTATCAACAATTAAAGTCCTATGTAAATACTTTCAACCATATCCTAGAGTTTTGTTTGCAATGGTCGTAGTAGTTCCAAATTTCTCCACTAGGTGGCAGGGTGATAAGTTCCAAGATGGCTGCCTGTGGTGCAGAGAAAGCTTTTTGCTTTTTAGTTTCACGTTTGTTGGTCTGTTGTTAGTGTTCAGTGTGAGTTTCGTACGAAATTTCTTAAAGAACCACCATCCAAGAACTCCATATGTAAGTGGTATGATAAATTCAAGTCAACGGGATGCATTTGGAAAGAAAAATCGTCCGGTAGACCGTCCACATCTGAGGCAGATATCGAGAGAGTTCGAGCAAGTTTTCAACGCAGCCCCTAAAAGTCTACAAGGAAAGCGAGTCAAGAGCTAACAATGCTTCGAGCAACTGTTTGGTGTGTAGGCGTTCAAAGATGTATCCCTATCGAGTGCAGTTGTTACAACAATTAACACCTAATGATCACACGTCCCGCAAAAATTTTTGCGAGTCCTCTCTAGAGTTATGCAGTGGTGATGATAATTTATTGCCAAACTTTGTTTCAGTGATGAGGCTACGTTCCATGTGCAGGAAGAGTGAACAAGGAAAATATTCGCATCTGGGGGACTGAGAATCCTCGTCAAATCGTTGAAGTCGTGCGTGATTCACCGAAGACTAATGTGTTTTCCACCATTTCATCTACCAAAGTGTACAGTCCATACTTCTTTCAAAAAGAAACGATGACTGGACAAACATTCCTACACATGCTTACTACAAATTACCTTAAAAGCAGACTGCCAGATCGCTGGATTAGGCGATTTACTCAAAATGATCAACAGTTACTACGTTGGCCACCAAGATCCCCGGATTTAACCCCCTGTGATTTTTTCTGTGGGGACATCTAAAAGACATTGTGTACAAACCTCCTCTACCCGCAGATGTCAATGAACTGAAAGAGCGCATTACTGTTGCAGTGCAAACTGTTGACGCAGACATGTTGAAACGGGTCTGGACGGAATTGAATTACCAAATTGATGTATACAGGATAACAAAGAGAGCTCACATAGAACATTTGTGAGATACTGTGTTCAAAATTTTATCAAAAAAAACTTTGACAGTTTTAGGAATTACATGTAAAATTTAAAGCAATTTGGCGAAAAATAAAAAGATATATAAGGAGTTGAAATCGTTCACATCATTTTGAAGGAGCCCGTATTTATATAAAGGTAATCGGACTTTCACATAATTACTTTCATCTATTTCAAAGTTCTTATTACTTCATCAAATTCACTTTAACGATTTTTTTCTTGATGGGTATCCCTCTTCCACAATCGATAATTTATAACTTTATTCCCTTCATGAACGGTTGAGGAATTCCTTATGTATCAGGATCTGAACTTTTTTCTGGGTCAGGGTCTGGACTTCCTTCTTTCACTTGACTTTGAAGGGTTAGTCTGTATGGAGATATATTTGTGACATCTCTGAACTTTTACAAGCAATTCGAAAACTATTGATGTTACTTCTAGATACAGCTAATCTTCAGCATTTAGGTTTCGACATCTAACTTTCCCCAACTCTTGGGGCAGTGGCTAGAACGCACCTCCACTAGTAAATACGACCAAAGTTTGAACTCTGTGCAAACACTTGAAACAGCCAGGTCAGTGCTGTGATCGTGACATGCAACCAAAAAGTGCTGTGGGTCATGACTGGAACGTGCTGCTACTGGTGTGTCAAAATTTCCACAAAGGGGATCGTAAATAAGTTTAGAAATCTGTTGGCAAACACAAATTTATATCAGTTTTTCCACTTCTTTATATTTCACATATATTTGCATATGAGCACTTTGCTAGTTTTGCCATTATATTTATTAATTTGTCGTCTTTATATCTTTTCTTTTTTTTCTTACATTGTATTTTATTATTGTTCATCTTTCTAATTTACTTTTGCCTAGTGTTACCATCTCTGTTTCAACTTAGAAACAATTTACAAGTATTAGGCCTATTGGGTATATAACAGTTTCTAATTAGGACAATTTTTGTTGGTGCTGTTGTGCTTCAATTCTTGTACTAAATTTGTGTGTATGTTGTATATATACCATATTAGGGATATTATTATATGGTATATATACCATATTAGGGACATTTATCAGTACTCTTATCAGTTTATTGGTAAAATTACCAATTATTTTACTTATCCCATACAACTATAAATATCTTATAATTTAGTGCAAAATTCTGTCATTTTGTTATAATTTTTATGGATAATCTCCATGCCCTACTTTTTAAGAAAGTAACTGTCTAAATATGCAACTTCTTTTGCATTGCATTCACTTGGAAACACACATTTAGTAAGGAGGTCAATGAACCATTGAGGTTCTTCAAGGACCATTTTCAATTTTATGTCGTATTAGTAGAATATCAGTTATTGGTAAATTTTATATTGGTACTTATTGGTATCGGCCAAAATTTCATATCGACCCATCCCTAATACATATATTTATGTCGTCTTCGCCTTGTAATCAAGGGGTCCTGGGTTCGATACCCGGTGGAGGCACCAGTGGTTCGGATCCCACTTTAAACTGTAGGTCCAGTCCCGATTAGCCTTACTGTGCATAAAGTGGACTTAAAACAACAAACCAACCAACATATATTTATGCATGTTTTTTCATTTACAGGTATCCATGTTGTTAGCAATGCTGGTGGCATCAATGTGGACTCATGTGTTCAAGCTCTTTCTGAGGCTTCCAAGAAAGCAGGTGTTAATCTTCGAATAGCTGCAGTCTCCGGAGATGACCTCATGCCAATAAGAGAGAGCTTGTTTCAGTCTAACATCCGTGAGATGGCCTCGGGACTGTCACTGCCACAGACAATCAATAGCATGAATGCTTATCTTGGGTGAGAAAACTTTAAACTGTCTTTACTCTTTTTGTCTTTAATCCAAAGTTCCACCTACGGAGAAGATAGAGTTACTGAACATATAAATTTATTGCTTCAGTTTCATAGTGTTGTAGATTCTTGACTCTTCCTGCAAATTAAAAGTTACTGAATTTTTGCTGTTCAGCATGTGAAACGTAAATAATGCATGTACCATATTTGCACATCTATAATGTGTACTTTTTGTCCAAAATTTTGGCTCAAAAATATATATGGTGTTTGCTATTCGCGATTAAAATTATCCGATATGTCATCTGGTGAGATTTTCAGGAAACACTCCATGTAGGATACTTCCCTGTGTTGAAGCTGTTCAAAGCATCGGGAACAAGCGAAAAAGTAATGTCTACTGTTCAGTTTTTTGGTCTAAATCGTTTTGTGGGTCAGGACAAGTGAAAAGCTTACATGTGTTTTCCATCCCTTGGAATCAACAAAATGAAATTTGTAAATAAATCAGGGAAAACAGAACTGATTGGCAAGATTGGCATAACTGAAATGCAGCAAGGAAA
The DNA here is from genome assembly GCF_977018435.1 of Lepisma saccharinum. Classification (NCBI taxonomy): domain Eukaryota; kingdom Metazoa; phylum Arthropoda; class Insecta; order Zygentoma; family Lepismatidae; genus Lepisma; species Lepisma saccharinum. The sequence goes on from NC_139236.1 coordinate 28,985,586, forward strand.
TCACGAAGAATGCATGAGTCTGTATACTTTATTTTCCGAAAGGTGATTTTATTACCATGATAGTAAGTTTTAAATTGTTTTTTATGAATATAACATTTTTTCTCGAAAACAACATGTTACGTATGTAATTTGGAACAGGTGCAAGTCGATTAAGTGCAAAGATGAAAATAGTTTGAGAATTAATTAATATCTGTAATTGTAAAGGAGGTAAGTCAGATAAAGGAAATTGACATGCTAATGTTGCTGTTTCATTCAGTGAGTTAATTTTCAGTGAAGACTGAAGATAGCCTCAATGAAATTAATTACTAATATTATTCTGTATTGTTATTAAACCAGCCTGCCTTTTGGGGAAAGAATTGTAATGGCATGTTTCAGGGACGTCGGAAATTATTTTGAAGTGTGGGGCAGGTTTTCAAATCCGTCAACCAGATTTTGCATCTCGTCCCTTATATACTGCTGGACAAAAAAAACCGGACACTTGCATTTTTTGTGATAACGCAATGGGTCGATAAAAGCTCTGGTACAAGGGCTAACTAAATGTTGCAGAAACTGAATTAAGTACGAATGCATAAACAAAGTCCGAGCCTATGAATGGTGCATATGGTACTACATGATCTGCCGAACATTCTGTAATATACCTGCGAGCTGTTATTGCAATTCAGATGTCAAATATTAAAGTGTCCGGTTTTCGTTGTCCAGCAGTATATATATATACAGGGTGACTGGTAATTAGATGTATTCCCTGAAAGGGGTTAAAGTAGAGACAATTTGCAATATATTTGACCATATGATACCCCGTCCGAAAATTAGTAGTTTTCGAGATAATCGAGTTTCAATTGTTTTTTTTTAAAAAATGACAATTTTCCACATAAAAAGATGAATTGAGAAAAAACTGCTCATTGTATGGAACTTATTTCAGCGTTTGCTGATAGCTAACAAATAAGTGGTTAGTTGAAAAAAAAAGTTTTTCCCAAATAACAATCACATGTAAGTAACGGGTGGGTCTAAACTTACAAGTGATGATAAAAAATTGCACTCTTAGTTTACTTGGCAACGTATTAATAAAAAGAATGGTATGACACGAAGCGTACAAATTACGTAAATTACTTCCTTGATTCATCAGCTATCCAACAAGGTACAAATGTTGCTAACATTCACATTTGTGTACAAGAAATAACACTTGATTCATCTTCATGTGAATGGAATCAATGAACAATACAATTAAAGAACATTACACGTCTTGCTCAAAGTGGGCACCTCCGTTACGAATGCAGGCACGCAGGTTTTTACGGGTCATTTGGTCTCGTAACTCGTGATGTGATGGTGGCCTTGACGTGTTGACCAGCTGTTAAGATCCTCTCTCTGAGCTCTTCTTGCGAGTTTACCGGTGCCTTGTCATGTGGCTCCAAATGTAAAAGTCGCAAGGCGTCAAATCGGGGGATCGAGCCGGCCAGGGAATCGGTCCGCCTCGGCCAATCCATTTCTTTGGGTAATTTTTATCCAGCCACTGTCGCACGCCCAGGTAGAAGTATGGATCTGCGTAATCAACAATCATTTCATTGAGCCATTTTTCCTGCCCCAAATCTTAAATGGCATCACTTATGAACATTTTTTGCAGAACGGGATGGCAATGTTGTTGGAGGATGTGCCTCTAGCTACAAGACGTGACATGATTTACCAGCATGATGACTGCCCAGCTCGATCCCCCGATCGATTTGATGCCTTGCGACTTTTACATTTGGAGCCACATGACAAGGCACCGGTAAACTCGCAAGAAGAGCTCAGGGAGAGGATCTTAACAGCTGGTCAACACGTCAAGGCCACCATCACATCACGAGTTACGAGACCAAATGACCCGTAAAAACCTGCGTGCCTGCATTCGTAACGGAGATGCCCACTTTGAGCAAGACGTGTAATGTTCTTTAATTGTATTGTTCATTGATTCCATTCACATGAAGATGAATCAAGTGTTATTTCTTGTACACAAATGTGAATGTCAGCAACATTTGTACCTTGTTGGATAGCTGATGAATCAAGGAAGTAATTTACGTAATTTGTACGCTTCGTGTCATACCATTTTTTTTATTAATACGTTGCCAAGTAAACTAAGAGTGCAATTTTTTATCATCACTTGTAAGTTTAGACCCACCCGTTACTTACATGTGATTGTTATTTGGGAAAAACTTTTTTTTTCAACTAACCACTTATTTGTTAGCTATCAGCAAACGCTGAAATAAGTTCCATACAATGAGCAGTTTTTTCTCAATTCAACTTTTTATGTGGAAAATTGTCATTTTTTTCAAAAACAATTGAAACTCGATTATCTCGAAAACTATTAATTTTCGGACGGGGTATCATATGGTCAAATTTATTGCAAATTGTCTCTACTTTAACCCCTTTCAGGGAATACATCTAATTACCAGTCACCCTGTATATTAATTATTATTATTATGTAGCTTAGTTTTTTGCGTTTATATATTATATTACATTAATGAATATATACTTATTGAATATATGAATATCGTCAGTGGAGAAGACTCCTAAGAGATAACAGGAAGCCCAGAGACCTCTATTATGGAATATCTTATTACTTATAGTTGCATTAAACGGCACTTAATACATGAAAACTGAAATTTTAGGTCTTAGAATAATTACTGCAAGTTTCCATCCCTGCCTGGTACTCGATCTTCGCATGCAGTGAGGCATGATGGTATTGAGACATTCTTTTATTGATTAGTAACATAACTGAAAACATGCTACTTTTAAACTTTTACATGCAAACATATTGGTAAAATCCATTTTTCTGATCGATGTATTGCAAAGAATGTTGCTCGTGGTCGTGTTCTGATTTACCAATTCATCATTTTATAAATCTTAGTATAATGTTAACAAAAACATCGCATAGTAAGGAAGAATTACATGAATGAAATAGTTAGAAGGATATAATTGAATGATAGATTTAGTTTTTGTTTTTTTCACTTTTCTACCATATTTGGCTGATCGCGAAGGCAGTCGATGAGATTGAGCAATATGGTATATTTTATTTTGTAAGCACTATATTTTTCATATTTCAACATATAAAACATTTCTGCTTCTAAAATAGTGTACAAAAACAATTCTTTCACCTTTTACTGAATCCCAGACTGCTATTCAGAGATTAAGTAATTTTAGAGCATTTCTAGGCTAAAGTTTTCCAACGAAGACTTTCAAATATAGTGCATGGTTGGAGAGGGTCGAGGTGTTAAATATGGGGCAAGTTGCCACGCTACACCAACAGCTTTAACATTAGATATTTTGATCTGTAATTATCATAGCAGATAGGTACCTGGTATTGCATTTCAATGAAATCAAGTCTGAACTTTACATGTCTCTTTCAGATCAATGGCCCCTCTTAGATTTTCAGATTTTAGAAAAGAACCTAAGATTGAAGGCGACAGGGGCGATCCTCCCCACCCCGAGAAGTCTAAAGGATGATGCCTCGACCTTGCCACCTAAATATAACCTCCCAACGTAAAAATAAATCACTCGCGAACATAACAATGAACGGTGTTACCTCTCTCCGAGATCTAAAACTAAGCCATCAGCCCTGAGCATGACGTTTAAAACAAACAGTATACTTTTCAGAAATCTAAATGGCCAAGAAATAAAAGTTCCTTCCTTCCCACGAGAGGATGTGGTTGATACAATCCAAAGTTTGCAGCGTTAAAGGCTGAAGGGGCAGAGAACTGATGGCGTATCGGGACGATACTTGTCTGTCTCTAGTCTCGTCTCTTTCTGTCTTTTCACAGAGAAAATATAAAGTAGTAAAGAAAACGTAAGGAGAGATGTAAAATATTACCAGTCTTGTGAATTCTATATCAGGCGACTAATTGCAGTGCAGTGACGTGATCTTGCAGTCGGTCTACTTTACATAAATGGTTGTAAAACTAAAATTGCTAAATATACTACAGTGCAGACTTCTGGAGTCTGCCTCTCTCCAGAAACATCTAATTCTTTTATGCAAGAAGAAAACTGAAATTCTTGCAAAATCTGAAAAATCGTCCACGTTATTTTTGTAGTTTCTATAGGTTCGCTTTAAAATATTTCATGGCTGGAGGGGGCCATGGCCCCCTTGCCCCCCCCCCCCCGGTACGGGCCTGGCTCTGTGTACGAAACAATAATTCAATCAGTCATACCAAAAAAACTATGGTTAGGACAAATGCAGCACGAATATTTGGTGTGCGTCACTGGCGTACGCAAGGTGGGAGGAGATGATGGTGTTGGACCTTCTTCTGTAATTTTAAGAAATTCAAATTTTCCAAATGAAAGCAAAGGAGTATAGAACTTGGGAAAAGGCAAAATGATGAACGCAAACTCCCCTTAAAACGACCCCCGATTACCATTTTAGTCTGTGAACAACTTGTAAAATGAAATTATATTCAAATCAAATTGACAACACAAATTCCATTTCTTCAGGATGCGATAATGAGAGATCACCTATTCCCCAAGGAGAACACCCGTGATGATTTTCGCAATGGATAAAACCATGAATAATATTAGCTCCAGATAGCACCCCAAGTGGGCCGACAAACTCCACCTATGATTCACGGTATTTTTAGTCCATTATATTAGATACATAAAAATTAAAATATACTATAAATAAAATCGTCAACCCCCAATCTCAGAATACCTAACATAACAATGCTCATGCAAACAATATAATTCCCTTGTAACAATTTGTTCATCATTGTTTTGTTTCCTATAGTTATGATTTGAACTTGCCTATTAGAGCATTTATTGAGTGATTTCGAAGATCAACTGTGGGGAGATTATCACTATTAACTGTGGTAATATCTGAAGACAAGGAAAAGTAAAGGTGAGTTACGATAAGAGGCAGATTCAAAATGGACCCCCAAGAAAATGGTGCGAGCGGACCAAATAAACCATGAAATACAGGCTGATTCAAAACTCTCTTGACATTTTCTTTATAGTTTTCAGGATGGGATAAAAGACATTGTTATTTTCCAGCAAGATGGTTCACCACCCCCACTTCACTACAATCGTTCGGGACTACCTCGCTGACACTTTCTCTAATAGGCGAATCGGCCGTGGCTAACCAAGACTTTGGGCAGCTCACTGTCCAGACCAGTTCCCCCTAGACTTCTCTTTTGTTTAGGGTATCACTAAGTCTAGGGTGTATCAAGTAAATATCAACACCATAGAACAACTGATGCAGCGAATCGCTGCAGCAAAAGGGGGAGATCACGCCAGCTAGTTAGAGAACATGCGGTACCATGTAAGTTGTAAGGTTCTGTAACCATACTGCAAGTAAAAAATAATAAAGGAGTTCAAATAGATTACTATTAATAAATAGTGAATTCAATTATAGATTTCATGTAAAATAAATATGTTGGTTGTTATTTGCCTCAATATTTATTTTAAATTCTTATGTAATTTTACAAATAAGTGGACTTCAAGAAACAAACAAGCTGGACATGCCCTGAATATTTTCACTATAAGTTTCTTCTCTCACCAATTCTAACTTGGAAATGTTGCCATTTCTTCCAACTGCATCACATATTAATCCAAGGACACGTGATATGTAAACGATGCTGCTCAATTTTGGGATTTAGGTATAACAGTATTGGAAAGGAATCAGGTTAATTTCCTCAAAACTCATGATGAAGAAATTATTACAGTGTAACCTTGATAACTTGAACCTCATCATCTCGAATTCCTTGATAAGTCGAATTTTTTGTAATCCCCTTGAATTGCACATAACACTCAAAACTAATTTTACCTCAACAACTCGAATAAAACCTTCAAAAGACAAATATTTGTACAGTTTATGGGATGCTGTTCGAGCTCAATAACTCCAAGGTAGACTATGAGAAACCTCTATGAGTCCAAGTTAAATTCTAATCACCTCTATAACTCGAAGTTTTAGTCGCACGGACCTCAATAAGTCGAAGTGTAGGATGCGTACGTACAATGTCAGGTGATCAACATACGCTATAGGCATACGTAGTGCTGACGTTCAGAAGGGTCAGTAAACTTTAGACCTCTATAACTCGAAGTTGGCGATTTTGGTCCTCAATAACTCGAACCTTGGTAAGTCGAAATCCTTGATACCTCGATTTTTTTTTCTTTTCCCCCTCAAGTTATCAAGGTTCCACTGTATAATTAAATGCAGTATTGAAAAATTTAAAAGAAGGTAGGAAACATTGTACAAATGGACGTCCACAGGATTTTTTTCAGGGAGGGGCAAGTAAGGCATCTTTTCCAATCAGATGGCAAATGAGGCATTTTTTTCCCCTTAATAGTATTGTCCCTTCATAACTGAAATGAAATTAGTGTGAAATATGTATATACCTTCAGGTTGACATACCCTGGCAAACATGCACATGGGGAAACCCACAACTGCTGGCATAGATGAAGAAGGTGCACACCACAACTGAGTATATATCTTTTCTGGGGCAGATCAGGAAGGCGACCACCAGAACTGATCTATATATTATTCTCTGGTGAAATTAAAGGTGCCCACCACAACTGGGTATATATCTTTTCTCTGGTAAAGATCAAGTAGGCATCCACCAGAACTGAGTATATATCTTTTTCTGGTGAAGATCAGGAAGCAGACCATCACAACCGGGTTTTATCCTTTTCTGGCAAAGATCAAGAAGGTTCACACCACAGCTGGGTATATCTTTTCCTGACAAAGATGAAAAAAGGTGCACAGCACAACTGGGTGTATATCTTTTTCACCTTAGTAGATCTCAATGTGTGCTCGTTTGGTGGCGTGACAAACATCAAGGCGGTACTCAACCTCCATCCAAGTGTTGTTCAACATTTGATGAGTGATGGAGCCACATGCATTGATAATTCTTTTACGGAGATCATTGAGGTCTTGCACAGGTGTTTGGTAAACCATAGTCTTCACATAAACCCAAAGGAAAGAGTCCAAAGGAGGCAAGTCTGGTGACCGTGTTGGCCATTTAATGGGTCCACCCCTCCCAATCCAATTACCAGCAAAATTGCTATTAAGGAAGTTAGTAACACAACGGGCATAATGTGGGAGGGGGGGGCATCCTGCTGAAACATGTACCCATGAGGTATACGAGGTACAGCATACTGTTGCAACATTTGCAGGTAACTTGCACCTGTAACTGTAGCTTCTTCAAAGAAAAAGGGGCCAATTACGGAATCTCGTGTCAAACCACACCACACATTCAACTTTGGACTGTCGCGTTCATGTTCAGTAACTGCATGGGGATTCTGCTCACCCCATATTCTACAGTTATGCCTATGCACTTTTCCGGAAATGTGGAAGGTAGCCGCACCTGAAAATGTTACGCGTGTCAGGAATTCATTGTCATCATCAATGCGTGATAGCACTTCACTAGTATAATCAAACCTAGCGGGTTTATCACTGCACTTTAGTTTCTGAACAAGCTGTAACTTGTAGGCTCTAAGCCTTAACCTTTTATGTACGATATCATGCACAGTAAAACGTGGAATTTGAAGTTGAGAAATAGCACATCTCACAGATTTACGTGGGCTTCTCTGGAAAGCTTCCTGAACTGCAACCACTTTATCCTTGCTCACACGCTTCCGACCACTACCTTTCTTCCTCAACAAAGACCCTGTTTCCAGCAATTGTTTATGCCATTTAACAATGTAATGACGTTCTGGTGCTTCCTGTCCATATTGTTGCCGGAAACTTCTTTGTACTGTTACAGGAGACTTCAATTCTGAAAACAAAACCAGCACTCAACTTTCTCACACTCAATTTCCACAAACAATACCCACAAGGTTATACTTGCAAAAATTTTTTTTTTTTTTTACATTACATTTTTCTATATCCACTGTCTGTTATCTGGAAGGAATCAACTTGTAGACCTTCTAGTTTGTTCCTTTTTTAAATAGGAACACTTGTCACCATCTTGTGGCAATTTGACGAAACATCTTGTGTTGTTGAATTCAGTAGGGCAGGTTCAGCGGGGATGCCTACAGGAAATATAAAAAAAAACTTGGGGCACGCCCAGAAAATGTCGCTTGGATCCCAAACTTTGTGTGAGTTTTTTTAGGTCAACTGGAACCCAACTGGGGGGGGGGGGGGGAGGTGACATGCTGATTTCTCACATTTGGAAATTTTGGACCAGTCTAACGGAACCAATCTGCGTATATCAACAAACACTCTGATCCCAGGGAAAGCAGTATATGAATGGGAAAAGGAGATGAACCATCCGATAAGAGGCAGATTCAAAATGGACCCCCAAGAAAATGGTGCGAGCGGACCAAATAAACCATGAAATACAGGCTGATTCAAAAGTCTCTTGACATTTTCTTTATGGTTTTCAGGATGGGATAAAAGACACTGTTATTTTCCACCACCCCCACTTCACTACAATCGTTCAGGACTACCTCACTGACACCTTCTCTAATAGGCGAATCGGCCATGGCTAACCAAGACTTTGGGCAGCTCACTTTCCAGACCAGTTCCCCCTAGACTACTCTTTTGTTTAGGGTATCACTAAGTCTAGGGTGTATCAAGTAAAGATCAACACCATAGAGCAACTGACACAGCGAATAGCTGCAGCAACAGGAGTAGGGTGACCACACATACATGTAAAAAAGAGGACAGAGCATGGTGCAAAAGGAGGACAAAGCCATAAAAAAAGAAGACACCGCAAAAAATGGCAACTCATTTGCCATTACTCATAATTAGAGCCGTGAAGTTTTAGTTTTATTTTTAACTGAATTTCGATGTTATTTCTTACTGCAATTGGGTATTATTTTTTCCCTAGTTTAGGGCAAAATTCTGTTATTAATTTAAAATCGGTTATTTTTACATGCATATTTACTGTTCCTTCTATGATTAAAATTTTCACATTGCTTTAGTTCTGGAAAATTGAGGCAAATTTTAGTTTTAATGACAAAAAATAATTAAGCCGTACCTTTGTTAGGAATTACCAAATTTATTCCATTTGGAAAACTATTTCGTCTCATCAGCCAGTAAATATGGAATGTTTATTGAATGATATCACCCAAATCTTTGAAAATAGTCATACATATAACTTTCTCCAACAATGCCAGGAAAATATCTCTGGAACCTCAAATTAGGCATTTTGTGTCCGCACACTCGCATACACAACCTCTCCCCCTCCCCTGAAACACAAAATGTGCTTCTCCCTGAAAATTTTTCCGTTCCTAATCAATTTCCCTTCTGGGAAGATCCTCCCCGCCCTGAGCAAATTCTATTTCAGGAAGAGGTTAAATAGCCTACTGTCAGTCATATCTGCACCAAACTGCAATAATGAAGCGTGACAATTTCGATTTAATCGAACTTTCACCAGCTAGACTAGAAACGACAGATTAAATAGCACTTCAGGTAGTACTTTTTGAACAAAAGAAGTGTTATCCCTAGTTTATATTGCATATTCCGCGACGTTTTTCGTATTAAAGTGCAAACTTCGGTGTTATTCTGAAAAATGGCATAATTCGAGTTATTTCGTGAATCCGAAACACCAAAAACTTGCCTCCTTAATTTACCCAAATCCATTTTAGACACTTTATTGCGCTTTCTTCAAGTATTCGTTGTTATCGTTAAAATGAAAACTTCACGTCCCTACTCATAATTTAATCAATATAAATCTGATGATTTTTTTAATAATTTCCTATTACCTTTAAGCAATCAAAGCAAACAGGACAATCATAATTAAGAATATCTATAGTTTGAAGCACAGAATTTTACTCTTTTTTACAATTCTTGGATATTAGAATGCAATATCACCATAAGTGAATGCAAATGTGACAAGTAAGCTTCCCTTTTACTTATTTCCAAAAACCGAACTTAAAGTTTAGGTAGTTTAGATTGTGTCAGGATAATGCCACGAACATTTTTGCACTCTTTCAACAGGAGGGGAAAGTGACAGCCACCGTACACTTTACCTCATATTCTTTTCTTCCATCCTCTAAAAGCTGGATATTTTTTTGCAAGATCATTTATGAATTTACACTTTCGCTTCGTTATTTCATAAAAGTAAATATGACTTAATAATCAACATTCTCACTACGCATTTCTGTATTGCATATGTATGACTCAAAAATGAACTGGTCGACCTCTGTAGCAGAGTGGTTAACACCCTGCACCACAAGGTCCCGGATTCGAATTCCAGCCTGGGAATGGGTGTTCTTTGTGAGTACCCCTTCATGAAAATCATCATATCATCGCTCATCCTCATATTCGCGATTAGCAAAAGTTGTTGAAAAGGGAATTAAAATAAACCATATCAGTCAATCAAAAATGAACTGCTCAAATTACATGTGTTTCAGATTGCAAAGCAACGAGTTACAATAATACATACTAATGACTAGGGGTGTGCGAGACAGAATATTTTTTGCTCGGGACGGGGCATTTTTTTTTTAAATCCCTACGTTCGGGATGGGTAAAATCCATAATTTCCCGAGAAATTTTCAGGAACGGGTAATGATAAAAAAAATTCCCGACGCTGTGGAAATCGCGAATTTGACGTCATTTCCCTTTCTTTCGATTTCTGAAATAAAAGCTAACAATTTCTGAGAAGTGTCAAGACACTTATAATGCAGAAAACATGAAGAATTAACCACTTTTTAAAATGACCATTTGGAAGTTCCGAACTGCTCGGGATCTCGAAATGTCTGGAAATCATTTCCTGAAGTTGGGACAGGAATTTTTTTAACCGATTTTTCTTGAACATGCACACCCCTACTAATGACTTAATCGGGAAAGCGATCATGTTCAGCTCCCAGATGCTACGTGAGCATTGCTCGAATACTTAACGCACCCCAAGTGATATGATGATCGCTATGTGTGGAAGCATTCTCTATGCAGCACATTTGCTATGGTCCATGCCATACTCTTTCCAAAAAAGGTGGACATTTAGAGATTTCTAAAAAATCCGCCCGGACGCCGGACAGACACCTAAAAAGGAGGACATGTCCGGATAAAAGAGGACGTCTGGTCACCCTAAACAAGGGGAGATCATGCAGTACAATGTAAATAAATATGTTATTTGCCTCAACTTAATATTTATTTTAAATTCTTATGTAATTTTACAAATAAGCAGACTTCAAAAAACAAACAACCTGGACATGCCCTGAATATTTTCACTATAAGTTTCTTCTCTCACCCATTCCAACTTGGAAATGTTGCCATTTGTTTCAACTGCATCACATAATAATCCAAGGACACGTGATATGTAAACGATGCTGCTCAATTTTGGGATTTAGGTATAAGAGTATTGGCAAGGAATCAGATTGGGTTAAATTTCTCAATACTCATGATAAAGAGATTATTACAGTGTAACCTTGATAACTCGAACCTCAACATCTCGAATTCCTTGATAAGTCGAATTTTTTGTAATCCCCTTGAATTGTCCGTAACACTCAACAACTCAAATAAAAACTTGATAAGATGAATTTTTGTACAGTTTATAGGATGCCGTTCGAGCTCAATAACTTGAAGGTAGACTATGAAAAACCTCTATGAGTCCAAGTTAAATTCTAATCACCTCTATAACTCGAAGTTTTAGTCGCACAGACCTCAATAAGTCGAAGTGTAGGATAGGTACGTACAATGTCAGGTGATCAACATACGTTATAGGCATACGTAGTGCCGACGTTCAGAAGGGTCAGTAAACTTTAGACCTCTATAACTCGAAGTCGGCGAAACTCGAACCTTGGTAAGTCGAAATCCTTGATACCTCGATTTTTTCTTTTCCCACTAAAATTAGAGTTATCAAGGTTCCACTGTATAATAAAATGCAGTATTGAAAAATTTACAAAAAGGTAGGAAACATTGTACAAATGGACGTCCACAGGATTTTTTTTCAGGGAGGGGCAAGCAAGGCATCTTTCCCAACCAGATGGCAAATGAAGCATATTCTTCCCCTTAATAGTATTGTCCCTTCAATTTGAAGCTTTTCCTGCAATGTCCTTATAATAATTAACATAAATTACCGAAATTGAAATGAAATTAGTGTGAAATATGTATATACTTTGAGGTTGACATTCCCTGGCAAACATGCACACGGCGAAACCCAAACTGCTGGCAAAGATGAAGAAGGCGCCCACCACAACTGGGTGTATATATTCTTCTGGCAAATATTACGAAGGTGCGCACCACAACTTGGCTATCTTCTTCTGGCTAAGATAAAGAAGGTACAAGGCACACACCACAACTGGGTGTATATATATATATATATATATATAAATCAAATAAGGTAAAAGGAAACACTCACCAGACAGTAGGAAAATTCAAAATTTTCGCTAATTTATAGCATCATCGGTGTGAGAAGAATCTGTCCGGTGAGTGTTTCCTTTTACCTTATTTGATTTTTACTTAGCCCTTTTGGCCCTCCTTGCTTTTATCCATTATATATATATATATATATATTTTTCTGGCAAAGATCAAGAAGGTGACCACCAATACTAAGTATATATCTTTTCCTGGCGAAGATCAAGAAGGCGATCATCACAACTGGGTATATCTTTCACTGGCAAAGATCAACAAGGTGCATACCACAACTTGGTATATATATCTTTTTCTGGTGAAGATCAAGAAGATGCACACCACAACTGGGTATATATATTTTTCTGACGAAGATCAAGAAGGCACCCACCAGAACTGGGTAAATGTCTTTTCCTGGGGAAGATCAAGAAGGCGACCACCACAACTGGGTATACATCCTTTTCTGGTGAAGATGAAGAAGGTGCACACCACAACTGGGTAAATGTCTTTTCCTGGTGAATATCAAGATGGCAACCACCACAACTGGGTATGTATCTTATTCTGCGAAGATCAAGAAGGCGACCACCACAACTGGGTATACAGAAGGTCGATCCATGTATATGTGTCCGATTTTGAACCGTCACACCTGCGCACAGAATCGACAGATCCAAGCAGTTAAAAGCGTGGGAGGATGGTTAGAGCCTGTAGTATAGTGGCACTATCGCGAGTGTGTATTTTGTGCATCGTGGCTCCTAAGGTGAACCGTTTTTGGTAGGGCTACATAGTTGCACTTCTCCACGCCAAATATTCAGTGTGAAAAATTCAGAAACAGTGCAAAGAACATGGATGCACCTTGGGTTCAACGACCATCAAGAACATAATCAAGCGGCATAAAAACCACAAGGTTCCAACTATTCAGTCGCCCACCAGGGGCCCAGTTAACTGTGAACTGCACCCTGTGTGAGAAATTAAAATTCCGGAAGGTTTTTAAAAGCCGTGAACATTACCTCAGTGACGCCTATTGCTGGAAGGTCTCATCACATACGAGGTGTGGCAATTAAATAACGAGACTGGTGTCATAACTGTGATGTATTGCAAGAAAGTTACAATTGACTGGTATCCCCTTCAATATAATCCCCTCCCCTATCAATACACCACTGCATACGTGTCTTCCATTGTTCAAAGCAATGCTGTAGGTCATCAGATATCACACTGTTCAACAACTCTGCCGTTTTTCGTTTCACCTCTTCCACGGAGTGAAAATGTGTTCCCTTCAATGCACTTTTCACTTTTGGGAAGAGATAAAAGTCACAGGGGGCCAGGTCTGGGGAATACGGAGGATGGTCGAGCACAGGAATGCGCTTGGCGGCTAAAAACTGCTTCACAGAAAGGGCATTATGGGCAGGCGCATTGTCCTGGTGGAGGATCCATGCATTGTTCTTCCACAAATCCGGTCCCTTCTTCCTTATTCTTTCCCTCAGTTTGCTTAGGACTTCTTTGTAGTAGGTCTGATTCACCGTTTGACCCTGAGGCACCCATTCAGTCATGATGATACCCCTGATATCGAAAAAAACGATGAGCATTGCCTTCAGTTTCGAGTTGCTCATTCGTGCTTTTTTTCATTCTTGGCGATGTGGGAGTCTTCCAGTGCATGGATTGACGCTTGGTCTTGGGATCATATTGGAAAATCCATGTTTCATCACATGTGATGACACGTGTTAGCAATTCTGGGTCTGCTTTGAGTCGTTCCATGTCGTCACAGCAAATGGTCTTTCGATTGTCTTTTTGGTCCTGAGAGAGGTTTTTCGGAACAATTTTTGCACACACTTTTGTCATGTTTAAATTCTCATGCAAAATTTGTATTACTGTCTCTTTGTTAAAGTTCATCATGTCTGCGAGCATACGAATGCTCAGACGTCTGTCTTTCCGCACAAGTTCATGAAATTTTTTAACATTGTCATCCTTTCTTGAACTCACAGGGTGGCCGGGACGTTCATCATCTTCAACCTCCTCCCTCCCTTCTGATAATCGTTTGTGCCATTCAAACACTCGCGCACGTGACATAGCATTATCACCATACACCTCTTTTAACACTGCACAACATTCCGTCGGTGTTTTTTTTTTAAATTTCACCAGAAATGTGATGTTAATGCGCTGCTCAACTTATAACGATAAAACGTGATTTTATCGTTATTACTATTAGTATTAGAATTAGCTTTGCTTTTTAACTACAGTTCGGTTGAGATAAACTGATTTCAACTATTATTATAGATTTCAATGTTTGAAGGAAAGAATAACCAATTACCTTTACTATCTTTTATTACAGGAGAAAACTAAGAAATAACTTCACAAAAAAAAAGTAATTAAAGGTTCACACTGATTCGCTGGTGGTTCTTGGTTTACATGAGTAAACCCAATACAAGAGTTGACACCAGTACTTTAGATTATCTTGGTAAAAGAAATATAAGAAAAAAAACACTCTCACATATATTTATAAAGAAGAACAAATTTAACCTTTTTACTCACGATTACATGGCCGGCCTTTAGAAAGAATTAGTGCTTTTCAAACTTTAGTGGGATTTTTTCATCAGAAGATCGAGCTTGTGGGGGTTAAAACACGAGAGCTCTCGACACTGGGGACCACTTCACTAAAATCCTCGTTGTTCTGTCTTCTTTTTCCGACGATCCTCGGTGTCTTGTCTTCGTCGTTCCATCTTCTTTTCCCGACGAACCTTGGTGTCTTGTCGCTGTAGAAAATCCTTCTCTGCAACCTCGGGTTCACTGACTGAAAATCTGCTAAACTGCTGCAGACAGAGTTCACTCTTTTCCGGAGAGCTTTAATGCCGATGTAACGTTTCTTGTACCTCTTCCGACTGAAGAGACTACTTTACCACTTCACCAAGAAAATGTCACCGGAGGTATGCAAAACTCAACAGAAAGAGCACTGAATGGCACGACCACCTTCCAGTCAAAAATTCCGCGCCAACTGCTGTAACTTCTCCGCGCCAACTGCTTCAACTACTCCGCATGCAAATCCACGAGCGCTTACTTCCCTTTGTGTACCGGACTCAGTCTATTATTTCAACAAGGGGTGTTTCGATTGCTTTTGCTTCTTTCTTCCTGGAACGTTCTGTAAACAATCTGTTACAGATGCCCCCTTCCGCTGAAGAGACATTAGATGGACTGATCAAGGAGAGCTAATGTCTTTCCAAGTCTTTTTATCTCCTTAAATATTTGACCAGACCTCGTATATACATTTTTTTTAAGAAAAAAAATAATTCAGGTTACAA
This sequence comes from Lepisma saccharinum, assembly GCF_977018435.1. Lineage (NCBI taxonomy): Eukaryota > Metazoa > Arthropoda > Insecta > Zygentoma > Lepismatidae > Lepisma > Lepisma saccharinum. Next base: position 29,001,126 of record NC_139236.1, read on the forward strand.
TTTCAAAATATCTTATTACATAGTAAACACATATAGATTTTCCTTCAATTTCACATATTAATTCTGTTCAATTGTTTCTTACAATCACATAGTAAGAATAATCTCAAGAAAATATACACAATTACAATTTGTGAACATTGAAGCATAATAAACATATTACTCAATTTCTTTTCATTACATATATACCTTCATACATTACATAAAATCAACTTCGAATCTTTACCACGTAATTTATCAATATACTACAAGTGACTTCAATCATTTACATATTGTCTTGCAGGTTTTCAAATTGTTTCAACTGACTTACATAAATTTCTCTCTTACAATTACTACAATTCCATAATTTTAAATTTTCCACATGTTGTGATTCAAGTATTTACTAGAGCGGGTACAATCTAACAGTAAACCTCCTTTCTCTTTCCATGATCTTTCCATGATCTTTACCTTTCTTTTCTTCTTTGTTATTTAGGGTATCAGCATGCTCAAATTACTAATTTCAGGAAATTACATCGTACAATATCGCTTATCTTTTTAACAAACTATTTCTTAACAACATTTAATTTTCAGACTTGCAACAGATTTCTGGACATAAACTTTTACTTCAATATCAGCATGTACATTAATATCATCAATAAGTTTCGGTTCACCTTAGACCTACTTTTTTTCATTTCTGGTCCTTATATTTTTCAACATTTCCGGTCCGCCTTCGACCTTATATTTATGTGCCTCTCTCGCACTATATCTTAATACACACTGACTTCTACCTCATATAGCTATGTCCATGAACTCTCATCACTTCATCATTCTATTAATACTATTTAACCTTGCTTTCCAAAGAATTTCCTCAAATAACTTTCTTCTGAGCATGACTGTTCTATCTTCTTTCTCATTTGTTCTTCATTATTCTTAACGATTTTGAGGCTTAAACCCATTTTTTTTCTCTTACTCTTTGGCATTTTTCTCTTATTACAAAGTTATTTTCAAATTCAAATTTTCATTATCTACCTGCTCATTGACAATAATAGTTACCAGAGCTTTTATCAAAACCATCATTAAACTTTTTACATTGAACCACAACTAAGCCGCACGTCAGGCTAAGTTTGCAGCAGGTTTTATGTATCAATCCGCGCGGGAACTGAGCACAGAATCTTCCGTGCCAGTCTTGCCTCAACCGCCGAGCTGCTTACATCGCAGACACTGAGAAAATCCACAGTATTGCCAACCGCACAACACATCAAAACCCAAAACCCGCATGCATGTCAAGCGGAATATATTTGTGTTTCTTTTTGTCTCCTGAAACATAACATTTTAGAAGTACTTTCGGCGCATAAATTATTTTAAAAAAATGTGTCATTACTTAATATAAATGCGAAATATCTTCGAAACATGAGAGTATTTTTCCCAGGGGGGCAAACAAGTCACATTTCCCCCAAAAGAGTGTAGTTCCCTAATAACATTGCTTACATTTGAATTTATTGTGTTAATGCAATAATTAACACATATTATTGTGGCTAAAATGAAATTATATGTGTGAAATACATAATTTTTGGTTGACTTTCATTTTCCAGGGAGGGAACGGCCTTGCCCCCCCTTCCGGACGCCCATGAGCATGTGTGTATATTTCGAGCATGCAAGAATAAAAATAAACAAAGATATAAGTAAACAACGACAGGCCCTCTTGAATTTAATGACAAATTATTGTTTTTGGTTTATAAAAAAAATACGTTTATGAAAACCTTTGTTACTGTAAGACACACGCACTTCAAGTTATACCAGCAAAAAAAAAAAGTATGATTTGTTATTGTGGATATATACAATCAGGTGCATTGTCTGCTGCTATTATTCTGGTTACAATTTATGAATCACTTCACTAAACCAGGATTCAAATCTTGGTCTGTCCATTTCTTGCTAATCATGCATCTCTTTCCTTGCACGGAACAGTAAATATATGCGCCTTCAACAAAGACGTCATTGCCGTCAGTGGGTGAAACAATAAGCCTCCCCCTTCCCCTCTCCCTTTCTCGTCGGTTTCTTCAGCCCTCGCGGTGGTTTTGCATGGTGATATATTGATTTATATATATATATATGTATATATATATAACGCCCACGCCCCTCCCAGAGTTAAAGCACGTCTGCTCCAAATAATAAACATGTTTCTTCTCACGGGGATATCTTTTAATACCGGGGACATTCTTTTGTAGTCAAACAACAAACAATCGTTTCCTCTTCCTAAACTCAAACCGCAAATCATTCAACACCAGGGATACAGTTCATGCGCCCATTGACGGCAAATCACCTCACGCCCTGTTTTACTTTGATCTTGTTTCCATAAGGAGGATTATGCATTTTAAACAACTTGCTTGATTTGAAGAGCTTTTCCCTTCGGATGAAGCCCACAATAACACTCGCTGAACAGGAGACCTTGCTTGATTCAGCCATTCTCACCGCTGTATAGCACGATTATTAATCACAATAAACATAGGGTTAAAATAGTGGGATGTGCAACACTGGTATCACGGATTCCACGCGCTCTGCAACGTATTCAGTCTTGCTCGACTCGCACTTGGGCTTCAGGGATTCCTCAGCTCAATACAAACTCCAGTTGGCGAATCTGTGGATCCAAGTTCGTCTGCACAGTGATTGCAACCGATCAAGTCCACACCTTCTAATGGATGTATTATTTTGTCTGTATTTTACAAATTAAATAACTGTTTTCTTGCAAGTATGCAGTTGTGTCGGAATAGAACCCATCTCAGTGGAACTATATTCTTGCGCGCACGTTTGGATCTACATATGCGAAAACCTGCTGCAAGGTTAACCTGACGCTTGGCTTAGTTTTCACATAACCTATACAAAACAACTGACATTAAAAAAACTTTTTCTTTTCATTTTCTCAATTTTCAATATACTTCGCTCATAACAACATACACACATTTTTTTTAAACAGCTTATTTACATTTGAACAATTTCCATCATTTTATCAAAAACCTACATAAATTAGTGATTATCAACATTTCTACAAGTGAAATGGAAAGTTCGATATTTTACATAAAATGTACCAACTTTAGGAAAACATCATTATCAATCGACTTCTCAAAATATCTCTTCTTGAATTCTCCATCTTGGTTGTTACTTCCACTTCTAAAGATCCCTGTTCGTCGTAGCTTTCATGCCTTTTTTCCTTTTCTTCTTCCCTTCTCTCTGCTTTATATTTTTCATCTTCTTCTTCCAACTTTCGTCAATTAGAGAAACTATTAGTCTGCCAAAACTATTTGTATTATCTCTTTTTCTTAAAGTCTTTTCTTTTCGTTTCTTGTTGTCCATTAGTATATTTTCCTCACTATAAGAATCATCTCTAGCAACTTTCTTCTTAACTTTCTTCCATTCTTTCCTGTCTCGTTTCTTTTGGGACTTTCTTTCACCCTCATCACATGAATGCATTGCTCTCTTTTCTTGTTTCATCTTTTTCATACTTGTGTCTGATCTTTCTGCTCTAACATTCTTAGATGTTTTACGAACTTTCTTCTTCACTTTCATTGACGCTTTCTCAACTTTCTTTGCAGAACTATATATAGGTCTCATTCTAATTTTCTTCCGTTTACTGATCAGAGTCACTTCCAGTATCGTCACGTCTAAAGTTACACATTCTTGCAGTTTAGAAAACATATCATCATTCTCAGGTTTTTCGTGAAAACTTTCATCTTTACTTATCACTTCCTGAGATTGCTGTATTCCGAGTGACTCATCTTCAACTTATTGCCTTTTCATTCCCAACACGCACACTCGTTCCTCTAGAGCCTGTACTTTCCAATCTGTCTCTCTTTGTTCATTTTCTATAGCCACTTGTACCTCATCAGAATTATCTTCTATCTTTTCACTGTTGTCACGGACCTCATTACAATCATCTTTAACTTCATCAATTCCAGCCTGAAATTGACATGATACTTTATTTTCCTTCTTAACGTCCTCCATTTTTTCTATCCTAGTGACTTCCACTTTCAAAACGCCTAGCCTTCCCTCCATCTTGTCATTTATTTTTTGCATGGAAGCATTTATTATTTCCTTGAGTTCCAATTTATTCTGTTCCTCTTTCTGCTCCAATTTTCTGTATAAGTCTTCCTGGAGGAGCCTATCTTTATCCTCTTCCTGTCTCCGTTCTAACCTATCTTGTTCCATTTTTTCGTATAATCTCTCCCATTTTAGCTTATCTTGTTCCTTATTTTCTTCCCATTTTAGGCATAAGTTCTCCTGCGCTAGCCTACTCTGTTCCATAAGCGACAAAACTTTATTTAAAATTTCATTTTTCTTTCCCCGATCAATGTCAACTTGACAACCAAATTCGTCACTTTCTTTCGAAACACCCTGTTCTTTTTCATCTATTTTTTCATTATCATGAACTTCATTTCCAGCTCCGTTCTTGCACTGCTTGCAGGAAAAATCTTTCTCAACGCAGTCTTTATGCACCCATTGTTTACAATCTGAACATTGTACAGCAGCGTCTGAAATCAACAATCTGCCGCAACAAGCAGCTTTCCGTATTGTACGAGCCATGCTGCCGACAAACACGAACGCAGGTTGCAACACTCAATATTTACATAAACATGCCGACAACGACGCAACACAATGTATGTTACCCCTTTCATTTTTTTTTCTTTAACCAAGACAATCTAAGGCAACTCCCGGGAGTTTCGGGCTCCATATAATGATAAAACGTGATTTTATCGTTATTACTATTAGTATTAGACTTAGCTTTGCTTTTTAACTACAGTTCGGTTGAGATAAACTGATTTCAACTATTATTATAGATTTCAATGTTTGAAGGAAAGAATAACCAATTACCTTTACTATCTTTTATTACAGGAGAAAACTAAGAAATAACTTCACAAGAAAAAAAGTAATTAAAGGTTCACACTGATTCGCTGGTGGTTCTTGGTTTACATGAGTAAACCCAATACAAGAGTTGACACCAGTACTTTAGATTACCTTGGTAAAAGAAATATAAGAAAAAAAACATTCTCACATATATTTATAAAGAAGAACAAATTTAACCTTTTTACTCAATATTACATGGCCGGCCTTTAGAAAGAATTAGCGCTTTTCAAACTATATATATTTTTCTGGGGCAGATCAGGAAGGTGACTACCACAACTGTACATTTATAATTTTCTGGTTAAGATAAAGGTGACCACCACAAATGGGTATATATCTTATTCTGGCGAAGATAAGGAAGGCACCCACCACAACTTCGTTATACCTTCTTCTGGGAAAGATCAAGAAAGCACTCATTACAACAGGGTATATATATATTTTTCTGTAGAAGATCAAGAAGGCACACACCACAACTGGGTATATAGGTTTTTCTGGCGAAGATGACAAAGGTGGGCACCACAATTGAGTATATATCTTTTTCTGGAGAAGATGAGGAAGGTATCCACCAAACTGGGAATATATTTTTTTCTGATGAAGATAAAGGAGGCACCCACAACAATGGGGTATATATTCTTCCTTGGGGAAGATCAAGAAGGCAACAACAACAACTTCGTTATATCTTTTTCTGGTGAAGATCAAGAAGGCACCCACAACATCTCGATATATACCTTTTTCTGGCGAAGATGACCACGGCACCCACCACAACTTCACTATATATTTTTTTCTGGGGAAGATCAAGAAGGTTCCCACCACAACTGGGTATATATCTTTTTCTGGCGAAGATCAAGAAGGTGCCCACCACAACTGGGTATATACATTTTGCTGGAGAAGATGATCAAGGCATACATCACAGCTTTCTCTGGCAAAGATTAGGATGGCAACAACCACAACTGGGTGTGTGTGTGTATATATATATATAATTTTCTAGCAAAGATCAAAGAGACGTCCACCACAACTGGGTAGAGTACAACACACACGTCTTTGCCTTTGCCTAGTGTAACGTAATGGTTGCGAACGTAAGAAAAGTAATCAAAATGTTAGGAAAGCGCGCAAAGAGTCCGGGATCAAATTAATAGACATACGCTAAAAAACAAAAAAGAACCAATCAGTTACAAAAGTCACGGTTTCTTGAGGTTAATGACAAGTGTTTAGCACTGTCGCCTCAGTCTCTAACGAGAACCAAAACTTAGTGTAGAGTATGCCCGAAAATATGGGATCTATCGAAAGACACCAAGCAAAATAGGTTCATAGATTGTTGCCAAAATTCACACTAAATTTACAAGTCAATATATATATATATCCAAGCGTCCGTCTCCGAACAATCTGTTACAACACAAATCAATTAGTTTACAAATTCAGATAATGGGTATTTTTACGTTTGTTTGGAGTAAAGGGTCAAAACATAGAGCAATATTCAATTTGAGACACTAGGTCTGAATGTATTACGTTAATCACCCAACGAAGCTCGATTAACGTTTCAATGAAACAAACAGGTACATTGAACAATTATTAACAACCCTTCCCCTTTAACCCCCACGACGAACTTTCAAATAGATTCAACAATTATCTCCTTTTTTACTCAGAGATTTATACACTAAATCGTAAGAGAGCAAACAAATAAATACAATCATCAAAACACGTCAGCATTCATAACATCAAAAATTTAACAAGGTCAATCTTCAACAGTACATTAATGTTCACTCTTTTCTTTGCAACCAATTCCCTGTTTTAACTTTGGTGCTCCCGTTTATTTTTCCATGTGCCAACCAACCATTATGTTTAAATTGTATTCTCCCTTCCCTGAAGTAATTTACTAAATTACGCTAGTGTACGCCTTGTTTACTCGACATTTAAAAGTTTGAACGCCACCTTTACATTCCTTTATTACAAAAAGGGACAACGACTCATTTTTGACCAATAATATATCGTTATTTGCCTTGTAATTCGAAGGTTTCGCCGTTCGAGTCTTCTTCCTCCCAATATTCAAACTCGTGACTCGATTCAGAAAGATACATGTATCCAGCACACTTCACTTTTCACAATATGTCAAAAAAGGGGGGTTGAAAAAGTACATACCTCAATCACCAGGATAAAACTCGTCCTGCCGACCAATCGAGCTCCGGCACCATGGAATCAAATAGGTTTTGGTGTCCTTCTCGTACAGTCATCATACTCTTACATGGAATCTGGATACGTCCCTCGAACTTCCTTCTCTGTCAAATCCCATCTGTAACTCAATGGTCCTAATGGCGAATGGTACCTTGAAGAATACGGCAATCGAACTGTCCTAAGGTCAAACGAAACTCTGCTCAACCAGATTCCCTTCTTCGCAAAAAATACAGTTCTTCCATGTCTTTACTCCAAGCGGCGCAATAAAAATGAGGCAGTTTGCGTAGTAGTCCGAATATAGAGAGAGTCCAATATCCCAGCGTGTAATCGACGGTGGATAGACAAGTATCGTCCAGCGAGTTTCTGTTTCACTCTAAGCACGCGTCATAATCTCTCCCTCTCTTTTCTTCAAGGCTCGCTGGCTGGTTTCGTGGGTGTCGGCTGGATCGGGACTGCTGAGCTTGCACGCTCGTAATCGCAGCACTCAAACAAGGCCAATGGAGACCTCTAGCGGTAACTCGCACAACCAATAAACCACAAGACAGACGCAAGGCGTACTGACGAAGGAGGAAATGTGAGGCTTTTCTACGCGTAGTTTAAGCGTAATACTTTTTATTACGAATCGCGCAGAAAAACGTCACAAACTCCCCCAACTAGCGAAAAGAAAAAAACACCCAATAGGCAAAAAAGGCACGTAAACTATGCACAAATAAGTGTATACTCCCTAGAGCACCTGATATATAAGTAAGCAAATTCCCCAAAGACACAAAAAATATATATAAACATATGTGTTAATTACCCACTTGTTGACCTGTTTTGTAGGACCATAAGAAACACACAATAAATAAGACCACACCTACTATGTGGTAATATATACAAACAAGTACCTAAAAATATGTCACTGATTACATTTAGACTAGACTAGATAGTGTCTGAAATATACACAATATTGGTAAGAAATTTAAACACAATTAATAATAGAGGTGAGAAATACTATACAAATGAACGTGAAAAATGGATATGAATAAGGCGATTGCAATCTTAAAAAAAATGAAGATGAAGATGAACAACTAGTTGAAAAAAGTTAACATGACAAATATGAAAATACATAACAATACCCTTAACATGGGGTATGAGTATAGACGCTGTTAAAAAAAGACATTACATCAGATAGACGTTCAAATTAGCAGTACACACAATAAAAATATTGCTGTTACATAACACTTGTATGCGGAAAAGGAGTCCAGATAAACATGGTGAGGATGATAATTTCCCAAAAAAAAGGAGACGTTTTACTATCAAGGTAGTATTCCAGGTGGGATATGTTGGCTTTCCCAATTGATGCGTCGAATGATCATTCCAAGGTGGTACACTCAATGTATACGTTTCCTCATGAAACATGAAAATAAAAAAAGGGCAAATTAGAAGAGAAAAAATAGAAAAGAAAAAAAGAGAAAAGAAAGAGGAGAGGAAACCTAAAGGGAGGGGAATACAATAAGAAATAGGAGCACGAATTACAATTTTGATTAAAACAGTCAATCCAAAATATACTCCAGAAATTGCAGTAAGTGATATACAAAAACAATTATTACCAATGAAGTTAAAATTTACATTTAATATGAATCAACTCTCAAAAACAAAATATTACGAAAGGATATAAGTTAAAGCATGTCAAAATACCAAACATAGAAAAAACATGTTTACACAAAAAATTGTATAAAGTATAAATCATCAAATAAACTCTTAATATTCTAAGGCAAATAACCTGAAAACAAGACCCAAATTGTGATATTCAATATACTTGTTACATATGAGGAACTGGGTCATGAGGAGAGTAATTATTCGGAGAGGGACGACGTCGACAGTGGGAAGCAGTGTGTCCAGTTCGGCGGCAAAAATTGCAGTATAAAGGGTGAAATTGGCGAGAAGGGCGATTTGAATTCTGACCCCGGTTTGCTTGCAATAGCGAAGCTATATGTGTGTCCGATAATTCCACATCTATTGAAGGTTCCTCTCGAATATGATAAGGTTTAATATGTGAAATATGAACTTCTGAAGAAAAACTTCAGTTTCGGGATCGACTAACAAAACAGTTACGGGACCCAAAACCTTAAAAACTTTAGCGGGACCTGCCCAACGTTGTTGGAGTTTGGCAGTGACTTTTTCAAAGGCGTTACTGTGTGGGAAAGTTTTATAGAGAACCAAATCCCCGACTTTGAAGGAAGAAGATTGTCTTTTAGGATCATATCTATCACGTCGCATAGTCCAAGCTTTGTTCAAGTGATGAAAGGCCTGCGGCCAGCATTTTGCACGGTCAGCGGAAGGAGGACCGGCCAATTCAGAATCAGATTTGAATTCCCAGAAAAAGTTCATAGGTCCGTCAATGTCCCGTCCAAACAATATCTGTGCTGGTGTTGTTTGAATACTATCCTGTACAGCTGTATTAAATGGAAAAGAAATTGCATTTAAATGAACATCCCATTTGGTGTGATCATCTGAATGGTACGCTATCAAGGAGGCCTTTAAATTACGAATAAAGCGTTCAGCCAAGGAAGGATTAGGATAGTAAGAGCTAGTATAAATATGCTTTACCCGAGACTCAAACAAAAAAGAATTGAAGTGACGAGATCGAAAATACGAAGCATTGTCTGACACCAATTCACAAGGAGCCCCAAACACAAGAAACAAAGACCGAGGTTTTTCCACTATTTGATTAGATGTGGGCCCCCGAAGAGGATAGAGAGAAACCCACTTGGAAAATGCATCCACGACCACCAGAATATAGGAATGACCTTTGGACGAACGTACCAAAGGACCGACAAGGTCAATATACAATCGTCGCCAAGGGTGTTTGATGATCTCAGATGACAAAAAACCGGGAGGCTTATGTATGGCTAATTTTGCTTTTTGACAAATGTCGCAAGACTTAACATAGGCTTTGATATCCTGGATACATGATGGCCACCAAAATACGGACATTATTTTCTTGGTACACTTTTGAATACCCAAATGTGAACCTCCTACAGGTGTTTCGTGATAATAACGGCAAATCAGGTGTTGAAGGGTATGAGGAACGACAACTAAAGAGACCTTAGAACGTGGGGGTTGTAATACGAGTAAGTCATGATAAAGAGCATAATGTTTATAAGATTGTCCGGCACGTAATTGCTGGATGATTGGAAGGAAAGTAGAATCTTTTTGTTGGAGATCAAGAATATCTGATTTACTAAAAGGAATAATTTGGAATTTTGGAGCAGCATATGCAAGAGAGGTAACAGGTGAAGGAGAAACCTGGAATTCATCAGGTGAGTACATTCTTGATAGGCAATCGGCAACTGGATTAAGTCGAGAGGCGATATGCTCGACGGAGTAAGAAAAACGAGATAAGTAGAACGACCAAATTTGCCGTATTGTTCAGGATGACGTAAAAGCCAAGAAAGTGCCTGGTTATCAGTCTGAAGAGAAATGTTTCTCGGTTAAATAGGTCTCAAACTTTTTGAATCCATAAACAATGGCACAACATTCGGCCTCGTATATGGATTGACGACGTTCTATGTCAGTACGTTTGCGAGAGGCAAAAGCAATAGGACGTAATGACCCATCGGACATACGTTGGTTCAGGGTAGCCCCCAGAGCCAATCCTGAAGCATCGCATTGCAAGACAAATTCTTTTGAGAAATCTGGCAAAGCTAAAACAGTATGCTTAAGAAAAACCTGTTTAAGATGATCAAATTGTTGTTGATCACTCTCAGACCACATGAATGTAAGACACTTTTTCTTTTTATGTTAAAAAGGAGGTAAGGTCAGAACACGATGGTATAAAGCGCGAGTAGTACCCCAATAATCCCAAAACGAGCTGGACAGCTTTGACGTTCCTAGGGGGGCATATCTTGAATCGCAGAGATACGGTCGGGGTCTAAAACAAGTTGCCCCTCACGTAAAATATATCCGAGGTATTTGAACTCGGTTTGCATCCATTTGGATTTGACTGGGTTTACAGTTAACCCGGCCTCTCGAAATGCCTGAAGAACCAATTTAAGATGAGTCAAGTGAGTTTTCTCATCTGGACTAAATATCAAAACGTCATCAGCGTAATTAACCAGGAATTTGTATTTAAAGGGACCCAAGATTTTATCCAAAGCACGTGTCAATAGTTGAGTACCGAGATTAATACCAAATGGAACCCTGGTATACCGGTATTGACCAAGGGAGGTGACAAAAGCCGTTGAAGTCCTTACTAGGTTCGTCTAACCTAATCTGGTGAAAACTTTTGCAAAGATCCAAGCAGGAGAATACTCTAGCGGTTTGTAAATGTTGAAAAATCAAATCTATACGGCTTTGTGGAAAATTGTCATAGGCAATAAGTCAGTTTAAATGCTTATAACTGCATACAAGGCGATGACCGCCGTCCTTCTTATCGACGAGGAAACAAGGGGATGCATAGGGGGAGGCGCACTCCTCTATAATGTTCTGGTCCAGCAACTCCTGAATTTGCTGACGTAAAATATTTGTTTGCGTGGGGTTTAATTGGAATGGTTTTGAACGAAAAGGAACATTAGTAATTAAGGGAATGGAAACAGGTTCCAGCGTACAACTATCCACACGTTCTGTAACAACGTCATCATATTCCTGTAATAAACTAGTAATACTGGTAGACAAGTTATTGGTTGAAGGGGGACTAACGTCCTCATTAAGTCGTACCTGATGTTTTGTTGCCTGAGGTACAGAAGAGGCGAAAGGGATGGAATCATTGGAATAGGGAAAGGAAATAACTAAATGGTCAAAGGAAATAGTACCCTTAGAATGTGAAAAAAAATCTGAGTCGAGAATAACCGGAAAGGGTAAAGTTTCAGAAATCCAAAAGGTCCATTTCCAAGACAACCCCTGTAACTTCAATGTCAAAACCACGCGTGAGTCAAGGTATATAGATTGACTATTGACTGTTTGTAACGTACGAATAGTGTCTTTAAGAGTAGATGGTATGGGACGTAAGGTGGCTAAAAATCCCCTCGCAATTAATGACACGGAACTTCCCGAATCGACAAGAAGACGACTCGGTGTAGAATTCAAAGTGGCATGTATAATTGGCACTGCTTTTTCAATAATCGTCAAGGGGTGTTCTATATGAGTTATAGTCGTGGTCTCCGATGATGAAGATTGTTCCGTACCGAAATGAGAGGACTTAATATTCGATAAGTTATTATTATGCTGTGGGACGACATTAAATGGTAAATCATCGGGTTGTTTTAAACCATCCAAGGAAGAGGAAGGAGAAGAAAATACAGGTAAGGTTGGTAGGGGGTGTGCTACGGGTGCAAGCACCTGTGGGAGAGGAGAATCGATAGGATGTAATTGACATTTCTCCACCTGTTGCTCCACCCGGCGTAATTCCATAGGCCATATTTCCCTAGATAAACAGATGAAATTGGAAATTGAAGTCGGTCGATCGAAACCCATTAAATGCAGACGAGTGGTATCCTGCAAACTCAGTAATGCAAATTCCAAAATACTAGGTTCAGACCAATCAATAGGTAATACATGATAAGCATCGTAAATGTCATTTAAATAGGTGGAGAGAAATTCATCTGTTCGTTGAGGACGAAGTAGGTATTTATCAAGCAACGTTTGCATTGTGGGAAAAGGAACGAGGCGATACCAAATAACGCGTATAAACATCGGCCATGGAAGTTTCTCAGTGAGGGAATCATACCAAGTTTCTCGAAGGGGTCCCTTCGTTGATGCAAATGGCATCCACAATAATGATTCTAAATCTAAAAGATTTAGTTTAAAGGTTTTGTGAAGGTTAACAAAAAATGAAACAACTGGTCGGGATCAGAACCATCCGTCTGCGGTAATGCCTGTAAAAGATCTATGGCTGTCGTATATCTAATGTAATTTGTGATATGTGAATAGTCGGGAGGTAACAAAAGTTCTCTGGGTGTGTGAAGGTTTGGAGTCTGCAAAAAGGGCGAAGGTTGTATGTTTACGGGCGGGAAGGGAAAAGGAGGCGACCCGTGCAAATGGCCATGAAGGGGAACAGACATTATACAGACCGCCCGGTGAGGATACCCCGAATGTCCAAAAATAAATAACCAGAACAAAAGGGAAACCAGTAATATCATAGATACAATAAAATTGCAGAAGTACAACATAAAGATATGCAGTAATAAAATTGCAATCAATTTGCAAAAATTTCTATGATGACTACTCGCACCGCAAAAAATATTGCAATCCCGTATTCCCAAAAAAGGGGGGTAAAAGTGAAATAAAAAAAAATTGAGAAAAGAAAAAAATTATGAGAAGAGGTTGTTGTAACACCAATACTACCAACAATTGTAATATAAGGGGGGATTTTTTTTTATATTTCTACTGTATATTTCCTTGGTGACAATGAAGTTCGACCAGAAAGGAATACGTGATTAAATGCACATAGGCATAGGCGGTGGAATGGGTAACCCGCAGAAGTGAGGCATGTGTGTAAGAGGAGGGGTGTGAGCTGGCAAGAATCGTGATCCCAGCATGTTGCACCCAAGGTCACGTAAAGAACGAAAACGGGGAACAATACGCGTGACATTGAACTTCGACCAGGCACCAGACCCATACGGACAATTCCAGATAGTGGCGCATTCGACGGAAGCATGACGTCACGGACACGATAAGGGAGTCCGCCGTATATAAGCGCGTGCTGTGCACCGAGGAACCGCAGTGCATCATCACCATGGCCAGGGGCAAACCTATTGACAACACCGTGAGGAGAAGAGTGGTGGAGTTGCAACAGGATGGACTCAGTGAACGGGAAATAGGGCGCCAACTGAACTTACCCAAGTCAACCGTCCACTGCATCATCAAACACCACCAAAATACGGGTACTACAGAGCCAGGTAAGGTCCCCGGTCGAAAACGCCTGCTGAGCGTGCGTGACCTACGGATATTTAGGCACTATATCCAGACCAACAATCATGTTTCTGTGGCCGAATTACGACTGTGGACTCGAGAACGCTTTCACATTGAAGTGTCAACCAGAACCATTCGCCGTTACCTATAGCGATGCGGTTACCGAGTGTACAAGGCGAAACGTAAACCCTTCCTTTCCATGTTGAACAAAGGCAATCGACTACGGTGGACATGAATGTACCGGGGATGGACATTTCGTCAGTGGAACAGGGTTTTGTGGACGGACGAATCCATTTTCAATGTTGTGTACGGGGAAATACGGAAAACAGTCAGTTGTCGGAAGGAGGAACAGAATGAAGCAAAATGTTATGCACGTCGGGCACAGAAACCTGCGTCAGTGATGGTATGAGGATGCATGACGGCATCTGGGGTTGGCCCACTACACGTCTGTGAGGGCATTGTGAATGCACACGCCTATACACGCATACTGGAGCGGCATCTTCCCACAGTGCGAAGGCACCTGTTCCACAGGCGGCATCTCATCTTTCAACACGACAATGCCAGGCCTCATACAGCGCGGACATATATATACAGACATATGCAGACAAGAGAATGGTTGACTCGCCATCACGTGCGAACTCTGCCATGGCCACCATCGAGTCCCGACCTCTCGCCCATTGAGAATGTGTGGCATGTTCTTAAGCGACGTGTGCAACAGAGGGGACCCACGACAGTGGCTGCAACAACCACAACTGTGTGTGTGTGTGTGTGTGTGTGTGTGTGTGTGTGTGTGCGTGTGTGTGTGTGTGTGTGTGTGTGTGTGTGTGTATATATAATTTTCTAGCAAAGATCAGAGACGTCCACCACAACTGGGTAGAGTACAACACACACGTCTTTGCCGTTGCGTAGTGTAACGTAATGGTTGCGAACGTAAGAAAAGTAATCAAAATGTTAGGAAAGCGCGCAAAGAGTCCGGGATCAAATTAATAGACATACGCTAAAAAACAAAAAAGAACCAATCAGCTACAAAAGTCACGGTTTCTTGAGGTTAATGACAAGTGTTTAGCACTGTCGCCTCAGTCTCTAACGAGAACCAAAACTTAGTGTAGAGTATGCCCGAAAATATGGGATCTATCGAAAGACACCAAGCAAAATAGGTTCATAGATTGTTGCCAAAATTCACACTAAATTTACAAGTCAATATAAGTAGTGTAAAAGTATATACAACCAGGACGATAAATGATGAACCCCCCTCAGGCAGATTTGCCTACACTTAAAACTTGCTCAACATGCCCATATGAGCTTTTTGCTCAAGTGTGGAACCCTGTCTAATCCAAGATTTTTGTAAAAATGCCCTCGGGAAGTTCCTGTGAAATGATGAGCCCCCTCAGATTGATTTGTCCACACTTACAAAAGGCACTTCTGTCAGATTGTTGTCCATAAACTTGTTAAAAATATGCCCCTCTTGATATTTTTTTGCCCACACCTAAAACTACGCCAAACGTATTAACACACACACACCCACCCACATACACCCACATACACCCACACTGATCTTGACCTTGACCTTGAGATGGTCTTGACCTTGACCTTGACCATTTTTTCGATTATTTTTTTCGATTATTTTTCGATTATTTTTTCGATTATTTTTTCGATTATTTTTTCGATTATTTTGACCTTGACCTTGACCTTGAGATGACCTTGACCTTGACCACACTCACCCACATACACACCCACACCCACCCACACCCACCCACATACACACCCACATCCACCCACATACACACCCACACATATTTACTTCCGGTCCACTTGTGGCCTATTTCTCAATTTTATCACCAAGTTTGAAAGGCTTGTATACAACAAGTACAAAAGAATTGTTGGATTGTTTGTTAATTTTTATACAGACAGGTGCCATTATAATTTAAGGTTGAAATTGTTTGACAATTATTGGTTCAACAATTGCTATGAGCATTGTTTTGAGTATAGGATGTGCATGATTGCATCTCAGAGTTCAAATGGGAGACATTATAAATATTCAAATAAAATTATTAACAAGATATCTAAAAATAAGAAGATTGAATTTGTTACAACTGATAATGGGAATTTGTACAGTGGTGAAGATTTCAATCCAGAGTTTGTATCAAATTCCAACTATATATATTTGAATGAGCTTGTCATGTATTTTATAAGGCAAAAATTTAGAGATTGTACTTATGATTGTATTGTTGAGGCACTGGGGCAGAATAATTTGCATGATATATGCAATTGTGGGAGAGTTTTGTCCAGCCTCTCAGTGTGATTTCAGGCACAGGAATCTGGCAATTGGGAATCAACAAGCAGCAGGCAGCCCTGATTATTTCAGCAGAGACAGCAATCAAGGTAAATAAATATTTGCTGCAAGTGTAAATTGCATGTTTTCCGACAAGAGAGCCTGAAAAATACAGAAACATAAAATCAATAAAACATCTCATACACCCAGATTATTGCAGCTTGTCATATATTATAGAGGTAAGTTTTGAGTATAATTATATTCTGTCAATAATGTCTGAGTTGATTACAACAACAAAATTCAATTACCCAAAAATATTAAACCGTGAAAAATATGTATATCCTGTAAATCCCACAGATGAATGGGTCATGACTGACAGCCTGGATGGGTCCCACATAGGCCTTGTGTATCAGGAAGGATCACCCACTGTGATTTGTAGCAGGAAAAAAAATACAATGTTGCAACCAACCTGGATAATTATGCAGAAACAATTCACCCTGCAATGTGGAAACTGTTCAAACTTATCAATGCCGGTCTGGGAGATACAATTGTTGTGCATGGTGAGGTGATAGGACCCAACATCAAAGGCAACATATCTTACATTCCATAAGGTTCACAGGTTTATGTCTATGACATTTGCAATGCAACAACAGGGCTGTTCCTGAGACCCTACACCAGGACCCTTGACATGTTGAGAGAGGCAGGGTTTCATCACATTGTTAGAGGAAAAATTGTGCACTCTGATGATAAATTCTGGGAGAGCATAGAATCTGAAAAATCAATCCTGTTCCCACACCTGAATCAGATAAAAGGATTTGTGTTCTGTCACAATACTGCCCAGCCTGTTGTATTGGATTCAAAATTCCATGAAAACATGTTCAAGTACAAATCACAGTGGTACACAAATTATGTGAGTCCCGGGGCAATAGAAACAGAAATCATAGATCATTGCTTCAAATTTTTTTCCAAACATGGCATGATCAAGTTGAAAAAATCAGATCCTCATGTAAGGGAACAATTTGTTGAAAAGTATCTGTTGCAAAGCACTATATCCTATATGCATGATTACAACATAGGTGCTTGCCAGGTCACAGCTCTGAGGAATTACATGAACATGTTTTTCAAATTTATAGAATGGCCCATTAAGAAACAAGAAGAAAAGGTTCTTAAATTATGGGTTATAATTAAGATACAAGATGATCTGTAAGTAATAATACATACATATATGCATATATAATGTTGTGTATACACAATGATGGATGCATTCAATTATCCTAAAATATTGACCTGAGATGAGTATGAACACCCTGTAAATGTTCAGGATGAATGGGTCATGACTGACAGCCTGGATGGGGACCATATACATTTTGTATACAATAAGGGGTCCGACACTGTGCTGTGCCACAGGGATTGCCCATGCATGGGTTCTGAAATGCCCAACCTGTTCAAAATTGTCAATGCCCATGATGGCGACACAATTGTTGTGTATGGTGTGGAGACAGGGCCACAAATCAAATCAGAACAGCATGTATTGCATGTTTGAAGAATCAAAAATATATGTTTATGATATCTTCAATGCAACAACAGGCATGTTCCTGAGACCCTACACCAAGACCCTTGACATGTTGAGAGAGGCAGGTTTTGAGAATGTGATCAGAGGAAGAACAGTGCATGTAACTCCTCATTTCTGGATAGGAATAGAATCTGAAAAATCAATCATGTTCCCTCACCTAGATCATATAAAGGGATTTGTGTTCTATCACAACAATTTCCAGCCTGTTGTTTCTGATCACAAAGTTCAAAAGAACATGTTACAGTACAAAACACAAGGGTATAAGGCCTATACAATGCCAGGTGCTCCAAAATCAGAAATCAAAAAACATTGTAGTGATTTTTTCAAAAAATATGAAATGGATAACATAAAGCAATCAAGCCTAAATGTAAGAGATCAATTTGTAAAAAATTTGTTGCTGGAATCCACAATATCTTACATGGATAAATTTCTGATAGAAAAAAACAATGTCACAGCTTTAAATAATTATATGAAAATATTCTTCAAGTTCCCAACCTGGCCTATTAAGAAGAAAAATCTCAGGGAATGGGTTCTGTCTCAGCTGTAATATTATGAGCTCAAATATGGTCTAAATTAATACATACAAAAAAATGGAAGAAGAAACAACAACAAAATTGAAACATGTCTATTACCCACCTATGTTGAATTATGAGAGGTATTCATACCCTATAGATCCTAAACATGAGTGGGTAATAACAGATAAAATTGATGGTGCATGCATAGCTCTTCTATATCGGGAAGGCATACACACTGTGCTCTGCAGTAGAAATGTATACAATATTTAAGGCAATTTCTATGGCCTAGAAAAATATTCAAGAGTTATGCATCCCATAATGAAAAATCTCTTCAAAATTCTCAATGTCAAATCAACCGATACAATTGTTGTGTATGGAGTGGCTGTAGGTCCAAAAATCCAGAACAACATTTCTTACATACCCAAAGGCCGGCAGGTCTATGTGCATGACATCTACAATGCAACAACAGGCATGTTCCTGAGACCCTGCATGAAGACACTTGACATGTTGAAAGAAGCAGGGTTCAAGAACATAATCAAAGGAAAAACTGTGCACCTGAATCCTGAATTCTGGGAAGAAATAGAATCTGAGAAATCAATTCTATTCCCTCACCTGGAACAAATTGAGGGATTTGTGTTCTGTCACAACACTGCCCAGCCTGTTGTTTGTAATGACCAGTTCCGGGAGAACATGTGCAAGTACAAAACACAATATTACAGGGACCTCACAATGTATGGAGAGGACAAATCTGATATCGCTCAGCTCTGTGTCTGTGCGGGGATTTGTACCTAATAACATCAGTACAGCACAGCTCTGTTAGAGATAGGGATATTGAGTATAGATTTAATTATTGAAACATCTAGAAATTATTCTTCAAACAAATATCATCTAACAATTCCATAACAATTCCATGCTCAGCTCTGTGTCTGTGTGGGGATTTGTACCTAATAACATCAGTACAGCACAGCTCTGTTAGAGACATTTAATTCTTCATATTTATATCCATAACATCTCTGTGTCTGTGTGTCAGTACAGCACAGCTCTGTTAGAGATAGGGATATTGAGTATAGATTTAATTATATTATTATTGAGACATCTAGAAATTATTTCATTCTTCACAAACAAATCTCATCTAACAATTCCATGCTCAGCTCTGTGTCTGTGCGAGGATTTGTACCTAATAACATCAGTACAGCATAGCTCTGTTAGAGACATTTAATTCTTCACATTTATATCCATAACAGCTCTGTGTCTGTGTGAGGCAAGCACAGCTCTGTTAGAGATAGGGATATTGAGTATTGAAACATCTAGAAATTATTTCATTCTTCACAAACAAATCTCATCTAACAATTCCATGCTCAGCTCTGTGTCTGTGTGGGGATTTGTACCTAATAACATCAAAACAACACAGCTCTGTTAGAGACAGAATATTCAATTCTTCACAATTCCATAACAGTTCCATGCTCAGCTCTGTGTCTATGTAGAGCAAAACAGCACAGCTCTGTTAGAGATAGGGATATTAAGTATAAATTTAAAAATTATTTCATTCTTCACAAACAAATCTCATCTAACAATTCCATAACAGTTCCATGCTCAGCTCTGTGTCTGTGTGAGGCAAGCACAGCTCTGTTAAAGATCTTCACAAACAAATCTCATCTAACAATTCCATAACAGTTCCATGCTCAGCTCTGTGTGGGGATTTGTACCTAATAACATCAAAACAACACAGCTCTGTTAGAGACAGAATATTCAATTCTTCACATCCATATCCATAACGTCTCAGTGTAATTCCATAACAGTTCCATGCTCAGCTCTGTGTCTGTGTGAGGCAAGCACAGCTCTGTTAAAGATCTTCACAAACAAATCTCATCTAACAATTCCATAACAGTTCCATGCTCAGCTCTGTGTGGGGATTTGTACCTGATAACATCAAAACAACACAGCTCTGTTAGAGATAGGTATATTAAATAAATTTAAAAATTATTTCATTCTGCACAAACAAATCTCATCTAACAATTCCATGCTCAGCTCTGTGTCTGTGCGAGGATTTGTACCTAATAACATCAGTACAGCATAGCTCTGTTAGAGACATTTAATTCTTCACATTTATATCCATAACAGCTCTGTGTCTGTGTGAGGCAAGCACAGCTCTGTTAGAGATAGGGATATTGAGTATTGAAACATCTAGAAATTATTTCATTCTTCACAAACAAATCTCATCTAACAATTCCATGCTCAGCTCTGTGTCTGTGTGGGGATTTGTACCTAATAACATCAAAACAACACAGCTCTGTTAGAGACAGAATATTCAATTCTTCACAATTCCATAACAGTTCCATGCTCAGCTCTGTGTCTATGTAGAGCAAAACAGCACAGCTCTGTTAGAGATAGGGATATTAAGTATAAATTTAAAAATTATTTCATTCTTCACAAACAAATCTCATCTAACAATTCCATAACAGTTCCATGCTCAGCTCTGTGTCTGTGTGAGGCAAGCACAGCTCTGTTAAAGATCTTCACAAACAAATCTCATCTAACAATTCCATAACAGTTCCATGCTCAGCTCTGTGTCTGTGTGGGGATTTGTACCTAATAACATCAAAACAACACAGCTCTGTTAGAGACAGAATATTCAATTCTTCACATCCATATCCATAACATCTCAGTGTAATTCCATAACAGTTCCATGCTCAGCTCTGTGTCTGTGTGAGGCAAGCACAGCTCTGTTAAAGATCTTCACAAACAAATCTCATCTATCAATTCCATAACAGTTCCATGCTCAGCTCTGTGTCTGTGTGGGGATTTGTACCTAATAACATCAAAACAACACAGCTCTGTTAGAGACAGAATATTCAATTCTTCACATCCATATCCATAACATCTCAGTGTAATTCCATAACAGTTCCATGCTCAGCTCTGTCTATGTAGAGCAAAACTGTTAGAGATAGGGATATTAAGTATAAATTTAAAAATTATTTCATTCTTCACAAACAAATCTCATCTAACAGTTCCATAACAGTTCCATGCTCAGCTCTGTGTCTGTGTGAGGCAAGCACAGCTCTGTTACATGATAGGAATATTAAGTATAGATTTAAATTTCATTCTTCACAAACAAATCTCATCTAACAATTCCATAACAGTTCCATGCTCAGCTCTGTGTGAGGCAAGCACAGCTCTGTTAAATATAGGAATATTAAGTATAGATTTAAATTTCATTCTTCACAAACAAATCTCATCTAACAATTCCATAACAGTTCCATGCTCAGCTCTGTGTCTGTGTGGGTTTTGTACAGCAACATAGCTTTGTTAGAGACAGAGTAGATGGGTATAAATATTATTTCATTCAATTCTTCACCTCCATATCCATAACAGCTCTGTGAAATTTATTCTTCACATCTAACAATTCCCTTAACAGTTTCATGCTCAGCAAGGCTCTGTGTCTGTGTAGATCGGGATATTAATATTTCATTCCTTCATAACAGTTCCTGTGTCTGTATGGGATTTGTACAGAGCACAGCTCTGAGATAGGGACTAACAGTTAGGGTATAATTAATTCTTCACATCTATTGAGTGTCTAGATGTTATTTCATCCCTATGCCATGACAGTTTCAACTCTGTATTTGTATGGAATTTAAAATTTGTCTGAAAAGTGGCAATCAATGCCTATTGTTTCTATATAAACGTTTCAAAATATTCCTATATTCAACATATGCTGAAACGTTTATATAGAAACAATAGGCATTGATTGCCACTTTTCAGACAAATTTTAAATTCCATACAAATACAGAGTTGAAACTGTCATGGCATAGGGATGAAATAACATCTAGACACTCAATAGATGTGAAGAATTAATTATACCCTAACTGTTAGTCCCTATCTCAGAGCTGTGCTCTGTACAAATCCCATACAGACACAGGAACTGTTATGAAGGAATGAAATACTAATATCCCGATCTACACAGACACAGAGCCTTGCTGAGCATGAAACTGTTAAGGGAATTGTTAGATGTGAAGAATAAATTTCACAGAGCTGTTATGGATATGGAGGTGAAGAATTGAATGAAATAATATTTATACCCATCTACTCTGTCTCTAACAAAGCTATGTTGCTGTACAAAACCCACACAGACACAGAGCTGAGCATGGAACTGTTATGGAATTGTTAGATGAGATTTGTTTGTGAAGAATGAAATTTAAATCTATACTTAATATTCCTATATTTAACAGAGCTGTGCTTGCCTCACACAGAGCTGAGCATGGAACTGTTATGGAATTGTTAGATGAGATTTGTTTGTGAAGAATGAAATTTAAATCTATACTTAATATTCCTATCATGTAACAGAGCTGTGCTTGCCTCACACAGACACAGAGCTGAGCATGGAACTGTTATGGAACTGTTAGATGAGATTTGTTTGTGAAGAATGAAATAATTTTTAAATTTATACTTAATATCCCTATCTCTAACAGTTTTGCTCTACATAGACACAGAGCTGAGCATGGAACTGTTATGGAATTACACTGAGATGTTATGGATATGGATGTGAAGAATTGAATATTCTGTCTCTAACAGAGCTGTGTTGTTTTGATGTTATTAGGTACAAATCCCCACACAGACACAGAGCTGAGCATGGAATTGTTAGATGAGATTTGTTTGTGAAGAATGAAATTTAAATCTATACTTAATATTCCTATCATGTAACAGAGCTGTGCTTGCCTCACACAGACACAGAGCTGAGCATGGAACTGTTATGGAACTGTTAGATGAGATTTGTTTGTGAAGAATGAAATAATTTTTAAATTTATACTTAATATCCCTATCTCTAACAGTTTTGCTCTACATAGACACAGAGCTGAGCATGGAACTGTTATGGAATTACACTGAGATGTTATGGATATGGATGTGAAGAATTGAATATTCTGTCTCTAACAGAGCTGTGTTGTTTTGATGTTATTAGGTACAAATCCCCACACAGACACAGAGCTGAGCATGGAATTGTTAGATGAGATTTGTTTGTGAAGAATGAAATAATTTTTAAATTTATACTTAATATCCCTATCTCTAACAGTTTTGCTCTACATAGACACAGAGCTGAGCATGGAACTGTTATGGAATTACACTGAGATGTTATGGATATGGATGTGAAGAATTGAATATTCTGTCTCTAACAGAGCTGTGTTGTTTTGATGTTATTAGGTACAAATCCCCACACAGACACAGAGCTGAGCATGGAACTGTTAGATGAGATTTGTTTGTGAAGAATGAAATAATTTTTAAATTTATACTTAATATCCCAATCTCTAACAGTTTTGCTCTACATAGACACAGAGCTGAGCATGGAACTGTTATGGAATTACACTGAGATCTTATGGATATGGATGTAAAGAATTGAATATTCTGTCTCTAACAGAGCTGTGTTGTTTTGATGTTATTAGGTACAAATCCCCACACAGACACAGAGCTGAGCATGGAACTGTTATGGAATTGATAGATGAGATTTGTTTGTGAAGATCTTTAACAGAGCTGTGCTTGCCTCACACAGACACAGAGCTGAGCATGGAACTGTTATGGAATTACACTGAGATGTTATGGATATGGATGTGAAGAATTGAATATTCTGTCTCTAACAGAGCTGTGTTGTTTTGATGTTATTAGGTACAAATCCCCACACAGACACAGAGCTGAGCATGGAACTGTTATGGAATTGTTAGATGAGATTTGTTTGTGAAGATCTTTAACAGAGCTGTGCTTGCCTCACACAGACACAGAGCTGAGCATGGAACTGTTATGGAATTGTTAGATGAGATTTGTTTGTGAAGAATGAAATAATTTTTAAATTTATACTTAATATCCCTATCTCTAACAGAGCTGTGCTGTTTTGCTCTACATAGACACAGAGCTGAGCATGGAACTGTTATGGAATTGTGAAGAATTGAATATTCTGTCTCTAACAGAGCTGTGTTGTTTTGATGTTATTAGGTACAAATCCCCACACAGACACAGAGCTGAGCATGGAATTGTTAGATGAGATTTGTTTGTGAAGAATGAAATAATTTCTAGATGTTTCAATACTCAATATCCCTATCTCTAACAGAGCTGTGCTTGCCTCACACAGACACAGAGCTGTTATGGATATAAATGTGAAGAATTAAATGTCTCTAACAGAGCTATGCTGTACTGATGTTATTAGGTACAAATCCTCGCACAGACACAGAGCTGAGCATGGAATTGTTAGATGAGATTTGTTTGTGAAGAATGAAATAATTTTTAAATTTATATAATATACCTATCTCTAACAGAGCTGTGTTGTTTTGATGTTATTAGGTACAAATCCCCACACAGACACAGAGCTGAGCATGGAATTGTTAGATGAGATTTGTTTGTGAAGAATGAAATAATTTCTAGATGTTTCAATACTCAATATCCCTATCTCTAACAGAGCTGTGCTTGCCTCACACAGACACAGAGCTGTTATGGATATAAATGTGAAGAATTAAATGTCTCTAACAGAGCTATGCTGTACTGATGTTATTAGGTACAAATCCTCGCACAGACACAGAGCTGAGCATGGAATTGTTAGATGAGATTTGTTTGTGAAGAATGAAATAATTTCTAGATGTTTCAATAATAATATAATTAAATCTATACTCAATATCCCTATCTCTAACAGAGCTGTGCTGTACTGACACACAGACACAGAGATGTTATGGATATAAATATGAAGAATTAAATGTCTCTAACAGAGCTGTGCTGTACTGATGTTATTAGGTACAAATCCCCGCACAGACACAGAGCTAAGCGATATCAGATTTGTCCTCTCCATACATTGTGAGGTCCAGTAGCGTACGCAGGATTTCGTCAAGGGGGGGGTTTATTTCTAAAACTTTCTCCAAATTCACATTACCTTTGATTTATTATACTTTAATTAAATAATAATAATCACTATTAATTAATAATACTTATAATTAATTAATTAGCTGAATTACTACTAATAATACTACTAATACCACTACTACTATTATGTAGTAGAGATCTACATAAATATACCATTTACGAAAACAATAGAAAGAAATTACTTTGTAATCATTCAATTTTTATCAAATCCTGGGAGCATTTTTTTTTTTTTTTTTTTTTGTCTGGTCAACGAGGTGAGATATTTTAAGGGTGAAGAAAATCCATAAAACAAGAAAATGTATTAAAATAAATTGAAATAATTAAAGTATGGAACTCATCCAAGGAGCTGCGATGGTCTGGTCGGTAGAGCATCTGACAACCACGCGGGAGATCCGGATTCGATTCCCGAAATTGGTTGGAATTTTTCCGGCTTCTTCCCCGCATAAATGTCCCCGATAATTCACATCTGGATTGTCTCACTGTTCTTACCAACAAAACATTTTCCAATAGTTAAGCTTATTGTCGTTTGAATAATTGTCTAGTCAACAAGGTGAGACATTTTAAAGAGAGACATTCAAACGTGCTGCGGTAAATAATACAATGGGAAGGCAGACTGGTGACTGTATTCTTGTCCACCTAGCCTTTGTCTATACATTAGCCTCTAACAACGAACCAAGAACTTTCTTTAGTTAATTCTCATTGTTCACACAAAAAAAATACATGTTCGTTGAACACTGGCGTACGTAGAGGCATGGCCGATGGTTAGAGGCACATACTTTTGGTAAATAAAAAAGCAAAATTTCAGTATAAAAACAGAGTCAATTTCGGGTTCAAAAGCTGTAAATAAAATGAAATTTCGCTGTTATATCGGTGAAAAAGCGGTATATAAAATTACATTTTGGTTTTAAAAATGTGAATATAATCCCAATTGATTTAAAAACTGAACTATTACACAAAATAAACATATCCCTTCTAATAGCACATTAAATCATTACCAGAATATTAAGTTTATTCCTGTATAGAGGAGTCCATTTTTGCTTTTCAAATATTTACAGCAAAATTAATCAATTTTCCGTGAATTGCATAACACACAGGATACTTCAGACTTCAGAAAGTGTCGCGTCGGTATATAAACGGTAAATTTCGTGTTTAAGAGTCTATTTCGCAATTTGCAGTTCATTTCGCATCATTTCGTGACAAAACAGGGTAGGAAAATGCACCTCACACCTTTCAGAAACCTTAAAAATTAACATTGCAATGTGTTATTTCAAATTTCGTGTTCTTTTTGTCAAAAACGAAATATGCATGCCTCTACCGATGATGCTACAGCCCCTACCAAAATTTTGAGAAAATCAGAATTTTCAAATAAAAATCCGTTAAGAACTTTAAAAAAACAAAATGTGTAAATACGAAACCTCTTTTAAAGTGAGTCCCGATTACCATTTTTGTCTTTGAATACAATTTTAATAGACTGAAAAGCTCCAAAAATACGAAATATTTTATTATGCATCCTGCCCTCCAAAACGAAGCCATGTGTCATCCACATTTACTATTCCGGCCCCTCCCCCACCAAAAAACTGCGTACGCCAGAGTATTGAACATTGGGCATGAGTTTACAAACATATTCGTGATTAGGAGTTCACAATTAGTGAGTAGGCGAAATTTCATAGAAATTGGAGAGTGGTCCGGTATTGTAAACTCGTTCCATTTTTCTTTGTATTTATGCTAATGGAACCTAACCTAACAGACCTAACCTAACCTCGTAGGCATTCCTCGTCGTGCATAAAGGAAGACCATTGAGGAATATCGAAAGAAAGATGGTTCCGAATTGCTGTGTATGGACAATCACCGTGGTAAATCGCAAGGTTATTTTACAAGTTCTACACGTAAATGTACAATTTTAACAAGTGAACGCCAAATATGAACTACAGATACGTCACCAGGACACCGAAATTAGTAAGTAGGCGAAATTTTATAGAAATTGGAGTGTGGTCCGGTATTGTAAACTCATGCCAAAATTTTTTCCACAGCATTTTTCATAATATTTCACAAGCTCAAGGGGGGGGTTTAAACCCCGTAACCCCCCCCTTGCGTACGCCACTGGTGAGGTCCCTGTAATATTGTGTTTTGTACTTGCACATGCTCTCCCGGAACTGGTCATTACAAACAACAGGCTGGGCAGTGTTGTGACAGAATACAAATCCCTCAATTTGTTCCAGGTGAGGGAATAGAATTGATTTCTCAGATTCTATTTCTTCCCAGAATTCAGGATTCAGGTGCACAGTTTTTCCTTTGATTATGTTCTTGAACCCTGCTTCTTTCAACATGTCAAGTGTCTTCATGCAGGGTCTCAGGAACATGCCTGTTGTTGCATTGTAGATGTCATGCACATAGACCTGCCGGCCTTTGGGTATGTAAGAAATGTTGTTCTGGATTTTTGGACCTACAGCCACTCCATACACAACAATTGTATCGGTTGATTTGACATTGAGAATTTTGAAGAGATTTTTCATTATGGGATGCATAACTCTTGAATATTTTTCTAGGCCATAGAAATTGCCTTAAATATTGTATACATTTCTACTGCAGAGCACAGTGTGTATGCCTTCCCGATATAGAAGAGCTATGCATGCACCATCAATTTTATCTGTTATTACCCACTCATGTTTAGGATCTATAGGGTATGAATACCTCTCATAATTCAACATAGGTGGGTAATAGACATGTTTCAATTTTGTTGTTGTTTCTTCTTCCATTTTTTTGTATGTATTAATTTAGACCATATTTGAGCTCATAATATTACAGCTGAGACAGAACCCATTCCCTGAGATTTTTCTTCTTAATAGGCCAGGTTGGGAACTTGAAGAATATTTTCATATAATTATTTAAAGCTGTGACATTGTTTTTTTCTATCAGAAATTTATCCATGTAAGATATTGTGGATTCCAGCAACAAATTTTTTACAAATTGATCTCTTACATTTAGGCTTGATTGCTTTATGTTATCCATTTCATATTTTTTGAAAAAATCACTACAATGTTTTTTGATTTCTGATTTTGGAGCACCTGGCATTGTATAGGCCTTATACCCTTGTGTTTTGTACTGTAACATGTTCTTTTGAACTTTGTGATCAGAAACAACAGGCTGGAAATTGTTGTGATAGAACACAAATCCCTTTATATGATCTAGGTGAGGGAACATGATTGATTTTTCAGATTCTATTCCTATCCAGAAATGAGGAGTTACATGCACTGTTCTTCCTCTGATCACATTCTCAAAACCTGCCTCTCTCAACATGTCAAGGGTCTTGGTGTAGGGTCTCAGGAACATGCCTGTTGTTGCATTGAAGATATCATAAACATATATTTTTGATTCTTCAAACATGCAATACATGCTGTTCTGATTTGATTTGTGGCCCTGTCTCCACACCATACACAACAATTGTGTCGCCATCATGGGCATTGACAATTTTGAACAGGTTGGGCATTTCAGAACCCATGCATGGGCAATCCCTGTGGCACAGCACAGTGTCGGACCCCTTATTGTATACAAAATGTATATGGTCCCCATCCAGGCTGTCAGTCATGACCCATTCATCCTGAACATTTACAGGGTGTTCATACTCATCTCAGGTCAATATTTTAGGATAATTGAATTCATCCATCATTGTGTATACACAACATTATATATGCATATATGTATGTATTATTACTTACAGATCATCTTGTATCTTAATTATAACCCATAATTTAAGAACCTTTTCTTCTTGTTTCTTAATGGGCCATTCTATAAATTTGAAAAACATGTTCATGTAATTCCTCAGAGCTGTGACCTGGCAAGCACCTATGTTGTAATCATGCATATAGGATATAGTGCTTTGCAACAGATACTTTTCAACAAATTGTTCCCTTACATGAGGATCTGATTTTTTCAACTTGATCATGCCATGTTTGGAAAAAAATTTGAAGCAATGATCTATGATTTCTGTTTCTATTGCCCCGGGACTCACATAATTTGTGTACCACTGTGATTTGTACTTGAACATGTTTTCATGGAATTTTGAATCCAATACAACAGGCTGGGCAGTATTGTGACAGAACACAAATCCTTTTATCTGATTCAGGTGTGGGAACAGGATTGATTTTTCAGATTCTATGCTCTCCCAGAATTTATCATCAGAGTGCACAATTTTTCCTCTAACAATGTGATGAAACCCTGCCTCTCTCAACATGTCAAGGGTCCTGGTGTAGGGTCTCAGGAACAGCCCTGTTGTTGCATTGCAAATGTCATAGACATAAACCTGTGAACCTTATGGAATGTAAGATATGTTGCCTTTGATGTTGGGTCCTATCACCTCACCATGCACAACAATTGTATCTCCCAGACCGGCATTGATAAGTTTGAACAGTTTCCACATTGCAGGGTGAATTGTTTCTGCATAATTATCCAGGTTGGTTGCAACATTGTATTTTTTTTTCCTGCTACAAATCACAGTGGGTGATCCTTCCTGATACACAAGGCCTATGTGGGACCCATCCAGGCTGTCAGTCATGACCCATTCATCTGTGGGATTTACAGGATATACATATTTTTCACAGTTTAATATTTTTGGGTAATTGAATTTTGTTGTTGTAATCAACTCAGACATTATTGACAGAATATAATTATACTCAAAACTTACCTCTATAATATATGACAAGCTGCAATAATCTGGGTGTATGAGATGTTTTATTGATTTTATGTTTCTGTATTTTTCAGGCTCTCTTGTCGGAAAACATGCAATTTACACTTGCAGCAAATATTTATTTACCTTGATTGCTGTCTCTGCTGAAATAATCAGGGCTGCCTGCTGCTTGTTGATTCCCAATTGCCAGATTCCTGTGCCTGAAATCACACTGAGAGGCTGGACAAAACTCTCCCACAATTGCATATATCATGCAAATTATTCTGCCCCAGTGCCTCAACAATACAATCATAAGTACAATCTCTAAATTTTTGCCTTATAAAATACATGACAAGCTCATTCAAATATATATAGTTGGAATTTGATACAAACTCTGGATTGAAATCTTCACCACTGTACAAATTCCCATTATCAGTTGTAACAAATTCAATCTTCTTATTTTTAGATATCTTGTTAATAATTTTATTTGAATATTTATAATGTCTCCCATTTGAACTCTGAGATGCAATCATGCACATCCTATACTCAAAACAATGCTCATAGCAATTGTTGAACCAATAATTGTCAAACAATTTCAACCTTAAATTATAATGGCACCTGTCTGTATAAAAATTAACAAACAATCCAACAATTCTTTTGTACTTGTTGTATACAAGCCTTTCAAACTTGGTGATAAAATTGAGAAATAGGCCACAAGTGGACCGGAAGTAAATATGTGTGGGTGTGTATGTGGGTGGGTGTGGGTGTGTATGTGGGTGGGTGTGGGTGGGTGTGGGTGTGTATGTGGGTGAGTGTGGTCAAGGTCAAGGTCAAGGTCAAAATAATCGAAAAAATAATCGAAAAAATAATCGAAAAAATAATCGAAAAAATAATCGAAAAAATAATCGAAAAATAATCGAAAAAATAATCGAAAAAATGGTCAAGGTCAAGGTCAAGATCATCTCAAGGTCAAGATCAGTGTGGGTGTATGTGGGTGGGTGTGTGTGTGTTAATACGTTTGGCGTAGTTTTAGGTGTGGGCAAAAAAAAATATCAAGAGGGGCATATTTTTAACAAGTTTATGGACAACAATCTGACAGAAGTGCCTTTTGTAAGTGTGGACAAATCAATCTGAGGGGGCTCATCATTTCACAGGAACTTCCCGAGGGCATTTTTACAAAAATCTTGGATTAGACAGGGTTCCACACTTGAGCAAAAAGCTCATATGGGCATGTTGAGCAAGTTTTAAGTGTAGGCAAATCTGCCTGAGGGGGGTTCATCATTTATCGTCCTGGTTGTATATACTTTTACACTGGATCAAATTAATAGACATACGCTAAAAAACAAAAAAGAACCAATCAGTTACAAAAGTCACGGTTTCTTGAGGTTAATGACAAGTGTTTAGCACTGTCGCCTCAGTCTCTAACGAGAACCAAAAATTAGTGTAGAGTATGCCCGAAAATATGGGATCTATCGAAAGACACCAAGCAAAATAGGTTCATAGATTGTTGCCAAAATTCACACTAAATTTACAAGTCAATATATATATATATATATCCAAGCGTCCGTCTCCGAACAATCTGTTACAACACAAATCAATTAGTTTACAAATTCAGATAATGGGTATTTTTACGTTTGTTTGGAGTAAAGGGTCAAAACATAGAGCAATATTCAATTTGAGACACTAGGTCTGAATTTATTACGTTAATCACCCAACGAAGCTCGATTAACGTTTCAATCAAACAAACAGGTACATTGAACAATTATTAACAACCCTTCCCCTTTAACTCCCACGACGAACTTTCAAATAGATTCAACAATTATCTCCTTTTTTACTCAGAGATTTATACACTAAATCGTAAGAGAGCAAACAAATAAATACAATCATCAAAACACGTCGGCATTCATAACATCAAAAATTTTCTACGCGTAGTTTAAACGTAATACTTTTTATTACGAATCGCGCAGAAACAATTTTCGTTTCGTCTCCCTCTCTCTTAGCATCACGTGTTCTATGCTGGTCACCAACCTTCGCTATTGTTGCCATATTGTCATTCCATTCCTGGACACACTCGCGCAAACATCATTGAAAACAATTGAATAGCGCTCCAGCTTGCGGTTCACACCGTTCGGCAGGGACGGTAATGTGGCAATACAGCACGGCGTAGTGGTTGCTTCTTTTATGCAGTGCATGTTCATTGGCTAGCTAGTAACTAGTGTTGCCAACTGTAATAATTAAACACTATTTCTGTCACGGAAGGGGAAAGGTAGGTAAAGTGACAGTGAGTTTTGTTGGATTGGAAGCACCATATTTTTATTTTATACTAGGTATTTGACCGGATTGACGTTGTGTACGAGTGCTTCTGAACTATAGACAATTTACCGAACCCATAGCTGTGTTCAATGTTATCTACTGCTTATAATCAGGGCTAGGATTTATAGGTAAATACATACTTTAAGTTTGACGAAATATCGCTGAAATTTTGTGATCTTTTTGCAAATAGTAATGTTTGTGGTGATTTAAGGTACATTTTATTGTCAATATTTTTCCATATTTCTAACTTTAATAAATACTTACTTTTACATATTGAAGGAAATATACTTAATTTTACATATTTCAACAGGTTTAATTCACAAATTGTTCATATTTCATAATTTTGGAATTGTTCAAAATAAATAAATTATGTGGCTCCAACAGCATTTCAACTCTTGGCTCCAGCACGTGTTCTTGTAGAAATTGCATAGAGGAAGCTGTCATTTTTGCTGCTTAATGCGAAGCATATTGTTTTCTGTGTTAAAATTGCCATGCTTTGATGGGTGACCAAGTTCATACCAGGGCCGGCGAAAGGGGAGGGAGAACCGTGCCACCGCCCAGAGGGGCAAATTTTCAGGGCGGCAAAATTTGAAGAGAAGAAAAAATAAGCCTATTGAAAACTGTGGTCGAGCTAGATATTCTTTTGCACTTAATAGTAATGAAATAGCATAAGAAGTCTCATTATTTATTTTATATTTTGATGTTTTACTTAGGAATATATTGATTTTCAATTTCCCGTTGCTGCGTAATGACCGGGGGGGGGGGGTCGAAATGGAGCGGCATCTGCCGCCACCGACCAGGGAGGGAGGCAAAATGAATTGCGCCGGCCCTGGTTCATAGCAAAAGAAAAAGCCGCGCAGCTTATCGTCTAGTGGCAGTATATGTACTTGTTATTGTTGTGGAAGCCGGCATCGTTTGTAAATGTACAACAAAGGCAACCGACTATAGCCGATCACAGAGAGGAAATAATAATACTGCTTGAGGAGGAGTGTTGTGGTCCAATTGTCGTGGTTTAAAATGTTGGCATGTTATTATCTGCCATTGCAGTTCCGTACCAGTGTATACGGGGCCTCCCCAATGGCACAGTGGTAGCGTCGTCGCCTTGTAATCAAGGGGTCCCGGGTTCGATACCCGGTGGAGACACATAGTGGTTCGGATTCCACTTTAAACTGTAGGTCCAGTCCCAATTAGCCTTACTGTGCATAAAGTGGACTTAAAACACCAAATCAACCAACCAGTGTATACGGGTTTTGTGAGTGAACAGTTAGAACGCCACGAGTGCATTAATGCAATAAAAAATAATGTTTTTTTTTGTTTGAAATCACTCAAATAAGGAATTGTATGAAGAATTCTTCTTTGCAGCATTTTTGGTAATTTTGCGTATGTGTTAGTTCATATTTTGCAAATTTTTAGTCCATATGTGTGTAGCTACATGCAAAGCCACTTGTAAGTACATATTAATCCTAGTCCTGGTATTATGCATGACGTTTAAAACTCAACGTTAGATAGATCTGAATTCTCCAATTTTCTTCTTGTATGTAACAGCTGTGCATCGGTGCACTGCACCGATTTTTCTATCTGCTCCATTAGCAACACTGCTTCTTGAGTTGTGTCGCGCATCGCACGGCAGAAATATCTGTGATGGACTCTATATATTTTTCTAGCAAAGATGACAAAGGCACCCACCACAACTTCGTTATATATTCTTCTGGGGAAGATCAAGAAGGTGCCCACCACAACTGGGTATATATCTCTTCCTGGTGAAGATGACAAAGGTGCGCACCACAATTGAGTATATACCTTTTTTTCTGGGGAAGATGAGAGAGGAATCCACCAGACTGGTTATATAACTTTTTCTGACGAAGATAAAGAAGGCACCCACCACAACTACAACTTAGTACATATATATCTTTTTCTGCGGAAGATCAGTCATGAAGGTGCCAACCACAACTGGGTATATATATCTTTTTCTGGCAAAGATTACCAAGGGACCCAACACAACTTCGTATATATTTTCTTCTGGAGAAGATTAAGAAGACGACCACCAGAACTGGGTAGGGTATATACAGGGTGATTATAAAGTTTTGATCCATTTCTGTGTAAAACAGATATTAGGATCAAACCAATAATGAGAATGGATAATCTAAGACTTAGTAACACATAATCTAACAAAACGTCTACAGATAATGTAAACCCAACCTCAGAGTAACACATAATCCATCACAGGTTGCACTGAGCCTTATTCCATATGACCACCCTGCACATCCACACAAAACTCCCAAAGACGCACCACTGCACGAAACACCTTTTCTCCGCACAAAACACCTTTTCTAGCATTGCACAATGCTGGAAAATGTGTTTCGTGCAGCGGTGCATTGCTGGGAGTTTTGTGTGGACTTGCAGGATGGTCATTTGGACTAAGGCTCAGTACAACCTGTGATGGATTATGTGGTACTCTGATGTTGGGTTTACATTATCTGTAGATGTTTTGTTAGATTATGTGTTACTAAGTGTTAGATTATCCATTCTCATTATTGGTTTGATCCTAATATCTGTTTTTTCACAGAAATGGACCGACACTTTATAATCACCCTATATATTTTTCTGGCAAAGACCAAGAAAGTGCCCACCACAACTGGGAAAATATCTTTCTCTGGTGAAGATCAAGAAGGCACCCACCACAACTGGGTATATATCTTCTTCTGGGGAATATCAAGAAGGCATTATCACAACTGGGTATATATCTTCTTCCGGGGGATATCAAGAAGGCATTATCACAACATTATCTTTTTCTGGCAAAGATGATGAAGGCACCCACCAAAACTGGGTATATACAGTGACGTGCACTGAGGAGTAGCTAGTCTAGCGGAGATACATCAATCTCGCACCTCGAATTATATTCAAATCACAATATTTGTCTTGTTAAAGCCACAGTTCATATGCAACACTTTCTTTTCCATGCGCTTCTCGTCCAGCGGTACGATCCTCGGCAAACCTGGCTGGATACCCTAGCTCGCTCTTCCTCCACCTGACCAGTTTCCAGGTAGAAACGGCTGCCCGAAGGAAAAAGGAAGATTTCTACCTCTGTCTCCCTTGCCCCCTCACCCTCCCCCCCACCCCTGCTGCTGCAATGGTTGAAAGCCCAGGCTTTCAGGTCCCCCAGTCTATCTCCTATAGGGCAGATAGGGGATTGGTTTCTCATAATTTTTTTTTGTAAATCCTCTGCAGAACTTATGTTCTCAGTACTTACACAACCTTTTACACGTTGTACAATATGTATGTATAATATGGTATGTAGTTTTATTATTTATGAAATGGCAACGTGTTATGTGCAGACAATAACGTTTAGGCTTACCATATTTTTTTGGGTCCAACCCAGAACATACTTGTTACTGCTGAATTTCTGGGTTTTTTTTTTTTACAAAAAAATTGAAATTACTTAAAAGCCTTAACATTTTATTGGAACATTAAACTATAAATTGTAAAAGAAAAAAATATTAACATTATTTTCTAAAATCAATCAATAAATTTTTAATTAAATAATACATTTTCTGATGTTAGGAAGCCTGTCTGTTCTAGGCAGCATTATCTGTTAGTTCACTCAGTTGTACTTTTCACTAGACATGAGTTTTTTCAGAAATTGCTTGTTTGTTTGTTTGAATAACATCATAAAATTCACAACATGAAAGTTCTGAATTAATTTTAACATTCAGCACATGTTTAATAGTGGATACTAGAAGTCTACCTCTTTCTGCAGACCAACTATTCCCCATAATTGATAACACTTGCTCAACTGGAGCAGATGTTCCAGGCAAAGACATAGCAAACTCAACCATTTTAGAAATGTTGGTACATGAAATATCAGTCTTTTGAAACACCTTAAAAATTGATCGCCACTTCTCTTCAATAGTATCTGGTACTTTTTCAGAACTTGAACCACAACTTGAACCTTGGTTTTGAATTACTTGTTCAACAATGTACGTTAATCAAATAGGTCATCAATATTTACGGCATCTTTTACAATTGCATTAATAACTTCTGCACTCTCTTGTAAATCAAAAAAGGTAGAATCGATACTTATAATCGATCGATCCTTGCCGGTCATAAATTTTGGTCGTGAATATTCTATACCGGTAGCTATTTTCATGCTCAGATTCTAAAACCACGGACATTTTGCAATCCCAAACATCACCCTGGACAGCACTAAAAAAACAGGACTGTCCAGGTTCATCCTGGATGTATGGTAAGCCTAATAATGTTATGCTTTCTTTCTTTTTTCTTTTCTTTTTTTTAAAATATGGAATATATAATGATTAAATTACAATTATGTGCTCAGGCTCTCTCTCGCTCTTGTTTTATTAGTGTTTTATTTAAATATACTACTCTTGGCCTCTAACAGTCATAAATATGGATGTATTTATTAGGGCAACAGAACGCGTGTTCATATTGTTGTTGATTTGGTTTATTTTACTTCGCTTTTCTGCCACATTTGGTGTTCGTGAAAATGAGGATGAGTGATGATATTATGAAATTGATGAAGGGACCTCATATGAACAATCCAGTCCAGGATTCGAACCCGTGATTAGTACTCTGCAGTGAATAATGAAATTTGGAATGAAAAATGTATCTCAGAACTCAAAAAGCCAAATGAATATTATTGAATAAACTTCAAAAAAGTGTGTTTTGTTACCTGTTTTGTTTCTGTGCATAAAGTGTACTTAAAACACCAAATCAACCAACCGTGGGGGAGTGGTTATCACAGCATGCTACGACACCGGGAGTTCCGGGTTCGAACCCCATCCTGAGCATGGGTGTTCTTTGTGTTTGTCCCTTCATTAATTTTATCGTATCATCTTCGCAATTAAGGGGGAGAGGGACAATTTCCCGTCCTTCTCTCTTCGGCAGCTGCAGAGCCAGATCTGGCTCTTTCGTGCAATCGTTTGGCTGTGAACTATGGCACCTGCCCCAGTATGGTGCCATCATTGGCTCTGGCTTACATAGACAACTTCTGTCATAAGTATACATTTTGCATGTAACGTGATATTGTTTTATTGGCTACGTCGCCCCACCCCATCTTACATCCCAGCTACTTTTTTCTTTTATAGCGCCTTGGCTGACGTGAAAAGGACGTAATATTGTTATCCGGGAATACTTTATTTTCAATTTCATACGACCATCGGTGGATTATTGAGATGGGTGATGCCGCCGGATCTAGACAGTGAAAACTAAGAATAAATTGCCATCACTTTAAAGCTAATGGTAATAACAGCGTCCCCACACCTCATTTGACACCTAAGATTACCCCAACAGGCACTTTATCCACTTTCATAAATCTAGCTCCATGAAAGTTTTTACTCTGTTTATGGTGAAATTTAGCTCTTTTATGTGCATCAGGTATGGCATCACTGCCAGGATGGCCATAGGAAGCAAGGAGAAATACATTGCTCTTATGGAAGTATTATTTTATTTGTTCTCTTGGGAATATCAAACTTCCGATGGCATAGAAAAATATATCAACGGAAAAAGGACAGACTGAAGTAGTAATTGACAGATGGAAATGTCAAAACTTCCATTTGATTAGTCGTAACTTTAAGTTGAAGTTAATTCCCCATAAGGAATACATGGGTTTCTGAAAATTCTTATTAATCATATTTTTTAAACATCGTATCTAGCTTAATAATCAACTTTAAAAAAACACTTTCACTTGCAACATGTGGAGAAATGCATACTCTATTGATTACCAGCTTTTTTCCTCAGTAAGATTGCCCATTCGGACGATATTGAAATAAATGCACAACTAGTGCAAAATTGTCCCTCATCCACTTAACCAAATGTGACAAAAAAGCGAAGCTAAGTAACAAAGATGAAATCAAATCATTGATTCATTGGTTGATTTGTTTTTTTTTACTTTGCTTTTTTCGACACTTTTGGCTAATTGCGAAGATGATACGATAAAATTGATGAAGGGACACATACAAAGAATACCCATGGCCAAGCCGAGATTCGAACCCAGGTTCTCTGGCTTAGTAGTCAAATCAAATCATTTTTATTTTCAAATGTGGGTGGGGGTTACATGTACTTTTTTTATAACTCATTCATCATTTTCCAATCTTTTCCTGTTATTGGCATTCTTTTTTTTAGGAATACTGGGCCCTAAAGGGGGGAGGGGTATGACCCACCCCCCCCCCCTCCTTGAGCATGCCACTGACTGCTACCCCAAGTGTCGACAACACCGCACGTCACTGGTTATATATATTTTGCTGGTGAGATGACGAAGGGGCCCACCACAACTGGGTATATATATTTTTCTGGCAAAGATCAAGAAGGTGCCCACCACAAATTGGAATATACATTTTTCTGGTAAACATGATGAAGGCAACCACCACAAGTTTGTATATATCTTTCCCTGGAAAAGATCAAGATATCCACCACAACTGGATATATACGGTATATATATCTTTTTCCAGAGAAGATCAAGAAGGTGCCCACCACAACTGGGTATATATCTTTTTCTGGTGAATATCATAAAAGGTATCCACCACAACTGGGTATATATCTTTTTCTGGCGAAGATCAAGAAGGTGCCTACCACAACTGAGTATACATTTTTTTTTAGTGAAGATCAAAAAGGTGCCCACCAACTGGGTACATATTTTTTTCTTGTGAAGATCAAGAAGGCACCCACCACAACTGGATATATATCTTTCTCCAGCAAAATTGAAGATGGAGCCTTGAACAACAGGCCATATATATTTTTCTTCAACACCACACAAATGAAAATATTTTTAGTACTACATAAATGTCTGTTTAGTTAGAAGAATTTTTTTTCACAAGTTACTTGCATTAGAATGAAAGTGGACAGAGTTTTCCACTAATAAATTTGTTCTAAATGTATAGCTTTTGTTCTTCAGAAATAAACTCCCTGAAATTTCATCATGGTGTGATTTTTTTTTGTAATTTATATTTATATCGATATATAAAAGTTGCTATGTATGAGATTTAGTTTTTCAATTAATTGAATGTTGAAAAATATGATTAATTTTTGTATTATACAAATATTCAGATTGAACTGTATTTTTGTAATTTGTAGATATAATTTTTCTCACAACTGACTATTTCATTGAAATCTTGTTGAGTTGTGTTATGTTCACTTTATGCACAGATTTGCTAATTAGGATTGGACATACAGTTTAAAGTGGAATCCGAACCACTCTGAACCTCTACTGGAACCCCGGATCCTTTGATTAAGAGAGTGCGCTGTTACTACTACACCACTGAAGAGGCCTATTTCATTGAAATGTTATTTGTCTTCCAATGGCATAGTAGCTACACCATCACTTCGAATTACTCTGGAGGCACATTTCAAAGTGGTTCATGTACCGATTGGCCTATCTAAGCATTAATGCGACAAACTTTATTTGAAATACTTTCGAAATTATATAGACGGTGTTAAAGGCGGAGCTACTGCGGAGCATGCGCACTCGCCTTGTTCCCCTCGAACATCCGGTTACGCTTACGGTGCTATGGACGTTAATATGAAAGAGCAAAGTGGAGATTCTTTTACAAGGAAATAGGGTGTCAGCTGTGTAGCATATGGTTGCACAGTTCGATCGGAAACAAATTTATTGAGTCAAGTATCACTTTGTAGGTTTCCGAAGGACGTAGAGAGACAAAACCTGTTGATACAAGCATAACGAGAAAGGATTGGTACCCGGAAAGGATTTTTACGACTTGCATTTTGTTACAAGCATGTGGATCGTTTATCTGCATGTTGTTTCGTGGTGAAAAGCACGCCCCTTAGTGAGGTTTCAAACCGAAGTGACACAGGCCCATTAAGTCTATAAATAAGCATTTACCGCTCATGGGAAATGAAGTCTCAGGCGGCACAATACACGCCATTGGGAATCTGAGCGACACGTGCAGCTTGTCGTGTCGCTTCGGTTCGAAAAATTTCATTGATCACTGAGGATTCACTTTATTTTAAGTGGCACGGAGATTACACACCGAAGCGACAAGCAACAGCCCCTTTACTCTAAAGGAAACAATTCACCTGGCATACGAGTACAACAGAGCGAGGCGACACGATGTATGATACTGAGAAAACAACAGTCCAGTCCAAGCGACACGTGCAATTCATCGTGGTGAATTGGTTCGAAAGGAAGCTTTCAGACTGCAGAGATACGTGTCTCTTGGAAACCAACATTACATAATAAACAACACCTTCCAAACGACAAATTGCAGGTGTCGCTTGTCGCTCGGAGTTGGCCGTTTTATCAATACCGTGCATTGTGCTACCCCGGCCTGTTATTTGCGCAAGCATGACTGATGAATGGTTTGCTTTAGATCGAATGCTTCTGTGCGAAATCCCGATATCGCTTGTCGCTTCAGTCTGAAAACTCCGTTGTTGCTTGAAGTAAATTCATGCAAGTGAAAGTGGCATGCCATATCATAGGTTTTCCCTAAATCCCTAAGGCGGAAAGCCGACGTTGAAAGCACATATATTTACTAGCATTTGTTATGTGTCATTACTTTTGCAGGTTTGTTGGAAAAGATTCACTTAAGCATACTTTATAATATAATAATATCACTAGTTTTATACAATTATCTTTCCCTCACTTTTCCATTTACAAATTAATTGAATATATCTCAACGTTTGTCGTGCGTGTACATGAGATACTTGTATGTACGTAGTGTGCTATACAACTGGTGGCCACAAAGACACGTCATATTTTAATAATCTCCTCTGCAGTTGATCATCCGACGGATACTAGACGCCTACTCCTTCATAGTAGAACTTTAGCAAATACCTTTCTTGACTATCGTCGCACAACTGATGAAAACAAGCGCCCATTTCTTACTTCATATGCCGGTGAATCTGCACTGGCAACAACGGGGACTGGCCTAAACCAGAAGTTCCGGGGGGACCGGGCAAGACCTCACCATAGTTGATGTTTACATTTTTAACACCGTCTATACTATTTAACTGGGTGTGTGTGTGTGTGTGTGTGTGTATATATATATATATATATATATATATATATATATATATATATATATATATATTTTCAAATCAACAAAATTAATGTACTTTGTGTTCATTTCTGTTGTCTTATTTTATAATTCTTACCAGCAATGTTGCTTCATTTAACATCTTCTTTTGACATAAATTATAATATTTTGAGACTTACTTTCCACTTTATTACTTTGTAACGTCAGAGGGGGTCTTGGCGTTACGGGAAGGTGTCTTTCAGAGAATACACATTTTTAATCAAATGTTTACCCTTTATTACATAGCTCAGAGGTATAATGGTAGAGCCTATTATACAAGTTATGTTCTTACATACTAGGTTGAATATAATTCAACGTGGGAGGACGATATATGTCTAAGTCCTCCTTTCTTATTTTAGAGAATAATCTAAGTCCCAAAGACTGTAGTTGGAGTTCCTAAGGCGCCATTCTAAGTATTAATCAAAGATTGTTTACCTTACTGATTGACAGAAGATACGTTGATAGCCTCCGGCAGCAACTCTGGTGGACTGACTCCTTGGTTTTGCCAAATAGGGCACACACAGAATGTTCTATTTCTGTTTGGCTACTTCCTGTGAAAGAACTTGGAGTCTCCTTGACGAAGAGAGAGAAGACCCTATGTTTCTATCTCTCTCTTAGGAAGAGGAAGCATCGGACACTTTCCCATGTGGGCCTTTGAATAAGAACCTATTGAAAGATTGATATCTACGAAAAACCAACGGTATCTTCTGGCAAATGATAAAAATTCCTCTTCCATTCTATTACATGTTACAACTTGTCTTCTCTGACTGAATTAAAATTTAACGAAATATTATGTTGAATAAGTTTATAGTAGAACAATAGTTTTGTAATAAGTAATTGTTAACTCCTGCCATCTTTTGTGAAGATTGAATACTACAAAATAGAGGTTCTTAACCTGTGGTACTCAAATTCACAAGGGTTCATGAAGATTTGATGAAATGTTGAGAGCATTAATTGTCGCAAAGATTCAAAATAAATAAGACATACAATTATGAAATAAACAATTACATGTTTTACACAATCATTTCTATCATTTTAAACATTGTTTATAGTAGATACGTACAAAACTTCCTAATATTGAATTAGCCTAATAGAGTTAAGAAGTGCCCTTCTGATTTTCTAGGTCTGATTATACAAAATTGTTATACATTGAATTGTCAAACAAATGTTGATACCTCTCGTAATGACATACTTATGAGAAAAATGCACGTTTGTTTTCCTAGCTTACCCAAGGGAGGCTGTCAGCCCCACCACATCTTGTTTTTCGATATTTGAAGTGTGAACATTTTTACAAAAAATAGAAAATAAATTACAATGTTTCTGTATTGCTTTTGTTCACAAAAACATAAATGTAATGTACATAGGAGGGAAAATCTACTTGGCAGGAGTATTTGGCACCCCCTTGACAGTGACAGTGTACAATTGGTTGGTAATGCTAGAAATTTTTGTCATTATCAAATTTAATATATAACTGTACATATATAAAAAAGCATTGATGAAAAATTAATATTTTTTTAGGTTGAGTGAATGATTTGTGACATACAATAATTGGTTATTATTTTTTATCAATGTTCGTAATTCTTCTAATTATTATGAATAATATATAACTACACCTACATAAATAGCAAAGGAAGCATTGAT
The DNA here is from genome assembly GCF_977018435.1 of Lepisma saccharinum. Classification (NCBI taxonomy): domain Eukaryota; kingdom Metazoa; phylum Arthropoda; class Insecta; order Zygentoma; family Lepismatidae; genus Lepisma; species Lepisma saccharinum. The sequence continues at coordinate 29,043,973 of NC_139236.1, forward strand.
TCAATAACAAAATGGTTTCTTGAATTTTCGTAGTAAAAAAAATGTGGGCCTGTGAGCCCCCACCCCCTCAGGTAAGTAAGTTTCTTCTACGGCATGGGTAAACTGGGTTTAAAACTAAGTAAAGAAACCATTTGACAGAACACAGAATATAAGTTTATTATTAATCCCATAATTGAAAATTTGAAAGTGAAATGTGTCACTAGCCTTACTTGCCTTATGGGAATGAGGCTGGTCAGGCAAAGCTAATTGTAGGTGGCAGTACGACAGTGATGTGCGGTGATGGCGACACTTGGAGTAGCAATCAGTGGCGTGCTCAAGGGGGTAGGTTGGTGTGGGTCATACCCCTCCCCAATTTAGGGCCCAGTATTCCTAAAAATAGAACGTCAATAACAGGAAAAGATTGCAAATAGATGAATGAATACTTAAAAAGTACACATAACCCACACCCCATTCGAAAATAAAAAAGATTTTATTTTGACTACTAAGCCAGAAATCCTGGTTTCGAATCGCGGCTTGGCCATGGGTATTCTTTGAGTGTGTACTTCATCAATTATATTGTATCATCTTCACGATTAGCCAAAAGTGGAGGAAAATCGAAGTAAAATAAACCAAATCAAGCAATTAATCAATGATTTGACTTGATTCTTGTTACTTAGCGTCGCTTTTTTGTCACATTTGGTTAATTGACAGTTCATTTTTTTTGTTTTTACGTCATGGTGCCCTTCGCTCAGGAAATTTTATTTGTTTTTTGGTGCAATTCAACACATGCCAATTTTCGTCGATACCAGCTCACGCAGAACGCACACCCACCCCACTCCCGTCAACATCTTTGTTTGCATCCTTTGGGGAATCCCTTGCGCCAACATTGCACAACATTGCCGCGTGATTTTTTGACAAGAGCGTACCCAATTTCTTAGTGGACCACCCAACACCGACGACTTCTCTCCACCCGTTTTGCCATTATTCACTTCGGAAAATCATTTTCCCAAGTTTTCAAACTTCAATAACTCGGCAACAAAGCAGTTTCCGGAATTTCGTTACATGAACTTTCCACCTTATTTTCACTCGTACAATCACCTCCCACGCGTTGTAAATGCACTTACGAAACACCCTGTTTATACCATATTTTTTTAAAAAAGAAAGATAGAAAGAAAGCATAACATTATTGTCTGCACATAACACTATCCCATTTCATAAATAATAAAACTACATCCCATATTATACATACATATTGTACAACGTGTAAAAGGTTCTGTAAATACAGAGAACATAAGTACTGCAGAAAATTTTCCCTTGAGTTCTTTAGAGGATTTACAAAGGAATCGAATGGAAACCAATCCCCTATCTGTCCTATAGGTGATAGACTGAGGGACCTGAAAGCATGGGCTTTCAACCATTGCAGCAGGGGGAGAGGGGGCAAGGGAGGTAGAGGCAGAAATCTTCCCTTTTTCTTCGGACTGCCGTTTCTACCTGTAACTGCTAAGGTGGAAGAAGAGCGAGCTAGGCCAGTTTTGCCCGCAAATCATACAGAGGGACGAGAAGCGCATGAAAAAGAAAGTGTTGCATATGAACTGTGGCTTTAACAAGACAATAAATATTGTGATTTGAAAATAATTAGAGATGCGAGATTGATTAATCTATCTCTGCTAGACTAGCTACTTCTCAGTGCACGTCACTGCAGCACGATAGTTGTGCCCTTTAGCTTCAGACAGCTAACTTTTCTCCCATTTAAATACATGGGGAATTCCATGCTGCACGAGCTGTTATTATATTAAATTGAACGTTTAATTTGATTTTAACCCAAGAAATGATGTTCGAACACGATAAATTAATAACCAGTGCTTTAAAACTAGCATTTTAAAAAAGATGATAGTCAAATACAAGGTGTTTCCCATTCTTATGCAATACTTTGATTGTAAAACTAAAAATGCCTCAAAAGACGTCTGCAACCATTTCAATCAGGGACATATATTCCATGCTATCTACGTATGTTATAGCGAAGCTCGAAGCCGAGAGACATGCATAAATAGTCATTGCTCTGGCATCCTGCACCCTCAGTATTCTGCAACATGCATTCAAGGCTCCCTTCCAGCAGGAACCATTTCATTGTTAAAACAATGGTAAGACATTCAGCAGAGATGTAAATACTTTTCATGTCTTTTTAGTTCCAAAGCGAAAAACAGAATTATTATTTCGTAATCTCAGATTTTAATTTTTAAGATAAAGGGCAGAATGCCACTTCACTTTAGACATCCAAAAACATGAATGAGGAAGAGACTCCACCCTTCTTTCCAGTACATATTTTCCAATTCAAATGCTACAATATGGTGATTTCAACTTGAAATTTTCAAGTTACATAAAGGACATTATGTTTCATGTTCATTTCAAGCTATGTAAATTACTGAATACTTGTTTGCCATTCTAGGTCATAATGCAAATGTTGAGGAAGTATTTTCATTAATATCAGCACAATAGACTGATGACAGAAATAAACATTTTATCGCGTCTGTAAAATGTTTGGAACAAGTTGGGTATAATTTCCAAGAGTTTGACTGTTCAGAGTTTCATAAGTAAATTTTAACTAAACCTGAAATTTTGAGAAAAGGAATTTTGAATGTAAGAAAACATGAAAAAAAAATCATTGTTGTTTTAAACTGAAAATGTGTCAATTTTACATTACTTCCTAACATGTTCTAGTAATAGGTATTATTTACTGCCAATGGTTTGTGTCCTACATTTTGGGGCAGCAGTGATCTGGAAACCCTAGACTAGGGCTACCATACGTCCTGGTTTTCCCGGACATGTCCTCTTTTCGGACCCTGAAATTTGCGTCCGGGCGGGTTTTTACTTTCTGTTAAAATGTCCGGGTTTTTACTTTTATCCAATCATCATAGGTCAGAGATCACGAAGTTACAACTTTTCGAATCATTAAACGTCTGATGTTGGCAGTACTGGATCATGCGCTAAGCTTTAGTTGTTTGTTGTTACAGTTTCAAGTTCCAGTGGATGTGATTTCAGTGTCATTCGTTTGTTCGTGTTTCGAAGTGGAAGTTAGAGTTTGCGAACATGGTGTAAGCTACTAATATGCCTAAAAGAAAGTTGAAGTTTACTAATGAGTTACAAGAAAAGTATTTATGTTTTAGACGTGGTAGAGACGATTTTGAAGGCGAGTGTATGGTTTGTAAACCCGGTACATATGTGCCTGTGGCAAACAAAGGAGGGCTAGACTTGCAAGCACACGTGGAGTGCGAAAAGCACAAAAGAGCCGTCAGAGGTGAAGCTTCATCTACAAAACTGACTCAGTTTTTCACGAAACCTGGCAGTGAACATGAAGATAAAATAAAGTAATTTTATTTAATGGTGACAAATTGTATTTATGTAATGTTTTCGTGTTTGTGAATAAATTGATGGTGTGTGTGTGGCTTTCGAAGAAAATGTCCTCTTTTTAGCATTTCAAAATATGGTAGCCCTACCCTAGACCAGTTGCAAGTTTCCCTCACTCCTATAACACTGCAAATTAAAAATATGTGGCTATTTGAAATGGATGAATTATTTTGAATTGTATTTAATTTCGACATACTAACATTTTGCTACCTTTCCTTTGCATGCTCCACAGAAATAACTATTGATGTACATTACTTGCAAACACACTAATTTTTAAGACATTCACTGTCAGTATTACTATAAATCAACAGTTATTGTTTGTTTAGAGCATGTCTCTCAGAAACATACCAACACTGTTTACATAGTAGTGGTGGTGAAGAGAGAAGATTATAATTGAAATCGACCAGCAACTATACTCCATCCACTGCAAGAATGACAAAAAAGTAAACAAAACCACGTGACTTGAAGTTGAGTAATATGGCTTTATCATATACCTTTTAGGTAATCATGTACAATTGGGTTGTATTAATACGCATGCGCGAGATCCATGCATTTTGTGAGGCGGAAGATCTACAACGTTGCCAGTTCTCTTTGTAGCGTCTTCGCTAGCATTAGGGGTGTGTAGGTGGCAGCACGCATATTAATGAGCAATTGCACATTACAATATCTACCGGTATCATGGGTATATGTTGTTGCAGATTTTTGCTCGGAAATTCACGTTTTGCGAGGTGGAAACACACCTCTACAACGTTGCCAGTTCTCTCCTTTTTAGCATCTTCGCTGTCATTAGGGATGTGAGGGAAAGATTTTTTTGGGGTCGGGACGGGAATTTTTAAAATGCCAACATTCCCTGCATTCGGGATGGGGAAAAATAATTTCCGGACCAAGTCGGGAAATTTTCCGAAAAAGAAGTTGTCGAAATTTCCAGAACTTCTATAAATCTCGAATTGTACAGTGGGATCCATGAGTATTACCGTGCAAATTGTCCATGACTATTTTCATTATTATTTTTTTTAAAACCTATGTGTTTTTAAGCGATGGATTTTTATGTATGCTGGTGAAGAAGTTGTCAACAGCTTGTTTTGAGTTTTCTTTTAATTCTTGAAGCAGTTATTGGGTCAAATAAAGTGCACGAACATCATGATGGACAATTTGCAAGGTAATACTCATGGATCCCACTGTACACGTCATTTTTACCCTAAGTCATTGTTTTTGCATTTCTGGAATAAAACATAACAATTTCCGATAATTTTCACACTTCATTTTAAAACGACCATTCGGCATTTCTCGACTGATTAGGTTAACGAAAAGTCATTTCCCGAATTCTGGATCGGAACGGGAGATTTTTCCCCCGATATCCGGGTCCCAACTTTTCGGGATTCCGCACACAGCATTTACATCATTTGAGGGATGTGCGGGATTCCGAAAAGTCGGGACTGGGATCGCGAAAAAAAAATTCCCGTCCCAATCCAGACTTTTCTGGATCACCGATCAGTCGAGAAATACCGAATGGTCATTTTAAATAGTCGTTCTTTGTGTACGAGAAATGAGAAAGGAATCAACTAAGGTGAAAATGATGTGTACATTTCGAGATTTTCAGATATTCGGGAAGTTTCAAACATTTCCCGTCCCGACCCAGAAAATTCGGTCCCGCACACCCCTAATTATTATATAAAGATTATTTTTTTTTACCTGGGATCCTAAAATTTATTGTCTTCCAATTTTGAACTTATAGCCTACATCTACATTTAAACAGCATTACATTATTATACAAACATTAAACAAATGTGACCTGGAATCGTAAAATATATTGTCTTCCAATTTTCATTTCACGTTGCTTAATGTTTCTGCGAGGAGAAAATTTGCTTGCATAAATAGAATTTTTGAATAAATATGTATTTATTTTAAATACTAAAAAGAGATATAACAACTTTCCTATACTCGGATTTGGAGCTATTGTTCATGTAAGGAGATGTTTATTATATTTATTTTGTGATTACACGACAACATGTTACAGGCGGACCATTAGTTCCTCTAAGTAATATACGGAATTTTCCTTGCACTTGAATAGCCTACGTTGTGAAATGTAAAATGTGTTTGCATTTTCCCGAATGTAAAGAAATATTGAAACAACAGTGGCGCTTGTCCTCTCGGATGTAAATTTTGCACAAAACAAATAATATTCGAAGTAAAATATGTGTCATTTATATATCGGGAGGAGAGAAAGCTTTACCAACTAAAATGCAACGTGCTCGGTTCATAAAGCTTCGACATGTTCACAGACTCACGTAGTGTGCTGAAAAAAAAGATAATCACAACAATAAGTTCATAAATTTATGTAAATATTTTCATCTCCTTAAAGAAGTTTCCAAGAACACAGGTCAATGAACTAAATCATAGCAAGCACAATGTAGTAAAATAAGTTTACAATGGTTTGAATTTCTGTGGTAAGGAAGATAATGGTTATAAGTTATAAACAATTTAAACTTCCTTTATTGAGGTAATTGAAAATAGGTTAATTTAACAATAGCGTCTTGCGTCTGTCAAATTATCTAAAGGAGGTACAGGGGGTACAATTAGATTTACGGTACAGTACCCCCTTGAAAAATTTAAGGGGGTACAATGTACCCATGTACCCCCCGTTCCTGCGCAGCAAGTCTGGACGTGCATAGAACAGAGACGTGTAACACTCATTCCGTGACAGTCGAAGAGAGACATGGAGTGGACCCAACAACAGTGGCGCGACCACAGGGGGCTTTGCTCCTCCCCCAACGTTCGACGGAAGTCAATTCTAGGGGGGCAAACGTTTATGGTCAAAGACACCTGCAGAGGGCACAGGTGAGCAATTACCCCCCCCCTTCTTCGATTTCAAATTTTATGCAAGTAAAGATAAATTTCGCAACATTTTTAGTAGATAGTATTTGTACCTTTGATGACAACTCTGATTTCTTGACCACACGACCACCAAAACCTGAAAAACTCACTTTCTCTCCACGTTCCGCGCCTCATTTATTGCGCTGACGATGTTTCACAGCGTAGAAAAGCAGTGATGAGTGAAATTCACTCTCTCATCCTCTCATCCTTTGAAGGATGAATGCACCTTATCGTAATCTTCCAAGTCCGGGACCAATGTTTATATATCGTGACCTTTGTAAACCTCTCGGGGGAACGATGTGCCACACGCGCGCGCTCGTGCCTCTCATTATTTCCGTATTGTGACGCAAACAAACAAATAATAATTGTTGTTTTTTTAGGATCCCTGGCCCCTATAACCTCGCCAGGGTGCGTGGTGCCCAACCAAAAAAGTAAAGGTTCTCTAACGGCTGCGGTTATAGATTACCACACCTCTATAGAGTTTCACGTGTTTTTTTTCTCAAAGATCCTAAGGGACACCTCTGTTTGTCAAAAATTCGAGATATTTGCAATTTAAGATTTTTTTAACGCTGTGGACTTAGAAAATTTTCGATTGATGAAAAAAATTGGTTCCATGACGTCCTATGTTTATTTTGGTATGGGTGGACAGAGGACACCGAGATTCGACCAACGCACTAAACCCGATCTTTCTATGACTATTTGTTCAAAAGTTACGAGTGATCAAAATTTTGGAGGGTGGGCTAACTTCTTACCTCTTGACCTCAGGACCACCAAAACTTGGTATACGTATTCTACACCTCCAAAATCGACAGGGGGGGGGGGTATCTAACGATACCAGGATGGGGGTGTTTTTCGATATATTTTTTCGATAACTCTTACCATTTTCGAGATATTTGCAATTTAACGCTGTGGACTTGGAAAATTTTCGATTGATGAAAAAAATTGGTTCCATGACAACCTATGTTTATTTTGGTATGGGTGGACAGAGGACACCGAGACTCGACCAACACACTAAACCCGACCTCTCTACGCGTACTCTACGTCACCAAAAAAAAAATCTCCCCTTGTCGATAAGTCGTCACGTTGTAATCAAAGGGTCCCGGGTTCGATACCTACTGGATTCCGATTTTACTTTAAACTGTACGCCCAGTCCCCCGATTAACCTATCTGTGCATAGAGTAAACTTAAAAAGTCGGTCAATCATTGTCGTGATTAAGGATTAAAAAAAGAGGGGCGGGTGAAGTCAGATTCAAAGAGAATGCCACGTGATCACTTTGATTCAATAGCTCCGTCTAGTTCGCTGCACTTTTTGACTGCACTCACGCGTCTAGTTGGTTACACGGTGCAACCTACCTCGTTGATTTGGTGTCACGTAGTGTATTTGGTGTCTGCACCACGTCCTGGAGAGGTGTAATATGTGGTGTGGTGTATGACCACGTGGTGAGTGCTTAACTAATCAAATGAACGTTTAAAGCAGCGGACAGGCATTTGTTGAATCTTCTGAATTTGAACACTGCTATTCGTCTACTTGGTTGAACGTCATTTCCTTTCACCAGCCTGACATCGGGATACACCTGCACTGCATCTAGTGTCAAAAAGTGCAGCGTACTAGACGAGGATATTTTTTTTGCTCTGTTGTAAATGAGATGCATGATGTTCTCTCGTAAGTTGTTAATATGAATTGATGTTGCTGTGAAGAAACTGAAGGCAGAATAACGCCAACGCTATCTGGACTCGCCCAGTTAATTCAAGATAGTCGCGACAAACGTAAACGGGCTGTGCAGGACTTGGAAAATTTTTTCGATTGATGAAAATTTGGTTCTATGATGACCTATACTAAATTTTTGGTATGGGAGGACAGAGGATACCGAGACTCGACCAACACAATAAAACCCCAGACCTCTCTACGTCTACATGTTCGGAAGTTACGAGTGATTAAAAGTTTTGGGAGGGTGTGTGCAAACATCCCTTACCCTTGAACTCAGGACCACCAAACTTTGGCATACATACGCTACATCCTCAAAATCGACAAGGGGTGGTGTTTGGGGAGATTTATCGATTTATTTTCGCGCAATCTCTCACCGTTTTCGAGTTATTTGCAATGTTTAATGCTGGACTTGGAAAATTTTCGACAGAGGGGGGTTCAACCATGATAACCTATGTTTATTTCGTTAGGAGCCAATGCTAACGCATGTCTCTACGATGATCCTATCGAAAAAAAAAATGACAATTGGCCCACCCTTGACCTCCAAATTTCGTACACGTACTCTACATCACCAAAATCGACAAGGGGGTCGACCCTATCTTCTGCACAACTCTGACGTGTACGTCCTGTTTCGCGAAGAGTCGACAACCTTCCACAGCTGTTTGTATTATATTACATCAGATATTACATTGCATGAGTGAGTTGGCTGTGTGTATAAAGACTAGTTTCAGACATGGACACGAATATAACGCCATGATAATTAGCTGCTGTCCAAAGTTATTGCATAACTTAAAATATTTATATATAAAAAATGATATTTATTGCACTATGCTTTCTAGCGAAGGTATTATTGTAAACGATATTGTTTGTAAATGTGGAAAGTTAGAAGCTCAGTCCCCGGCCTATCAATGATAAAAATTTCATCACGGACAGCAACCAACAGATATTTTGCGTGCACGTCACAAAAGCATTGTCATATGGACTGACGATTATTATTATTTTTTTTTTTAAAAAAAAACAGACCTAGTTATGGGTTATAACCTGTGCCGTCTTGCAATTGTTTTCGCTTATTTCAATGTCAGCGAGCGTGATATGAAACATGCATGCGAAGAAGGGAGGGAGACCATAACAAATAATTCACACTTCGATTTCAATACTTTCGCTAGTCACGTTTCACCTCCTATCTAGAAGGATACTGGACGCTATTTTTTTGAAGATGGCTAAAAGCGAGGGAAGGAGAGAAATGTTACCTTTTACCTTTTTGCCTGTGTGTGTGACGAAAATAGTTTTACATGCATATGGCTGTATCGTGATCTGCTTGAATCATCATCACGTCTGTGAGTTTTCAGTATTGCTGAATATATTTACATATCAACCAACGGTTATGAATTGCGTAGAAATTGGCTTTGTTAACGGTCCAGTGGCGAAGTTGGAAACGGAGAGCGGTCACATCAGACAGGTGCTCCTGGTATCTAAAGAAATGCCCCCTCTTACAGAAAAAAAAAATGAAGTGTTAGAAAGGAAATATGTTATATCCGAATGAACGGGGAGTCTCGAGCATCTTCCAATCCTCATCTTCGCGTTCAGCTAACGAGGAAAAAAAGAAACTTTACATATGGGGGACGAAACAGCTGCTGTACGGTATTGTCCATGGATGTTAAAACTTTTTGTTTTTTCTGAATAGACAGACATATCAGTGTTGCAATCTCCAGATGAGACCGGAGCTTTTTTTTTTTTTTTGGACATGGTGGGATGAGATCAATGCATGGACTAAAACTTTTCTTCACATCAAAATAAAACAACTGCTTACTTATTATTGTAAAGAATGGGGTGCCGTTTCTTATTGTATAGTCTTCCAACAGCACACCTCGGGGCGTAAATTTCTGCTTCTTCATGTATGCAAAATGCACTTAACTTCTGTTGTGAAGCGAATGGAGAGTTTGTTTTGCTGCTGTGATTAAATACTAAACCAAAATCTTATTACATAACTTTGAAGTATATTTGTTAATACGATCTATATTATATCATCGCTATAGGTGGTACATATTATGCGCAGGAGAATTTTTAAAAAATGTCTTGTTTCTCGAACCTGTGACCTGTAGATTTGCTTTTGCTGGCAACAGAAACAGAAAATGGTACCATGTTATTCTATACTGATACAGGTGTACTGTAATCATAACAATTTTCTAGTAACAAAACAACAACTATGTCGGAAAGAAATGGTGGGGGACTTGTCTGTGTGGGGTCTTATTAACTACTTCACATCTGTACCCGCACAACTCATCGACTACAAGGCAACAATGTTAGGAAGTGTGTGCATGGTCCCAAAAATACAAAATTTAAAATCACCAATGAGACATGAACTCCCTTCACTGGTGTGTATTTGAATATGCGAAAATGAGGTACTTTGAATAACCACAAAAAAAGCTTGCAACGGTATAGAGAAGGGTCACAACTTCAAACTTTAGACGATTTTCGTTAATCTGCAAAGGCCCAGGGCGTACGGTAAATTGATTTTATTGAAAAAGTATGCAGAAGCAGTGTTGGAAGCAGTTTGAAGACTGAAACGGCTATGGAAGGACACTTATTATAATGTTAATATTTCAGTATGTTTTCAGAATTGCTTTTCGATAATGTTCGGTACTTAATTTAATCAATTGTTAGACAAAACACACATTCGAATTCAAGGACGGAAAATATGAACAGCGAATGAATGCTTTAGAGTAGATGTGATATTTAAAGGAGGTGGCTCTTCCATGATCATTTTTTTTTACTTGTAATATCTGATGTAATATAATACAAACAGCTGTGGAAGGTTGTCGACTCTTCGCGAAACAGGACGTACACGTCAGAGTTGTGCAGAAGATAGGGTCGACCCCCTTGTCGATTTTGGTGATGTAGAGTACGTGTACGAAATTTGGAGGTCAAGGGTGGGCCAATTGTCATTTTTTTTTTCGATAGGATCATCGTAGAGACATGCGTTAGCATTGGCTCCTAACGAAATAAACATAGGTTATCATGGTTGAACCCCCCTCTGTCGAAAATTTTCCAAGTCCAGCATTAAACATTGCAAATAACTCGAAAACGGTGAGAGATTACGCGAAAATAAATCGAAAAATCTCCCCAAACACCACCCCTTGTCGATTTTGGGGATGTAGCGTATGTATGCCAAAGTTTGGTGGTCCTGAGTTCAAGGGTAAGGGATGTTTGCACACACCCTCCCAAAACTTTTAATCACTCGTAACTTCCGAACATGTAGACGTAGAGAGGTCTGGGGTTTTATTGTGTTGGTCGAGTCTCGGTATCCTCTGTCCTCCCATACCAAAAATTTAGTATAGGTCATCATAGAACCAAATTTTCATCAATCGAAAAAATTTTCCAAGTCCTGCACAGCCCGTTTACGTTTGTCGCGACTATCTTGAATTAACTGGGCGAGTCCAGATAGCGTTGGCGTTATTCTGCCTTCAGTTTCTTCACAGCAACATCAATTCATATTAACAACTTACGAGAGAACATCATGCATCTCATTTACAACAGAGCAAAAAAAATATCCTCGTCTAGTACGCTGCACTTTTTGACACTAGATGCAGTGCAGGTGTATCCCGATGTCAGGCTGGTGAAAGGAAATGACGTTCAACCAAGTAGACGAATAGCAGTGTTCAAATTCAGAAGATTCAACAAATGCCTGTCCGCTGCTTTAAACGTTCATTTGATTAGTTAAGCACTCACCACGTGGTCATACACCACACCACATATTACACCTCTCCAGGACGTGGTGCAGACACCAAATACACTACGTGACACCAAATCAACGAGGTAGGTTGCACCGTGTAACCAACTAGACGCGTGAGTGCAGTCAAAAAGTGCAGCGAACTAGACGGAGCTATTGAATCAAAGTGATCACGTGGCATTCTCTTTGAATCTGACTTCACCCGCCCCTCTTTTTTTAATCCTTAATCACGACAATGATTGACCGACTTTTTAAGTTTACTCTATGCACAGAGAGTGAGAAAAATGGCGTATTGGTTCAATAAGCAAGATTATTCGCTAGATTGAATCGAATGTTATGTGGATTTAATTGAAGGACTTGTGTAGTAAGATTAAGTAGTGTTTAGATTATTATCTATTGTGATAGAAAAGGACAAAAGTTGATTGATAATAATCAAATCTATTACAATTTAAGACGTTCAATATCCCTTTGGATTGTATTAGAGATGTGCTTTAACTGTCTCGTTTATTTATCATAATGGATCAAAAGGGAAGCAATATTGTTGAGGACGGACATAGTGCTATATGCAATAATACTATAACCAGTGATAATATTGATATAATATCATCTGATTCAAAACATGAAGAAAATGATGTAAATGATGTCATGGACATTTCACACAAAGTAAATGGGCCGAATAAAAGAAAGAACAATACAATACAAAATGAAATGGGTAACAAAAGTTCTAGGATGGAACACACTACCAATCATGAAGAAAAATATACCAGTATGACATAGGTGCCAACGAACCCTATTTAGTGATAATAGAAAGTAGAAACCAACAGTTAGGAAATTTGCATCCAGTTAAAGTTGGATATATGTTGATGGATAATAATGTGAAAGTAAAGTATGTAGATCAAAGTGGACGAAATAGAGTTCGAGCATTATTCAACACGTCACAAGAAGCTAATAACTTTGTGAAAAATAAAGTGTTATTAGACAAGTTAGGAGTAAATGCCAGAATTCCTAAATCTTTAGTGGAGAAGGAAGGCCTTGTGTTTGGAATACCCACAGAATTTGAAATGCAGTATTTGGAAAGCAGTATAGAAAGCCCAGTGCTAGTGACTAAGATGGAAAGGATGAAGAAGAAAATATGGCGGAATGATGGGTCATTTAAGCTTGAACCTACTCAAGTCTTATGTGTAACTTTTAAGGGGACAGTTTTACCACAATACATAGCAGTTGGAAAACAAATAGTTGAGGTAGTGCCACGTGTGAAACCAGTGTTGCAATGTAATAGATGTTTCAGATTTGCTCACACAGGTCAACAGTGCAAGGGTAAAAAATTGTGTTATAAATGTGGCCAAGATTATCACGAAGGAAACTGCGAAATGATTGAAACATGTATAAATTGCAAAGGAGATCATAATGCTTGCAACAAAATGTGCTCAAAATATCAGGATGAAAAGCAAATTCAAATTATTATGGCCGAGAAAAACATCTCATACTATGAAGCAAAAGGTATTGTAACGGGAAATAATTCAAAAAATATATCGTGTGAACAAAAAATTAAATTATTTAGGGATCAATTTCAGCATGAAACTGTTCGAAGAAGCGGATTGGAATTCCCTCCCATCAAAAAGAGTTATGTGAATGAGAAGAATGCACCAACAAGTGATAGTTGCAAGGAGGGCAGAGAGAGTTATTGTGCGAGTTTTGTAACTCAAATGGCGGAACAAAAGAAAATAGCAAAAGAGAATAGTGGTCAAAAAATGAGAGTACAATACAGCAAAGTTGTTACATCACCTCCAAAGAAGATTATGAAAACGGCTACAAGACGTATTGTACAACTCCCACGGGAAAACAAAAAGGATGTGAACGTGGATTCTTCATCCTCATCAGACACAGAAAAAGAACAAATAAAATACAAATATCCAGTATATTTGAGAGAATCCCCTTATAGTAAGCAAGAACAAGATATGGACAATATAAATTGCAGAAGATATTCGGATCGTAAATCAGTTTCTTGTAGACAAAAGGAAATATATCAGTCATTGTTGGACCTTTTACCAGACATGATTGAATCAGTTCGTGATTTAAATGATTCCAGGAAGAAACAGAAGATTTTAATTTCAATGCAACAAATTATAGGAAAGATAATTGCAATATTATCAGAAAGTTAAACTTGTAGAAGAGGATCAATAGGTATGTCTTTTATAGTGCAATGGAATATAAATTCATTTACAGCTAGAAGATTAGAAGTATTACAAATTATAGATGAGCATCATCCAGGTATATTGAGTTTGTCCGAATTTCGTGGTAGACAGCATCAATATTATCAAATACCTCATTACGAGTTAATATCTAATTTACATACTAAAGATACAAGAGGTGTAGGTTTATATATACATGAAAGTATAAAATTTAAAAGAGTAACATTACCAGAATCATTAGGGTTGATAAAATTATTTAATGTAGAATTAATAGCAGTGAAAATTAAGATGAACACATTAGAGTGTACAATAGTTTCAATTTATATTCCATCGAGTTATAAATCTCAACATATTAAAGTCACACACTTTAATGAATTATTATATTATGTCCATGACAATGTCATTATCACAGGTGATATGAATGCTCATCATGAAGCATGGGGTTGTAATTATAGAGATGCATTAGGATGTAGTATTTTGGACTGGATTAGTGATCGATCATTACATTTCATGAACGATGGGTCAGCTACTCATTATCCATGGAATGGTAAATCACCAACAGCCATAGATTTAACTATTGTGTCAAATAATATAATAAATAAATTGTTTTGGGAAGTAGATTTTGTGAATAGGGGTAGTGATCATTTGCCAATTTTCATTACACTGTTAAATGATGCACACTCAGTACCTAAAATATATTCATTACCAATTAGAAGGTGGCAGGTTAAAAACATCGATTGGGAATTATATTCTATAATTTTGGACTCTTATATCTCAATGGAAGATATTAAACAGGAACAAAACATAATGTGTCAACGTTATTTACAATTAATAACATATGCAATGGATATTGTAGCTAAACGGAAGAAAATTAATAATAAAAACAACTTTCCTACTATAAGTTGGTGGAATGATGAGTGTCAAGATGCAAAAGAAGAAAGAATAAGATTGTCTGAAATATTTGCTGAACAACCTTTGCCAAATAATTGGATAAATTTAAAACAAGTAATTGCTAAAGCAAAACGTATCTTTAATCAAGCAAAAAGGCAAGCATGGGAAGAATTCTGTGAATCATTATCACCATCTGTTAAAACAAACACAATTTGGAAAAAAATAAATTTTCTTAAAAAAGGACATAAAATTAGAGTTTCACCTATAACAACAATTTGGCAAGAACATTTTGAAAAAAAGTTTACACCTAGTTATGTAAGAAATAAAATACCCGAGATTATAAATAATATAAGTTCCAGTGATGAAATTTATTCAAAAATAACATTGCAAGAATTAAGAGAAACTCTAAGTAATATAAAATCAACTGCTCCAGGATACGACGGAATAACGTATGAAATGATAGGACATCAATCGGACAATGCATTAAAAGTACTTGTAAATATTTATAATAATATTCTGAGAACTGGAAATGTGCCACAAAACTGGAAAACACATCTGATACTACCTATACTTAAATCAACTAAAGATCCGAAAGAAGCTGAATCATATCGACCTATTACGTTGGCTCCTACAATTGAGAAGATATTTGAAAGATTATTATTAAAAAGATTAGAGTGGTATTTTGAGAAAGAACAATATTTTTATCCCTATCAGTTCGGTTTTAGGCTAAACAAGGGTTGTATTGATGCATTATCAACATTAACATTGCATGTTCAAAATGCAATGTATAAGAAACAATATACATTTGCTCACTTTATAGATATACAAGGTGCATATGATAGCGTTGATCCTCATATATTAATTGATATGTTAAATCAGACAAATACTCCGAAAATAATTATGAAGATAATATGGAACTTGATGATAAATAGGAAAATACTATTTTGGTTTCAGGACACACTTAGTGGGCCCCGTACCACTTCACAAGGATTACCTCAGGGAAGTCCACTGAGTCCATTATTATTTAATATATATATGAGAGGAATATTTCAATTTCATAATTCTACAATAAAAATAATTCAGTATGCAGACGACTTGTGTATATTAGGATCATTTTGTAATCCATATGAAGGTATTCAGAAAATAGAAAATAATTTTTATAAAGTGAAATGTTGGCTGGAGAGAATGAACTTTATCATATCACAGAACAAGTCAGCAGCTGTATGTTTTAATAACAAAAGTGAACATAAATATCCAAATACGTTGACACAAATTGCTGGTATTCCATTTCAAAATAAAATAAAATATTTAGGAATTAATTTTGATAGAAAATTAATGTGGATGGATCATATAAGGTATTTACAAGCTAAAGGTGAAAAAATTTTCAACATGCTTAAAATTTTAGGAAATACTAATTGGGGTGCTCACCCAAGAATAATGCTTTTATTTTACAAAAACTTTTTTAGGCCTAAGCTCGAATACGGATGCAGTATATATGGAAATGCTACAGAAAGAATTCTATCTAAGATAGATAGTTTAGAAAGAAAAGTCTTGAGGAGATCATTGGGTCTCATGAATTCAGCTCCCAATATAGGAGTTTATTTAGAATCCATAGAAAAACCTTTTAAGTATAGATGCAAATGGATTACAAATAAATTCGTTTTCAAGTGCTGGGAAACACAAGAACATCCAGTAAATAAACTTATGCAAGACCAATGGATTTTATATCAAGAGAACAAAATAAAGGGACAATATTCAACTTTCCTACAATGTAAAATAGAATTTCAAGATTTATTTTCTACAATAATAACGCATAGCAAACATCCAATTTATGAAATTTCATATGATCAAATACCGGTAAGGAATATTTCATTAACAAGTTATGAAAATATTCAATTATATTTACAAAATTGGGAGAATTATAGATTCATATACACAGATGCATCAAAAAATAAAGAAGAAGTAGGATGTGCTTTTATTGACTCTTCAAATGGAAATATTAAAAAGTTTAGACTACCTGGAGAGTGTTCTATTTTCTCGGCAGAAGCATATGGAATATATCGTGCATTGATGTACATTAATAATATTCCAGATAAAAGGATATTAATATTAACAGATGCTAAAAGTGTTTTGTACAGTGTGCAATCTTCATATAAAAAGTTATATAAGGCATCAGCATTGGTACTTTACATAATAAGATTGTATGTTAAGTTAACTACAGAGGGAAGGACAATTCATTTTGCATATATACCAGCACATTCAGGGTTTCATTATAATGAACTGGCAGATAAAAATGCTAAAGAAGCAAGACTTATGGATCACAGAACGAATATATTATTATCATATACAGATATGTTACCAAGAGTTAAAAACAAAATTCAACAAGATTGGGAGATATGGGTCAAACAAAAATTTACATATATGGGTCATTCATATAAAAATGTACTAAATTTAAACAATAAGACTCCGTGGTTTTATACATTTAATATACCCAGAAAGTTTTTAGTTTTAATACTAAGATTGAGATCAGGTCACATACGTTTAAATCACCATTTATATAAAATTAATTTAGTAAATTCACCTATGTGCAAGTGCAATCTAGATCAGGAAGATGCTCATCATGTTATATTTCAACGTCCACTTTATACCACTCAAAGGGAGATGTTATTCAAGAATCTAATAAAGAAAGGAATACCTCTTCCAACTTCTTTATCCTGTTTAATATCGTCACCAGATGTAACAATTGTATTTATCATTTGTAGATTTTTTCATGATATTAATATAGACATATGAAAATTGTAAATATTCAAAATGTGTAACTTGATATAGTCACCAGATATAACAATTGTATTTATTATCAATTTTAAATTTGTATGATAATGATGTAGATAAATTATGTATAAGAAAACTGTATATATTCAAAATTTGTAATTTGTGTAACAGTGTCATGCATGACATATTTTTAGGACACTTGGTGTAGAGCTGGTATAACAGCTAAAACCAATAAAGTATGAATGAATGAATCTATGCACAGATAGGTTAATCGGGGGACTGGGCGTACAGTTTAAAGTAAAATCGGAATCCAGTAGGTATCGAACCCGGGACCCTTTGATTACAACGTGACGACTTATCGACAAGGGGAGATTTTTTTTTGGTGACGTAGAGTACGCGTAGAGAGGTCGGGTTTAGTGTGTTGGTCGAGTCTCGGTGTCCTCTGTCCTCCCATACCAAAATAAACATAGGTTGTCATGGAACCAATTTTTTTCATCAATCGAAAATTTTCTAAGTCCGCAGCGTTAAAAAAAATCTTAAATTTGCAAATATCTCGAAAATAGTAAGAGTTATCGAAAAAATATATCGAAAAACACCCCCATCCCGGTAGCGAAGCTACCCCCCCTGTCGATTTTGGAGGTGGAGAATACGTGTACCAAGTTTTGGTGGTCCTGGGGCCAAGAGGTAAGAAGTTAGCCCACCTCCCAAAACTTTGATCACTCGTAACTTTTGAACGAATAGTCGTAGAGAGGTCGGGTTTAGTGCGTCGGTCGAGTCTCGGTGTCCTCTGTCCACCCATACCAAAATGAACATAGGTCGTCATGGAACCAAATTTGACCCCCATCTGTCGAAAATTTTCCAAGTCCAGCGTTAAATTGCAAAATGTCTCGAAAACAGTAAGAGATAGCGCGAATATCCTTCCCGTTGACCCTCTTGTCGAGTTTGGTGATGCAGAGTACGTGTTTTCGGAGGTTCTTGGAGGTCAAGGGTGGGCCAATTGCCAAAAATGTTTTTGATCACTCCTAACTTTCGAAAAAATGATCATAGAGAGCTGGGATTTCTTGCGTTAGCATCGTCTCGGTGTCCTCTGTCCTCTCATAACAAAATTGGTGTAGGTTGTCATGGAACCAAAAAAAAAAATGTTCCGAAAATTTTCCAAGTCCTGTGTTAAAAAATCTTAAATTTGCAAATATCTCGAAAATGGTAAGAGTTATCGAAAAAATATATCGAAAAACACCCCCATACGGCATCGTTAGATGACCCCTGTCGATTTTGGAGATGTAGAATACGTATACCAAGTTTTGGTGGTCCTGGGGTCAAGGGGTAAGAAGTTAGCCCACCCCCTCTCCAAAACTTTGATCACTCGTAACTTTTGAACAAATAGTCGTAGAGAGGTCGGGTTTAGTGCGTCGGTCGAGTCTCGGTGTCCTCTGTCCACCCATACCAAAATAAACATAGGTTGTCATGGAACCAATTTTTTTCATCAATCGAAAATTTTCCAAGTCCACAGCGTTAAATTGCAAATATCTCGAAAATGGTAAGAGTTATCGAAAAAATATATCGAAAAACACCCCCATCCTGGTATCGTTAGATACCCCCCCCTGTCGATTTTGGAGGTGTAGAATACGTATACCAAGTTTTGGTGGTCCTGAGGTCAAGAGGTAAGAAGTTAGCCCACCCTCCAAAATTTTGATCACTCGTAACTTTTGAACAAATAGTCATAGAAAGATCGGGTTTAGTGCGTTGGTCGAATCTCGGTGTCCTCTGTCCACCCATACCAAAATAAACATAGGACGTCATGGAACCAATTTTTTTCATCAATCGAAAATTTTCTAAGTCCACAGCGTTAAAAAAATCTTAAATTGCAAATATCTCGAATTTTTGACAAACAGAGGTGTCCCTTAGGATCTTTGAGAAAAAAAACACGTGAAACTCTATAGAGGTGTGGTAATCTATAACCGCAGCCGTTAGAGAACCTTTACTTTTTTGGTTGGGCACCACGCACCCTGGCGAGGTTATAGGGGCCAGGGATCCTAAAAAAACAACAATTATTATTTGTTTGTTTGCGTCACAATACGGAAATAATGAGAGGCACGAGCGCGCGCGTGTGGCACATCGTTCCCCCGAGAGGTTTACAAAGGTCACGATATATAAACATTGGTCCCGGACTTGGAAGATTACGATAAGGTGCATTCATCCTTCAAAGGATGAGAGGATGAGAGAGTGAATTTCACTCATCACTGCTTTTCTACGCTGTGAAACATCGTCAGCGCAATAAATGAGGCGCGGAACGTGGAGAGAAAGTGAGTTTTTCAGGTTTTGGTGGTCGTGTGGTCAAGAAATCAGAGTTGTCATCAAAGGTACAAATACTATCTACTATTTTTCTTGCTCTCATCGCTCGCAATGTCGTTTCTCAGTTTCGTCAAATTCAGATCCGTAGCTAAAGGGCGGCGACCATGAACGCCAAATGATCTAATGAAAAAAATGTTTTTAAAGAGACAATGCCTTGGCACCCCGTGATATTATGTGCGCCCTAATAAGGGCAAATAGGAATGGGGCAAATATTGATCGTCAAGGGCACCTGCAGGGGGAGGCACAGAGGAGCAATTGTCCCTTTCGATTTCAAATTTTATGCAAATAAGAATACATTTCATAAAATTTTCTTGCTCGCTTCGCTCGCAATACTTGCTTTTCTCAGTCTCGTCAAGTTCAGATCCATAGCTAGGGGCTGCGGGAGTCGGCCAAGGATGCCGAACATAGGCGTGCGCTGACCCCTGATTGGGGGGGGGGGCGGGGGCAAAAACCTTGAAGCTCCATATTTAGTTATACGTTTGTATAATTGTGTTCCCCACCAACATCTCTGTTCTCCTTTCCTTTTCAATGCGTAATGCATGTCAATGTACGCTGCAGCGACTTCCATGTTCGTACACACTCAGCTGGTGAAACTCAACCTTGATACGTTACGTGGTTACGGAACGGTATTCTGTTACGCCTATGTGGACGCGGCTTAATATCTGCACATTTCAATGATACTGCGAGCAAACAATAAATAAGAAGCTATGCCTCTCTGCGGAGCTTTCGGATGCAACAATAGACGTTGCAAGAACTGTTGTTTTTTTTGTTGTTTTTTTTTAAAAAAAAAGAAGGAATTTAGAGGTCCAAGAAGATTACGTTTCCCAGAAAAACATGCTTACAAAACATATTTACGTTTATTATACACGCATTTCTGTTGTGATGTTTTTAGTGATATTATTATTAACGGTAGTATGTATAAAATTATAAATTAAAAAATTACCAAATATTGGAATAGCAAAAATCATTCGCAAGTTTCCTAAAGATAACTATTGCGAATGTTTATACATGTTCCGAACTATGTGGAATGTAAATTCGTAACCAACAAAGAGACTTCAGACATGAAAAAAGAGACACGTGTCGCTTGGAAACCAGACCTTCCGAACTGAAGTGACACGCCAAACTGCACGTGTCATTCGAACTGGGCCATTTTCTTAATAACCGTCCATCGTGTCGCCTTGGTCTGTTTGTGGCACATGCATGGTCATTTTTTTTATTCAGACCGAAGTGACCTGTGACGCTTGTCGTCTCCAATAATGGTGTTTTCAGATCGAATGTAGACGCGACGTGGGGACAATCCAGGCAACGTTTACACCAGTGGCGAAGCGTCATAAGAGGTCCGGAGGCCGAGCCTACCCTAGTATAATTGGCTATTACGGATTATTTTATTACTTACAATGTCATTAAACGAGTGCTCAAGGTCCCGGGTTCGATCCCCGGTCGGTTCAAATCCTGGAACTTTTCTAACGTAGGAAGCGGCCCCGGCGCCCACCCAGCGTCGAATGACATGGGTACCCTGGGGGGTAAAGGCGGTCAGGGGCGTGATGCTGATCACATCACCCCCACTCATGACCGGATCAAGAAAGTGTGGGGCATTACCCCCACACCCCCTATACGCCTTCATGGCGTGGTGCTAAGCACAGGGGAGCACTTTACCTTTTACCTTTTTCATTAAACGACGCTTAATACAAGAAAACTGAAATTCTAGGCCTTACGATAATTTCCACAAATTTCCATCCCGGTCAGAGACTATATCGTCGCATGTTGAGCCACTTCTCCGAGGGCCTCAGCTGGTTCCATAACATTCTATGTAATCCATGAGGGAATTTCAGGGGCGCGTTCGCCCGAAATGGACACAGTGAGTCTGGCCTCACGCAGTGATGCCAACCCTAGCATCTCTTCCGTTCATCCTTGCGCAAAACGATCTTGAGGTAGTCACTGCCATTGTTTTCTACGGCCCTGTTCCAGCCATACTGGCGACAATCGTCATAAAATTTCTCGCCCGAACAGACCCTTCTTTCATTTGCGACCCTCTTCTCAAAATCCACAGCAGCCTCGAGTGCTGGTTGCCAACTTCAAAGATTTCGCACTAAAAACCTAGGTAAAGGTAAAGTTCCAAGTGCATATGACACAGTGCCATGAAGGCACATTTACGGGATGTGGGGGAAAGGTTATTTTGGAGGCGAAGTGATCAGCATCACACTCCGGCCGCTTTTGCCCTCCAGGATTGCCCACATGCACCCATTGATATGAGGCTGTTGAGCCCCGGAGCTACTTTATGCGGGGACAATGCGGAATAATTCCGACCTTTATTCACCCACTCCGGGATTCGAACCCGGGTCTCCCGCCGGCAGTCAGATGCCCTAACAACTACACCACCGCGGCTCTAAAAAGCTAGTGCAATTAGATACTCTGCTTTGACGTAACGAACATAAAATTTGCCTGAAGTCATAGGAGTAATAAGCGACATGCGACAGCAACAAGTGTCGCTTGGAAATGAACCCACAGTAATAAATACAACCTTCCGAACGGAAGCGACTAGACTGGCAAGCGGCACGTGTTGCTTTGTCGCTTGCGTGTCGTTCGGACTGGGCAGTTTTTTAATAGCTTGCATTGTGTCGCCTCTGTCTGTTGGTAGTGAACTCACAGTGAAATCTTGTTTATAGACTAAGGGAGATTTCACATGGAAGCGACACGCGACCCGTGACACGTATCGCTTCAGGATTTCACCAATCGAACGCAGGTTTGTGCTGGCTGCCATGCTCCTACGCTGTGAAACGTTGCTGTTGATTGGCTCGTTCCAAAGCAGCTAGTGCCGCGTGTCGCTTGTCACTCCGGTCTGAAATCTACCTAAAGGAGCGTGTCGCTCGTTGCTTTGATGTGGAAACCCTGTGTCGCTTGTCGCCTGTCGCTTCAACCTGAAAGCTATCGTGTGGAAATTTCACACTGAAGCGACACGTATAATTCACACCCAAGCGACAACGGACCGAGGCTACAAGAGACACGTGCAGCTTTTCGTGTGTCTTCTGTTCGAAAGGTTGCATTGACTACTAAAAGTTCGTTTCCAAGCGACTTGTGTCGCTTGTCGCCTGTAACTTTGGTGTGAAGAAATCTTGCTCACAGCAAACTCTTCGAACCGAAGCTGCACGTCTCGCTTGTCGCTTGCTTGTTGTTCTGCTTAGGCCGTTTTCTGGATACCGTATAGACAGTATAGTCGCGAGGGTTGTTATCCGCGCATGCGCGATGAATGCTTGCTTATAAACTGAAGTGTCCCTGTCGTTCGTTGCTTCAGTGTGATACTTCCGTGTCGCTTGTTACATTGAACAAGTCACAGGAGAGAAGCGACAAGCAACACGTAACCTTCCGAACCGAAACACCACGTGTCTCTTGTCGCTTGCGTGTCGCTCAAATTGGGTCGTTTTCTTAATATCGAGCGTAGAGTCGCCTCGATCTGTTGGTACTGCTCGTGTGATGAATACTTTTATCATAGACGGAACGGAAAGGGATCCTGTCGCTTGTCACTTCAGTGTAAACCCCCGTGTGGCTTGTCGCCTGTTCCTTCTGTCTGAGAGCTCCCTGCATGTACGATGGATAAAGAGTGGATGGGAGCTAGAAAAGCAAGCCAGATTCTATACATTATCTAGCTATTGCAACAAACTTTATTTGATATACTCATGTTCTTATGATTAAGGAATCATATTTATTCTCACTATAGCTACAGTGAGCAAAGTGATTACAGGTTTAACCAATTTTCGAGAATAATATTTATGATGTCTCCCAGTTATAACTTTTGTTGGCATAATATCCTGGATTACTTTCACGAGACGAGACGAGACGAGACAGCATTTTCACGAGACGAGACGGGACAGACCAAAGTCTCGTCTCGTCTCGTCTCGTGGGCAACACTACATTTCTGAGAGTCGGTTGCCGACACATACGACACGTGTCTCCTGTCGCTTCGATCTGAATGGTCCCGTTGACTGAACGGGTTCCCGTCTTTTGTCGCCTGTTGAGTGCCGTTTATCGCCTGATGTTTCGGTGTTGACATTCTCCTGAACGTAAGAATTAATATATTAAAGCGCAACGGCAAGGTAGCTGAGACGAACTAAATATAGTATGTTTATAAACAAAGAACACTAAATTTGATGTAATTGGGCCTTGCCTAGCAGCCATGGGTCGAAAATAAAAAAAAAAGTTAGACTTTTTACACTACGCCTAATGTTTTCTTTTTCTGGTTGCGAATACTAATTCAACAGCGGAAGTAGGAATCTTATATAAACTTCTCAAAATTGAAAAGATAATGTATTAAGTGCGTAAGCGCATGATATTTTTTATTATTATACACTATGATACTGTACCCTATCCGATATTATAATCTTAACGCATGTTTTCTTTCCCTCCTATTTTCGTACTTTATTTCTTTGGTTACAACAATTTTAAAATTATAGTTCCTGTAAATAAGAAAGCGGTAGAGATTGCAAGACATGAAACAGAGTATACAATATTTTTGGTAATAACTTTTCTCGATAAATGTGCATGTATAAAATAGAAAACCATATTTAGTAGCCATGAGGGAAAAGTATGATATCACGTTAAAAAAAGAGTTAGTTATGAAATAACAACTATAAAAATAAAAATACAATCGCGTGGAAGTATTATGTATTATTATTTACCAGATTCACAAGAATAAAGCACTTAAATTGTGAAAAATTTAAGGCTTTTTTTTAGTTCCGATGTGTGTTCTGTTGACAATTGTCTGATTAAAATTCTTAGTGTCACAGCACTGATTAATCGTCAATCATGATCTGACATAATTTCTAAAGTTTAGATGAAATTAAACTTGCAATTTAATGTAATAGAAGCACGCTATTCCCTATGTATTTAAATGGGAGAACAATTGGCCATCAAAAGCGTAGGGATTGAACAGGGGTGCTGTCAGCATATTTTCGTTTCGCACTTAGGTCTAGCCATTCATCAAGCTAATGCGTCATTAATGAGCAATTGCACATTCTAATATCTACCCGTTAGCATGCATGGTTGATTGATTAAAGTCCACATTATGCATAGGTGACCGCAGGGGGGGGGGGGGGCATTTGCCTCCCCTGAGATATCTGGAAAGAATTAACGTAATTCGAATAGTGAAACTGTAGAGATATTTTATTCGCGATTCCAGTCCCGACTTTTCGGAATCCCGCACATTCCTCAAATGATGTAAATGCTGTGTACGGGAATGCGAAAGGTTGTGACCCGAATATCGCGGAAAAAAATTCCCGTTCCGATCCCGAATTCGGGAAATGATTTCCCGACTTTTCGTTATCCTAAGCAGTCGAGAAATGCCGAATGGACGTTTTAAAATGGAGTGTGTGAAAATTATCGGAAATTTTTAGCTTTTATTCCAGAAATGCAAAAACAATGACTTAAGGTAAAAATGACGTGTACAATTCGAGATTTATAGAAGTTCGGGAAATGTCTACCACTTCCTTTCTGGAAAATTTCCCGACTTGGTCCGGAAATGGCGAATTTTTCACATCCCGAATGCAGGGAATATCGGGATTTCAAAAATTCCCGTCCCGACCCAAAAAAAATCTTACCCTCACACCCCTAATGACAGCGAAGATGCCAGAAAGAAGAGAACTGGCAACGTTGGAGATCTTCCACCTCGCAAAAGTCCGCAACAAGAAATACCCACGATACCGGTAGATATTGGAATGTGCAATTGCTCATTAATATGCGTACTGCCACCTACACACCCCTCATCCCAGCGTAAGACGCTGCAAAGAGAACTGGCAACGTTGTAGATCTTCTGCCTCGCGAAATGCATGGATCTCGCGCATGCGTATTAACAGTGATTTATCCACACACCCCTAACACCCCCCCAACACCCTCCCAAATTTTGGTGAACACCCCCCCAAGCAGAAAAGTGGAACACCCCCCCAAGCAGAAAAGTGGAACACGCCCCTACAGGGGGGGTGTAAATATCGATGTTTATATCAACAATAGAATGACAATACTTCAACATTAACAGAAAGGAATCATTTGTAGCTGAAGAAGCGTAGTCCAATGGACCTTTCGATCAACTAAAACCCAAGTCTCAAGGAAGGAGGGTGGAATGTGCAGCTTGGCCATTTTCTGGAAACAGCAGCTCCCTTGACAAGGCTTCGGTCAGCTCTGGGGAAGGGACACTGCCATCTGGAAAATGTTAAACTGACCTCTCACCCTCCTTCCAGGGAGCACATTCCGCGCACAGTGTTGACAGTTCAGCGTTTGGATACCTTATATATATCTTAAATACGTTACAGATACGAAAATTCAATTATTCAACCCCCTGAGTCAATAAAATTTACATTTTGTTGCATTTTCCTTTCGATTCTTTCATGTGAAAAATGTACGATAAAAGTAAGGGAAGAAATTGAAAGATACAGGTTTGACTCCTTGTAGTGAATTCTGTTACTATGGTTAGCAACATCATTTTCTGTAACTTGGCGAGATGAATTATTTTGGAGTGGTAGAGAAAAGAACAGTCAAATGACTTAGGTCAGTCTCAGTGTAGCATCTCCGTTCGTGTGTTGTCGTTCTGTTTAGTGTATAACAATGTCTGAAACTTTACTGCAAAACTGAAGAAGATAGAGAAAATGAAAAACCAGACAGAAAGAAACTGAAAGTGGTGAGTAGAAAATCAGTGACACTATAATTTCTTCCAACCGATATTCATCAAGTACCAATATAAAATTTACTGGCCGAGTATTCGATATAAAATGGCAAGGATTTCATGAAGAACCTAAGTGATTCATTCACGTCTATAGTTGATGACCATTTTTGTGGTTCCAAGAGTTCTTACCTTCGTAAAATAAATTACTATATACTACTATTAGAAAGAGAGTTGTAAAACAGGGAGGGTCCACCTGGGGTGCTTGCCTGGGCGCTAAGTACAAATGGGGTGCCGAACAAGTAAAACAGATAAAAATAGAAAAGTGATAATGTCGTGGTGCCCTGTGAAATTACTGGCACCATATTAAGTTAAAGTTATTGTCAGTTTGCAAAGATATAGCTTTAGTAAAAATTGTCTTTCTCTTTGTATCTAGTCGGTTCCCTGACATAATTACATGTTTAATTTTATTCAACGTTTCAGAGGAAGCAAAGAAAGTGTAAGCAGGCCCGTAGCTAGAGGGGGGCAGGGGGCAACTGCGCCCCTGAGAGCCTGCTTTGCCCCCCCTGTGAAAAAATACAGAACACCTGGAATTCTCACTAATCTTTACAATTACTCTAGCAACATAACAAAGACACTTATTGATTTTATGATTTATGAAGGTGTGTGGGATTCAGTATAATGTATCAGGATTTGGGGGGGAAAATTCCCATTTTGGTAATAGTGATTCATGTGGTAGAGAGAGGGAGTGGATATTTGATTTTTGTTACTTAGCGTTGCTTTTCTGCCACTTATAGCTAATCGCAACAATGAATGATGACGTGAAATTGATGAAGAGACACTCATAATCAGTGCCGCAACCACAGGGCGGCAGGGGACATTGTCCCCCCCCCCCCACCCTCCCAACCTTGGACGGAAATACATTCTAGGGGAAGCAAACATTGAAGTAAGAAAAAAAAAACTAGGAGAATCTAAGAATAGCAGGACAATTGGATACTCATGATGGAATTAGATTTTACGAGTTCCTTGCATTTTTCTTCGAGACGGCCAAAGGCAATTGTCCCCTCTCGATTTCTAATTTTATACAAATAAAAATACATTTCGTAAAATTTTCTTGCTCGCTTCGCTCGCAATTTCTTCTATTCTTATAGTCCAAGTTCAGAGCCATAGTTATGGGGCGGTGGGAGTCTGCTTTAGGAACCAAACGATCTATATAGATGAAAAAAAAAATGTTAAAGAAAATGCCATGGCTCCCCCCAAAATTATTTGCGCCCTATTAAAAAATTTCTTTCTATGAATCTTAATATGAAATATTAATGATGACAATGTAATCCAAGAAGTCATTGATCAATCAATTTCAACTATAATATAACACAATATTTTGCAAAATGGTTAACGTAACCAGTAGGCAAACATTGTCTGTAGTGATGCAAGAGTCTCCTCTTCGAAGGAAATAGAGTTTGTGGTGGACTAAGGGACCCATGTTTTAGCAAGTACAAAAAAATGTATTACAAATTTTTACACAATTCATCAAAGTGTAGATAATATGTAACCAGTATTATTTAATTAATTCGATTTTTCTTGCAAAACACAACACAATGGTGTTGTTGGATTCTCGTTAGATTCCTTTGTGCGGAAAAATCTTGCATACTGGAAACTAGAGGAAATCATTATGAATCATGATTTATAAAGGGCTCCCTTAATCAGTTCTGCAGAGAGGCCCATTAATTGTCTATTAACATTACCAACCTGTAAATATCAAGTAGATACAGTCCCTATTAGCCTATTTATGTTAAACTTTATATTCTTTGGCAATATGGAAAGGTCATTATCGAAAAAATGCCATTTGATATTGCTCGAAGTTCTTTTTTGTCCATTGCAGTTTCAAGATATCATCCCTTTTCTGTTACTTATCTCTTTTGGGGAGGTGTCAAGTGCCTCTGTATACCCTGCTATATCTGCCAATGCGACACAATATATTAAAAATTTCCCCCCCTCTAGGATTGACTTTCCCCCCTACAAAGACTTCCTAACTGTGGGCCTGAGTGTAAGGAATTAAACATAAAAGGAATTTCATTTACATTAAGCCCCAAATTTATTTCTGGCCATAGGTGCACCAGTGAGGGCACGACGGCACTTGCCACTGGCTGCTGGAAAACGTGGAGAGAGAAAATTTGTTTGGTTCATTGTGCTCTTTGTGTTGGATAGTGAAATAAATGCTATTCAATTTTTAAATAATTGAAAATAAAGCATTGCCTCAATTTAGAAGTGAAAATTCCTTGCCTTCCTTTTGCAGTGAACATGCCATGCGTTTATTTGCACATGTTATTTCATTTTCTTTTAAGGCAAAGAGGCACGTGACTCCTAATTCCCTAGAGTCTCTCATTTAGTATTTGAAAGATAAACTCTCAAAAGCGCCAAGAGTATTTTCCAAAGTTTTGTAAGGGTATAATGCATATGCATATTATTAATTAAACATAGCGACAGTACCCCATGATGTTTACTCTTTACAATCTCGCTTTGCTAGTTCGGCGTCCTTTTTACCTCACCACATGCCCCCTGCCCCCTGCCCCCTGCCCCCTGCCCCCTCCTGTTCTAACAGTTAGAAAATATGCATGTATAATTTTAATGGTTCTATGTAGCGAGTGAGTTCCAAATTCTGCTGGTGTTTTCAAATCTCTGTTTAAACGATGATTCACAAACTGAAATAAAGTAATGAAACTCGATATATTTAAAGCATGGCCATGTAGACGTTAAAATATAGTGGGAAGTTGGGATGCACGTTTGATAGATACCTGATATTGCTTTTGAATTAAATCGGTCAAGGAATTTCATATTGAAGTCTTCAACAAACGAGCAAAGCAAGATTGTAAAGAGTAAACATCATAGGATATTGTCGCTATGTTTAACTAATAATATGCATAATCAGTTTGCAAAGAAATAGTTCTAAAAATTTTCTTTCTCGCTTCGCTGGCAGTGTCATAATTTATTTAAGGCATATTATATCTGTATTTATTACTACTACTTCAGACAGGCAAGTGCGCGCACACCCATGCAATGCATTCTAACTGATATTTCAATTGGGCACCCCCAAGTTGAACTCCGAGTTACACCTACGGCAAGAACGATACAAATACAGTTAAAATATTGCGCAAGTGTTCCTGATTTCTTTATAACTAGCTTAAGAATTGCATGAAATGATTCCTGGTAATATGATGTTAATTTTTTTTTTTTTTAATGTCATCCCTTGTGTTTTGTCTAACGATTGATTAAATCAAGTACTGAACATTATCGGAAGGAAAGCAATACTCGAAACGTTAAACTGAAATGTTAACATTAATCTATTTTCCATCTTTTCCTGTATTTGACATCTTTTTTTCTTCTGAAATGTTATGTGAAGGGAAGGGGGGGGGGGTTAATCTCTAGAAACATCCATGAACAAATTGAATTAGAGCGAACATTTTTAAAACGGTCCAAAATATGCACTTAACTTCCCCAAACTTACACCCCCCCAAAATTTTCCAACACCCCCCCCAAGGGAAAAATCCTGGATAAACCCCTGCGTATTAATACAACCCAATTGTACATGATTACCTACATTTTAATGCAACATGCAAAATTCATGTACAGTTGTCATTCGAACAACCAATAGGACTTGACGAAAGCCCCATATATTTGTTTACATTCACTATATTCCTCAGATGGAGCATAGTGCATACATGCTATGGTTTACACTTGTAAGTGAAAAATACTAAGTACAGTGCTTGCAATACCATTTTTTGCACATATTAGGCACATCAACTTCTCCCAGCTTTAACAAGTGAATAGTTGCTAAAGTCGTTTTCATGTTCAGAAGACACAACGGCACTTATACCGCACAGTGTTGCCAATACAGCGCTAGCTCATGACGCCGGGAAATGATGAGCTTCCTTCACAATGAAGATGTTACATATTTTGTATATATAATGATAATTATATGTAATTTCGTGTGCTGACTCGCTAAAAATGTTAGAAAAGACTTATGGTGAATCACTTTTATCAAAAACACGGGCTTACGAGTGGTACAAAGCGTTCAAGGAAGGCCGAGAAATCCTCGAAGACAAGCAGGGACGGCGACAGGGGTGGGCACGGGTGGGCAAGCACCCACCCAAAAATTCCTGTGCCCACCCGATTGCCCACCCAATCAAATTCAATAAGTACATATACTTGGAGATAGCTATATGAATGATTCGATAAATAAGTGTATTCTGGTGTTCATAACATGTATGAAATGTTCACATATTATCATCCCATAAAAAACAATTTTTATCATTAGAAAGTGAAAGTAATTACTAGAGCTATTGAAACAAAAACTGTGATTAAAAGCAGTTAGTAGGCTTAGGAGGCTCAAAATTATGCAGGGTATGATCAAGATTAGATCAGAATTGAGGGTGAATTTGAGGACTACAGCTCCGGGCCTCCACATACGTATATAAATCCCGGCCTGGGTATGGTTAAAATAATTTCCAAATAAACAAATAGAAACATCATCTTAGGGTTACTTCCTCCGGCAACACAATACATTATTTCGACTTTTTAATTATTATTAGAATAATTTGGTCAAGAAGACTTAGATGGGCATGCCATGTAACACGAATGGCAGAGGAAAGAATAGTTTACAGGATTCTTGTTGGGAAACCTGATGGTAAGAGACCAGTAGGAAGGCCAAGACGAGGATGGAGGGATAACGTTGAGATGGACATAAAATAAATCGGCAAGGATGGGAAAGATTGGATTGATCTTGCCCCGAATAGGGACAGATGGAAGGCTTGTGTTGCTTCATAAACTTTCGGGTTTAAGTATGCTAGAGAGTATAATATAGTTTTAATTAGCTCTGCATTGAAATTCCAGAAGTGTCCCCTTTTTTATTACATTACAATTTTTATATACCTGTTATCTTGAAATATCAATATGGTATGCGAAATATCAGCTTTATATTCATTCTACTAATAACTAGAAATCACAATAATCCCTACAATACTGAAGTGAATACATTTTAGTAAACCAGTTATGTATGGAAAAAGCTACAGAATTATTCAATTACTAATGTGTGGCTTATCCTATTTAGAAATTCTCGTCCCACACATAAATTTTGCTACATGAATCAGCCGAAAATGTCAACAGAATCTTTAGATGCAGTTGAAGTAAAGAAAAAAAAAGTTGTCACGAAGTATCCAGAAGACGATTTTGTTAGTTTGTTATTAAGCCCACTTTTATGTTCAGATAGGCTAATCAGGACTAAACCTACAGTTTAACGTGTAGTCCGAACCCGTGTGCATTGTACTTCCACCAGAGGAGGGGGGAGTCGAACACGGGACCTCTCCATTGTAATGCGACAGCGTTATGCCATGGAGGACAGATATACAGTAAGAACTCGCACCAAACGTGGCATTTTATCACCACAGAAGATGCGTCAATTTTAAGAAGGTGATTGCCCGAGACAAATATTTGAGACTTTCGGAAAACAACGTCATTGTTCGCGGAATTAGCTGCCTTGAGCCACTAATGAAACGCTGTGCAATTGAAACTACCATCTCAACTTTCTAAGAGCTATGGACTAATGAAACTCCATTTTTGGAAGAGTAAGTTGTGGTTGATTTGTTTTATTTAAAGTCATTTTTCTGCTAATTTTGATAATGACGACGATAAGGTTCAATGGTGATTACATGAAAGTGGCTAAAACAAACACATGCTGACACTCAAAATACAAACCCTCATAAATTATTACTTTGACAGTGGTTCCAAGCGCCAGGGACTCGTTGCCCTGAAAGAATAAAGTTTCCAGGGTATGCTGCACAGGGTAGAGGTTGACATGTTCGAAATGGTCACACCATACAACCCAAGTCATCTATGAAAAATAGATGAATTATTACTGGCACGGTGATCAACTTCGATGAATTCCTTGTGTCCTAAATCATTCTTTTACCTCAAAAAATATGTTCATGTAACCATACGTGTATTGCTTCTCCCGCATTAGTAACATGACAGATGAGAAAACAAATAGCAACTTAGCTAATAATCTCTTCAATTCTGAACAGATTTTTCAATCTTACTTGTTTAATACTTATGAGTGATATTTTGTCAAAATAGCCTTTCATTAGCCTAGGAATACTTCATGGACAATGAACAAAGAATTGGTTTTCCGCGTGTGTTTTAAATCATTCCTAATAAGACGTTCATTTTAATCCAAACATTCAGTGGCGGCGATTAGGAGGAGCGGGAAGTGGGGGATGCAGTTCCCCTGCCACATTTTGCCACTTTTTGCCCCCGCACTATGGCCTCTTTATGCTAAGCCTTTTCTACCAAGAAAAAGCATATTGTCCTTGCCCCTCAAATGTTGGCACCCAATCGCCGCTACTACAAACATTCAGATAGATTTATCAGTTGTACAAACCTTGTAAGCTAAGAAAAATGACCCCCCAGGAGTCAAAAACTCATACGATGAAAATACTATGCTCAGGAACATGCATTTAAATTACGAGAAACTTCACGATTGTCTACCATCGCACTTTCTATCATTGTCGCCGAATACATAAAATCAAGTATGTGCCTCGTATTTGCAACACAAGCTTAAACCTAATTCACATTTATTTTACTGTATTAACATGCATGAAAGAATGTGATTAGAATGTATGGCTGGGTTATGGCTGTGCATGAGTAAACACTTCCTTGAAATAATTGTGTCCATCAGAGACAAAGCGAGAGGAAATGGAACAAGATGCGACAATAGATTAGAAAAGACAAAGAGGAAAACAAGAAAAGGAAAGGAAAAAGAAGTAAGAGAAAAATCGGGAGTGTAAGAGAGAGGGGGATACATACGTCTTACATACACATATATACTAGAGCATTCCCTGACATTCGCTACGAGACTCGGCGGCAAGCGGTCCGGCGTCAGCGCTTGTCTTTCCCAGTGAACGGGTCCCCGACAGTCGCACGCTAAAGTCTGTTTTTTTCGCTCTCCCTGCCTTCGCTCTCTTTCCCTTTCTGTTGACGTTTCAGACTGACGCCAGTATAATCCTCCCTCGGAAGTTGTGTTGTCTCGTGTCCGTGTGTTGAAATTGTGGCTTAATATGGCACCACAAAAGTTTACATTACAACAAAGGAATTATCCTGTCGAGTGTTACTTCGGAATGAGGAATTGTGGAGAAGTGCGACGACGTTTTGCAACGAAATTTTCTGGTGTTCCCGTTCCACATAGGACCACTATATTAAACCTCGTAAAAAACAAGTTTAGAGTAACAGGGTCAGTTCTGAATAAAAGTGGAAAGAAAAATGGGGAAATAAAGTATACAAAGACAATCCGCACACCATCCGTGAGTTAAAAGAGAGTATTGTACGAGAAATCGGGAGAATTACAGTAGACGAACTTGCACGTGTAAATGCCAATTTCCTTCGGAGATGCCAGGAATGTGTTGCAGCAGAGAGAGACATCATTTTCAACACCTTCTGTAGTCAAGGTTAGTACACAATATGAAAACTGTAATTTTAATAGCCGACTCTAGCGACTGTCGCGGACCCCGTTTACCGGGAAAGACAAGCGCTGATGCCGGGCCGCTTGCCGCCGAGTCTCGCAGCGAATGTTAGGGAATGCTCTGTATATATGGTCTTACATTTATACTGCCCACCCTAATTTATCAATAAGGAGCTTCTGCCCACCCAGTCGACAATTTCAGGCGCCGCCCCTGCCGCCAAGCAACTATTATTCCCTCTCCTTCCCACGAATTTTGCGAGGAAGGCGCATGAGCAAGTGTATACTTGCCTGGCGGCCGGAATTTTTGAAAGAAAGCAAGTCGATTCTGCGTGCAGCAAATGGGGACTGGAGAGGAGAGGGAGGGGGGGCGGGTCCTCTCTGTTCCTTTTCCCTACGCCTAGTTGAGTGAAGCTGGCTGAAACGTGCCGTGTACGATGAGAGGGGAAGGAGTCGACTCTTTGAACGAAGGAAAGAGTCGACTCGCGAGTGTTGTTTGCAGAGAGAGAGCGCGCAACCCCAGGCCATGACGGCCAACGAAGAACAGCCAACAAATTTGTCCTGTAGTTTCAAATTCGGCCAAACCATTGCGTTTCTTCGCCGGAAGTCAAGTCCCTGGAAGCCTATACCCAGTTATGATGTCCAGACAAAATTAGATCTAACATTACAAGAAATTAAATGTTAGTAAAAAATATTAGGGGAGTCTTGTGAAAATTTTGGGAAGGTGTTAGGTAGAGACCTCTTGATTACAATATTCCGATTAGCCTATTTAGAGTTGTTATTGTTTAAGTCCACTTTATGTGCAGATAAGATAGTCGGGACTGGACCTACAGTTTAAAGTGGGATCCGAACCTCCACTTTGTATTGAACACGGTACCCCTTGATTACCGGCGACGTTATCACTACGCCATCGGGGAGACCCGATTAGCCTATTGGAGCATAAAAGTGGAATTATAACAATTTTTGCCACCCAAACCATTTTAATACATGACAGCGTTAACCACTATGCTATTAGGGTGAATCAGAATTTTTTTTTTTGAACTGACACTCAATTCCGGGATTCCTCTTAGCGCACTGTTCTAACCACTCCTCCACAGAGGCGACTGAAACTGTGGGAAGTGAATCAGTTTCACAAGTAGCAGGATATTACAAAATCGCAACGAAAACAGGGCCAACCCTTCCAAAGTTGGTGAGATGATGAGAGACACTGTGTAAAATCTACTGTCCGAGAATCTCGTCTCATTGGAGTAACGATACCGATTTATGCTTTAGAAATCGATAAGCGAACAAGACCAGACAGGTGTTTTTAACTTGAAATCAAATCGCGAACAAGATATGCATTCTCATTCACGAGTTGAAACGATGTGCCAAGTCATCTTGTCTCACCACGATACCCGATCGAGTTGCTCTTCCGCTTCGTGCACATGCAAACCTTTTAATTTACACATTCAATTTTATTTATCCAAGAAAACAAATCTGTTAACATGAGAATGAACAGAAGAAATAAGCTACTAGTTATTTTCCCATTAAGGAACAAACATTTTTCAAAATGCTATAATTTCTTATAAATTAGCATGCAGTAATTATGTTTTATAATTTATTAATTCAATTTTAATATTTTAGCTGCCTAACGCGCTTTGTTGTATTTTATGCATCTTTTATACCTAATTACTTAGTATTGACAGCGAGGATGAATGAATTTTACGTACAGATAGGCTAATCGGGACTGGACCTACAGTTTAAAGTGGGATCCACCAGGTATCGTTACAAGGCAACGACGGAGGATGGATGGTGATTAGAGTAATTGACAGGAGGTTAAATACAGATTACCACTCATCTCTGGGCAGGGGTTCGGACCCGGAACTTTCGGTGTCAATAGGCTTACTTTGAGGAGGGCGACACCACTTATCTGTCACTCCAAGATTATTTCAAGCTGGTCAACATAGAAACCAAGAAACAAAGAACATGCACCATGGAGTTTGTTTTATTTATGTTATTCAGCCATCCTTTCATTCCTTGTTAAATCCTGGCAAGGAAATCGCTTCCTGTCTCGGATTCGATCCTCGGTGGAGGCACCTTGCCCAGTGATTTAAACCCCCAGTATAAAATGTAGCTTCAATCCCGATTAGACTATCTGAGCATAAAGTGAACTTTAAACATTGTCTGACAAAATCGTTTTCATAGGACGTGAAATATTTCATTAACATTAACGTGTAAATATTTTACTAATGAAAACAGCATTAAAGAATAAATATAGAAGTTTAATCATAAATTTCATCGTACATGATACTGCGAAAAAGCTTTTATGGAATGACTGCAGAATTAGGAACAACTACGTAAGATGGACGTGGGTCATGTTCACGAGTGATATAAACAGCTGTTGGCCATCTGCGGTGAGCCTACGTGTTAAGGTGTTTTACTAGTAGAAAGCAACATTAAAAAAAATACATACGTATAATTTGGCCCACTTTATAGAAATTCGATCATACATTATGATTAGAGACCGGATGTTTAGGCACTAAAAACATATAAAATAGGCAGGCAAATAAGCACTTATAATTTTCAAAATAGGCAGTAAAATAGGCATTAAAATACAAATAGGCAATAAAAAGGTAATGAAATTTAACTCAAAATAATGAAGATAGACATACAAAAAGGAATAGGCGTTTAAATAATATAAAGACTTACCTGTACATTCTTTATAGTTGCTTAAAATAAACCAGGAGCTCATCATTAGAGACAGCAGTCCAATGTTGTACTTAATAAATCTATGGAAACAGGAGTCACGTCAGCCCAATTTTTTTTATTGTATAATGGCTACACACAATAGTCTGACAAAAGAAATTGTTGGCTACTTCCAACCAGTACGCAAATTATTTAAATATACACTTTATCACTGCACACAGGGTTATTTCAGTTAAAAAATTTACACTGTATATTCCACACAGCAGTTCGAACTGAGAAACTGTTTAAATGCATTTCAAGTTTGTACTGTACGGTTTGGCAGTGTCTGAATAAGAAGCACTAATTGCGGTACAAGGTATTTCTTCAGGTGATCAACCGACAAGTTATGTCTACGATCGGACAACACATTTTTTAGAATTGAAAAAGATCTCTCAACCTCCACAGATGTTACCGGAGCATACTTAAAGCACGCGAGAACATGTGGATCTAACTCAGTTTGTATATTTTCAGCTTTCAGAACGTGTTGAATTGCCCTTAATTTGTCCAAGTTCTTATTAGCTGCAATAACTCGCTAACTGTTATTTTTAAATTTCTTGGAAGCATCGGAAACTAATCCTGGGAAAAGGAAATTGTATGCACAGAGTTCAGTCATGTACCAATTTTAAAGAAAATGCCTAAAATAGGCAATATCTGGAATTTATATCGTATGAAATAGGCAAAATTAAATTGGCTTTAAATGAAGCTAATCCCTCCCCACTGGCCTTCGCAACATTCGTTTTCATCATATCTCTAACAGGAAAGAATAGGCATTTTGCCTAACATCCGGTCTCTAATTATGATATTGGCAGAAACTTATATTGAATGACTGTGGAACAACAAACAGCTATCTGGGATGGACATGGATAATGTTCAAGAGCGATATAAATTTCTTAAACACAGCTGTTAGCCATCCGCGGAGGCGAAATTTCTTTTTCCACATAGGACAGGACTAGCACCGGAAGTGATGATGAAATCCTGATTAAGGGGCCTCGCGCAATCGTTATGGAAACAAATGAAGATCAGTTACCGAAGCCGTGTTGTTTGTTGTTGTCCTAATCTGTATATTAATTGAATATATGTTAATTATAAAGAAGAGTGTGAATAAATTGTCGGATTGATATCATTTTCAAGTGAAATCCTTTTACAAACTCCCGAAAGTGAGTAGACAGTTGAATCAATAATGCAATAACTAGAGTATGAAATTATGGTATTGAAAACTGGAAGAGGAGCTATGACGAAAGAAATGTCTGTAAGAGAAACCTTAGCATTGGCGTAATGTAATGATCGTTTAGTGCAAGATTCCAGCAATATGCAACATGTTGATATGGGTATGTACTGCGATGCAGTGATTTATCAGCACAAACCCCACATTTTTTCACAAATGCCCAATTTACAGTTATTTTGGCTCTAAATTTACCCCTACATCCCTCTAAATGCAATGTTAGACCTAGCCAGATTAATATTTCCGTATAAACCTCTTCTGCGAGTGGTTGTAATGCACTGTTGTTTTTTTTTTTTTACATTAAATAGTGCATTTTAGTACAAGCTTCTTGAAATATGTTGATATGATTGTGTTATGTGAGGCAGTGATGTATCCGTACAACCCCCACATTTTTTCATAAATGCCCAATTTATAGTGATTTTGGGGCCCAAGTTCCTTTTGTTTTATTGCGATTTCATCATGCTACGTACGTAATTTTTACATGGTTCGATTTCGATTTACGTCTGTTAACACATACTGTGGAGTTTGGCACCCTTGACCCTGTGTACACCCTCTATAGAATGTGAAAGGTTTTGCATGGTATATGAATATTTTGTTGTTTGTGAACGTTTTCAGTTGATTTTAGCTCGCGAAAATGTGCCACTGTGAAATAAAGTGTTTTGTTACCAATAAGAGCCTGAAAGCTTCGCGCAATTGAATCTAGCACCCAAAAAGACATTCTACAACAGCAAGTATAATTTTACATAGTTAGGTTAGGTTTGGTACCAATAGTTATTATCGACTTGTTCTTTTGCTATTTGAGTGTGCATACAAAGGGTTTTAAAACTGCGGAAGCACTCCAAAATGGCAGGTTTTTGCTTTTGCTGGTCATACTTTATGATCGAATATCTCCGTTATTTGTGTTTTCCGCATGCTGCAACTAATTTTATATTATGCAAAACATCAAAATCTGTCGATTAATATAAATTTCAATGTAATTCTGGAGGGGTATGGTGGGTAAACGGCCCCATGTGCTTGACACCAGTCATTCGTGTATCAAAATGTTTGAAGATTTTGTTCAATACCCTTCTACAGGTGCCATGATTGCCAAAATACTGCAATTTAAAGGTGTTGAAAAAATTGCAAATTTTGCACTCATACTTTCGTAGTTAGGTGGGTCAGGTTTAGTTCTTTTAGCATTTTCACATGGAATGATCCTGTTTAGAATTTGATGATAAATTACAGAACAGAAAGTTAAAATGCCATTACGTCCATGATGAAAAGGACCAAAATATATACTTTAGGAAATGAGTTCATGTTAATGCTAGTATAAATTCTGCTTTTGGTAACAGTTAGATATAGTGAAAACAGAATTCTTCAAATTTACAGGAGAAATTATGGGAAAGTACTTGCGGAATTGAGTTCCTGTGGACTTTTGGAAGCTGGGAATAGTGTTCTTTCAATTCGTGCAACTTATTTGGGCGGTAAATAATGTCATTTTTGACATTAATGTATCTCCGTTGCACGATAGCTCGTGCCACCATTACCGTCGACTACGTGAATCAAATGTTCCGTGTATTCGGATATGTAACCCCCCTGTCAGTGTAGCAACCACGCAATCGTTTTAAAAGATGACATTTGAGCGAGTTTTTTTTTTCCAATTTAATTTTCTATTTTTGCCTAACCTAACTGAACCTAACCTAACCTTCTGTGAATGGTTTGTGGATCAATGTTAGCCTAAAAACCATCATTTTTCGGTTAATAAGTGTTAGTGTAGCAACCACCCGGTAGTTTTACAAGATGACGTGTGAGCGGTTTTTTCCCCCAATTTAATTTTCTTTGTTTGCCTAACCTAACCTTCCATGAATGGTTTGTGGATCAATTTTTGCTTAAAAACCTTTTATGAATAGTTTGTGCGGCATTTTTTGGTTCATAAGTTTGGAAAAACTGCATATCAGCTGACGATAGACAACGTGAGTCAAGATTTGCCCACCATATTGTGTGTAACGAAAGCGAATTAGCAACGACCAATAAATACTTGTAATGTGAAAAATGTTCCGCTATGCATATAAGGTAAGTACAAATGTAAATAATTTGGAAATAAACGAGTTAAATGTGTTTTCACTATATCTAACTGGTACCCTGCTTTTTATACAGTACCGCACAGGTTTCTGAAAATTTGATCTGGTGTACCAGATATAGGCCTATGTATAGATGTAATATATGTAATAGAAGAAAAAACACTAATGAAGGCATGCAAGTAAATAAAAGAAAATGGAAATCCAACAACTTCAAATTTTCTGTTTTTTTTAATTTTTCATAAAATTCCCTCTTTACCTACAATTGGACATAGGTTTCCCTGTACCAAGATAAATTTCCCTTCACATAACAACACTGCCTCTGCCAAGCACCCTGAAGCCTCATGTTTTTAAATAACCACTCATCCTACTTTCTTTTCATCTCCCTTACCTACAATCTGGGAGGAAACGGGTCATCAGAAGGGTGTGATGGAGACCAGTTTTTAAGTTTTTTTAAAATAATTTACTTTAATTCTGGTTTAGAAGCTTGTTTTCGTAGCTTGCAGAATATATAATAAGCAATAAACCATACTTTAAATGAAATACAATATGAAAAAAGTTGGTTTACTAGATGTAAACGTGGTAATTGGAGAATGTGCCACTGTAATTTACATACACAGATATGGATATCCGAAAGGAGCCAAGGAAAATGACTGCCCACCTAAAAAACTACATATTTCACACATAATTTCATTTCAGTCACGGTAATTCATGTTATTTATTATAAATTCATTGAAGAAACATGATAATTTCAGACTGAAATACTGTTTTTTGAGGGGTAAAAATATTCCTGCCCACCCCCCTCGAAAAGATCCTGGAGATGTCCATGTACACAGAAGTAAGACAACTTATAGTAAACTTTATTTATATAAAAAGGTTAGGCAATACCAAATTCAAAAAGTTACATATATTTTCAACCAGATATGATGCATCATATACATAGCTTAAACAGTTTTTAAGTATCAGTAAAGTGAAGTGCTCCCCTGTGTTATGCACCATGCCATGATGGCGTATAGGGGGTGTGAGGTTAGGTCCCCACAATTTTTGATCACAGCCGAAGGTGGGGGTGATGTGATCAGCACCATGCCCCTGGCTGCCTTTACCCCCCCCCCTGAGTTTTCTCTAGGTACCCACTTTATACGATGCTGGGTGGGCACCGGAGCTGCTTGAACATGTGGAAAAATTCCTGGTTCTCCCCCGCTGGTGATCGAACCTGGGTCTCTCACATGGTAGTCAGATGCCTTAATGACTGAGCTACCGCAACTGCTTTTAAATATCAGTAAAGAAATTATATGGGTCATTCCTTGTCAGACCAATTTCAGAAAGTCTTGGATTTGGATGATGGTCCAGTTATGTATGGATAGGTTCTATACACATATTAGGTTTCTCTGAGAAATAGTTCTAAAGCTATAGCCTGTGGAAGAAGGTGGTGCACAACAAAAATTGTGACCCATATTTGACCAATAAGTATTGTAGCTAACTGCAAGGTTCAATAACTTTGGAACTATTGATCAATCACAGCTTGTTTAGCAAATACAAAATCAAAATATGTGTTAAAAGGTCTTGCATGCCATAACAGGCATATTTTATGTGCATAAAGTTACAACTGTAATCCACCCAGGAACATGGTATTAATAGTAACACTGATGTCAGCTGAATAGACACACATTAGATTATTTCAATATCTATCACATGTGGCTGAATCTACTAGAAATGGAAGAATCACTGGAAAATGTAGCACAAAAATGGTGATATCCAAGCCAAGTTAGACACACTATCTAATCAGACTTCTCCTTAACCCCTTAACCGCGGCGGAACTATATATAGACTCTCGAAAAACGGGACTATTTTGCGGCGCGACTATATATAGACGGTGTTTGAAAATTAACGGCTGTTGTATTGCGGCAAGTCATATTTATAGACCCCTCTTTTTAATGCTTTTACAGGTCTGTGCAAGAAGTTTGCAAGAAAACAGTCCATTTTTATGCATTGTTGGTACCGAAAAAAAAAAACAACTTTGTATTGTGTGTTTACCATTGTTACTATATGGACTCTATTGATTATCGTATAGTGCTTTGTGTTAGGTGGCTTTTCTTTTAGTTCGAGAGTTGCTTCCCAAGAGGAAGTTTCGTTAGCTAGTGGTGTGCATTGTGCAATGGTACATATTTATTTTGTGTATTGCACACAGAGTTTTTGCAATGGCGGGGAGAAACCTCAGACGTACTGATATTCAGCATCTACTGGAGCATGACTTAGATGATGATTTTCTGGATGAAATCTCTGATGTTGAAAGTGAAGGTACTTGCAGTGAAGATATTGTTTCAAGTGATGAAGATGCTCAAAACGATAGGAAAGGAATTGAAGAAGAAGATGGTGAAACTAGCGGCAGTGAGTTGGAAGATGAAACTGCATCTGATACATGGACTGAATCTTCAATGGTAAGCAGAGACCCTTTCCCATTCACTGGTGACAGTGGTGTGAAGTTAGTGCTTTCCAATCCACAAAGTCCATTGGATATATTTCAGTCTTTTTTTGATAAAGTTCTGATGGAATATATTGTGAGCGAAACAAATAAATATGCTAGTAAAGTAGGAGATGACAAAAGAAGATCAGGTAAAATGAGACGGAAAAGCAGAGACCTTTTATGGAAGGACACAAGTGTTGGTGAGATGTACGTCTTCCTAGCTATCAT
Source organism: Lepisma saccharinum (assembly GCF_977018435.1). NCBI lineage: Eukaryota > Metazoa > Arthropoda > Insecta > Zygentoma > Lepismatidae > Lepisma > Lepisma saccharinum. The sequence goes on from NC_139236.1 coordinate 29,086,721, forward strand.
TATTCTGCAAGGGATTGTTAGAAAGCCGACAATCGAATCTTACCACTCTACCAATCCTCTGATATCCACTCCTTTCTTCTCCAAGTGCATTAGTAGGGACAGGTTCAGCTTACTTATGAAATATTTGCACTTGTCTGATAAAGTAGAACAAGATGTGCCAACCATAAAATTTCGAGATGTGCTAGACTTTCTTCTCGGAAAGTTCAAATCCCATTACATTCCAGCTAAAAATATAAGTATTGATGAATCATTGCTCTTGTGGAAAGGAAGACTCAGGTGGAAAAGATACATCCCTCTCAAGAGAGCCAGGTTTGGCATTGAATGTTACATATTAGCAGAAGCAGAAACTGGCTATGTTTGGAATCTTCTAGTTTACACGGGTAAAAAAACGACTTATCCCTGTAATATTCCAGGAATATCTGAAGAAATTAGCAAAGGATTCACCAAGCCAACGAAGATAGTTTTGAGTCTTATTGAACCATTATTGAATAAAGGATACACTCTTGGAATAGACAATTTCTATGCCTCTCCTGAGCTTTATGAGATTCTTGTCACTAACAGAACAGATGCCATAGGAACAGTGCGTTTCACGAGGAAGAACCTTTGCAAGGAAGTAAATGACAAAGTGTTGAAAAAAGGCGAAACTGTTGTTAGGTTCAAGAGTAAGCTCATGCACATGAAGTGGAGAGACAAGAAATATGTACATATGCTGAGCACAATTTATGATGACACGAAGGAAGAAGTCCAGGTTGCAGGAAAACCCATTAGCAAACCCACAGTGTGTGTACAGTATAAAAGGTGTCACATGGGAGGAATAGATCTAATGGACCAAATTACATCTGCTTCCTCGCCTACAAGAAAAGGAGTTAAAAAATACTACAAGAAGATATTTTTCAGATTGCTTGAGATAACTCTTCTCAACAGCCACATCATTTACAGGCGCAATGGAGGTGGAAAGAAATTTCTTGATTTCAAAATGGATATCGTTGAGCAGCTCATCAGTGCTTATGGAAAAGATGTGTACTGGATTAGAAAACCAACAGGTCCCCTCAACTTAGGAACATGTCCCACAAGGCTTACAGGAAGACATTTCCCAGTCGAAATTCTTACAGGTGATGCATCTGGTCCCAAGAAGAAGCTTCAAAGAAGATGCGTGTATTGCACACTACAAAACAAAGTTAGAAGAAGTATCTATTGCTGTGATGTATGCGAGTTACCATTGTGCATCATACCATGTTTTAAAGAGTATCATACAGTGGAGAACTTACCAAAGTAAATATGAGCCTGAGAAAAAAAAAGACTATTGAAAGTGACATTATATATTGAATGTAGATCACAATTGCAATTATTAGTTTTTCTTATTGTAAGTTAGGTATATACTGACTCTATAGCAACAAAAGTTTTTCTGGCATTATTGTAATCAAAATATAAAAAAATTCACTAATATTAATTTGTAATTACGTGTATTTTGTTTGTTATTGAAGAAATAAACATTTCAATAAACAAAAAAAAACTATTACACATTTTACCCTATGAAAATAATTAAAAGTACAAATTAAAAATGTGTGTATTTTAAAAATATAAAAATAAAAATAATTTATGAATCCAAAAAATAATATATAATGTTAAATTGCGGCAGAGTCTATATATAGATTGTTTTGATTAACTTCATTTTGCGGAGAGTCTAAATATAGTTATTATTTATGATGAATTTATTTTGCGGTGGCGTCTATATGTAGACGATCTTTTTTTTGTCGAACTTCTCTTCAAGGCTGCCGCGGTAAAGGGGTTAATGAGTGACATAATACTAACTTGTTATTGCAAGGCATTACTGTACAGTAAAGGTTTATAAACATGTATTGGGATAGGTGATGTAAACAAAGTTTTAAAAATGTTGATTCGAAATCTCCTTCATTGCCATGCGCCATGATCTCATAGGAAAATCATTTGTAAATGATGAAGCGTCGAAGGTGAACAAGAAAATGGATGCTCTGAACAACAGTGGTTCTCTACATTTGTAAGCCCACAGCCCAGTAAATTCGTATTTTCAAAGTTGATGCTCCGATCCCAACAATTTTTCTCACAAATATCATCCTATTTTTTTTCAACTTTATACATTAATTAATATGTACCCTTGAAATTTAACATTAATACTTGAATTATGGAATATTCAAAGAGAGTATCAGACCGTGTCCAAAAGATGCAAGACCATACTTGAAGCGAGTATACTTCGAGAATGATCTTGCAGTGTGGTCTTGAAGGTGTTGACTGGAAGTGTAAATCTTTCAAACTGCACTTCGACTGTAGTGCCAAATACGATCAATAGATATAACCGAGAACACGTTGCTTTTCCACATTTTAAACACTTGTGTTTCACCACAGAAATCACATAGCAAATGTTCTTATACATACATTTCCACACATTTGAAGAACTGCAACAAACAACTTGCTGGCTTTCTACCTCTGCAATTTCAAACAAATGAACAACAACTCCACTTGTCATGTGACCAAGCCTGTAACTTGGCATGCTCTTTAAAATCTCTGTGTATGCCACTTGCGGCTCCACCTTGAATAACACACAATAGGTTATAAATGATGGTATTTTCCCTCAGTTTTTTTTATCACCCTGTCTCTGAACCACCCATCCCAATTCTTCCATCAGGCATTAGTACACACTCCGAGCTACCCACATATAAAATTGGTGGGAAATTGAAGGGGGGGGGGGGGGTATGGCACGAAATTCGCTATTGAAGTAAGTAATTTATTCTTCTAAAAATTACATGGAACTATACATAAAAATACATTCATCTGAAACCTTATTTGAATGAAAGCTTACACCATTTTTAACAAAAGAAAAGAAACTTGAAGTTTCTATGGCAAACCTGAGGAAAGATACTACCATTTATAACCTAATGCGTGTCATTCAAAGTGGATCCGCAAGTGGCGTACACGGAGATTTTAGAAAGTGCGTTAACTTCTGAACCCCTAGACCAATCTAAAAAATATTGTCGTTTTTGTAATCAGCATTAAAAATTGTATAAGTATACTGAATTTAGTCAAAATCGGGGATGGTGGGTGACATGACCTGGATGAATTGACATCCAATGACACCGAAGCAAGTGCCACTTGTTACTTGGCCTGTACTATTTTCTCAGGGAACTTTCAGACCGAAGCAACAAGTGACATGTGTCAGTCACTTGGAAGCAGACTCTCAGTAAACCATTCCACCTTTTAAAACAAAAGTGTGACAACGACCTAAACATGTCACTTGCATGTTGCTCGGACTACACTGTTTTCTCAATGGCATGCACGGTGAATGTTTTGCTTTATACTGAATGAGACTGTGTCGCTCGTCATCTGTGACTTCAGTCTGAAAGCTCCTTCAATGGCGCACATCATTTCACCTCGGTCTTGCTTGTGCATGCATGGTGGATGCTTGCTTACAGAGTGAAGGGGCCCATGTCAGTTGTCATGGCCCCCCATGTGTTGCTTTGGTCTGAATATTCTCTAAACTTAACAAGATTGTTAAGACATTAAGATTTAATTTAGGCTGTAAATCACAGAGAACAAATTGCTAGTACTATTGTTGTAAAAAGGCCGGCTTTTTGATAGAAGTTTCCTTTTATAATCACGAATGGGCCTCTGGAGTGGAATAAATTATTAATGTTGCCTTGTAACAAGAAGATTGAACCTCAGTGGTCAGAGTGCTTCGGATCTCATTTCAATCTGTAGGTCCAGTCCAGAGTTCTAAAATAGGATTTTTTTGCTTGACATTTGCGACCAGTCTTATTTGCTTCTGCTTCAGTTTTAGTGGCATTGTTTCTCAACTGCTGGGCCGCAAAAATCCATTTCACCCAGGGATTGACAACAAATTTAAATCTAATTTTATATTTGACAGCAAGTCTATACATAATTGAACCATGATTATGCCAGAGTTGATATATAAATATTAATTAAGGGTGCATATTAATTTCCATATAAACTTTAAAGATCAGAAATGTATTTATCAGTGAAATTGTTGGGATCAGGGCATCGACTTGTAAGAAATAAATTTACTGGGCTGAGGTCTCCCAAATGTTGAGAATTTTGCAACAAGCAGCGAAAATACACCACTAGTTTCTCTGTGACCAGGGTTAGCAGCCATTTATCCAAATTATGCATGATGTACTGGAAAGCCAGAATACAATTATACATATTTTACAGAACACAAAATTTAATGTAAAGAGATTTGATACTAGACTTTCTAAAGGTAGAGCAGTATTTTCTTTTTTGCTTCATGTACGTGTTCGTATAACAAATTCAAACATCGTAAATAGTATCTTACTGATCATACTATTAGGTTATATTAAAAAAACAAACATACAAAACTACTCTAATTACATGAATATGTTTATACTACATAGATTTATTTAATAAGCCAACCAAAATATGAAGATAACACTCGGTAGGAACCATTTCAACAATGTTTATGTCTAGCTACGAATTTCATATTGTAAATTGTATTTTATATTATGAAATGAGTGTCCACTTTACAGTAGGGAGCTAAACGAAAACAATGAAACAGGAAAAATACTGCCAACTCCTGTATTTTCATTGATTTGACACACTTTTGTGAAAAAAGCCGCAGAAACCCATTTTTTCCCGACCATTTACAATTCTAATTCTGCATGGATTTTTCTCTGTGCACGTGAAAATAGCAAACTTTTGTGAATCAAAATTCCATTGAATTTATACATGTCTATAAATTCACTGAGGCACGTTTTTCACAGTTCAGCTTTATTTTTATCAAAGAAGGAAAAGGAAGCTGCGTGGAAAATAGAACAGAATTCTCTCAATCCGTTTACTTTGTTAGTATCCTTTGCAGAACAATCTATGACTGCAAGATAAAATATCTTGAAGTTGATGTTAAATTGAGTTTGAAATTGTTATACAATTAATCTTTCATAGATTAGTATATGCCGTAATATTTGTGATTTATGTTTGTAGATGTTAAATGGCAAATGTAAACTCTGCACCATAAATTAAATATTTTTTTAAGTATGTACACCATTTCATTGAATTAGAATTTTTGGATCCATTGGAATGACTCAGACCCTTTATATTGTTACTATATCTGTGTGTGGGTGGTGAGAGACGGTACTAATATGTAGGATTGAAATAGAGAGACATCTATCTGCATGTACCCTTGAATTTTTGGAAAATTCGCCTTTAAAACTGGGAATTATACATACTTGAATATTACCATGGTCCTAAAGTTGCCATCCTGCAAGATCACTTAAACAAAAAAAAAATGTTTAAACAAAAAAACAACTGTATTTTTGTTTAGTATCACTTTTCTGTCACTTTTGTCTATTCATGATGATGAGAATGAGTGATGATATGGTGAAGAGACAGTCATACAGAACACCCATGTCCAGACTGGGATTCGAAACCTGGGACACCCACCATCTTAGCACACTGTGGTCACCCGCTGCCACAGAGGTCAACTAAACAAATAATGAATACTATTTAGGAACAACACAGCAATAGAATTATCCAAAGGCACCCAGAAAATTCAATAGTGGTTCTTTGCAAACAATTTTTGTCAGACAACAAAGAACAAGGAAAAACATGTTATGGTGAATGATACAATGGCTAAATGTAATGAAGACAACAGTATTGAGCCATGAGAGATAACACAGGTCAATACAAAAGAAGTAAAATATAGGTTTGTGATAAGGGATGGAGTTAAATCCAAACCTAAATTGTAATGTGGTACAAAGGTGTCCACAGGGGATTTTTTCTCAGGGAGACTCAAAGTAAGATTTCATATCTTGACCCTCAGTTACAGAAGTTGTTACCTTTTCTTGTTATTATTATTTTACAAATTATAAAATTGAAATTGAGTGAAAATACCTTGGCGCTGTTGACAAATTCTGATTTGAGTCCACTGTTTAAATAGAATTTGGATTCGCCTTGCTTCCTTTCCATAAATATCTATCACTTTGATGATGATCAATTCTTTATCATTTTGAAATTTTTCATGATGCATTGATATCAAGCAGAGAGCACTAAATCTGCTCTCCATCGTGGCACCAGTAATCAATGTTTTTATGAATCAAAGGTTACTGTATAAAAGAAAAGTAATTCAAAATGACAGTATGTGAATTGCCAACTTGGGGGAATGATTTTCGACTCTTCGAGATCCCGAGAAATCAAGAAATTCCAAAGGATTGTGTTGGGAAATGGTTATTTCTTGGTATTTTTTCTGCTAAAAGTGTCTAAATTTTTTTAAATTAATGGTTTTTTATTCCAGAAGTGCAAAAACAATCACTTAAGAGGGAGGGGGATAGTGTGTAGAATTCAAGATTTTCACCGTGAGATCTCTTTGTCAAGATGGGGGAGGATTTTCTCTTTATCGTTAATCAAATAGACATGTGTGCCAATTGTTGCAAAAATAGTCGCATACTCACAGCCAATGACTCCAGCTCCTACAGTTCACAAATTTTGTAAGTTTCCCAAAACATTGGGGAGGGAAATCCTATCATACGGAACTGATAAAATTTGCCATTTCTGGACCAGTTTCGGGATGGGAAACTTGCAAAATTTGTGAACATGGTGAAAATCTTGAATTTTACACATGTTCTCATCACAAATTTTATCCTTGGACACCCCTAGTTATGGCAGTCAAATGTTCTTCCCTTACTTTGTTCTACATGACAGTAATTGCTATAACTTACAGTTTGCAAGTCACAAAAAAATATTACTCCCTCTGTCCCATAATTATTGTCCGGTACAACTTTCTTTGTTGTCTCATAATAATTGCCCGATATTCAAACTGTGACATTGATGTAGGCAGAAGAACATGAAACAAGGGAATGAGTCATACAACTTTACTACTCAAGGATCAGTACAAATTGTGCTTTCCATCTGCCTCTTCGGCTGTCATTCCTGTACTACCATTTTGGCATAGGGGACTATAATTATGGGACAGAGGTAGTAGTATTTATCATAAAATGTCACCACTTGAATTACATGGTATTTTCTCATATCTTAGCTTTTAACAAGTCAGAATATTTTAATAGTTTAGTAAAACAACATTGCAATTATGCTATTTTAGTTATGGTAAGGGCTGGACCCCGTATAACGTGACAGGTGCAAAATAGCCTAGGTGCTGACGCACCCAAATTATTCAAATGCAAATAAATGTATCTCCAGAGTTTTTTACTCCTTAAACCACTCTATTCTTGTGAAAAAATTGTTGCGATTGCTGTACAGAAATCTGAACAATTTGATTGAGTTGGTGTTTTAAGTCCACTTTATGCATATTAAGGCTAATTGGGACTAGACCTGCAGTTTAAAGTGGGATCCGAACCACTATGTGCCTCCACTGGGTATCGAACCTGGGACCCCTTGATTACAAGGTGACAATGCCATCGGGGAGACCAGAAATCTGAACAAGAATTCATAAAATCAGTAGGACGGAGCCATGTTGGTATCGATAAGTATCTTTTGAATTTTCTCCACTGTTGCCAATGATCTTGAGTGACTAGACGAGCAGCCAAGAGAAACAAGTCTTTAGTCAAGATATGTAATTTTCAATGGTTCATTCACCTTTGTGACTTGGGGGTCCAACACAAGAAGTTCCACGTAGATTTTCGAGAAATGCTGTACCCTTCTGGAAAGCAGATGACAAGAACCAAGGCAGAACTGATGTGCTGCACCCAAATGTGACATCGAAGGCATGTAACTGCCTAGTGGTCAATGCTATGTGGAAAAATGAAACAAATCATCCATTGCCAATTCTTGCTTGCAAACTCTTGGGTAAGAACGTGGACATTTTCAAAACCACTATATCATCATGCTGGGCCGATTCCAGAGTTCTTGGGAAAGGAATGAATGTCACTGTGTGGAGGGAGGGTTGTGGATTCCTACCCTTCTGTGTAAGTCTTTTGTGGGACTGCTGACTGATACCTACACTGCAGTGGCTTGTTTTTGTTGCACATGACAGAAAAGAATGGGCAGCAGGGGCATAAACAGAGCTGGTCAAATAAGCATTATTATTTTTCCGTATTTGTATATATTTCTATGCCATTTTCCTCACTCTCCAGGTTAACCCAAACAACAAGAATCTTGATTACATCAAATTGAAGTAGGGACGCTCATAATAATCCACCAATTTTTCGGTGTAACTGCAACACTTTAAAAAGGCTTGCAAACTTTCAAAAACTACTTCTTCTTTTTGCATCCTGTGGGTCTAGACAGAAGTTCACATAAAATGTCACAAGACATTTTAAAGTGCTATAATGCTACATGAGAACAATTTAGGAGTTATTTAATGTGATGTGATGAGTTGTCATAACTCAGTAACTAGACTTTCTTATTTTAAACTGCTGTAATTATATAATCACACAGCCCTCCATTTTGGGGGGAAAATTTGGGTGATTTCAAATCAGTAGGCGATTCTGAAAGTATAATAGTATTTTGAGTGCAGATCACAGAAATGGCATCCATTTTTTTCCCCATCATGTCAGGATTTATCAAAATTTCACAATTAAAATTCTCACATTCACCATTCCATTACACTTATTACAGAATGCAATAAACTAAATTTAAACATGGGAAATTTCGGTTGTTTACAAACCAATAGGCGATTCTGGAAGTATTTTGAATGCTGATGGCGGATATGACAAATTTCTTCCCATCATGTCAGATTTTTCTCCACGTCATTAGGTACAAATAAGTGCCACCGTATTATAACATTCTGTTTTCAACACCTGCCCAAACACTCAATGTGTAATGAGAAGAAAGTAACACATGCCAATAATGTTTTCTCTTTGGAACAGTTCTTCAGGTTATGAATTGGGTATAATATCACATCTTTTTTATTTGGAGTTCTTCATCTTGTTTCATTTATACATACGTGTATACATATATATATATCTGTCTCTCTCTGTGTGTGTGAGAGAGAGAGAGAGATATGAAGGAATTGGGAGCATAAAAATTGAAATCTCCCATTTGTTAAAGCATAGCTCTGAAGCTCATTCGTTGAATGCTCATTCACCCCAATTTCTACCGGATGCAGAGTCTAGTAATAAGAAATTTCCACTTGGCTCTGCACAGTCAAGGCAATGACCCTTACCAGCAGTGATTGCACCTCCACTATAACTTTCCACCAGCATCATGGGATACCCCTGGTGAATATCTTGAGATGCCAAGTCCACCACATCTCAAAGGAATTCTGAAGTATAAAAATAAACCTGGAGATGGTAAATAGACACCACCGACGCTGATAGACAAGATCACATCATCACGAGGTCGCAACAAGCGTGCGGTACGTTCCCAGCAGTCTGGACTACAGAGAGCCAGAAGCCAAGAAACCAGCCCAAGTCCGGAGAAGTAGCGGTCCAGCAATAAGCCAACAAAACTCCTGCCGCCTCCTATCGCTGTCAACATCTAGGCCAGCAGTCTCCAGCATCTCCCGCCATCTCCAGTGCACCCATCTCTGCCCGACTGTAGCCGACGCCAATAGCCGAGGGCCAAATCATCATGCAAGTGGTGAGTATCATTCAACCGACTAAAGCTCCCAACATCCTTAGTCCACACCATTCAGGGTAGAGGTGGTCAAGCGTGACCAAAATTGAAATCTTATGTTTATTTAATTGAGCTACGTCCCGGAGTGACTCGATCCCATAATTAACCAGATGCCACACTACAATATATATACATATGTGTGTGTGTGTGTGACACACTCTCACTCTTCAGATAGACCCTGCAAAAAAATAGTCCAATCTCATTAAAGAACGTTACAAGAGGCAAAATATTTGTTGCTATTTTAATGTTTCAAAGGTATTATACTAAAATTCTGTGCAAAGAAGCTGTTTAACAACACCTGGTACAAGTATTTTTTTTGGTATACTCAATCTAAAATTTTGTGTCAAGACATTCTTCTGAGGACGACAACAACATCTTTCTTTAGATGACTCATGCACTGTAAGTAGACTTCTGTCACAATATCTTGTCAACTTTCTAAACCCAATCCTTAGACTTATTTATGCACAACCATAATTCCTATTTTCCATATAAGGAAGGGGGAACACTAAAATTTTGTTGAAATTCAGTTGAAATAGCCATGCTTACAAAGGGTTTGTGGTTGCTGTGCATGAACAACATGAGTATGATGATAAAATACAGTTATGTGTCCAGTTTCTTAATTTACTGGGCTTCAATTCTTGCTGACAGTTTACACGTTCGATTGCTAGTTGACGAACATACCACTGTTTTATGCATCCATCCTGAAATGTTTTTTTGTCCTGATCTGTTGAAATAGTTGGTTCTATTCAGTTCCTGTTTCCACTTCAAAAATTCTACAAGAATTGTACATGCTTGCAGTTGTAAGAAATGTAATCAGTGCATTAAAATCTCATGGTAATAGAAGAACCATCACATCAGATAATAAATACTTGCAGTAGTGGAGTGTCAATAGAGATGGGAGACAGTGTCTGTCTCAAACTTTTCATTAGTAAAAGCAAATAAAATATATATTGATTTCTTTAAATGCTGTATCTGGCAAAAGGATGAGTGTAGTGCAGTTCATAATCTGACAGTAAAAGCAGAACACTAATCCAAAACAAACCGAACCATACCTCGCCGGAGGCTGCAGCAGGAATGGGATGAGTACTGATGGATGATGTCTGGTTTCTATTTATACAGGTTTCTATTTGCTATGCAGAAGTAAACTAGCTGATTGGAAGAATTTATTTAATTACTAGTATCGACACCATCATTCTTGACCGATCCTCTATTGCTTGACCAGAAGTTTTGTGGAATGAACAAATGATGTGATTGATTATTCAGTTTGTGTCCTTGATTTCTTTGTTTTGAGCTTCCTCCATTGTTTGTGAATCCACTAGGTTTGGAAAACAATGTGTATCTTTTCTTGTTAGGCACAGTGCCAATCATTATTAACTTCAGTAGTAAACATGGTATCCCCCATCTAGCAAAATTTTCCCAAAGCATCCTTCAACAGTCCCATTGTCACCATGTCAAACCATAAGAGCATCTCCCACAGGGTGTTTACCACAATAACATCCAAAATTCTTGACTTTTTCATGACTTTACATTTTCTTAACCCCCTTTTTTTTCTTAACATTTATTTAATTGTCCTCTAATTAGGTGTAGTTGGAAGTAAAGAAAATATATATTTTTATTCAATGAAAAACCCATACCGCAAGGCCAGTTAAGATGAAAATTGAAGCTCTACTTTAAAAAGAGATTTAGACTTGCTTTAATTATTAATACATGTAAAACTTAATGCTTCAGCCTTCATCCTGGATGGGGAATGGCCACATTATTTTAATAGTTTTACAAAACTTCACGCATACAAGAATGTAATTCTTGAGAAACAGTGAACAAATCTTTACCACAACTCAATACAATTTATCAAATCCCAGTACAATGTACATTCACTACACTGTAAAAAAATAGCAACAATTCTTGACCACAAGCATAATTTTGTGACTTTTTCTTGACTTTCTTGGCCTACCTGTTAATTGCTTGACTTCCTTGACATTCCTAACTGATAGACACCCTGCCCCAGATAAAATTTTTCAACTTCCGGTGCTAGTTTAATGCAAATATTACATCAAACTGCAAATTATGCCTGCAGGCTTCCTTGCCAACAATTTTTTCTGGCCTTCACTACATGCATATTTATCATATTGGCAGGGCCTCCCTGATGGTGTAGTGGTAACCATCTTGTAATCAAGGTGTCCCACGTTTGATACCCAGTGGAGGTACATACTGGTTCAAATTTCACATTAAACAGTCGATTCAGTCGCGATTAGCCTTACTGTGAATAAAGTGGGCTTAATTAAACTCAAACTCTTAGTGGGTGTTGTCGATGTTAGATACAAGCCTTTTGATCATATAAGCAAATATCAGGAAGTAGTTTGGCCCCAAGCAATATCATTAGCTCAGGAGTTTGACAGTCAACATGTTAAAGGATCCCACATTCAATTTGCAATGGAGATACATTACCCAGTGGTTCAGATCCAAAGAGGCCTGAAAACAAAATTTGGAGACCTTGTATTATTCTGTAATACTGTTTACCATCAAATCGAACATGGCTTCATTACGAATATTTGTTTTAATTGTTTTTACTAATATGCATTTTAACTTAGTGGGTCCATACACATGGTTTAAATTCATGTAGCAATAAAACTAATACATTGTGCGAGAGATTTGCATCCTTAAAGACTCTTATTCGTTTCTCAGACAGTGTATCCACATAAAGTTATTGTGTTAAAATGTAAACATAGGTTCCCTTGAGTTTGTTCTGAAGAATAATCCACATTTTTGAGAGATCTTAGGGAGAATTCACACCATTTCGTCATTTCGAAGTGACACCAAACTGACAAGTGATGGGAGACACTTGTAACTTGATGATTTCACCAACGGTGCTATGGCTTGGAAATCTCATCTTAATGGACTTAATCACAGTACACCCAATCTGATTAATTTATCATTGCACAACAACTATTCCCCACAGTACCAGACAGTGTTTGCTTCATCTCTACTTGTGGATATTTGCCTTCTGTTATTGAAGACTTTGTAATTTTTCAAGTGTACGCGAATCTCTATAATCATATACAGGGGCATATCCAGAAATAGAATCTTAGGGGGGGTCCAGCCAGGGGTGCCCATTCCCAATGGCATGCCCCCCCCCCACATCAAGTATTTAATGACGACAGGGTATCTATTATTAATAATAATAAAATTTACTACATACGAAGTGAATCATGTTTTGCTTAAAATCATGTTTCACACACTAACAAATAGTGTTTAATAGAACGAAGAAGAAAAAACAGTTTCGTGGATAAAGTGAGTATTAGTTTCTCCGTATTTAAATAGTGTTTCTTACTGTCTGGTAGTAATGCAATATATTGTTTTTAGGAATTCACCACTGCATGTATTATTCTGACGGAAAAAAAAACAACTTTACTTACTGTACCAAAACAGTTTCTCACGGTGGAGTTCGACATGGCTGAAGATAGGGCTACATTTACAGTATGACTGGCACAGTGTGCACACATGCCTTTTGGGTATTGTTGATTTATTCACGATTGAACACATCTGCCACTCACATCATAACCTTGACCTGTGATTTTTTTCATGTCAAGACAAAGTTTGTGACATTGTTCAAAAAGAACTGATGTCAGATTTTCAGCTGACATATCACCACCCAGTGTGAAACTTGTAAACTTTTAGTGGATATTATTCTCAGAATCCACAAACCATGCACACAGAAAGAATTCATCTATACCTGCTACATCGTGTCTCATCGGGAAGTATTATGAATCAACCATAGTATTTTCCAAATTTGGGGTGGCATGGAGTTCCAGACCCCCTGGATACGCCCCTGATTATATACACACATGTATTCATGAAACAATATTAACTAATAATAAGCATGATCATTTGAAATGTTGTGTGTTCATTTATAAGAAAGTGATTAGGATGGAGGCACCGGAGCATGAATTTACAATACCAGACCACTCTCCAATTTCTGTAAAATTTCGCCTACTTACTAATTTCGGTGTCCTGATGACGTAACTGTAGTTCATATTTGGCAATCACTTGTTAATATTGTACATTTACGTCTAGAAATTGTAAAATAACCTTGCGATTTACCACGGTGATTGTCCCTACACAGCAATTCGGAACTATCTTTCTTTCGCATTTCATTAATGGTGTTCCTTTATGCACAACAATCTTGCTGACGTAAGGCGAGGAATGCCTACGAGGTTAGGTTAGGCCTGTTAGGTTAGGTTCCATTATCATAAATACAAAGAAAAAATAATATTTTAACTACGAGAACTATACCTTGTCTTGCCTGTTGATTTCTTCATGTTGGGAAAATGGTACCTTCCGTGGAGCTATTGTTCTTATGGTAGGGTTACGTTACGTTAAGAAAACATAGTTTATTTAGTTTTTTCCTCGATTTCCATACTTGACCGCCAATTATTACATGCAGATTCGTGTTTAGGAGTTCACAATTAGTGAGTAGGCGACATTTCATAGAAATTGGAGAGTGGTCCGGTATTGTAAACTAGTTCCGGCAACGATTATAGTCACCTTGAGACATTTTTGTACTGTAGATGTAATCTTGTAATATAAAAAATTAACAAAATGGTCAAGCAACCACCTCTGGGTGATTTGACATGGAACGAATACATAATTTCCAAAAGATGAAAACATTTTAAATTTTTGATGACATGTTTCCCCACTTTTGGCCACTCTGTATCTAGTTATGGGCATCACTTTCTCCATCTCTAGATTCTCTACATTTTAGAAATTTCTTTCATAGGGGAGCTACTTTATCTGTGCCTTCACTGCCCCTGTTGCAGCCTCCCGTTTACACAGAAATCTGTGAATTTGAAGGAAGGGCTGGAATACATGGTAGGCACTATGATTGAATATTGTGCATTCATTTTGTATGATGTATATATCTGTATCATCAAAATTATTTTAGTAGTCAAGTGTGTAGTAGAGGATGATGTCAGTAGCAGTCAATTAACACCTCAAGAAATGTTTTAGAAGATACATAGAAAAACTAGTTTTACAACATACACATTTAATACTGTTAAATTTTGTTAATTTTAAATACATTTAAATTTTGACTGATTTTCATCTTTTTTATATTTTTTTTCCTTGCTGTAGAGGATATTGCAATGATGAGATGAAATAGAACGGTCTCACTGCAGTACATGGGCTGCTTTTTTCCTCTAAATAGACGAACAAAATTTATATCCCTTGAAAGTACGTACCTTCTAAATTCATTTTCCGGTGGTACTTTTCCGATTACTATTATATTATTGCGCATAAAAAAAGTTTTTCCTGCTACTAAAAGCAATGCATTTCTCCATTTGTTCACGTCCATATTGTTTACACACATTTGCTGTCATTTGTTTCGGGGATTTCCTCTCCGCACAAGAGTTTTGCTACCTTGTCTTCCAATGTCAGACGAGGAATGCCTGCAAGGTTAGGTGAGGCCTGTTAGGTTAGGTTCCATTAGCATAAATACAATGAAAAATTATTCTTTGGGCTAAGAGAACTAACCCTAACTACCTAACAACGTAGGCACTTTTTGCTTTCACTAGATTTGTGCAGAAATGTGTGCCACCATGTCACTTTTTCCTTCCAAGAGTGCCCAACCTGGATACGAATTTCTCGTTTCTTTGAAAGAAAATTTGGTAAATGTCTGTTATATCGGAGACACATTTCTTCATTTTTACAGAAGAAACTACTTACGGAAATGAGTTTCTGTACCATTTGGAAAGTTCGTGGAGGTATTTTCTCACCGTAGAATGCTGCACAGCACTTTTGATATAATAAACTTGCATTTTGTGCAAAGCGACAACATTATGCTGTTGTTTCCATTACGTACCTGCAGATGGCGCGAGCGTCGAAAGTCACGCGGTCTCGCCAGTGTTTCCAAAGGTGCCTTTTTTAATTATTTTTTTTAACTATGCTCACCTAACCTAACCTTGGCGGAAATGGTCTGTGGGGCTATCATGAATGATTTTTGGGGCTATCCGTCAATGGTTTGGATGACATAATGAACACGAAAGTAGGCATTTTTCGGTTAACAAGGTTGAAACACTGCATACCCACTCCAAATCGACAAAACACAAGCACGACGTGCGATGATCCACACCTCTGCGTGGCATATTGTATGTTCCGCAACGGAAGAAAGGAACCAAAAGAATTACTCGTAATGTGAAAAATCGATGTTATTTTTGTGTAAAAAGCATAATGGCACC
Source organism: Lepisma saccharinum (assembly GCF_977018435.1). Classification (NCBI taxonomy): domain Eukaryota; kingdom Metazoa; phylum Arthropoda; class Insecta; order Zygentoma; family Lepismatidae; genus Lepisma; species Lepisma saccharinum. The sequence continues at coordinate 29,102,524 of NC_139236.1, forward strand.
TTCAACTATGTTCCGCAATACATAATTGGTAAGTTCGAACCATCCGAAACACAAAATATCCAATTTTAATGTGTGTCCGATATAACAGACATTTACCGAAAATTTTTATTCCGCACCTTCAAACTTACTTTACCCGATTACTAACTACAAAACATTACCAAAAAATTATGAACCGCGTTCCTCCTAAGCAGCCCATATTCTGCAGTCTTACCCTAACAACACACACATTTAATACTGTTAAATTTTGGAAAAAATGAACTTTGAGATCAATTCTAGCTACGGGCCTGGTAAAGACTTTGAGATTTTGGTACTATTAAAGTATAATGGAAACACCTAGAAATCATATATTTCGCACTTTTTTACATTGCTAAAGTACTATTCTGCATTGCGGAACATTTCCTAAGGTGAAAAAATGAATTTCTAACAAAAATAATGTCTATTTCTTACATTAACGAGTACTTACTGTTGTTTCTTATTTCCCACAAACCATCCACGGGTAGCCCCCAAAACCATTGATGTTAGCCCAAAAATTCTTGATAGCCTCACGAATCATCACGGGGACGAGGTATGCCTACTAGGTTAGGTTAGGTTCCATTAGCACTCCTTTCGTTCAATTTAGCATATACGGACAACATCAGCTTGTAGGAGCAGCAGCAGCAATATCGCGTATTGTGCACTCGTGCAGAAAGCAAATGGCGGCAGCGGCAATAGCACGTCGGAAATAGATTTTCGTAGAAAACCACATGCATTTGCATTATAATGGATCAAAACTACATTCCCGAACTTCAACAACGCTACAGAAAATGATTAAGTACTTTCTCCTGTAAATTTGAAGAAATCCGTCTCCGGTATAGTAAAGTGTTACCCAGAAAGCAAATGGCGGCAGCAGAAACAGCGTGTCGGACAGAGATTTTCGCAGAAAAATACATGTTTTCGCATTAAAATGGATCAAAACTAGATTCACGAACTTCCACACGCTACAGAAAATGATTTCCCTAAGTACTTTCTCCTGTAAATATGAAGAAATCCGTTTCCCTTATACTATAATGTTACAGAGATTTTTCACTCATTACCTTATCCACTTTATTGTCGCGATTAACCTCGTTAGGTACAAGCTTTCTGAAATATAGAAAGCAGAATGGGCACACCGCATCTATAATAAAAGGAAAGATACTAAATGTGGACTTTAAACAAAAACTCAACTCAACTGGACATTTAAATTTTCACTGATTTTCGTCTTTTTTATATTTTTTTCCTTGCTGTAGAGGATATTGCAACGAGAGATGAAATAGAACTGGGTAACAGTTTCATACATCGGAGACACATTTCTTCATTTTTACAGAAGAAACTACTTACGGAAATGAGTTTCTCTAAGCATAGAACGGTAAAACTGCCCTTGCCCTGGCCAGGGTTCGAATCCCAGACTTTCGGCAACAAGATCGTGAGTTTCATGAAAATAACTTCCCTTCCAAAGAATCGAATTCACCAAATCTTTCTTACGTGAATAACTTCCTCCAAATTTCCAAGCACTTTATACTGGTGTCATTTCAAGCTGCAGCAATCCACTGACATGTAATATTACCTTAATTTGTTGTACATTTATGAGCTCATTTGGCATGTGCATTCAATGGCTCTTTATATCTTTATATTTATTTGTAGGTTTTTGCACAAATGTCGCAGAGAAAAATTTCCAGAAGCAAATGCGATATCTTTGCCACGAAGTTTGTATTTGCGTTTGCTTGTGCCCCTAATCCGCCCTAATCTGTGCTTGTGCCTTTCAGTCGCAATGTTGCTAACTAACAACTCTCATTTTTGTTTAAAGAAAACGGCATATTCGCTTACGTCCATAGCTTCTTTCTAAGGCTAATTATTTTTCTGGGTTGGCTACTCTGATTTTGTGAGGCCCCGGAATCTGGATTTCATTATCACTTCCGGTGCGGGTCCTGGGATATTTTCGCTCCGCGGAGAGCGAGATGGAGCAAGCGGGTAGATCCAGTCTGCTGGCGAGACTGCCGCCGCCGCGCCTTGTGTAAAGCCCCTATCACACGGAACTGGATTTCTAGTTGGCGATGAACTGACTTTCTAGGTAGAAATCATGACCGCCTGGCTGACTGGTTTTGAGGAATAGAACATGTTCTAATTGCTACTAACTTCTTTGACTAGATTCTGTGGAACAGCCAATCAGAGCAAAGTTTGGCTATGTGAAGATAATCTGTGAGTTTGCAAAGTAACCTTTTTGTCTGTGGTTTCCGAGTGCATACAGCACGAAAGGCATGTTTACAATTGAAAAAGCTAAAATATTCTTCCATACGTGTATAGTAAACGTTGTAAAGTATGTATTTTATCAGCGCCGTTCTTCTCTACCTAAAACCATTTAATACGAAGCGATATTCCTCTCGGTTGAATAGTTATCGTATTTTAAAAGTGTGAAGTGATACGTTGTTTACATCTCGAGCGGCCGCCATTATGGGAACGAAAGACAAGTACGGTATTCGCGATTAAAATTACCACCTGAACGCTAGTGTCGCTTCATATATGGCCGCTCTAAGTAGGATAGATCTTTGTTTACATTCAGCAGTAGTACAGTGGAATCCATGAGTATTACCGTGCAAATCGTCCATAACTATTTTCATTAATTCTTCTCTTAGGGCCGTATTCATAGTTAAATCTCAAGACACTGTGTAAGAGATTCTTAGCCAAGACGATCTTGGGAAGGTAATCTCGTCTTGAGACAGTGTCGTTTCATAGTCGTATCTTGAGAAACTCTTGGCTAAGAGCCGCTCTTCCCAAGGAAAGAAACTTTCTCTTCGCCAAGACGACGATCCTGAGATACGATTGCCTGAAGTGATACCAACTTAAAAGAACTGCAAGAGAAATTGTCAAAAGAAACAACAAAACACATTTTGAAATACATTAGTAAATTACGTGAAGTTATGAACAGAGTCGTAAAAGTACATTTATTTCGATAAGTGATGATTTTGTTACAGAAGATGAATTACTTTCCTGGCTTTGTATGTTTTTCTTGGGTTAGCGATAGGGTTGTATGTTGGTAGTAAAACAAAAGAAAATCACGCAGCGGTGTGCAGTCAAGACGTAAATTCACTACAGGCGCTGTGCTGTAGCTTCATGTTTTGTTGTTCATATACGTTGATAAAAGAGAAACAAGAACAACAAAATAATTATCTACTCACGGATTAAAACTTATAGATACTCGAGTTTGGATTCAAATTAAAAATTAACCAGTAATTAGTCTACATAGAAACGAGTTACATCAAAACTCAGCGTACTCAATTCTGCGTTAATCTATGCTACGCAATTTTTTTTGTCTTGAGAAAAAAGTGTCCCCCCCCTTTTTTTTTGCATACGATCGCTCTTTGAAATTCTATAAAAAAGAAATGGGTGGTCCGATTCTAATGAAATTTTATTACGGTGCAACCAGGAAGGTTTTAAACAATTCTTAATTTTCAGATTTTTAAAATTTGTCAAAAAACTATTCTTATCAATTTTTGCGAAACTACTTCTCTTATAGTATTATACAATTTTGGTCTTGCTTTGAAGGTCTTTGCATCTGTTTTTCAAATCCATTATCATTGTCAATTCACATTGCAAAACAGATTTTTAATCAACGGAGTACAGTGTGTCTACCAAAATAACAAATCCAAAATTCTTGATCTTTCTTCCCTTTTTCTTAACCTTATTTAATTGCTCACTACTTAGGCATAGTTGCAAATTTAGATATTTTTATTCAGTGAAAAACCCTTACCAGAAGGCCGGTGAAGATGAAAACTGAAGCTGTGCTTGACTTCCTTTAATTATTAATGCATGTAAAAATTAATGCTCCAGATATCATCTTAGATGGGGAATTGCCACATTACGTTATGTAATATTTTTACAAAACTTTATGCATACAAAAATGTAATTCTTAAGAACCAAAGTAAACAATTTTTAAACACAACTCAATATAATTTAAATTTCCAAATATTCAATATTATTAAATCCCAGGACAGGTATATAACAATTTAACTCGCTACACTGTAAAAAAAAAAAAAAATAGCAAACTTTCTTGACCACAAGCATGATTTCTTGACTATCTTCACTGGTAGACAGCCTGGAGTAAATATGTACATGGAACGTGTCCAACACTGTTAGCACTACGAGCCTGCAGTTTCTATGGTTCAACGGACATCGCTGCATTGATATGTGCGAGAACCATTTCAATTCAACTTTTTTGGGACAAATTTGATACATTATATATTAGAAAAATCAATTCATTTGTGAATATATATCCATAAGCATAAGATAAAAAAAAAAGTTTTAGTTGAGCAAAATGGGCATTTACAGCTGCAGGCATGCTTTTGAGGAATCTTATGAACTTGAAGGTTACCAACCTTACCACTCTTTCACTGTAGCATCAATCTGTTTGAACATAATTTCCTTACATCAGTCATATCCATAAGCATAAAATAAAAAAAAGTTTTAGTTGAGCAAAATGGGCATTTACAGCTGCAGGCATGCATTTGAGGAAACTTATGAACTTGAAGGTTACCAACCTTACCACTCTTTCACTGTAGCATCAATATGTTAGAAAATAATTTCCTTACATCAGTCTAATACTGGGATGCTTCTCCATTTTCTACCCAAGTATCAATTTGCAACAAATGAGAAAGGGCTATCTAGTCCAAACTTACCTGCACATTGCCATGTTCTTTTCAGAAAACCATAGAACAGATGTTGTTCACTTTGTTAATATTTACAATTTTTTTCCTGAAATCTACTTGATGTCCTCTTTCCACATACATAAAATAGAAGAAATCACGAAAGAAACTAAAAACTTCAGTAAATATCTGATATTCCCCGGACACCTATAACTTATTCGTTTTGTCAATTTTTGACATTTGTATTTACCTATCTGCTTCGCGAAAACATTATTTAATTCATTCACGTTTTTTTGATCAAAGTAATTGTAATTTTTTTTAATAAAAGTGTTTTTGTAACTGAAGAGCGTACGTTTCCGCAAATGGTTTGTGGAGCTATGTGTCGATGGTTCGTGGGGCTATGCGAGAATGGTGTGTGGGGCTACGCATATTTCTTTCGAAACCAATTTTTAACTATTGTAACTTAACGTGAGCCTACCTAACCTAACCTTACCGGGAATCGTTCATGGGGTTATGTGTCAATGGTTGAATTTCCACTATGAAACATTCCCACATCACACAAAACACCTTCCAGATGTTAAACAATGCTACAGGAATTTATTACCGTTAAGTAGTTTCTTCTGTAAAAATGAAAAAATCTGTCCGGGGAATATCAGATTAGTACCAAAACTACTTCTATGGATTCAAAATCCCAAGCGGAATACTCATAATGAATTTCCACAATGTGCATATAAATTGTTCACTCCTATTCTCAAGAGTATAAGCGAAATGCAATGACATAATTCGACACAAGTACAAGTAAAATTCATCAACGAAGAAAGCGTAACATCTAGAAGTTGGAATTTCAAATGGGTGGTTACAATACACGTGAACAAGATATGCTGAGAGATTATAGCCTGGCATTTAAGCACAAAATGAGTGTATAGCAAAGGACATCAAATATTTAGAATATGTTAAGAGATAAACTTTTGACAGAAGACAAAATAAATCTACTGTCATTTAATAAATATCTGAGATGTATCAAAGTTTAATGCAAAAGTGTATAACAATACACTGGGTGTGTTTTTTATTCCATCATAAAACAGAAGGTACAAGATTATGGGATTCTCACATATGAGGAGATGCACAAACATTACCAAACTAATTTATCCCACTCCCTAATCACAGCCTCTCTGCCTTTGCTCATTTACACTGTACCATAGGCTATAGAAACAAAGTGAGAGTCCATGGTCACAATAAAATGTTCCAGCGAGCTATGATCAATTGAAGGGCTTGGGTGAAAAACATGCTAAGTGACATTTTGGTATTTTTGAGTTACAAAGTAAAATGTGCCATCCTTCAATTTTAGAGTGAAATTGCCATGTCATACAATTTGCATTGGACTCGGTGAAGCCTTCTGAAATTGGTAAACACAACACAAAAACAATTTATCTACAGTATAGCTTCTAATAATATTTTTTCATAATGAACTCGGAAATGACCAAGGTGTCACTTAGCATGTTTTACACACAGAGACCTTCAATTGCTTCCTATGAACATTTCTCTTGCATAAGTTACTCATTATTTTTCAAATCATATAAGGAGTATATATTTTTTTACCCAGTCAATTAGAGTAACATTAGCTTGATGGTACACTATCATCAGGCCTTTTTCCATTAATGAATGATATCAAGAGAATTTGATGCATTTACTTACCTGAGTAACTCTCAACTGTACCAGGCTATACTGAATAGTTGAAAGCATATAATTCCTGTTGTAAATAATTTTTGGTGTGATACCACAGATTTTTACGTTACTTTTTTATAGATTGTCTGTGCATGTGTGCACATGGTGCATACATACTCCCTCCCATGGCTTCCAAGAATATCCACATGTTACAAATTCATAAAATTGATTGATTGATTTAGTTTACTTTACTTCGCGTTTTGTGCCTCTTGGCTAATTTGCGAAGATGGGGATGAGTGATGAAATTGATGAATGTACATTCACAAACAACCGAGCCCGAGCGGGATTCGAACCCGGGACCCTTGGTGTCGCAGCGCAATGTGCTAACCACTCAGCCACAGGGTCCGGCACAAATTCATAAAAGAACCAAAGCAATTAAGATAGTTCATTTTCCTAGACACATGGACATCACTGAGAAGTTAATTTTACTAGACACATGGACATCACTCAGAAACATTAAACTGTGTAATAAATAAAAATCAAAACTAATTTACAGGTAAAGCACTAATTTATTTTGAGAATAATCTTGTTCACTGGTCATACATAAAGGAAGGTCACATTTCATTATTTTCTTTGACTCTAAAAAAAGGGGAAAGAACATAAGTTAAATGAAATTATGTTGTCCACGTATACAAAATACACATGTTTTTGGTGACATTAAAACCATGTTGTAAAATGCATGGTTTTAAGGAAAATACAGTTTTGCAGGATAACTTTTTGATATTCTTAGTATCAATCAATAGTATCAATGCACACAGCACTTGGATGAATACGAATTTAACGTCATGGAAAATGCTAAAACAGCGTTCACAATAAAAATCAAATGAAAAGATACCCAGATGGCATCTCATAAAACTAGGATTCCTACCACTCCTTTGCAGCTCACCATTGTTACAATGGACACGTGTAGGCTCTATTTCTACAGACATGATATCTGAGGTTCCTTGAAAATTTCAACATCGCCACTGTATATGATACCCATATTGTGGAAAACTGCACATGCGATAACAATGTCTCGAACTGTTTCCAAGTCTTCTGGACAAATGTGGAAAACGTCGCTTCCATATCCCAAAGGTACTCTCCACAACATTCCTCTGCTGAGCATGGGCATAGTTGTACCTCTTTCAGGATCAGTTGGTGGGTCTTGGAATGGACTGTAGAGGTATGGTCGAGCTGAGCTGAATATCCCTTGCCATGAAGAATTGCATCTTGTCCTTTGGAATATCGAATTATCATAAATACTTCCTGCCCATCTAGCCACGAAGTCAAGAACTCCCTTTTGGGACCTGCACTACCTGAAAAAATAACAACAAAATATCCTTAAGACTGATCTCACAATTTAAAATAAGAACATGGAAAGTTGTAAAGAAAATTCATTCCACATAAATTAATGCCTAACCACAAATTAACCCAATACACATACCTGATTATTAAAATGTCCATATCTTGTGCATTTTGAAATGCAGAAAATACTCATTTCTGAAGTTAATAACATGAAAATAACTGTGTTTGTAAAGGTTTTTCAGTATTATTCAAATCTAAACAATTGATACATAACTGCCTAAACTACTTGCATAAGTGCACACGAGCAGGATGGTAAAATTATTCTCATCAGAAAACCTGTTCAGTATTTGCTTATAGGCACATGTAGAATATGATTTATGTAAATGCATGTGTGTACTATGAGAGTATCGAAATTACAAAAGCAGAGTTTGGACCTATATTAATTTATGTCAAATAAAAATTATATGAAGGGATAAAGCCTCTTCTGTGTACACCTTTGGAATGGAAAATAGAAGAGAAATATTCATGATTTCACAATTATGCTTGTTCAAATATGTTCATGTTAAATCATATATTTTTGTGTAATCATATATACTGTAGTAATAAAATAAAATCAGCGACTACCTTCATTCACCAGGTGATGAACCAAGCTTTGGGGCTATTTTCACCAGGTCTCGTGATTTGTCACTGTGGAAATTTATTTTTAAGACACAAATATTTTCTTGTATTCTATCTTTTGCACTGCATGTTAGGGAGGGCAGTTAGGTATTCCATGTGTGTGTCTAAAAATAATCGGAAACTTCTATAGTGCACAGGTTAGGTAGTTTGATTAACTGTTATTGTCTTGTTTATTTTCCCAAGTTAGTGTGAGTAATTTGACATACATACATTGAAAATGTGTGAAAGATATATCTGGTCTCACCACATTGTGCCAGTAGTTGCCCAAAATAGAAATACTAGGTACCCTTAACAATCTGTACTCCCTCAAGAAAATAAATGCCTTGCATGGTTTATGTTAAATGTTGAGGTTTTTCACTATTTTTAGCTCGCACAGATGTGTCATTGTGAAATAAAGTACGTCTGTTACCTTACTGTGAAACAGCCTGAGGGCTTCGTGCAAGTGAATATAGCACCCAGCACGACATTCCACAACAGGAGCTAAAATTTTTCGTCGTTAAGTTAGGAGTGTTAGGTTTGGAGTTGACGTGTTCTTTCGCTCTTTTTGTGTGCACATAAACGGTTTTTTACTAATAAAAGGCGGCGAAAGTAACTGTAGATGGAAGGTTTTAACTTACGCTGGTCATACTTTGGAATCAAATACATCCGTTATTTGTGTTTTCCGCGAGTTGGAACCAATTTAATATTACGTAAAACATCGAAATCTGTCCATTAAAAAGAAAACAAAACAATTCTCGAGGGAGTACATTGGGTTAACGGCACCGAAATCCTATTGTATTCCATTATTTTGCTACACAACTGAGTAACAAATCGATGCACTACTTCAGAATCAAATAATGTTCATGCAGAAGCAATATTATTATAATACAGGATTACACTTTTCTTTATGAATCAATAAACCGAAGAAAGAGAGGCAGTACAACCAATTAACAAGGTTTATGTTTCCTCAAACTAAGATAATTACGTAGAGAGTAGTTCAATTTACATACCTGATGCAAAGCTGAGGCATAAAAACTGGACAAAACAGCTGTTGCAATGAGAAAATCTTCAAAATATCCATCCTCTTCATCATAGTTTCTAACTGCAACGTCCATTTTTATTTTCTCAAGAGAACATTCTGTATCTCAAGAGACCTGTTTCGTTCTCTTGGCGAATACAGGATCTTAAGAGACCGAATATCGCTCTTACGCTGCCAAGAAGTGTCTATGAAACAGCGAATCTTAAGATGGATCTTGAGAGAGAACTATGAAACGCCAAAAGTGTCTCTTGGCACAGACTGTTCTTATCCAAGATGGTGAAGTAAACCGTCTCTTGGCTAGTATCTTGAGATACGTTTATGAAACAGCATGGCGTCTTAAGAGAGGTCTCAAGACGCTTTCCTTTCTTGAGAAACGACTATGAATATGGGCCTTATATCCTATGTGTTTTTAAGCAATAGTGTTTTCTGTACGCTGGTGCAGAAGTTGTCAACAGCTTGTTTTGAGTTTTCTTTTAATTCTTGAAGCTCTAATGTTGTCAAATAAAGTGCACGAACATGGTGATGGACAATTTGCACGGTAATACTCATGGATCCCACTGTACAAGAGAGCAGCGTGTTGTCATGACTGATATGGTAGAAAACGTTTAAATTACGCATTATTTTTAAATATTGCGAATGCGATGTGAATTCCAGGTACTCTAACAAACGTGAAGCTGTACTGAGAACGAAGCATTTAATTATGATAGGCAAAAATAACACGGAAAATGCAGACGAAGTATGTATACGCACTGGTTGTCCAAAGCAGTGCTGTATCATCTGCACGTCATGTTGTATTTGGGGTTCTCGGAAATTATTTGAAAATAAAGAAATTGAAATTAGTCTGTACTTGAAAAGCTGGGACAGAAGAAAATTGCGAACATATCGTTGCAGTTTTTTCTCGAAAGAGAAAGGCTGGTTTAATAATAATATTCACGATTTCATGACCAGGCTATACTCACTGAAAAAGGACATCGTACTGAATGAAACAGTAACATTAGCATATCCACTTTTTTTCTGGTTACATTTGACATTAATTCATTCTCAAACTATTTTCATCTTCCCTCTTAATCGACTTGCACCTGTTCCAAATTTCACACATACGTAACACCGGTAATACATGGACGCATTGGTTAATTGATTGATTGATTTGATTGATTTAGTTTATTTTACTTCGCGTTTTGTGCCGCTTGGCTAATTTGCGAAGATGGGGATGAGTGATGAAATTATGAAATTGATGAATGGACATTCACAAACAACCAAGCCCGACCGGGATTCGAACCCGGGACCCTTGGCGTCGCAGCGCGATGTGCTAACCACTCGGCCACAGGGTCGGGCAACGCATTGGTTAAGACGCTTCATTATTTTTCGGAAAAAAAAAGCTTTATTTATAAAGTACAATTTAAAACTTTACTTTCATGGAAATATATATTTATCTCTCGATACATAAAGTAAGCAGACTCGTGCATTCTTCGTAATTTCCTTGCCGAATTACAGTGTTATATCCCCCATACCAATCTTCTGTCAATTACGTTTTCCCTGATTTATTAACAAATTTCATTTTGTTGATTCCACGGGGTGGAAACACATGAAAACTTTTAATTTGTTCTGACCCATAAAACTATTAAGAGCAAAAAAAAAAAAAAAAACCTGAACAGTAGACCTTACTTTCTCGCATATTCACCATGTTTTAAACGACTTCAACACAACGTATCCAGTTCCGTGTGATTCAGGCTTAAGAGAGCTCGCGACTCGTGAACGAACGATGAGTGAGGAGAAGAGTCGCTAAGGCGAGCGAGTCGTTAAGGTGCTCCACGACTCTTCGAGCCGACTCGAGAGTCGTTTTGAGTTGGTTTGAGTTGGTGTTTTAAGTCCACTTTATGCACAGTAAGGCTAATCGGGACTGGACCTACAGTTTAAAGTGGGATCCGAACCACTTGTGCCTCCACCGGGTATCGAACCCGGTACCCCTTGATTACAAGGCAATGACGCTACCACTGCGCCAAGTGGGAGGCCCATCTCGAGAGTCGTGAACGATGAGGGAGGAGAAGAGTCGGTAAGGCGAGCGAGTCGTTAAGGTGCTCCATGACTCTTCGTGCCGTCTCGAGAGTCGTGAACGAACGGCGGGAGAAGAGTCGTGGCGCTGTGCTGTGACTCATCGAGCTGCCAGGAAAGTCGTGAACGAATGATGGGGAAAGAGTCGTGGGACTGTGCTGTGACTCTTCGTGCTGTTTAAAGAGTCGGCAAGCATGTGTCGCAGCGCAGATCTGGAGTGCATTTTGTTGACTCCCTTTCTCACATTTGTTGCGATATTAAAACCAGTGATCGAATGCAAAAAAGGAAGAATGTGTAAATGCACGTTATTACTAATAAAAGGTTGATATAATTATATAGCATTTCTGTGCATGCTATTGTACTGCATAATTTGCATTATCCGCAGCATGAAATGCAAACTGAAACAAGATACAAATATAGAAAATCTCACTCATGAGGCAGAGTAATGAAAACAAGTATGTGCAATAAATTTTGTTTGTGTGTGTGTGATTACTGTTTACACATATATGTATATCCACACACACACAGACTCGTATTTGTATTTTTCTTATTTATGTCGCTTTTCTTCAAATTTTAAGTAAAGGCGACGATGAGGATCATGATGAAGGGACACTCGTAAAGAATATCCTTGCCCAGACCGGGACTAGAACCCGGGAACTTCTGTGGCAAGATCAAATGTCGATTACTTCAGAATCTTGGCCATCTAGTCGGCTACACGCACACACACATACACAAAAATGCAATACAATTTATTAATCTTGAAGGACAGAGGCTGATACGTTCCGTTGTGTTCGTTTATTTAAATGCAATCATCTGCTTCAACACCTCCTACCCCCCTTCCCCCTCTTCAGGCATGTGTTTCGAGAAAAAGAAGCTTGACGACTCTTTTGAACGACTCTTCTCAGTGAGCGAGCGCTCATGAGTCGACTCACACAAATGAACGGCTTGATAAGGACGTTTGAAACCTACGTGACTGTCACTGAAAGAGCTCTCCCCCCCATTTGTGCTGGAAACAGCAAAAGAAGACGGCCGCGCCATCTATTGGCCACCGATGGAAATGCAATTTCCAAGCGCAGCGAGGTTTAAATGTGGGGTAATCTTCAATACCCTAACTATTCTATGATGATATGATAAAATTTAGGAATGGACACACAACAGCCATGCTCAGGCCGGGATTCGAACCGGGACCACTGGGTTTTTAGCATTTAAAAGTTAAATTGTTTAACATTTTATACATACATACGAACATGAGTCAACGATAATATTTATTATTATTATTATATTTAGATGAAGGGAAAAAATAGGCGAGAAAGGGAAATTTTACCCATTGCAAAGGAAAATTGTGGCAACACTGAATAGCATGTGCATTTGTTGATAATTGGTGATTGGAAATAGTGATGGGTTCAAGCCGTTCATTTGTGCGAGTCGACTCATGAGCGCTCGCTCACTGAGAAGAGTCGTTCAAATGAGTCGTTCAAAAGAGTCGCCAAGCTTCTTTTTCTCGAAACACATGCCTGAAGAGGGGGAAGGGGGTAGGAGGTGTTGAAGCAGATGATTGTATTTAAGTAAACGAACACAACGTACGTCCTTCAAGATTAATAAATTGTATTGCATTTTTGTGTATATGTGTGTGCGTGTAGCCGACTAGATGGCCAAGATTCTGAAGTAATCGACATTTGATCTTGCCACAGAAGTTCCCGGGTTCTAGTCCCGGTCTGGTCAAGGATATTCTTTACGAGTGTCCCTTCATCTATATCATCACGCATCATCCTCATCGTCGCGATTACTTAAAATTTGAAGAAAAGCGGCATAAAATAAGAAAAATACAAATACGATTCTGTATGTGTATGGATATACATATATGTGTAAACAGTAAACACACACACACACAAACAAAATTTATTGCACATACTTGTTTTCATTACTCTGCCTCATGAGTGAGATTTTCTATATTTGTATCTTGTTTCAGTTTACATTTCATGCTGCGGATAATGCAAATTATGCAGTACGATAGCATACACAGAAATGCTATATAATTATATCAACCTTTTATTAGTAATAACGTGCATTTACATATTCTTCCTTTTTTTCATTCGATCACTGGTTTTAATATCGCAACAAATGTGAGAAAGCGAGTCAACAAAATGCACTCCAGATCTGCGCTGCGACACATCATCGCTCGTTCACGACTCTTGAAACAGCACGAAGAGTCACAGCACAGTCCCACGACTCTTTCCCCATCATTCGTTCACGACTCTCGAGACGGCACGAAGAGTCATTAAGCACCTTAACGACTCGCTCGCCTTAGCGACTCTTCTGCTCACTCATCGTTCACGACTCTCGAGACGGCACGAAGAGTCGTGGAGCACCTTAACGACTCGCTCGCCTTAGCGACTCTTCTGCTCACTCATCGTTCGCTCGCGAGTCGCGAGCTCTCTTACACAAGGCGCGGCGGCGGCAGTCTCGCCAGCAGACTGGATCTACAGTTTAAAGTAGGATCCACCCGCTCGCTCTCCGCGGATGGCTAACAGCTGTGTTTAAGAAATATATATCGCTCTTGAACATTATCCATGTCCATCCCATATCCATAGCTTTTTGTTGTTCTACAGTCATTCAATATAAGTTTCTGCCAATATCATAATGTATGATCGAATTTCTATAAAGCGGGCCAAATTATACGTATGTATTTTTTTTTAATGTTGCTTTCTACTAGTAAAACACCTTAACACGTAGGCTCACCGCAGATGGCCAACAGCTGTTTATATCACTCGTGAACATGACCCATGTCCATCTTACGTAGTTGTTCCTAATTCTGCAGTCATTCAATAAAAGCTTTTTTGCAGTATCATGTACGATGAGATTTATGATTAAACTTCTATATTTATTCTTTAATGCTGTTTTCATTAGTAAAATATTTACACGTTAATGTTAATGAAATATTTCACGTCATATGAAAACGATTTTGTCAGACAATGTTTAAAGTCCACTTTTATGCTCCAATAGGCTAATCGGGTCTCCCCGATGGCGTAGTGATAACGTCGCCGGTAATCAAGAGGTACCGTGTTCAATACAAAGTGGAGGTTCGGATCCTCCTTTAAACTGTAGGTCCAGTCCTGACTATCCTATCTGCACATAAAGGCTAATCGGAATATTGTAATCAAGAGGTCTGTGCCTAACACCTTCTCAAAATTTTTACAAGACTCCCCATATATTTTTTACTAACATTTAATTTCTTGTAATTTTAGCGCTAATGGTTTGGCCGAACTTGAAACTACAGGACAAATTTGTTGGCTGTTCTTCGCTGCCCGTCATGGGCTGAGGTTGCGCGCTCTCTCTCTGCAAACAACACTCGCGAGTCGACTCTTTCCTTCGTTCAAAGAGTCGCTAAGGTGTGCCACGACTCTTTGAACGAAGGAAAGAGTCGACTCGCGAGCATGCTCCTTCCCCTCTCATCGTACACGGCACGTTTCAGCCAGCTTTACGGGAAAAGGAACAGAGAGGACCCCCCCCTCCCTCACCTCTCCAGTCCCCATTTGCTGCCCGCAGAATCGACTTGCTTTCTTTCAAAAATTCCGGCCGCCAGGCGAGTATACACTTGCGCATGCGCCTTCCTCGCAAAATTCGTGGAAAGGAGAGGGAATAATGGAATAATAGTTGCTTGGCGGGCGGAGGAGTCGTGGCACACATACGACTCTTTGAACGTGTCGTTCAATTCTGGTGAACGAGTCGTTCACCGCTCACAAGAGAGAGTCGTTACTTTTGAACGACTCGTTCACGAACGACCCATCACTAATTGGAAAGCATAGACATGAGTGGCACAGCTGCAAGTTGTACTGGCTAAGTGAAAATATTTGCTGAAAATGTCTGTAAAAAGGAAGTTATTGCTGCTCTCTTCTCCCACAGTTCCCGGATCCGGTTATTTGGAGTTTGCAAAAGAGGAATTGAAATCGTTTCTGAGTGGAGTCTCTACGGTGCTGTTTGTACCATACGCCGCCGTACGTGATATCGGTGATATGGATAGATACATACAAAAAGTGAAGAATGCTTTCAAACAACTGGGCATTGAAGTCCAAAGTGTCCACGAATCTTCCAACCCAAGTCAAGCAGTTTCCGAAGCACAAGCATTATTTGTCGGAGGAGGGAATACTTTTCAGTTATTGAAAAGCTTGTATGATCATGGATTAATTCCTGTAATAAGGAAAAGAGTGTTGGAGGATGGAATGCCTTACATTGGTAGTAGTGCTGGCAGTAATGTAGCTACCGCCAGTATTTGCACTACGAATGATATGCCAATAGTTTATCCTCCAAGCTTTAGTGCATTGCAGCTAGTACTATTTAATATCAATCCACATTACATAGATGCAGATCCTTCTTCAAAACATATGGGTGAAACAAGGGAAGATAGGATCAATGAGTATCACAAAATACCAGGAACACCTCCAGTTCTAGGCCTTCGGGAAGGAAGCATACTATTTGTAAGTGACAGCAAGGCAGTGTTAAGAGGTGTACGTGGAGCTCGCCTTTTTCAGCGTGGATCAAGTCCTGGAGAATTAGATGTTGGTGCTGATGTTAGTTTTCTCTTGTGCCCTTGTGATACTATTTACAGTTCTATGACTTAATGTCATTAACATGAAAACATACAAATATTATATGATTTGCCCATTTGATTTGTTTTGATGAGCATCGTGCCAAAAGACAGCTGTGAAATGGGTGAAATGAGTGTTAATGGAACCTAACCTAACCTCGTGTGAATGGTTCATGGGGCTACCCGTGGATGGTTTTTGGGGCTATCGAAAAATGTTTCATCAAAATGTACAATTTCCAGACGTGACCCCCTGTTTATTACAACAGATTCGTGATTAGGAGACCAAAATTACTTACTATACCGAAAATTAACAAAATTACATACTTTCTCTATATTGTCAATTCTTACCGAAAATTCTTGGGAATTGCACTGGTTAAAAAAAATAAAAATAAAATCTGAATTTTTATTGTAAGCACACAAATGAATAATGAATTGTTAGTACTGTAATATCATTATGTTCAAAATGTTGGTTAGCTGGAGTTGTGTATATAAGTTGATTACATCTTTATTAAAATTATGTTATTTTATTCCATAGATTTCTTTGAGTTATGTTAGCATAGTAGCTGGCATAGGGCCCGTTGACCGACCGTACCCCCTCAAGATATTTGATCCCAATATATGGCTGGCATAAGTAGAAAACCTGTGCATGACTATTTTCACCATTTTTCACCAAAATTTGATTACATGCATATCAAGCAGAAAAGAAAAAAAAGACATGCTGCTAGTATTGAAACAAACACCACTAACCTGCTATAAATTGTCATTACTAACAGCATCAAACCTGTCAAAAACATGAAGAAAATAAAAGCGTTAAACATAACTAAAATATATCATGTGGTGAGTAACTATAGTATGTCTTCACATAACTGATAGGATGACTCTGCAAGTTGTAGATTTCTTGCAGACAGAATGTCACCTTTTCACTGGAACGTATAAAGATTTTGGCCCAAGTTCCTGTTGTTAATACATACTGCAGAGTTTTAGCGTTACTTAAGATTTTATTCAATATATGCTTTCGTAGTGAGGTTAGGTGAGCCAGGTTTGGTTCTCTTAGCATTAAAATAGTCCCTAAATGCATTATACTAAGCTCCTGATTTACTTTTCAATTAATTCCCACTAGTCTACGATACTTACAGTAGCTTATCAACGGAAAATACATTGTGCATGGGAAGCGTGCATGCTTGCGTCTGTGTAAGTTAATTTTTAAGTTGTTTCTTTCACCAAAAATTATTTATTTTCGAAATCCAAACAGTCCTCATTATGTTCAGGAAGGTTCAAATTTCTTGTGACAATGATTTCCAAAATTCTACGATATTTAGTCTTCCTACTAGAGTCGTTTTCACGTTCAGAAGACACAACGGCGCTTATGGAGAAACCGCACAGTATTGCCAATACAGCGCTAGCTCATGTCGCCGGGAAATGATGACCTTCCTTCACAATGAAGGTGTTACATATTTTGTCTATATAATGATAATTATATGTAATTATTAATATTAATATTATACTGTGAACGTTACAGTTACCCTTTTTACTATGATCCATTGCGATCACTACACACGCGAGTGTAATGCACGAATATGACACTTCAGAGATCACTTAAAAAAGTAAAAATCACTGAGAGCTCACACAACTGAAAACACTTTTTCGGGAGAGGGAAAAAGTCTAAACAGACCAAAGCAGATCTCTCACTCAAGTAAGGGGAACCTGGCACATGGGTTAGATTAAGTTGCAACCCAAACAAACAAATGAGTTATGGCCCACGTGAACTGATAAGACGTGAATGACTCAAGCAAGGCATGTCATATTTCTATCTTGAAGCCCCATATTTTGTCACGTGTTGGAAAGCCTTTCAAAGCTTAATATGCTGTCTATGAATTTATGTGTACGTTGGAAACTGAAAGGTGATCTTCATTTCAGTATTAATGTCGACAGTAATGTAAACAAAAACAATGTGTATTTGTGACAGCACTAATGTTGCCAACAACAGCAGCATTGGAAATAATTTTCAATTATTAAATTTAAGTATTTTCATTTCTATTATAACAAACTGCATGAAGTTCATATTTTTACTGAATGGAAATAAAATAACTCGAAAACTTGGTGGTGATTAGCCGGAATGCTGCGGTGAGTGGACAAGATGGCCAGACAACGTCTCCTTACTTCGCACGCGGTTCGGGTTAAAAAGAAACTCCAAATGCATGGAAGTAATATTTCTGGGAAACTTTGAGTGGTTTTAAAAAATAATTTCATTATTTTCTCCACAACTTTGTCGCTGGAAGTTTTTACTTGGAATTACAGAACACAAAATGGCCAGCGACGACATTTTCTACTGCACGAATATAAAAAATCTCCATATACTTTATTTGAATATTTTTTAATGTAAATATGCTTTAAAGTATTGATAAATTCTGAGTACCACCGTCACCTATGACAATTAAAAAACAGTGTCAATTTTTTTCATAATGAAAGCTTCAATTTTACGGCATGTTTCAACGTTAGGAATGAAAACAATGTAAAAATTGTGTTTTCACAGAAAATTTGCGTTTTTAATTTATCTAAAATTATGTAAGCAAGTTACCAGTTATTTGTGTTCACCATCGTATTCTCTACAAAATTTCCTGCAAAACTGCATGTACCGATTTTACTTAAGCTAAATTTGTAAATCCAGAAATTTCACAACAGCGCGCTCGTATTTCCCATAAGAAAAGCATTGCCCATAAGAGCCCATTGTGTCTTCTGAACGTGAAAACGACTCTAGGAGAATTTGAACGGACGACTGTGGAACCATTTCATCAGGAAATTGGTGACAAATTTGTCTTGGTGGATGACAGTGGCCGTCCACACCGCGCACAGATGGTACACGATTATCTGCGGGCCGCGAATATCATCGCATGCTCTGGCCAGCGTAAAGTCCCGACATGAATTGCATTGAACATGCATGGGCAATGCTAAAAAATGCCATTGCAAACTGTCCTGTGGCTCCCACCAATCTTTGTGAACTTCTTCTTGCACCCCAGGACCTGGTGGAGCTGCTATGACAAACAGTCTTCTTGTGACGGTTTTGTTTTTTTCGCCTCGTTCATGAATTCTGCCATTTTCGTTTTAAACACATTTGTGAGAAAATTGTACATTTTTTGTTCCATTTTCATTCAACATGTCTTTCTTCATCTTTTCTTTTGTATTCCCACTGTCATTATCAATAAACATTGTGCTTCATATATGTTTTGTCATTTTCCGTCCTGATGCAAAACTTTTTGATTGTGTTTATTTATTAATGCTCTGAAGCAAGTGTTTCACAGTTAGCCATTATTTTTGTCGAGGAAGATAAAGAAAAGATAATGCGTGGAAAATAAAACAGAATTCTCTCAATTCCTTTACCCTCTGCAGAGCAATCTACGATGTCTAACGGACAAAATTATTGAAAACCGAAATCTTGAACTTGATTAGGTAAATTTGAGTTTGAAATTCTTATGCAATTTACATTTTTTTTTAAAAAAAAATAATTTATCCCATAACGTTTGTGTTTGTACAGTATTTTGAAACTGAGTAGAGTATGTGAAATGACAAATGTGAACCTTAAATAATTCAAATACATGTGTTTGTGGCCTTGAATTTTTGGAAAGTTTGCCTTGAAAACTGGGAAATATTCTTGAATTTTATCATGGCCCTAGAGTAGCCACACTTGATTGATTGATTGATTTAGTTTATTTTACTTCGCGTTTTGTGCCTCTAGGCTAATTTGCGAAGATGGGGATGAGTGATGAAATGATGAAATTGATGAATGGACATTCACAAACAACCAAGCCCGACCGGGATTCGAACCTGGGACCCTTAGTAGCCACCGTGTGAGCATTCTTTCTTTGTCTTCTAAGATCTGCTGCACTTTGTAAGTGACGTAATACTGTGAAGGTAATGTTGTCCTCATGTTTGCGAGACAGTTGTCCCCAATGTGACTACGTAACAACGGAAACCGTGTTGTGTTCATTTCCTTCACTAACTCACTCTGCATGATATCTTTGTTTTTCAGCACTGAATTTTTTGTTATGCATTTAGTCCCCCAAGCATGTGAATAACATTAACTTTATAATATTACATGGCTTGGAAGTGCAACGGAACATAACAGCTGAGCTTAGAACAAAGAAAATGAAAGAACTTTCAGCTACACAAAAGCACCCATGTCCAGTATAGTTCAGTGTTGCAATGAATATTTGTGCCTAACAGAGGTTAACTTTTTTTTTAACGGACTTACTAATGTTGGTAATGATGTAATGATGATGTTGCTGTGTAGTGTCATTTTTAATAGCTGTGACTTTATGAACCTACACTAAATTAGAAGCAGATTTTCATATAAATAACTTTTTCGGTGATGAAAAGTTAAAAGTGTGTGAAATACAAGACTTGATGGAACAAGTTATGGATAAAGCAAATTATGCAGTTATAAGCAGTAATTTTTGCATTTATGGTGTATGATGGTGGTGTTGAGATGAAAATGTTCAACTGCCACAATTTATTGCATGTTTGTTAATAATATTGGTACTGGTAGCTAATTTTATTGTTCATTGAGAACACCTACGCTCTGTGATTCATTCCACACCAAATATGGTGCATTGTAATGTGTCATGAAAAAATAAATTAGTTTCAAGTATAGTATTTTTTCAATGTTGTTTTCTTAATGTTGTATTTCTAAAATACATATTTAGTTCTCATGTTGAGGAAACCAGTGGTGGTAAATATGGTTTCCCATTGTCTAGGAAGTCCTAGAACAGTTAGCTGAGTCAGTCTTGAGTAACAAAATATTGTATAAAGATCAAAGATATTAAATATGGTTCTTATACTTACAGTGAAGACATATTAATATACGTAGGTTGGAGATTTAATAGTGGCAACACACCATGAAATGGGACCGCCTCTTCAGAGTTGCAAAGAAGCCAGCTTTTTTGAAGGGACTGTTTTTTTCCGATAGAGAGCTGGCTTTTTTGAAGAAAAAAAAATGGACATTTTGACTTTATACCAATTACAGCTAACCTATTTCACTTGAAGTTACTTTTATGAGTTTACAGGTTTGTAAGGACATATTTTACAACTAGCTAAAATATATTTACATGATGTAGCAGTAAAGAGGCAGATATTGGCCAATCCCAGTGGACACACATTGCATAGTGGTTCAGATATAATTGTAACCCTAGCTTACCGGGAAGGGCCTTGCAGGCACAAAACCTCTGTTATTTATATTTTACAACTGTCATTCGTTTCCTACGATGTTCCCAATATTTCTGTATTACTTTTGTTTATAAAAACATAAATGTGCTTAGGAGGCAAAATGCACTTGGTGGGCATATCAGTTGCCATACTTGAATGTGTGTCATTCGAGATGCTCAGGGCAGTGACAGTGTACAATTGGTTGGTTATGATGGTAATTATTGTAATTATCATATTTAATAAACAACTACACTTCTGCAAACTAAAAAAACATTAATAGAAATTACTATGGATTTTCTGAGTTTTATTAAATGATAAAATATTTGTGAGAGACTCATGAAATAATTGGTTAGTATTTTTTATTAATAGAGGTTTTTGTAATTATTATAATCAATAAATAACTGCACATATATATTGAGCAAAGGAAGCGGTGATTCAATTATAAAATGGTTTCTTGAAATTTAGTGATAAAGCAAAGTGTGGCCTGTGAGCCACCCCCCGGTATGCAAGTTTCTCGTATGGTGAGGTTAAAACTAAACGGGAAGTCCTAATGAGCACATCTGACCATGAAATTGACTTAAAACAGGCTTTTACATGTTTGTTTCTCAATTTAAATGTTGATGTCATAAAATATGAAAGAAATGTTAGTATCAAAATAGTCGATGTTTTGGGACAATTAAAAATCTTTACTGTTCACACATGCAGAAATATACATATTACGTGAATGTGTGTATATATTCTGTTTAAATGAGCTTTGAGACGGAAGCGACATGTGGCTCTTGGAAACCAACCCATAGAAGTAAATGGAACCTTTTGAACCGAAGCAATGTAAGCTGCAAGTGTCACTTGGCCTGTACTGTTTTCTCAGGGAACTTTCAGACTGAAACAACAAGTGACATGTGTCACTTGGAAGCAGTAATCCTTTCAACCTTTTGAATTGAAGTGCGACAATGAGCGAAACGTGTCACTTGCATGTTGCTCGGACTATACTGTTTGCTCAATGTTTTCTCATCGTGCACGGTTGTATCGGTCTGTTTTTCTTACATGCACGGTGAATGTTTTGCTTTATACTGAAGAAGTCTGTGTCGCTTGTTATTTGCGACTTCAGTCTGAAAGCTCCTTCAATGGCATACATCATGTTGCCTCTGTCTTGTTTGTGCCTGCGTGGTGGATGCTTGCTTGCAGACTGAAGCTGCCCATGCCACTTGTCACTTCAATGTGACCTCCTCCCCCCTCATAGTTACGTGTTGCTTCGGTCTGAATATTCTCTATACTTAACAAGA
Source organism: Lepisma saccharinum (assembly GCF_977018435.1). Taxonomy (NCBI): domain Eukaryota; kingdom Metazoa; phylum Arthropoda; class Insecta; order Zygentoma; family Lepismatidae; genus Lepisma; species Lepisma saccharinum. The sequence continues at coordinate 29,125,003 of NC_139236.1, forward strand.
TTGTTAGCTACTTCATCAGAGATGCTGTTGCCTTGTAATAAGAAGAGGTCTGAGGTTATCCTCAGTGAAGGCAGAGTGCTCCGGATCTCATTTCAAACTGTAGGTCCATTCCAGATTTATTTTGTACGATTTTTTTTTCCATTTGCGGCCAGTCTTATTTGCTTCTACTTCAGTTTTAGTGCCACTGTTTTTCAACCTACAAGCCAGAAAAGTTCCACTGAAGCCAGGGGTTGACAACAAATTTAAAACTAATTGTATATTTAACAGCAAGTCTATAGATATTTGATAACCAAATTATACATGATGTACGGAAAGGAAGAATACAAATATATATCACTGAACACAAAATTTAATGTAAAGACAATTGATACTAGATTTTCAAAAGGTAGAGCAGTATTTTCTTTTTTGCTTCATGTACGTGTTCGTATAACAAATTCAAACATTGAAAATCATATCATATACTATTAGGTTCTATTAAAAACACATACAAAACTACGCTAGTTATTTGAATATGCTAACCTACATAGATATATTTAATAAGCTTACCAAAATATAACACTTGGAAAGAACCGCCCATTCAAAAAGCCAGCTTTCTTGAAATCACTGTTTTTGAGTAGCTTCAAATTTCACATTGTAAATCAGTGGCGGCCGGCAGCAACTATGATGGGTAGTGCCAACGTGATCAAGTAAATAGAAAGAAAAACAACCTCCCCAATGCCCCCCCCCCCCACTCCCTCCTTGAGGTTGCGTCAATGGCCAAGATGTTTATCCTCGTTTGGTAACGTGGAAAACAACATGTGTTTTAAGTAATAACGTACTAATCCGATTCATCTTCACTCACTAACCTATCTTTATACACTACAGGACACTTCCCTAAAAATATAACAATTACAAGAGGAAAGGAAAAACAAATCCTATCTCCTTAGAATCACCTTCTCTTCCTCCATGCACACATATTCTAACTGGATATCGAAAATATATTTGTTATGAAGAGAAATTGTCGAGATGCCAAAGGAAGCTCGCATCATCATAGGATTTTTTACTTTTATATTTTAAAAAATGTCTCTCTTTGTGCATCTATCTATTATCAAGAATGTTCATTTAACTTTGGAAAAATATTAGGTTCGTTTCTCCAAAAGTAGGCAGAAATTACTTCCCCAACGGGTCTTACAAACCAGTCGTATTTAGCGACTTTTTTCTGAAGGTGGCAACTGTGTCATGTCAACACTGCGAAAGTTCCCTCGCCAAGCCAGGCGAAGACGGGCACGGTTTCTTATGAGCTAACCCCACCCCCTGCCACTTTGTTCTCGGCTCATGGTGGAAATGTTCATTGCTGAGACTTCTTCAACCCTCTGAACATGTGTCAACTTGGTTAGGTCCATGGGCTAGGCCAGCTCTTCCGAGGCACGGACTGTTGCCTCGCGAGGGCACGGATGAAACAGCTGGCGATGCAGTGAGGAGGTTGGGGCGGTCGTCATGTCAGCTTGACCGATTTCAAGATTCAAATCTCCTTGTCTGTAAACTATCAATGTATTCATTTAACTTTACTTGGCGACGTATGCGTATCTTCTGAAGGCAGTGCCATGACACAGCGGCTTAACCCCTTGAGCCGCCGCTGTTGTAAATTGTATTTTATATTTAGAAATGAGTGTCTATTTTACAGAAGGGAGATAAACGAAAACCATGGAACAAGAAAAATACTGCCAACTCCTGTATTTTCATTGATTTGAGACACTTTTGTGAAAGAAGCCGCGGAAAAAACTCAGGTAGGCAGTTTTTTTCCAACCACTTCCAACTCTACTTATACCACACCTTAGTTTGATACCTAACCTGCCTCCCAGTAAATGGACTCTTCCTTTCAACGCTAGATGCATGTGCAGTCAGTCACGAGTGGAATAGAGTATAATTGGAGTTAGTTGGTCTAAAGTTGTGTAGTCGTAATCCCACTAATGTGAAAGTTATGGTGACTCTCTGCGACTGGTTATGGTACGACTGGGATGGTGTTATCTGAAAGCATACCATAACTCAAGGACAGACTGTCAATGTGCAGTATTACTGTTCATTTTTGGAACATAACCTGCGTTGTGAAAGAAAGGCGACACTTTCTGCTGAATCATCCCATCATTTTGCAGGACAATGCTCGGGCGCATGTAGTGCAACCTGTGGCTGATATGTCAGCTCGATGGGGATGGCAGGTGCTCTACCTACCATCCCCCATACTCCCCAGACTTAAGTCCCTGTAACTTTGAGTTGATCCTTAAGATGAAGGATATTCACTTCCGATTTGTTCCAGAGATTGTTAAGGCAATAGATCGCTCCTTTCAAGCCATCAACAGAACCGGCACTGCTACAGAAATACTACAACTACCCCATCACTGGCAACGGTTGTACACAATGCTGGCGACTACATCGAAGGGCTGTAAAAGTTTCACATTGATATCGCTTTTGTATCATTTGTAAATAAATAAATAGTTTCCACGATTAAATCTCCAACCCACGTATAATTAAAGTAACACAGGTGGCCACGGTGGCTCAGTCGGTAACGCGTCTGACTACGATGCTAAAGGTCCCGGGTTCGATCCCCGGCCGGTTCAAATCCGGGAACTTTTCTAACGATGAAAGCAGCCCCAGTGCCCACCCAGCATCGAATAACATGGGCACGACCGGATCAAGAAAGTGTGGGGCGTAGTGCTATGCAGAGGGGAGAACTTTACCTTTTTTTTTTTTTTTTTTTTTTTTTTTTTACTATTTCAGTAAATATATTGCAGTAAAAATGATTCAGTTGCGTGGAGGAATAGTGCCAAGAGTGCTTCACTTGAGGCTTTTGTACACAAAATGTTTCGGGTTTTTGTCCCTGTGTGGGCAGGGTCTCTTTATCAATTTCATCCTCATCTTAACGTTTAGCCAAAACGGCAGAAAAGTAACAAGTAAACTAAAAGTACAAATGTGAAGAAGAAGAAGAGAGCTGGATGTACAGTGTATATTTAAACAAAGAAAATACTCGCTTGTCAATATGGAAGTTCGATATTTCTTTTGATTAAAACAGAATATTTGCAGGCAACAGGATGGTAAAACATGCTTTTATCTGGTAAGATTTTCCCTATTGCCTTTGTCATATCTTATTAATTCATTTTATTATCAACTAGTTGTAAATTAAGCTAAAATGTCTACTACGGGTTGTTTCAAGAAAGGTAGGTGAACATGGTGCAAGTGCTGAGTTTCAGTCACCTTCTAGGTAACACCCTGTATGAACAGGATTTCCACACACTGAGAACCTGGAAATCTCGGTAATGAAAACATTACAAATGTCAGGCTAAATATTTTAATTGATCAAAATGCTCAATGAATAATATCTGAGGGACTAGAGTTATTGCTGAAAATAATTACAACTAACTTCAATAACTTGTTTTACACAAGCTGCTTTGAAGATGTAGGTTTTGGATTGTGTTTATTTTGCATTGTAGATTAATTGTGTGTTCTCTTGTAAACTTCTATTTGTCAAAAATGTTGGATACATGACTTGTTTGAAATTTTATTTTGTGCACTTCACAGTTGAGTTTAAAATGATCTTCAGCTCCCAGAAAACCTGCAACCCTTGTCACTAATTATGTTCACAGTAATGTCATTTTATTCTTGAATTAGTTTTCTTATTGATATTGGACAGTAATAGGAAGGGTCCATTGTAAAATAAATTTAAAAAAGTAATTGTGCACTATAAAAATGAATCACATGTGCCCATTTGTGCTTAAAATAGCTGAGTATTGTGGACATTAATGGCAGTATTTTTATTTGTATTTAAATGTACTTAAATTGAGTTGCATTAACTAATGAAGATTTAGGGATTATTCATTAGTGTGTGCCAGAAATGATTGAGGGTGTAATACCATTAAATGATGGTTGATTGATTGATTATTTTAATTAATTTTCAGTGATGTTTTTCAACATGATTTTTATATATATATATAATAATAACAATAACCTTGTCCAATAACAATGTCCTTGTTAGCTGCTGCAAACAACAGAGTTCCAACTTTCGGATATGTTCCTGACATGGTTGAATTTGTAGGGCCATGCTTGTCCGAGATAAAAAGACAATGTACTTTTTATGGAATTTCATTCAAATATAATATATTGGTAGTTATTTAAGTAGGTAGGGTGAAATGATGATGGGAGAGGATAATAACTGAAAATACCTTCAAAAGCTGTGTTCTGATTTAATGAATCCATAAAACTGTTGTATGCTTAGAAGGGCCTAGTGATTGGGATCATTGCACTTGTACTGCAGCTTTTTTACTACTTCATACATACAGGGTGGCGCACATTGAATCTACCAATATAAGTTGGCAACCCTGTCAAAATGCAGGTGCAGATGTACAGAAGTTTCCCATGCTTAGGCAGATGCAAGTCTGGCAATCGGTCTGCCATGGAACATTGACCCATTCAGACAAAAATTGTGGCAGTGGAGGCATTCATCGGAAACACAGTAGACACTGCACTGAGAAGCACCAGGATGCCAGATAATATGCCTCCTCCAACCTAGAGGCTTCTGTTTCTGCATGCTGCCATTTGCTTTCTATTGTCTGATCCATCGTATCATGTTGTGATGCTCTGGCATGGGTTGATGGCGACCCTCATTGGATCATTGTAGGTAGCAGTGTATGTCGCGTCTGCGTCAGATGAACTTCTCCACTGCCACAATTTGTGTCTGAATCTGCGAACCTTCCATGGCAGACCGGTTGCCAGACTTGCATCTGCCTAAGCATGGGAAACTTCTGCACATACGCACCTGTGTTCAGACAGGGTTGTCGAATGATATTGGTAGATACAATATGCACCACCCTGTAGTAATTTTTTATGAAAATGATAAAAGTGTGTGGAGGAATTATGATTTCTAAAGTTCACATTTGCCCATTTGTGCTTGAAATAAATTAGTATTATGGCCATTAATGCCATTAGCAATGAATTTCTGCGTGAATTTTATTCACTTTACAAGTTAGTTATGCTGAGTCATTTGGGTATTCTTTCACAGCTAATTCTACAGGGTAGGGTTCTTGTTAGAAAGAAAGCGAGACAGTTAATAGATTATATTGTTTCTTCCTTGTTTACAAAGGAGAGTATATAATTTAGAACACATGATAATATATTTATATAAAGGTAATCGAACTTTCACATAATTACTTTCATTTCATCTATTTCAAAGTTCTTATTACTTCATCAAATTCACTTTAACAATTTTTTTCTTGATAGGTATCCCTCTTCCACAATCGATAATTTATAACTTTATTCCCTTCATCAACCGTTGAGGAATTCCTTATGTATCAGGATCTGAACTTTTTTCTGGTTCAGGATCTGGACTTCCTTCTTTCACTTGACTTTGAAGGGTTAGTCTATATGGAGATCTATTCGTGACCTTTCTGAACTTTTACAAGCAAGTCCAAAACTATTGATGTTACTTCTAGATACAGCTAATCTTCAGCCTCTAGGTTTTGACATCTAACTTTCCCCCAAGCCCCATGGAGTCGGCGCATATGCTGCTCAGGAAGGAAGAGCTCCTCAACAGCCGAAGCCTTCTCTCCCCGAGCAGAGAACGTCACGTGATCAAAAGCAAAGGACAGCCCAATACACGATAGTACCAGATCCTTACATTTTTATATTTCCCTTAACGAGCATGTTACAAACTGTAGGTCCAGTCCTGATTATCCTATCTGTACAAAATGCTTAAGAGTGGCCCCCCAAGATATGTATTCGATAAGATCTGCTCTCGTAGAACTTTGGTCGAACATAATATCCGCAAGAAACACAATCTAAAAATCCCCAAACATAAAACCGCCACCTATAACAAGTCCTTCATTGTTACAGGGATAAGGGAATGGAACAAACTGCCTGTACCATTGACTAACATTATTTGCCATCGAAGTTTTAAGGAAATCTAAAGAACTTACTATTGTCCCAACAACTACATTAACCTTCATATGAAAACAATTACACCTGCACTTACACATCACACAATGCATACCTAACCCCCCCGCACATACACAATGAACTACTGAATACTTATTACTTATCTTTTATACTTATCAATTGAATATATCATTTTATTATTGTATAATCTTTATATTATCTTTATTGTATTATCATGATCAATGTGTATTTATTCATTTATTGTATCTTTGACAAGGGTTGGTTGTAAGAACGGCCCACGAGGCCGAAACACGCCTGCTTAAATAAAGACCATTCTATTCTATAAAGTGTACTTACAAGCAAATATTCAAAATTCAAACACACACACACACATGCAGTTCTCCTCGAAGAGCCAAAAATCTGCGAGCGAATACAACTCTGTATGTGACCTTTGATCTATCCCGTAACTGTGAGTTGTGATCAATTTAATGATTGAGTTGCTGTTTTAAGTCCACTTTATGCACAGTAAGGCTAATCGGGACTGGAGCAACAGTTTAAAGTGGAATCCGAACCACTTGTGCCTCCACTGGGAATCGAACCCGGGACCCCTTGATTACAAGGCAATGACGATCAATTTAATGACTTTTCCTTCTTATTAAGATACCTGTCTAAAGTCAAACATACACACGATTTCATTCCGCGCAATAACCTGGGTCATGCAGGCATAATGTGACGGGAACCAGGGTTTTCCCCGTCCTTATATTCAACCTATCTTATTAGCCATGATGATTTCCCGTAAATGATGTTTGTGGTATATGAGTGTCCTGCTCCTAATCTGTTTATCAACACTATTAAATTTCGGGTTCAATTCTCGTGATTGAACCATGGTAATGCGATATATACGAGGCCCGACAATAAACCAACTAGATTGATTTTCCCCCTTCAGTATATACAGTAAATCGTCGTTAATCCAGACCCCGATAAGCCGGAATTCGCTTAATCCGGACAGGCAAAAGGCAAAGTAAAAAAAAAGCAGAATGCAAGGTTTTAAATGTGGCTAGAAGTCAACAAGACAGGCAGTCAACCACTGATGAAATTCTGTTTGCCGCAGACTTTGTACTGTACTGTATAGTGTATTTAGGTCTATGCCTTTTAGATACACCATAATAAATGTGTTTTGTTGCTATAAACAGAGTTTTGAAGCACTTTCTACTGTTCTTTTAGGTTATTTCAGTTAATCCGGACTTTCGTTATACCGGTCAACTTATTCCCCTTATTAGTCCGGATTAACGAAGTTTTGCTGTATGTCTCTTTGCCAGCTACCACAGATCAGTGTTGCCAGATGAATGGAAATTTCTCAGGATGTAGGGAAATTCAGTCAGAATTTTAAGTGATTTTCGTCCTTCAGTACAAAGTAAGTATATAATATAGTTGAGAAAGTAGCGCAGTCTTCCCTCCCGAAACTGAAAAAAGAGGGTCGTGGGCGTTCCCAACCCTGACGTCACTCACGGGACAGAACTGACGCTGTCACAGACCTTTACGCTTGTTATAGGATCTGCATTTGTGTGAAAGTGCCTTGTGTTTTCTTTTTCTGTAGCTCTTGTGTGATAGTGGAGATTTTTTTCAACAACAATAACATTTCAGGAAAATACCGTAATTGTGCTGTTGCTTTGTGCCCGAACAACGCAAGAAATACAGTAGGACAAGCACATATCTAAGTAAAAGTTTTCGGTTTAAACTAGATAAAATGAGGATTTGGATTCTTGTTGTGTGAAATAAGATAATGTGACTGAGAGAAATAATTATCAAGGCAAGACGGAGAATGTTCTGTAACCCTGTTATTGATAATAGCATGCATCCAAAGTGGGGTATAGGGGGCTTGACCCCCTCCCCTCTCTCCAGGAAATTTTTCAGTTTACATTAGATAAAATTAGGCTTTCGGCTTCGTCAATAATATGACTGAGAATGTTCTATAACCCTGTTATTGTTACTAGCGCGTATCCAAGATGGGGATCAGGTGGCTCGAGTCCCCTCAGGTAATATTTCAGATTACGCTACGTAAAATTAGGTTTTTATCTTCTTGAATAATGTGACGATAATTTAAGGAGAGAAATTCTTATGAAAGCAAGATGGAGAATTACCCTGTTGTTGATAATATTGCACGTAAACTTTACTTGAGCTTTCAGTGTTGTCGCAGTGAACTTGAGCACTATGTAGAGACTTGTCAGTATTTGGAAGCTGCACAACAAAGGTAGCTCCACACGTAGGGCGATTCGTTGTAATTTCTAATCTCTGGAAGACGCGAGAGGGAATGTTCTTGAATAAGAGGAGTCGAACTACTGACAATATCTATGAATCGTTTATCTGCAGAACATTCTAGAATATAATGAGGATAAATATGCGTTAATGGAAATGGAGGTTGTAGTTGTGCTGTCTAGTATGTTTGTGTAGTAGTTGTGCTGTCTAGTATATTTGTGTTTGTCTTGTGTAGTAGTTGTGGTGTGTAGTTTGTTTATGTTTATATTGTGTAGTAGTTGTGGTGTGTTTGTGTTTATATTGTGTTATAGTTGTGATGTGTTTGTGTGTTTCTTGTGTAGTAGTTGTGCTGTCTAATGTGTTTGTGTTTATCTTGTGTAGTAATTGTGCTGTCTAATGTGTTTGTGTTTGTCTTGTGTAGTAGTTCCTCCATTCATATTGGGGGTTAGGCGTAGAGCTGACAACTCTGCACTGTAAAAAAAAAAAAATGTCAAGAAACAGCAATATAAGGCCATGGATGTTCCCAAGGTAAAATATTCCGGAGGTAAAATAGTCCCCCGTTCGGATCTCCGGGTGGGGACTACTTTGGGAGGTCCCTGGACTAAGGATAAGATCTACGTTAGGAATAAGGATATTAAATTAGGAACCTGGAATGTTCTGAGCTTTTACCGGCCTGGGGCATTTCAGTGTACAGTTAATGAGATAGTTAAGTATAAATTAGATGTAGTAGCTGTCCAGGAAGTTAGGTGGCCAGGAGAAGGGAATTGTAAAACTAAAAATTATACTTTTTTCTATGGTGGTACTGAAAATCATAATTTTGGAACAGGCTTTTTCATAAATAATAGAATTACCTCGGCTCTTAAAACAGTAGAATTTATTAATGATAGGATATCATATGCAGTTTTACAGGGTAGGTGGTGTAAAATTATTTTAATAAACATACATGCACCAACGGAAGATAAAGATGATAATACTAAAGGTGATTTTTATACAGAGTTAGAACAGGTCTTTGATAAATTTTCTCAGTATGATATGAAAATTCTGTTAGGTGACTGTAATGCACAGATTGGCAAAGAAGAGACATTTAAACCCACGATTGGTAAAGAAAGTCTTCATGAATTAAGTAATGATAATGGTATAAGATTGATTACTTTTGCAACCTCAAAGAATTTAATTGTGAAAAGTACCACTTTTAAACATAAAGATATCCATAAATATACCTGGTCTTCTCCAGATGGTAAAACTCATAATCAGATAGATCATATTCTCATTGATAAGAGAAGGCATACTAGTATAATTGACGTTCGTACACATAGAGGTGCTGACTGTGCCAGTGACCATTATTTAGTAATTGCTAAATTAAGAGAAAGACTCTCAGTGATAAATCATAAGCAACAAAATCTAAAAGTTCTAAAATTTGATACAGGAAAGTTTACTGATGAAAGAATTAAGAAAGATTACCAAATTAAACTGTCAAATAGATTTGATGTTTTGCAGGATTTAAATGATGATGAAAATATAAATGAAACAGAGGTAAATAAGAATTGGGAGCACATACGTAATGCAATAGAATCAGCAGCTAAAGAATGTATAGGATACCATAAACCAGAAAAAGTAAGCCATGGTTTGATAATGAATGTCATCATCTAATAGAAATAAGAAATCAGGCTAGACTTAGGTGGTTAAATAACTCTGATGATATAAATCTAAACAATTATAATAGAATAAAGCGAGAAGTTAACCACACGTTTAGAAGTAAAAAAAAGAGTTACTTGAAAAGCAAAATTAACGAAATTGAAACAAACAGCAAAAATAAAAATATCAGAGATTTATATAAAGGTGTAAATGAGTTTAGAAAGGGGTGGCAACCTAAAATAAACTTGATAAAAGATAAAGATGGTGATTTTCTAGCTGACCCAAGCGATATTCTAAATAGATGGAAGAACTACTTTAATGACCTTTTAAATGTTCATGTAGGAGATAAATCAGAAGTAAATGAAGTCCACACAGCAGAACCTTTAGTTCCAGAACCTAACTTGACTGAAGTTAAAGATGCTATTAAAAGGCTAAAGAATAACAAAGCACCTGGCATTGATTTAATACCAGCTGAGTTAATTAAATATGGTGGAAATTCATTAATATGTCAAATTCATAAATTAATTTGTTTAATATGGAATAAAGAAGAAATCCCTCAACAGTGGAAAGAATCCATAATTGTTCCTGTGTTTAAAAAAGGTGATAAAATGAACTGCAATAATTACCGTGGAATTTCTCTACTCTCAACAACATATAAAATATTATCTAACATTCTTTTAACAAGACTAACCCCATATCAGGCCCGTAGCTAGGCAGGGGCCAGGGGGGGCTGAGCCCCCCTGGCATTGTCGTCAGCCCCCCCTGGCGTTGTCGTCAGCCCCCTGGTATTAGGTAAAACTATTGCATAATTTGTTTGCCGTGACAAGTGAAAATGTAGAGTGTGGATATTATTAGCTCATAACTTGATAGAAGGATAAATTCACAGTACATGAAGAGCAGCTATCACATTTGTTCATCTTGTTTACAAACTGAAGTTTAAGTAACGGGAAGTATTTAGAAGGTTCTCTAAAGTTCTTCCACAGGGGATCTATGCACCTTCGCTCCCCCTCTTTCGGCTTTCCCTTGTAGCAGGTCCTTCCCATCTGCATCAAAGGTCATCGGCTCCCAAGTTTTGCGAAGGGAAGTTTTATTGCCCGGTCGAGGAAAAACATTGACAAAGACACTTTGTTGAGTTCTTCATTCGTGTAAAGAAGGTTTCGCGTTTGCACGGGTGTTATTGTGTTTCGTATCTTCGTAAAACTGATTTGTGTGATAGTGAGTGGTTTTAGCATGGTTTTAGTGACAAATAATATAACCATGTTTCGTCCTTGGTGTGTAGTATTGTGATATTTTAACGATTCCCCAGCACCATGGATAAATTTATAATTCGTAAAAAAACATCTGAATGTTTTACCTCGGCGACCACCGTACCTACTCTTTCCCCATCTATGGCTGCCTCCGATCAAGAAGAGGATTTCTTGCCTACGGAAGTTAAGGACATTTCCAAACCAGGTGAGGAAATTAAACAGCTAAAACTCAAACATTACCCCCGAAATGCTGATGGACGGTGTTTTCAAAATGACTGGTTTAAAAGGTTCAAATGGTTAGAGTATTCACAATTTTTAGATGCAGCATTCTGCTATGCTTGTAGACAATATCGGCCTTTCGGATGCAAAGAAGTGGCCTTTACATCTAAAGGTTTTAAGAACTGGAAGGCAGCTCTCGATAAAACCAAAGCAGGGCTAGTGAAACATGATGCGACACTTACACACATAGAAGCAATGTCAAGGTGGGCAGAAAAGCAAAACCGTTCGTTGATGGGAAAATCTATTTCTACACTAGTCAATCAGAATGTTCTTGAAAAGAATCAATATTATATCAAGAGCATTGCTGAAGTTATTCAGTTCCTTGCAATAAACGAATTGCCTCTTAGGGGAACGCACCACTTAGAAGAACATGAGGAACAAAGCCTGTTTCGAAATCTTTTCGAGTTCACGCTTCGAAAAGATGAGAAACTGGCAGACTGTTTTAAGCAGGTGCGTAAAAACGCATCTTACTTGTCCCCTGAAATTCAAAATGACATTATTGAAATAATGGCTGACATCGTACGTGAAAACATTGTTAGTGACATTAATAGTGCAGATGTTCCTTTGTATACTTTGCTTGAAGATGGTACACGAGATAAAAACAACAGAGAAAACGTAGCCATAGGAATCCACTATGTAAAGAATGGGACAGTCATGGAATCAATTCTGTGCATAGAAACACTTGTCAGCTTTTGATGCAGAGTCTTTTGCAGATCTAACACTAAATATTTTTCAGAAATATGGTTTGGATAGTGCGAAATTGCTCAGCCAGTGTTTTGACGGAGCTTCAGTTATGAGTGGGAAGAAAGGGTGTGTGCAAACTTTAATCCAGCAACGGCTTGGGCGTCTAATTCCTTACATTCATTGTTTTAACCATCGGTTACATCTGGTAATTGTTAAATGCGTGGATGAAATTTCTCCAATTAAACACTTTTTCGAACAGAGTTCCATGTTGCACAATTTTCTAAAAAAGGGAAAAGTTGCCATTTTATACGAGGGGAGAAGTCTTTCGCGACTTTTAGAACAACGTTGGTCAGGACATTTAAAAGTGACGAGAACAATATTTGAAAACTACAGAGATATAATTCATGTTTTGCAGTTGGTGAAAAATGGAAATTTTAACGGGGATGACGTAGCAGCAAGTGTTGGTTTGCTTGTAGTCATTAGCAAACCTCAGTTTCGGTTTTGCTTAGTGTTCATGATAAAGATCCTTGAAATATTAAGCCCAGTTGATAAAATGCTTCAAGCACGTAATGTTTATTTGGATGCTGGTAGAAAGATGATTGAAGCTGCCACAGAAACATTAAGGAGCATGCGTCAGGAAGATGTGTACGAAGGCATTCTGCAAGAAAGTAATGTACTGCTAGAAGAGGATGGAATTCAGGACGAGATTGTTGAGCACCCCACGAGAAAGAGAAAACGAAATACACAGTTGCAAGACTTCGTTATCACTGACGTCCTAGGAGAGGAAAAGCTCACATCTCTCACACAAATATTCTATGAATGTTTAGAACTTGTGCTAACAGAAATAAATAGACGTTTTACCAATAACGACGACTTATTTAAGGCTATATCATCGGCTGAGTCCCTTCAATTTAGCAACATTGAATATTTATCATCCTTTGGAATCACCATTACGTCAAAAGAGGAACTAACTGTTGCCAATGCATATCTAAAAAAACTGGATTCCCCTGATACTTTTGAAGAACTGTACAAAACTAGAATGGCCTATGAAGACACTTATGCTCTACTTGCTGGCATAAGAACTTTTGCATGCAGTACAGCGTTGTGTGAATCCACTTTCTCTGTGTTAACCCGCATCAATAGCCCTCAGAGACTGTCAATGTGCAGCAAGCGCCTGGCAAATCTTGTTTTTCTGGCATTTGAGAAGAAACGAGCATCGAACATAGTCGAGACTGCTTCACAGGTTCAACAACATGAAGAATCGCCGACTCCAACTTTTTTAAGGCAGAGGTATGTACTGTAGTCACTATTATTGAATATTGTGCATTTTTCATATGCTAACTAACTAACTAACTAACTAACTAACTCTATAGCCTTCTTAAACCCGAAGGTTTGGTTTGGTTTGATTTGGTGTTTTAAGTCCACTTTATGCGCAGTAAGGCTAATCGGGACTGGACCTACAGTTTAAAGTGGAATCCGAACCAGTTGTGCCTCCACCGGGTATCGAACCCGGGACCCCTTGATTACAAGGCAATGACGCTACCACTGTGCCATGGGGGAGGCCCTTTAAACCCGAAGGTTCATGGCTGTAGTAACACAGGCCTTCCATCTTTCCCTATCTTGAGCAAGATCTATATACTCTTTTCCATCCCTACTGATTTCCCTTAGGTCCATCTCAACGTTGTCCCTCCATCTTCGTCTTGGCCTTCCTACAGGTCTCTTACCATTAGGTTTCCCAACAAGAATCCTGTAAACTCCTCTTTCCTCTCCCATTCGTGCCACATGGCCTGCCCACCTAAGTCTTCTTGATTTAATTATTCTAATAATATCTGGACATGAATACAAATTATGTAACCTTCTCCACTCACCTGTCTCCTCATCCCATTTAGGTCCAAAGATTTTCCTAAGGATCTTATTTTCAAATACTCTCAATTTATGTTCCTCTTTCAATGTAAGGGACCAAGTTTCACATCCATATAATACTACAGGCAAAATTACTGTTTTGTATATTTTAACTTTTAGTTTCTTAGATATTAAACGAGAAGACAAAAGTTTATGAAGAGAGAAGTAACATGCATTTTTCATATGGGATACAAATGTTTGTGTAATCAAAAGTGTATGAAGTGTTTAGTAAGGAATGAGGTCAGTAGCATTCAATTAACACTTCGAGAGATGACCGTGTTTTAGAAGATATTGAAAAAGAGGGTATTATTTGTATTATATTTCTATTTCTTTAATGTTTTATATTAACTTAATGACCCCCTTAACACACACAAAATAGCTTACCTTTATTTAATGTGAAACGTTTTTTTAAAAAGTCACCTGATAAACCGTGAGCCCCCCCTGATAAACCGTGAGCCCCCCCTAGAGATCAATTCTAGCTACGGGCCTGCCCCATATGCTAATGAAATTATAGGTGATTATCAATGTGAATTTAAACGTAACAGATCAACTACAGATCAAATTTTTCACATCAGACAGACACTTGAAAAAAAGTGGGAATATAATCAAAATGTCGATCAGCTATTCATTGATTTCAAAAAAGCATATGATTCGGTCAAAAGAGATAAATTATATAATATATTAGTAGAGTTTGGAATACCTAAGAACCTTGTTAGTATGATAAAAATATGCACCAGTGAAACAGAAAGTAAAATTCGTGTGGGTATTAATATGTCTGACAAATTTACAATTCATGATGGGTTAAAAGAAGGAGATGCATTATCTCCATTGCTCTTTAATTTTGCCTTAGAATATGCTGTTTGGAAGGTAAAAGAAACTAAAGAAGGACTAAAATTAAATGGTGTGACTCAATTGTTAGCATATGCAGATGATGTAGACTTACTGGGGGATGATGTGAATACAATTAAGAATAATGCTAAAATATTTTTCAAAACTGCTAAAGAGATAGGTTTGGAAGTTAACAAAGATAAGACTAAATATATGCTTACAGGCCGAAACCAAGTGTTAGGTAATAATCAAAATCTAATTATTGATAACAACTTGTTTGAACCAATTTCCAAATTCAAATACTTAGGAGTAATATTAACCAATGAAAATTATATTAAAGAGGAAATAAAAAGTAGGCTTAATTCAGGAAATGCATGTTACTTCTCTCTTCATCAACTTTTGTCATCTCGTTTAATATCTAAGAAACTAAAAGTTAAAATATACAAAACAGTAATTTTGCCTGTAGTATTATATGGATGTGAAACTTGGTCCCTTACATTGAAAGAGGAACATAAATTGAGAGTATTTGAAAATAAGATCCTTAGGAAAATCTTTGGACCTAAATGGGATGAGGAGACAGGTGAGTGGAGAAGGTTACATAATTTGTATTCATGTCCAGATATTATTAGAATAATTAAATCAAGAAGACTTAGGTGGGCAGGCCATGTGGCACGAATGGGAGAGGAAAGAGGAGTTTACAGGATTCTTGTTGGGAAACCTAATGGTAAGAGACCTGTAGGAAGGCCAAGACGAAGATGGAGGGACAACGTTGAGATGGACCTAAGGGAAATCGGTAGGGATGGAAAAGAGTATATAGAACTTGCTCAAGATAGGGAAAGATGGAAGGCCTGTGTTGCTGCAGCCATGAACCTTCGGGTTTAAGAAGGCTAGGGAGTTAGTTAGTTTAGTTAGTTGGTTCATGACTGGAACGTGCTGCCACTTGTGTGTCAAAATTTCCACAAAGGGGATCGTAAATAAGTTTAGAAATCTGTTCACAAACGCAAATTTATATGAGTTTTTCCACTTCTTTATATTTCACATATATTTGCATATGAGCACTTTGCTAATTTTGCCATTATATATATATATTTATTAATTTGTCGTCTTTATATCTTTTCTTTTTTTTCTTACATTGTATTTTATTATTGTTCATCTTTCTAATTTACTTTTGCCTAGTGTTGCCATCTCTGTTTCAACTTAGCAACAATTTACAAGTATTAGGCCTATTGGGTACATAACAGTTTGTAATTAGGACAATTTTTGTTGGTGCTGTTGTGCTTCAATTCTTGTACTAAATTTGTGTGTATGTTGTATATATACCATATTAGGGATATTATTATATGGTATATATACCATATTAGGGACATTAATCAGTACTCTATCAGTTTATTGGTAAAATTACCAATTATTTTACTGATCCCATACAACTATAAATATCTTATAATTTAGTGCAAAATTCTGTCATTTTGTTATAATTTTTATGGATAATCTCCATGCCCTACTTTTTAAGAAAGTAACTGTCTAAATATGCAACTTCTTTTGCATTGCATTCACTTGGAAACACACATTTAGTAAGGAGGTCAATGAATCATTGAGGTTCTTCAAGGACCATTTTCAATTTTATGTCGTATTAGTAGAATATCAGTTATTGGTAAATTTTATATTGGTACTTATTGGTATTGGCCAAAATTTAATATCGACCCATATTTATGTCGTCTTTGCCTTGTAATCAAGGGGTCCATACCCGGTGGAGGCACCAGTGGTTCGGATCCCACTTTAAACTGTAGGTCCAGTCCCGATTAGCCTTACTGTGCATAAAGTGGACTTAAAACAACAAACCAACCAACATATATTTATGCATGTTTTTTCATTTACAGGTATCCGTGTTGTTAGCAATGCTGGTGGCATCAATGTGGACTCATGTGTTCAAGCTCTTTCTGAGGCTTCCAAGAAAGCAGGTGTTAATCTTCGAATAGCTGCAGTCTCCGGAGATGACCTCATGCCAATAAGAGAGAGCTTGTTTCAGTCTAACATCCGTGAGATGGCCTCGGGACTGTCACTGCCACAGACAATCAATAGCATGAATGCTTATCTTGGGTGAGAAAACTTTAAACTGTCTTTAATCCAAAGTTCCACCTACGGAGAAGATAGGGTTACTGAACATATAAATTTATTGCTTCAGTTTCATAGTGTTGTAGATTCTTGACTATTCCTGCAAATTAAAAGTTACTGAATTTTTGCTGTTCAGCATGTGAAACGTAAATAATGCATGTTCCATATTTGCACATCTATAATGTGTACTTTTTGTCCAAAATTTTGGCTCAAAAATATATGGTGTTTGCTATTCGCGATTAAAATTATCCGATATGTCATCTGGTGAGATTTTCAGGTACCACTCCATGTAGAATACTTCGCTGTGTTGAAGCTGTTCAAAGCATCGGGAACAAGCGAAAAAGTAATGTCTACTGTTCAGTTTTTTGCTCTAAATCGTTTTGTGGGTCAGGACAAGTGAAAAGCTTACATGTGTTTTCCATCCCTTGGAATCAACAAAATGAAATTTGTAAATAAATCAGGGAAAACAGAACTGATTGGCAAGATTGGCATAACTGAAATGCAGCAAGGAAATTACGAAGAATGCTTGAGTCTGTATACTTTATTTTCCGAAAGGTGATTTTATTACCATGATAGTAAGTTTTAAATTGTTTTTTATGAATATAACATTTTTTCTCGAAAACAACGTGTTACGTATGTAATTTGGAACAGGTGCAAGTCGATTAAGTGCAATGATGAAAATAGTTTGAGAATTAATTAATATCTGTAATTGTAAAGGAGGTAAGTCAGATAAAGGAAATTGACATGCTAATGTTGCTGTGTCATTCAGTAAGTTAATTTTCAGTGAAGACTGAAGATAGGCTCAATGAAATTGTTCTTGTTATTATTATTATTATTAATATTATCCTGTATTGTTATTAAACCAGCCTGCTTTTGGGGAAAGAATTGTAATTGCATGTTTCAGGGACAGGGAGCAGGTTTTCAAATCCGTCAACCAGATTTTGCATCTCGTCCCTTATATATATATATATATATATATATATTAATTATTATTATTATTATGTAGCTTAGTTTTTTGCGTTTATTGAATATATGAATATCCTCAGTGGAGAAGACTCATAAGAGATAACAGGAAGCCCAGACACCTCTATTATGGAATATTTTATTACTTACAGTTGCATTAAACAGCACTTAATACATGAAAACTGAAATTTTAGGTCTTAGAATAATTACCGCAAGTTTTCATCCCTGCCTGGTACTCGATCTTCGCATGCAGTGAGGCATGATGGTATTGAGACATTCTTTTATTGATTAGTAACATAACTGAAAACATGCTACTTTTAAACTTTTACATGCAAAATCCATCTTTCTGATCGATGTATTGCAAAGAATGTTGCTCGTGGTCGTGTTCTGATTTACCAATTCATCATTTTATAAATCTTAGTATAATGTTAACAAAAACGTCGCATAGTAAGGAAGAATTACATGAATGAAAAAGTTAAAAGGAAATAATTGAATGATAGATTTAGTTTATTTTTTCACTTTTCTACCATATTTGGCTGATCGCGAAGGCAGTCGATGAGATTGAGCAATATGGTATATTTTATTTTGTAAGCACTATATTTTTCATATTTCAACATATAAAACATTTCTGCTTCTACAATAGTGTACAAAAACAATTCTTTCACCTTTTACTGAATCCCAGACTGCTATTCAGAGATTAAGTAATTTTAGAGTATTTCTAGGCTAAAGTTTTCCAATGAAGACTTTCAAATATAGTGCATGGTTGGAGAGGGCCGAGGTGTTAAATATGGGGCAAGTCGCCACGCTACACCAACAGCTTTAACATTAGATATTTTGATCTGTAATTATCATAGCAGATAGGTACCTGGTATTGCATTTGAATGAAATCAGTCTGAACTTTACATGTCTTTTCAGATCAATGGCCCCTCTTAGATTTTCAGATTTTAGAAAAGAACCTAAGATTGAAGGTGACAGGGGTGATCCTCCCCTCCCCGACTCTTAGATTTTCAGATTTGATTGGTTTGGTTTGAGTTGCTGTTTTAAGTCCACTTTATGCACAGTAACGCTAATCGGGACTGGACCTACAGTTTAAAGTGGGATCCGAACCACTTGTGCCTCCACCGGGTATCGAACCCGGGACCCCTTGATTACAAGGCAATGACGCTACCACTGCGCCATAGGCGAGGCCCATTTTCAGATTTGAGAGAAGAACCTAAGATTGAAGGTGACAGGGGTGATCCTCCCCACCCCGAGAAGTCTAAAGGATGATGCCTCGACCTTGCCACCTAAATATAACCTCCCAACGTAAAAATAAATCACCCACGAACATAACAATGAACGGTGTTACCTCTCTCCGAGATCTAAAACTAAGCCATCAGCCCTGAACATGACGTTTAAAACAAACAGTATACTTTTCAGAAATCTAAATGGCCAAGAAATAAAAGTTCCTTCCTTCCCACGAGAGGATGTGGTTCATACAAAGTTTGCAGCGTTAAAGCCTGAAGGGGCAGAGAACTGATGGTGTATCGGGACGATACTTGTCTGTCTCTAGTCTAGTCTTTTTCTGTCTTTTCACAGAGAAAATATAAAGTAGTAAAGAAAATGTAAGGAGAGATGTAAAATATTACCAGTCTTGTGAATTCTATATCAGGCGACTAATTGCAGTGCAGTGACGTGATCTTGCAGTCTGTCTACTTTGCATAAATGGTTATAAAACTAAAATTGCTAAATATACTACAGTGCAGACTTCTGGAATCTACCTCTCACCAGAAACATCTAATTCTTTTATGCAAGAAGAAAACTGAAATTCTTGCAAAATCTGAAAAATCGTCCACGTTATTTTTGAAGTTTCTATAGGTTCGCCTTAAAATATTTCATGGCCTCCCCTGGGTACGGGCCTAGCTCTGCGTACAAAACAATAATTCAATCAGTCATACGAAAAAACTATGGTTAGGACAAATGCAGCACTAATATTTGGTGCCTCACTGGCGTACGCAAGGTGGGAGGAGATGACAGTGTTGGATCTCCTTCTGAATTTTTAAGAAATTCAAATTTTCCAAATGAAAGCAAAGCAGTATAGAATTTGGGAAAAGGCAAAATGATAAAAGCAAACTCCCCTTAAAACGACCCCCGATTACCATTTTAGTCTGTGAACAACTTGTAAAATGAAATTATATTCAAATCAAATTGACAACACAAATTCCATTTCTTCAGGATGCGATAATGAGAGATCACCTATTCCCCAAGGAGAACGCCCGTGATGATTTTTGCAATGGATAAAACCATGAATAATATTAGCTCCAGATAGCACCCCAAGTGGGCCGACAAACTGCACCTATGATTCACGGTATTTTTAGTCCATTATATTAGATACATAAAAATTAAAATATACTATAAATAAAATCGTCAACCCCCTATCTCAGAATACCTAACATAACAATGCTCATGCAAACAATATAATTCCCTTGTAACAATTTGTTCATTATTGTTATGTTTCCTATAGTTATGATTTGAACTTGCCTATTAGAGCATTTATTGAGTGATTTCGAAGATCAACTATGGGGAGATTATCCCTATTAATTGTGGTAATATCTGAAGACAAGGAAAAGTAGAGGTGAGTTACGTGTTTGCACTTACGTATTGCCAACCAGTGGCGTGCCCAGGGTTTTCAAAAGGAGGGGTTACGTGTTATTTTTTTTTTAGTAGTCAACCTCATTTTGTCATCCCTTCCTGCCTCTGACATTCTTTTTTTTTAATACTGGACCAAAGGAGGGTTATGTATGACCCTTACCCACCGCTGGGCACGCCACTGTTGTCTTTTTGCCCGAATATAGCCTACAATGTAACACACGCGTTATTAATATTGTATTATAATTATGCATCTTCGTTTGTAAACTGTAGTTTGAAGCCTTAAAGTGTCAATACAAGAATATCACATCTCATTTGACTAATGACAGAAATACGACGTTATAAACCAAATCAACATGTGACAAATGTTAATTGTTGATACTAGCTTCATTTTACTTCGACTTTCTACCACTTTCGGCTAATCAAGAACATTAGTGATGATAAGAATAAAGGACAATCGCAAATACAATAAATAAATAAATAAATAACCAATTGTAATGAAGACACATGGACGGACAGGACACAAGCTCAGCAGAGGATTATACTGGCTGGGGGTCCAGATCCTTGTTAGTCTTCAACAATGCAGTCGAGGGTGTGTTGTACCATGTGGAACAGAGGCGGTTGAGTACCATGAGAAGTTGCTCCTTACATCCCTTACATTAACTGGTCATATCATATTTCACATTGAGGTTGCACTACAGTTATTACGCATTTGATTCCTACTAAGGTTAACAATACTACTTATAAAACTCGTGGACAGAACATGTTTTATTTGTTGTTTTAGAATTGTAAAAGTGTCGCACGCCATCCTAGCATCATAATATATAAATAAAGCATGCAGGGTTCGAATCCCACCCTGGACAAGTGCATTCTTTGTGACTGCCCCTTCCTCAATTTCATATCATCGCTCATCATCATCTTCATGAAAAGTTACAGAAAAATAAAGCATTCCCCATATTCTCTTTAAAAATAACCCTTTGTACGCATGACATCGTTACGGTTACTGAAGCACATGTGCCAGGGTTGTCTCTACACACCTTCTGTTCGTGTGTGTGTGTTAGTTATTGTAATCAGGGGTTGAAAAGTACAGGGAGCCCAGTCGCCATGGAGCCTGAAAATTTTCACCTGGCGCCTGAATTTTCCAATTCAAGTTCTACTCATAAGTTCTCTTTTATAAATTTAGAGCTGGCTTTTGAAAATTTCCAAAACAATACCCACAAGGTTATAGTTGCAAAATACTATTTTTTTTTTACATTACATTTTTCTATATCCACTGTCTGTTATCTGGAAGGAATCAACTTGTAGACCTTCTAGTTTGTTCCTTTTTAAAATAGGAACACTTGTCACCATCTTGTGGCAATTTGACGAAACATCTTGTGTTGTTGAATTCAGTAGGGCAGGTTCAGTGGGGATGCCTACAAGAAAAATAAAATCTCTTGGGGTACGGCCGGAAAATGTTGCTCGGATCTCAAACTTTGTGTGGAGTGTTTTTAGGTCAACTGGAACCCAACTGGGGGGGGGGGAGGTGACTTGCTGATTTCTCACATTTGGAAATTTTGGACCAGGCTAACGGAACCAATCTGCGTATGTCACCAAACACTCTGATCCCAGGGAAAGCAGTATATGAATGGGAAAAGGAGATGAACCATCCGATAAGAGGCAGATTCAAAATGGACCCCCAAGAAAATGGTGCGAGTGGACCAAATAAACAGGCTGATTCAAAACTCTCTTGACATTTTCTTTATGGTTTTCAGGATGGGATAAGAGACACTGTTATTTTCCAGCAAGATGGTTCACCACCACCACAATCGTTCGGGACTACCTTGCTGACACCTTCTCTAATAGGCGAATCGGCCGTGGCTAACCAAGACTTTGGGCAGCTCACTTTCCAGACCAGAGTCCCCTAGACTTCTCTTTTGTTTAGGGTATCACTAAGTCTAGGGTGTATCAAGTAAATATCAACACCATAGAACAACTGATACAGCGAATAGCTGCAGCAAAAGGGGGAGATCACGCCAGCTAGTTAGAGAACATGCGGTACCATGTAAGTTGTAAGGTTCTGTAACCATACTGCAAGTAAAAAATACTAAAGGAGTTCAAATAGATTACTATTAATAAATAGTGAATTCAATTATAGATTTCATGTAAAATAAATATGTTGTTATTTGCCTCAACTTAATATTTATTTTAAATTCTTACGTAATTTTACAAATGAGCAGACTTCAAGAAACAAACAAGCTGGACATGCCCTCAATATTTTCACTATAAGTTTCTTCTCTCACCCATTCTAACTTGGAAATGTTGCCATTTCTTCCAACTGCATCACATGACAATCCAAGGACACGTGATATGTAAACGATGCTGCTCAATTTTGGGTTTTAGGAAAGAGGTATTGGCAAGGAATCAGATTGGGTTAATTTCCTCAAAACTCATGATAAGAGATTATTACAGTGGAACCTTGATAACTCGAATATCAACATCTCGAATTCCTTGATAAGTAGACTTTTTTTGTAATCCCATTGAATTGTCGATAACACTCAATACTAATTTTACCTCAACAACTCGAATAAAAACTTGATAAGACGAATTTTTGTACAGTTTATAGGATGCCGTTTGAGCTCAATAACTTGAAGGTAGACTATGAAAAACCTCTATGAGTCCAGGTTAAATTCTAATCACCTCTATAACTCGAAGTTTTAGTCGCACGGACCTCAACAAGTCGAAGTGTAGGATGCGTACGTACAATGTCAGGTGATGAACATGCCTTATAGGCAGTGCTCGAAAAATTTTCTTCAAAGCTAGGCACCAGGAAACCACCTACTAGCAATTGTGCATACTACAGTATGTTTCAAAAGTCGCGCAATCCAAAATTTGAAAATGTATATCAAGAAAATTGTAAGGGATATTTACACCGGGTTTTCTGCACTAAACTAATCCTGTAGGTAGGCTATCACTTGAAAATGTATATCATGAAAATTGTAAGGGATATTTACACCGGGTTTTCTGCACTAAACTAATCCTGTAGGTAGGCTATCACTGGATTCATAAATTTTTGTTAGCATTTATCTAAATAAATGCAATTACATTATTTTAAAAAACATTGTTAATTTGATGAAAACATCGGAGAACTTATTTTCAACAATAAATACCAACTCTTAAACAATTTGTGGGATCATTTGTTGGTGTTTGACTGGTTGTAAAACAGTTGCTTTGTGAGGTACAGCAGAAGCAGGGCATTTTTATTGGAAAACCTCTTGCACATGAGTGTAAGAATGTAAGCTCTGAAAATCAGGTGCCAGGAAACCACCTACTAGCAATTGTGCATACTACAGTATGTTTCAAAAGTCGTGCAATCCAAACTTTGAAAATGTATATCATGAAAATTGTAAGGGATATTTACACCGGGTTTTCTGCACTAAACTAATCCTGTAGGCTATCACTGGATTCATAAATATATCAGATGTTCCACGTGGAACATCAGCTGATTAACACGCATATGGGAGTGAGCTCAGTCCTTGGATTTTTAACTTGTTTTTACTGTTTTTAATGAATTTTAAGGGAATGTATAGAGAACATGACAGGTTTAAAGGCAATGCAGGATGAAAGGGACGTAGTTTTTTCTGATATTTTTCCCCAATCCTACCCGTCCAACCTTCCCTTCTATGATATAACGACGCGGCATGGCAGTATTGCATGCTTGAAGAACGCCTGAAGAAGGGTGCAGTCGCTTCCCTGAAACGTAGCTAACTCAAGGAGTAGACTCACAAATACGTAAGTAAAATAACTTTTATGTGATATTTTTATTGTGTTCTACATTTTTTAATACTCTTACAGTTTTCATGATATATATTTCCAAAGTTTGGGTTGTGCGACTTTTGAAACACTCTGTATAAGATGCTGAGCATCACGGTATTCAAAACATCGCTAAATTATTTGAGAAAGCAGGAAATGGGGTGTTGGGGGACAAAGGGTAAGAAATTGTTACTGACTCTATGGAATGTTCACAACATTGATAAAAGAAAAAAATCATTTGCTAACTTACGCTCTACTGCAATTTGAACTTAGAATCATCAAGATTTAGTACATATTACAGCAAAAGATCAAAGTCGCCAGGCTGAAAATTTCAGTCGCCATGGCGACCTGTCGACCGGGATTTTTCGAGCCTGGTTATAGGCATACGTAGTGCTGACGTTCAGAAGGCTCAGTAAACTTTAGACTTCTATAACTCAAAGTCGGCGATTTTGGCCCTCAATAACTCGAACCTTGGTAAGTCGAAATCGTTGATACCTCAATTTTTTTTCTTTTCCCCTTCAAGTTCGAGTTATCAAGGTTCCACTCTATAATTAAATGCAGTATTGAAAAATTTAGAAAAAGGTAGGAAACATTGTACAAATGGACGTCCAGAGGATTTTTTTCAGGGAGGGGCAATCAAGTAATCTTTTCCAACCACATGGCAAACGAGGCATATTTTTCCCCTTAATAGTATTGTCTCTTCAATTTGAAGCTTTTCCTGCAATGTCCTTATAATAATTAACATAAATTACCGTAATTGAAATGAAATTAGTGTGAAATATTTATATACTTTCAGGTTGACATTCCCTGGCAAACATGCACATGGCGAAACCCACAACTGCTGGTGAAGATGAAGAAGGCACCCACCACAACTGGGTGTATATATTCTTCTGGCAACCATTAAGAAGGTGCACACCACAACTGGGTATATATCTTCTTCTGGTGAAGATCAAGAAGGCACACACCACAACTGGGTATATATCTTTTTCTGGCCAAGATCAAGAAGGTGACCACCACAACTGGGTATATATCTTTTTTCTGGTGAAGATCAAGAAGGTGCACACAACAACTGGGTGTATATCTTATTCTGACGAAGATAAGGAAGACATCAACCACAACTTTGTTATATCTTCTTCTGGGAAAGATCAAGAAAGCACTCATTACATTTTTCTGTGGAAGATCAAGAAGGCACCCACCACAACTGGGTATATATCTTTTCCTGGTGAATATGACAAAGGTGCGCACCACAATTTAGTATATATCTTTTTCTTGAGAAGATGAGGAAGGAATCCACCAAACTGGTAATATATCTTTTTCTGACAAAGATAAAGAAGGTGCACACCACAAATGGGTATATATATTTTTCTAGTGAAGATGATGAAGGCACACATTACAACTGGGTATATATCTTTCTCTGGCAAAGATCAGAAAGGCAACAACCACACTGGGTATATATATATCTTTTTCTGCCAAAGATGACCAAGACACCCGCCAAACTTTTGTTATATATTCTTCTGGGGAAGATCAAGAAGGTAACAATCAATACCAGGTATATATTTTTCCTGGGGAAGATCAAGAAGGCGATCACCACAACTGGGTATATATCTTTTTTCTGGCGAAGATCAAGAAGGTGCACATCACAACTGGGTATATGTATTTTTCTGGCAAAGATCAAGAAGGTGACCTCCACAACTGGGTATGTATCTTTTTCTGGCAAAGATCAAGAACGTACACACCACAACTGGGTATATATCTTTTTCTGGCAAAGATCAAGAACGTACACACCACAACTGGGTATATATATTTTTCTGGCAAAGATTAAAAAGGCAACCACCACAACTGGGTATATCTTTTTCTGGTGAAGATCAAGAAGGCACCCACCACAACTGGTTATATATCTTTTTCTGGCAAGATCAAGAAGGTACACACCACAACTGGTTATATATTTTTTTCTGGCGAAGATCAAGAAGGCACCCAACAGAACTTCGTATATATCTTTTTCTGGCGAAGATCAAGAAGGTGACCACCACAACTAGGAATATATCATTTTTCTGGTGAAGATCAAGAAGGCACCCACCACAACTGGTTATATATCTTTTTCTGGCGATGATCAAGAAGGTGAACACCACAACTCGGTATATATTTTTTTTCTGGTGAAGATCAAGAAGGTGCACACCACAACTGGGTATATATCTTTTTTCTGGTGAAGATCAAGAAAGTGAACACCACAACTGGTTATATATCTTTTTCTGGCGAAGATCAAGAAGGTGAACACCACAACTCGGTATATATCTTTTTTCTGGTGAAGATCAAGAAGGTGCACACCACAACTGGGTATACATCTTTTTCTGGCGAAGATCAAGAAGATACACACACCAAATGGTTATATATCTTTTTCTGGCGAAGATCAAGAAGGTACACACCACAACTGGTTACATATCTTTTTCTGGCGGAGATCAAGAAGGTGAACACCACAACTCGGTATATATCTTTTTTCTGGTGAAGATCAAGAAGGTGCACACCACAACTGGGTATATATCTTTTTTCTGATGAAGATCAAGAAGGTGACCACCACAACTGGGTATATATCTCTTTTCTGCTGAATATTAAGAAGGTGCACACCACAACTGGGTATATATCTTTTTTCTGCTGAAGATCAAGAAGGTGCACACCACAACTGGGTATATATCTATTTTCTGCTGAAGATCAAGAAGGTGCACACCACAACTGGGTATATATATATTTTTTCTGGTGAAGATCAAGAAGGTGCACACCACAACTGGGTATATATCTTTTTTCTGCTGAAGATCAAGAAGGTACACACCACAACTGGGTATATATCTCTTTTCTGGTGAACATCAAGAAGGTGCACACCACAACTAGGTATATGTCTTTTTTCTGCAGAAGATCAAGAAGGTGCACACCACAACTGGGTATATATCTTTTTTCTGCTGAAGATCAAGAAGGTGCACACCACAGCTCGGTATATATCTTTTTTCTGGTGAAGATCAAGAAGGTACACACCACAACTGGTTATATATTTTTTTCTGGCGAAGATCAAGAAGGCACCCAACAGAACTTCGTATATATCTTTTTCTGGCGAAGATCAAGAAGGTGACCACCACAACTAGGAATATATCATTTTTCTGGTGAAGATCAAGAAGGCACCCACCACAACTGGTTATATATCTTTTTCTGGCGATGATCAAGAAGGTGAACACCACAACTCGGTATATATTTTTTTTCTGGTGAAGATCAAGAAGGTGCACACCACAACTGGGTATATCTCTTTTTTCTGGTGAAGATCAAGAAAGTGAACACCACAACTGGTTATATATCTTTTTCTGGCGAAGATCAAGAAGGTGAACACCACAACTCGGTATATATCTTTTTTCTGGTGAAGATCAAGAAGGTGCACACCACAACTGGGTATATATCTTTTTCTGGCGAAGATCAAGAAGATACACACACCAAATGGTTATATATCTTTTTCTGGCGAAGATCAAGAAGGTACACACCACAACTGGGTATATATATATTTTTTCTGGTGAAGATCAAGAAGGTGCACACCACAACTGGGTATATATCTTTTTTCTGCTGCAGATCAAGAAGGTGCACACCACAACTGGGTATATATCTATTTTCTGCTGAAGATCAAGAAGGTGCACACCACAACTGGGTATATATATCTTTTTTCTGGTGAAGATCAAGAAGGTGCACACCACAACTGGGTATATATCTTTTTTCTGCTGAAGATCAAGAAGGTACACACCACAACTGGGTATATATCTCTTTTCTGGTGAACATCAAGAAGGTGCACACCACAACTAGGTATATATCTTTTTTCTGCAGAAGATCAAGAAGGTGCACACCACAACTGGGTATATATCTTTTTTCTGCTGAAGATCAAGAAGGTGCACACCACAGCTCGGTATATATCTTTTTTCTGGTGAAGATCAAGAAGGTGCACACCGCAACTGGGTATATATCTTTTTCTGGCAAAGATCAAGAAGGTGACCACCACAACTATGTATATATCATTTTTCTGGTGAAGATCAAGAAGGCACCCACCACAACTGGTTATATATCTTTTTCTGACGAAGATCAAGAAGGTACACACCACAACTGGTTATATATCTTTTTCTGACGAAGATCAAGAAGGTACACACCACAACTGGTTATATATCTTTTTCTGGCGAAGATCAAGAAGGTACACACCACAACTGGGTATATATCTTTTTTCTGGTGAAGATCAAGAAGGTGCACACCACAACTGTGTATATATCATTTTTCTGGTGAAGATCAAGAAGGCACCCACCACAACTGGGTATATATCTTTTTTCTGGCGAAGATCAAGAAGGTGCACACCACAACTGGGTATATGTCTTTTTCTGGCAAAGATCAAGAAGGTGCACACCACAACTCGGTATATGTCTTTTTCTCGCAAAGATCAAGAAGGTGACCTCCACAACTGGGTATGTATCTTTTTCTGGCAAAGATCAAGAAGGTGCACACCACAATTGGGTATATATCTTTTTCTGGCAAAGATCAAGAAGGTGCACACCACAACTGGGTATATATCTATTTTCTGATGAAGATCAAGAAGGTGACCACCACAACTGGGTATATATATCTTTTTTCTGGTGAAGATCAAGAAGGTGCACACCACAACTGGGTATATATATTTTTTCTGGTGAAGATCAAGAATGTGCACACTACAACTGGGTATATATCTTCTTTCTGCTGAAGATCAAGAAGGTGCACACCACAACTGGGTAAATATCTTTTTTCTGGTGAAGATCAGGAAGGTGGACACCACAACTGGGTATATATATTTTTTCTGTTGAAGATCAAAAAGGTGCACACCACAACTGGGTATATATCTTTTTTCTGCTGAAGATCAAGAAGGTGCACACCACAAGTGGGTATATATCTTTTTTCTGCTGAAGATCAAGAAGGTGCACACCACAACTGGGTATATATATATTTTTTCTGCTGAAGATCAAGAATGTGCACACCACAACTGGGTATATATCTATTTTCTGCTGAAGATCAAGAAGGTGCACACCACAACTGGGTATATATATCTTTTTTCTGGTGAAGATCAACAAGGTGCACACCACAACTGGGTATATATCTTTTTTCTGCTGAAGATCAAGAAGGTACACACCACAACTGGGTATATATCTCTTTTCTGGTGAAGATCAAGAAGGTGCACACCACAAGTGGGTATATATCTTTTTCTGCTGAAGATCAAGAAGGTGCACACCACAACTGGGTATATATCTTGTTTCTGGTGAAGATCAAGAAGGTGCACACCACAACCGGGTATATATCTTTTTCTGGCGAAGATCAAGAAGGTACACACCACAACTGGGTATATATCTTTTTTCTGCTGAAGATCAAGAAGGTGCTCACCACAACTGGGTATATATCTTTTTTCTGGTGAAGATCAAGAAGGTGCACACCATAACTGGGTATATATCTTTTTTCTGGTGAAGATCAAGAAGGTGCACACCACAACTGTGTATATATCATTTTTCTGGTGAAGATCAAGAAGGTGGCCAACACAACTGGTTATACATCTTTTTCTGACGAAGATCAAGAAGGTACACACCACATCTGGTTATATACCTTTTTCTGGCGAAGATCAAGAAGGTACACACCACAACTGGGTATATATCTTTTTTCTGGTGAAGATCAAGAAGGTGCACACCACAACTGGGTATACAGAAGGTTGTTCGGGATCTCTGGTGACGATTTTGAAAGCCGCTGGCGGCGCTGTTATCAACGTCAGTCCGTCTAAACGGTGCATGCTTAGTCACGTCAGTACCGAGAACGCGTGTACAGAGTGTTGTGCCATTTACCTACAACGATGCCGAAGAAAATTGAACCATACTGGGAGGGCTACATAACAGCCCTTTCCGATGCTAAATATAGCTATTCGGCAATCAAAGGAATGTGCAAGAAGCGTTGTTTTGTGATATCGAAGAACGGGATCGGTGCGGTATTGAACAAAAAAGGCAAAGGCCGACTGGGCCTAATTCCACAGGGGAAGAAACAGGCAAATCCACGAGCAGCTACGAGTCGTACACCGGACATAGTGAGAAAAGTGAAGGCCCTTGTGTCAGGTGGTAACCCTGCCCCCCAAAGGAGTATCGCACGTAAGTTGAAAATGTCTGTGTCAACATTGAACACCATAATCAAGAAGGACCTGCAACTAGAAATGCGGCATAAGCGGCGAGTTCACAAGCTGTTGCCTCGTCACATTGCGGAACGTCGCACGAACGCTAGAAAGCTCTATGAGACCTATCTTGCAGGGGAGAGATGGAAAAATGTGGTGACATTAGACGAAGCATATGTCTACCTTACTGACTGTCACAAACCCCACGCGATTTACTACCGCCCTCGCGATAAAAACAATTATCAAACATTGTATCGAGAATACCAGGAAAGTTTTCCTCGGGGTTTCATGATTATCGCTGGATACTGCTATAACGGCAAGCTAGCAATTCGCCGTGTAGCTAATAATGTGAAGGTGAACTCCACGTACTATCAGGATGAGGTTTTAACACCCATTTATAACATAGATGTCCCGGCACTATATGGGGGGGCCAAAAACCAGGTCTGGGTGCACCAAGATAAAGCATCCAGCCATACCTCCCGTTCGACTCGTCTGTTCTTACAGCGAATGGAGGTGGAAACTGGCATCCGTGCAATTCCTTACAGCGACATTCCGGTCAAGGCGCCAGATGGGTCACCCATGGACTTCTGTGCATTTGGACTCCTAAAACGGGCCTTAGGAAAGAGACGTCCACGCACTCTCAATGGCCTCTGGAAAGCCTGTCAGGAGGAGTGGGAAAAGTTGGACATGATAACTCTTCGGAAAAGTCTGTTGCAATGGAAATTACGTTGTCGGGCTATAGCGCGGAATGCTGGTTTTCCAATTGAGCATGATCGTTGGTGGTGACATGGGTTTTCATGAACTTATCACCCTTCCAACATTGTCCTCAGAGATCCCGAACGACCTTCTGTATATCTTTTTTCTGGTGAAGATCAAGAAGGTGCACACCACAACTGGGTATATATCTTTTTTCTGGTGAAGATCAAGAGGTCACCCACCACAGCAGTGTATACATCTTTTCCTGGCAAAGATCAGAAAGGCAACCACCACAACTGGGTATATCTTTTTCTGACGAAGATGAAGAAGGTACACACCACAACTGGTTATATATCTTTTGCTGGCGAAGATCAAGAAGGTGCACACCACAACTGGCTATATGTAATTTTTTGGTGAGGATCAAGAAGGCAACCACCACAGAGGTTGTTTCTGATCTATGGTGACGAAATTGTACATCTCTTGCAGCACCACCAATCGGGAAGAGAACGTAGCTGCCAGTCGTGTGGGCACATTGGACCATTGACTGTGCATGACAGGTGTGGCCAGTGCGTATCAGGAAGAATGCCACCGAAAATCAGTCCATATTGGGAGGGTTACATAACTGCACTTTCCAACGTAAACTACAGTGATAGTGCCATTATAAAACTGTGCAAGGAGCGTGGATTCACTGTGTCCAAAAATGGCATATCATGGGTGCAGGCCCATAGCCAGGCAGGGGCCAGGGGGGCTCAGCCTCCCCTGGAACTACCATCAGCACCCCCTAGCACTGAGGTCAGCTCCCTCTCTTGACTAACTAACTAACTAACTAACTCTCTAGCCTTCTTAAACCCGAAGGTTCATGGCTGCAGCAACACAGGCCTTCCATCTGTTCCTATCTTGAGCAAGTTCTATATACTCTATTCCATCCCTACCGATTTCCTTTAGGTCCATCTCAACGATGTCCCTCCATCTTCGTCTTGGCCTTCCTACAGGTCTCTTACCATCCGGTTTCCCAACAAGAATCCTGTAAACTCCTCTTTCCTCTCCCATTCGTGCCACATGTCCTGCCCACCTAAGTCTTCTTGATTTAATTATTCTAATAATATCTGGACATGAGTACAAATTATGTAGTTCTAAATTATGTAACCTTCTCCACTCACCTGTCTCCTCATCCCTTTTAGGTCCAAAGATTTTCCTAAGGATTTTATTTTCAAATACTCTCAATTTATGTTCCTCTTTCAATGTAAGGGACCAAGTTTCACACCCATATAATACTACAGGCAAAATTACTGTTTTGTATATTTTAACTTTTAGTTTCTTAGATATTAAACGAGAAGACAAAAGTTTATGAAGAGAGAAGTAACATGCATTTCCTGAATTAAGCCTACTTTTTATTTCCTCTTTAATATAATTTTCATTTGTTAATATTACTCCTAAGTATTTGAATTTGGAAACTGGTTCAAACGAGTTGTTATCAATAATTAGATTTTGATTATTACCTAACACTTGGTTTCGGCCTGTAAGCATATAGTATTTAGTTTTTTCTTTGTTAACTTCCAAACCTATCTCTTTAGCAGTTTTGAAAAATATTTTAGCATTATTCTTAATTGTATTCACATCATCCCCCAGTAAGTCTACATCATCTGCATATGCTAACAACTGAGTCACACCATTTAATTTTAGTCCTTCTTTAGTTTCTTTTACCTTCCTTACAGCATATTCTAAGGCAAAATTAAAGAGCAATGGAGATAATGCATCTCCTTGTTTTAACCCATCATGAATTGTAAATTTGTCAGACATATTATTACCCACACGAATTTTACTTTCTGTTTCACTGGTGCATATTTTTATCATACTAACAAGGTTCTTAGGTATTCCAAACTCTACTAATATATTATATAATTTATCTCTTTTGACCGAATCATATGCTTTTTTGAAATCAATGAATAGCTGATGGACATTTTGATTATATTCCCACTTTTTTTCAAGTGTCTGTCTGATGTGAAAAATTTGATCTGTAGTTGATCTGTTACGTTTAAATCCACATTGATAATCACCTATAATTTCATTAGCATATGGGGTTAGTCTTGTTAAAATAATGTTAGACAATATTTTGTATGTTGTTGAGAGTAGAGAAATTCCACGGTAATTATTGCAGTTCATTTTATCACCTTTTTTAAACACAGGAACAATTATGGATTCTTTCCACTGTTGAGGGATTTCTTCTTTATTCCATATTAAACAAATTAATTTATGAATTTGACATATTAATGAATTTGCTCTTGACATTAGGTAAAACTATTTTGTGTAATTTGTTTGCAGTGAAAAGTGAAAATGTAGACAGCAGAAATTATTTTGCTCACAACTTCGGTGAAAGATAAATTCAGGGTGCATGAACAGCAGCTACACGTTCATCTTATTTATAAGAAGTCTTAAGTAGCAGCAAGTATTTAGGAGATTCTCCTCTCTAGACTTCAGAAAGTGTCTATCTGTACCTTCGTTGCCCCTGCTGCGATCTCCCATTTATACAGAAATCTGTGGCTTTCATGTCATTATGCAAATTCCCTCTGCATCTGCGTCAAAGGTTAACAGCTCCCAAGTTTTGGGAACGAAGGGGTTTTATTGTTTCGGTCAGGGAGTGGAATGTACGGTAGGCACTATGAATGAATATTGTCCATCTTTTCTTGTGTAATATAAATATCTGTATCATGAAACGTAGTATGGAGTGTGTAGTAAGGGATGATTTCAGTAGCAGCCAATTAACACTTCAAGTGATATTTTGAAAGATATAGAAAAATGTAGAATTTGTGTGATATTTCTAAACTTTATGTAACTAAATGACCCCCTCCCCACCACACACATAATTTACCTTCATTTAACACTGTTAAACCTTTGAGAAATTGACTTGATTTACAAAGCCCCCCTGATAACCCGGAGATCAATTCTGGCTACGGGCCTGCATGGGTGTTAAAAGGGGCAGGTAAGGTGAGGCGTGGGATGATTCCTATGTGGCAGAAACAGGCCAACCCCCGGCCTGCCACTAGCCGTACACCAGCTACAATTCGGGACGTCCGGGCGCTGGTCATCAGGCAGAATCCAGCCACACGGAAAAGTATCGCGAACCAGCTACAAACATCACTGAAGACAGTGCACACCATGATTCACTGCGATTTGGGTTTGGAAAAGCAACACAAGGGGCATGTTCATAAGCTCAAAACAAGGTGTCAAGTCACACATCTCTCTCAACCTGGCTCTTCCTCCAAAAAATGGCAGATGAAACTGGAATTCATGCCATTCGTTTCACAGACATTCCAGTGAAGTCACCTGAAGCCTCACCGATGGACTTTTGCACCTTCAGCCTACTGAAACGAGCCTTGTCTAACAGGAGACTCCGCACCATTGAAGGGCTGTGGAAAGCCTGTCAGGAGGAGTCGAGGCTGGGCATACTACACTTCGTGCCAGTCTCCTACAGTGGAAACTTCGCTGTCGGGCAATTGCCAAGATGCAGGGACACCAAATAGAGCACTCTCGATGGTGGCGACATGGTTTCTCTTAAAGTAGATGCAGTTTGACATCGTCACCATAGATCGGAAACAACCTCTGTATCTGTTTCTGACGAAGATCAAGAAGGTACACATCACAACTGGTTATATATCTATTTGCTGGTGAAGATCAAGAAGGTGCCCACCACAACTGTGTATACATCTTTTCCTGGCAAAGATCAGGAACGTGACCACCACAACTGGGTATATATCTTTTTCTGATGAAGATCAAGAAGGTACACACCACAACTGTTTATATATCTTTTCCAGGTGGAGATCAAGACGGCACACACCACAACTGTGTATATATCTTTTTCTGGGCAGATCAGGAAGGTGACTACCACAACTGGGTATATATCTTTTTCTGATGAAGATCAAGAAGGTACACACCACAACTGTTTATATATCTTTTCCAGGTGGAGATCAAGGCGGCACACACCACAACTTTGTATATGTCTTTTTCTGGGCAGATCAGGAAGGTGACCACCACAACTGGGTATATATCCTTTTCTGGTAAAGATCAAGAAGGTGCCCACCACAACTGGGTATATATCTTTTCCTGGCGAATATGACAAAGATGCGCACCACAATTTAGTATATATCTTTTTCTGGAGAAGATGAGGAAGGCATCCACCAAACTGGGAATATATATTTTTCTAACGAAGATAAAGAAGGTGCCCACCACAACTGGCTATATATATTTTTCTAGCGTAGATGATCAAGGCACACATTACAACTGGGTATATATATATCTTTCTCTGGCAAAGGTCAGGAAGGCAACAACCACACTGGGTATATATATCTTTTTCTGGCAAAGAACAGGAAGGTGACCACCACAACTGGGTATATATTTTTCTAGCAAATATGACAAAGGTGCTCACCACAACTGAGTATATATCTTTTCTAGGGAAGATCAGGAAGGCACCCACCACAACTGGGTATATGTCTTATTCTGACAAAGATCAAAAAGGTGCCCACCACAACTGGGTAGATATCTTTTTCTGACAAGGATGACCAAGGCATCCACCATAACTTCGTTATATATTCTTCTGGGGAAGATGAAGAAGTTAGCCACCACAACTGGGTATATACATTAGGGTATCTTTTACTGGCGACGATCAAGAAGGCACCCACCACAACTGGGTAATTATATATTTTTCTGGGAAGATCAAGAAGGCACCCACCACAACTTACACTTAGTATATATATATATCTTTTTCTGGGGAAGATCTGGAAGGCACCTACTACAATTGGGTATATAACTTTTCTGGAGAAGATGATGAATGCACCGACCACAACTGGGTAGGTATGTTTTTCTGGCAAAGATGACCAAGGCACCCAACACAACTTCGTATATATCGTCTTCTGGAGAAGATTAAGAAGGCGACCAACACAACTGGGTAGGGTATATACAGGGTGATTATAAAGTTTTGACCTATTTCTGTGAAAAACTGATATTAGGATCAAATCAATAATTAGAATGGATAACACTGGGGAACAGTGAAATTGCGGCACAGTGTTTGAGAGCTAATTTAGGGCAATTTCATGCTGCTGAATAATGATATAATAATATATTTCCTGAATTGGCTCTAATTTATGAAATAAATGCAACTAAACCAAAATGGCGGAAACATAAGATATACATATAAATGAACGTCCAACAACAATTTAATATTTCATTTTGTGATTACAATCATTATTATAAAAATAAATGTATATAGGCCTATGATCCAAGTAATTAAGAAAATATGTACACAATGAAGTAACAAACTATGTGAAACGTTTTCTATACGATTTCCTGCTGTATTGCTTTTTAGCACAATCCCTCTGTAAGCTCCACCAGTAGTCGGCCATCACGTGGTGATCCCACCGTCCCTGGTACCTTTCTTCCATTATCCTTACATCCTGATGGAATCTTTCTCCCTGTTCTTCACTAAAATCACCAAGGTTCTCAGGGAATCTGTCAATGTGGCTATGTAGAAAATGTATCTTCACAATCATATTAGCTCCCAATTTCTCAAAATTTTTCAACATATTTCCAACTATATCGGGGTACTTTTCTGCGCTGTGATTCCCCAAAAAGTTTTTGACGATGGACACAAAGCTCAGCCAGGTCTCAGATTCGATGTAAGACATGTAAGTTGTAAAATTGACATCATTTATAAGTGTACGAATTTGTGGTCGTCCGTCAAAGTTTCCTGCCTTCAATTTTTCAATACTTAGTCCTGGAAAAGTGTGGCATATATATTTGAAACAATCACCACTTGTATCTAAGGCCTTGACAAACTGTTTTATCAACCCAAGTTTAATATGCAGTGGCGGAAGGATGATTTTGTCCCTATCTATCAGCGGTTCATGAATGATATAAGCTTTTTCCACTAATATTTTCCCTTGGGGGCCAAACTTTTATCGTCCAATGCTTTTCTCTAGCACGACTATCCCACAAACATAGCAAACAGGGATATTTTGTGTACCCACTTTGCTGTCCTAGTAAAAAATTCACCATCTTCAAATCCACACACACGAGCCACTTATGTTCAGCATATTCAATTTTTTTCTAAAACCATTTTTATGTTTTGGTATTCTTCCTTAAGGTTTGTTGAGTGTCCGATATATTGCCTAGCAATGCTTCATAAGTTGCCTAGCAACAATTTACAAATAAATAAATAAGTTTCTTATGGGAATTTCAGCCCATTATAAATTTTGATATTACCGAGAAAAGCGTAGAGTAATTTTACCTCCTACATTTTCCATGGTGTGTTTATTTTTATAACTGGAGTCAATTCAACTGAACCAATCATACAATTGGTAATCACAGCTGTTTTGTGTGCTGAAACTCTTATTAAACTTTATGCCGCAAAATATTTTTTTTTTTTTGTTCCCCAGTGTAATCTAACACTTAGTAACACATAATCTATCAAAATTTCTACAGATATTGTAAACCCTACCTCAGAGTAACACATAATCCATCACAGGTTGTACTGAGCCTTATCCATATGACCACCCTGCAAGTCATCACAAAACACATCGGTGCAGGAAACCAGTGGCGGATTACCAAATAGGCCCACTAGGCACGTGCCTAGGGGCGGCAACTCTTGGGGGCGGCAAATCTTTTTTCCAGAATATCAAGAATAATAAAAAATGTCTTACGTACACAGTGACAATTTAGACCTATGAAACCAATGTTTCAAATCAACTGTTTGCAACACTTTCGCTTCATACGAAAGAAACCTTGATGTATAGGATTTATGTGTTATCAAGAAATGTTTCGTCTGCTCTGCCTCCTTCGGGCACCAATCAATTTGTTTTTAACCCGTGCTGTGGCTTTTATCGCTTACAATGACAATGGAAGCCTTTGTTGGTTTGTTTTTGTAAATACATACTCCTCGATCTTCCATTAAGCGTTTGTTAATGGCCAGGCAGGAAAGAAGACTGATTGTTTGAAACTCGCATCTGTAACAAAGCCAGTCTTAAAAAAAAATAAACACTGCCGATAAGTGAGTGAGTGGGTGCAGCTTTCGCGTGGACCGCAACTAGTTTTTGTCTTACTGTATTTTCTGGCTGGTGCATTCAGTTTGTTGCTAGTGCGTTTGCGATTTGGTGTTTTTTTTTAAATTTTTATGCAGCAGGCAGCATGAATCGAACAAAGTTAAGTGGGACGGCTTATCGTAAACTTGCAAACGAAAAGCGTGAAAGAGAAGCAATCTTACAGAAAAAGCTTGGTACAGTGGACAGGTTTTTTAGGCGAAAGGAACAAGTGATTTCCGAAAGCAGTTCAAAAATTGAAGTGGAAGCGGCTACATCGAGTGAACTCTGTGAAACGCAAAATGTCGAAAATATTGTGGGTTTAGTGGAAGAAGAAAGTGCCCCTGAGGTAGTGTCCCCTCAGTTCGTAGGAGTTCCTGATTGTGACAGTGAGAGTGCAAATTTCGTTACTGACGATCCTGCCGAGTGGTGTCTGAATGAGTCTACAATTGACATTATTCTAAGACGTGGAATTAATCAGAATGATGAAAACGATTTTTCTAAATCGCAAAGACTCATAGCAGGTAAGACAAGATTTTTAAATAATAGTGTTGTTTTTTCGTAAACTTGTAAATGGCGAATCAATTTTGCGGAATTATTTTGTATATTCATGCAGCAGTGGTGCCGTTTATTGTGCATCATGCAGGTTGTTCGAGGGCAAGACAAACATCGCAACTCACGGCATTTCAGACTGGAAAAACATTTCAAATATTCAATATGGACACATCAACTTTGAAGAACTTATACACGAGTTTGCAACAACCAAAGTGAGGCGGAAGCGGCTTCATTTATGACTGGTGAGTGGTGAATTTAATTTATCAATAGATTACATAATTTTAGGTATAGCACATACAGAAAATTAATTGTTTGTTATTGATTTTTATCCTTTGTTTTTTATTTCAGTATGTTCACTAATTTTTATATTAGCCTGTAAAATACTGCAAATAAGTTACTACTTTTCTTTTGAGAAGGGCGCACATTAAGTTTGTGCCTAGGAGCGGCGAGAAAGCTTAATCCGCCACTGCACGAAACACATTTAGAAAAGGTGTTTCGTGCAGGGTGGTCATATGCAATAAGTCTCAGTGCAACCTGTGATGGATTATGTGTTACTCAGAGGTTGGGTTTACATTATCTATAAACGTTTTGTTAGATTGTGTGTTACTAAGCATTAGGTTTTCCATTCACAATTATGATTTGATTCTAATATCTGTTTTTCACAGAAATGGTGCGATCCGCGCGCGAGAGACAAAAGACAGACGATAGATTCGGGAGTTGAATGGCTTCGTCTACGCGGCTGGTCCAGGGATACGTGTCTCCAAGTTACGTTGCCGAACAATAGGATAGGTTAACCTAACCTACTCACCCACTCTGGGCTTGATTGAACCTATGAAACTACTCTGCTGTGCAACCTGGACGCACCCATCCCCATGCAGCTCTACGCTGTCCTCCAGTGACCATTAACATGGAGGATGTCCCCAGTAGACCAGCATCCATTCCGAGGAATGATTGCTGGTTTATCATAGGGACTTTCAGCCTAGTTATTCCGGAGCGAGAAGTACGCTTCCCGGACTTACCCGCCCAAATATGAATTGATAAATCAAGTTGTTGGAAAGACACATTTAATATTCGGGAAATTATCACTTTTAACCATATACAAGCACTGCACAAACTTATAAGATTGTTTTTACAATTGGAACCAACAAAATGGGTAACAAAAGCATTGTACTTACATCTTCTGCTTCCACCTCATCACACATGGGCCTTGAAACAAACACTTTTCACTCCAACTATAAATGGGGAGATTTTCTGTGAATTTACACTAAAAATATAGCGGTATCTTAAGACATATGGGTATTGTCTTGCAAATGAACTGTTTCAGGGAGCTATATCACAAAGGATGTGCCGATTAATTATGGATGTCTTTGGATACAAAGCATCATGGTTTCCTGAAGGCTCATTGTCCTCACCATGTGGTTTTGAGAATTTCAGAATTTTCATGGATATTGGTTCCATGCACTCTAAGGCACTTCAAGTGCTGTAATTCGTTCATATTATACACTACTGGACTATTTCCAAGCACTTAGTAGATATTTCACATGTTGGAGTCCAATGGCTACTCCATTGTCCTCTCTCCACTGGCCTACTATGGCCCAAAACTTGGAGCGATGTTAACTGTACCAACTGTTAGCAAGAAGTGAAATCAAGATGGCTTCCTCTCATGTTAAAAGCTATCTCAGTTGTATTCAAGGAATATAGAGATTAGGTAAAGCCATCCGAAGATTGCCGATCTTGCACGAACGCGTGACGTCACCGGAGAAGCAGTGAGCTCGGCTGAAGCAGACGGCCCCTAGCATTTATATGGGAGATTAGAGAGTGAAAGTATAATATTACTTTTAGGAGGGGGAAAATAATAATTGTCATCCTCCAAGATGGTATTGAGGCATCCTTTTAATGATTAGTAACATAATTGAAAACGCGCTACTTTTAAAAGGGGGCAAAGTACATCTGAAAAAATGTATTTTGAAAATTCATATTCCTAAAACTTTCTGACCGATGTGCTACAAAGAAAGTTGCGTGTTCTCCTTTAGAATTTCGTCATTTTACAAATCGTAATATAATTTTAACAAAAACGTGGCATGCTAAAGAAGAATTAAAGAGTTTAAAAAATAATTGATTAATAGACTTAGTTTATTTTACTTCGCTATCTGTCACATATGGCTAATCGCAAAGATGAGGATGCGTGATGTTATGATGAAATTGAAGAAAGGAAAGTAGACCCATGCCCGGGCGGGGATTCGAACCTGGGGGCCTTTGGCATCGTAAAGCGTTGTGCTAACCACTTCGCCACGGAGGTCAGCATTACAAGGAAATAAACAGAAATTGGCATCTATGTTTTAATATGCGAGGAGGTTATTGAAGTAACAAATAATTATTGCAAGACGTTGTGATGAAAATTATTAATCCTATCTGAAATATCGAGAGTTGACCTTGCAGTCTCTAAATGTACTTTTAGGGTTACGCAAAACCTTTACTCAAAATTGATAGTGTAAATTTATAAGCTATTAAAATTTAAAACTTATTCCTGTTCGAAAAGAGAAACTGCCAAGTCAAATTAATATTACGTAGAAATACATATATTTTTCTTTCATGAGGCCAAGAGAGTATTTGGAGGGGACGCTGGCTTGGGAAGGCTATAGCCCCGGATCTCGATCTGCAAAGGGGCTTCCAGTGGGAAAACATTGCTATGAAATAGTCCAGAAGAAGGGGCGAAATGATTTTTTTTTTAAATGGCTCAAGAATACAAAGATATAAGCGGATATTTGACAAGCTTAGTCTAAAACTTACAACTGAAGTCGTACGTGTGTGTGTGTGTGGGGGGGGGGGGGTTGCTACGTGAGGTAACACAGTGGAATATGATTCACAATACTAAAATTAAAATAAATATGTGGGAACAATAAAAATCAAAATATGTTGTAGCTAGTGACGGCGCAATAGTAAAGATGGAGGGGTAAATCATATTTTCCCGGGGCAATCATTTTTATTATTCCGTTACATACGACACAAAAATGCACATTTTGGCTAAAAGAGCATTCATTCATTTATTTATTTTGTCGTTTTACTGGGGGCAGATAAGAGAGAGAGAGAAATTGTCGAACGAGAATTGGGGGGCGTTCCTGCTCCCCCCCCCTCCCCGTAGTGTGGTCACTGCTATTGGCTATGCTGGAGAAGAATGCACCAATTAATACGCTATTAAATAAAACAGATACTTTTAAAACTTTTAATCAAATTATTTGTGAACTATGATTTAAATTTAGAGAGAACACATACCTGTTTAATTTAATTTGGATGAGTTAACTTCTGAAACCTGCCATTTCCGAGCCTTCTTCCGGTGTAACTGTACTGCCCTTTGAGCCCTAGCTGCTGCGTTCAGGTGGCGGAACGAGCTGAATACTAATTAAAACAAATATGTGACAAATATATATATAAAAAAACAACGTGTTGAAGCTATTGACGGCGCCAAAGAAAAGACCGAAGAGAAACGTGGAGAGTGCAGTGATATTTTACGGGAAGCAGCAGGCACGTATCCAGGAATTCCTTGCGGGGGGAGGCTGAACACCATTTTTTAAATGGGTATCACAATTGTATGTTTAAGGCCAGTGGTAGCAATTGGGTTCCAAAATGTGCGTGGGGGGGGGGTGGACAAGGAGACAAGCATTAAGAGGCCATAGTGTGATAGTGTGGAGGCAAAAGAATGGGGAGCAACTATCTCCTAAATCGTCGCCACTGTTTAAGGCTGTCATTTTAATCAGAACGTGAAATCGGGACATTTTCTACCACTCAACTCCTCTGTTTCCATGCATTAATATTGTGTGCCGGAACCATCTCAGTATGTATGTTTGCCCATTTCTTCTCATCAGGCATCAAAACATCTATGTACCAGAAGTGTTTTTAAGAAGGTGTCACACATGCACGGGATGCACAATCCACTCGACAACGCAAGATTCAAACTGTGTGCAGGGAACTGGAATCAGACAGTTCACGAATATTTCTCTCTAGTTCGAGTCTGAACACCACTAATGTGTCTTGTCCTCCCATGTTTGCAGCTCTTATAAAAGCCGAAACCCACCAAATTGTTCATATTCAGGCATAAGCACTCGCAAGTGTCCAAAATTGTCTGTTGAGTGTGTGTCGAACCCAGTAGCCTTAAACAAAAGTATTTTTTTATGCCATGAAATTCTCGGACTGCATACACAAAATTTGGTCCTGGCACAACCAAATCATCACTCAAAACTTTGATTTTCAGTTGATCTGTGCAGCTTATTTCTTTTTTAATAAATCGCTCCAATGCCCAGCCCGATACTGCCGAAATATTCACTTTAGAGAGAGAGAGACCTTCGATCTCTTCGTCCTTCCACCCGAACTACTCGTAGCACTACTCGAAGTTCCGCTGTCGTCAATGTTTTTAGCTTTGGGACCGAACTGGAACTAGTGGTAGACTTCGTTACTTTACGGTATTTAGTCCATTTCATTTTCGAATCACTAGATCGTATAAAGCAACCAATGGACACTGACTGATCACTAATCGACTGTATGAATTGTCACACTTACCTCTGAAGTCTCCACCTATTCTGTTGTACAGATCAACCGGGAAATTGAAGCCGCGTATTAATATCCTCATTATATTCTAGAACGTTTCGCAGATATCACGATTCGTAAATATTGCCAGTAGTTCGACTTCTTCTCTTTTTCAAGAACGTTCCCTCTCGCGCTTTCCAGAGATTAAAAAATTACAATGAATCCGAATCGCCCTACCTGCGGCGCTACCTTTGTTGTGCAGCTTCCAAATGCTGACAAGTCTCTTCTACATAGTGTTCAAGTTCGCTACGACAACACCGAAAGCGTAAGAAAAGTTTACGTGCAATATTATCAACAGCAGGGTTATAGAACATTCTCCGTCTTGCCTTGATAAGTATTTCTCTCCTAAAATTATCGTCACATTATTCAAGAAGACAAAAACCTAATTTTATCTAGTGTAAACTGAAAAATTTCCTTGGGGAGGGGACTCGAGACACCTGATGCCCACCTTGGATACGCACTATTAACAATAACAGGGTTATAGAACATTCTCCGTCTTGTCTCTATAATTATTCCTCTCCTTAAATTATCGTCAAATTATTCAAGAAGTCAAAAAACTAATTTTATCAGTGTAAACTGAAAAATTTCCTTGGGGAGCGGGGGGGGGGGGCTCGAACCACCTGATCCCTACCTTGGATACGCGCTATTAACAATAACAGGCTTATAGAACATTCTCCGTCTTGCCTAGATAATTATCTCTCAAATTATCACCATATTATTCAAGAAGCCAAAAACCTAATTTTATCTAGCGTAAACTGAAAATTTTCTGAAGGGGGCTTGAGCCCCCTGATTCCCACCTTGGATACGAGCTGTTACCAATAACAGGGTTATAGAATATTCTCCGTCTTGCCTTGATAATTATTTCTCTCCTTAAATTAACGTCACATTATTTTATTTGACACCACAAGAAACAAAAAAACTCATTTTATCTAGTGTAAACCGAAAACTTTCGGGGGGGCTTGAGCCCCCTAAGCCCCCCCTTGGATACGTGCCTGGGAAGCAGTCACGTTTATTACATCCTTACATTTACATACAATATTATAAAGTTCTGCTTTTAGATCTCGCAAAATGCCTTTTTCACAAAAATGGGCAATCTCGCATTTTTTTATATCAATCAAGCTGTGATATTTTAGTTTTCTTCCGTTAGATTTCTGATAATAGTTTTCACAGCTTTCCATAGCATTTAGGCATGATTTCAGTTGACAAGAACAAAATAATATTATTTCAAAAAGAGCAAAAAGAAAT
Source organism: Lepisma saccharinum (assembly GCF_977018435.1). Lineage (NCBI taxonomy): Eukaryota > Metazoa > Arthropoda > Insecta > Zygentoma > Lepismatidae > Lepisma > Lepisma saccharinum. The sequence continues at coordinate 29,169,558 of NC_139236.1, forward strand.
CCAACGCGCTTAAGTTAAAACTCCCTTACATTGGAAGCCTGGAGAGAACAAAACAGGGGTTCCTTCGTAACACGATTTCTTGAAAACCATTTTACACATTTGAATCAACTTTGTGATAAATTGATTAGAAAGGATGAATCTTAACAGTAAAAGTTGTAACTTTTCCCCTGCTACTATATTTTAGAAGATATTCGTTGTCAAATGTCTCAATATTTGCATAAGGCACCAGCCTTTTCCGTGCCGAGTGTTTCGATGGTGGTCATGCATCCACGGACAACTGCGCATACGATCTGCGCCGCCGAACGAGCACCCCCTGAGTTGTATTGTCTGGTAGCCACGCCCATGAGGCCATCTGATTGGTCCACAGCACCTTGGGTTACTTGCCTTCATCAAGTACCTTGAGAAGCCCAATAGATGGCAGTCTAGTCAGGGCTAGTTCCACTGACTCTCACCAGATGGCTCTGGTGCTGTGAGACCGATTGTCTTTTGTCCAAAAACATCGATTTTTTGATGTTTTTGTGGTTTATTTGTACTAATAATTGTGACTTGCAGTTATTTTCAGGGAAAGCAAGTTAATTTGTGCTTGCACAAATATTATCCTGAAAATATCTGTATTAATAAAAAATTTGCCTGAAAAGCAACATGTGCTCTCTGAATTCTGTTTATCCACAAAAGGATGTCTTTTTGATAACCAATGAATTTTGGTCTGGGGCTTATTATTTACTTAATATTTTGATGTTTTATCATACTTTTACTAATTAGGCCTAATTTCTGTTAATCTTAACATATCTGGGAATGTCTATTCCTATTAATTTTACCTGAATTGAATTGGCCTTGTACTTTGGTTGGAGTGGAGTGCTGCCTGTATGTATTGGGGATGTATACCCAACCTTTGGTTGGTTATAATGGATCGAAACTTTATAATCACCCTATATATTTTTCTGGCAAAGACCAAGGCAGTGCCCACCACAACTGGGAAAATATCTTTCTCTGGTGAAGATCAAGAAGGCACCCACCACAACTGGGTATATATCTTTTTCTGGCAAAGATCAAAAAGGTGTGCTCATAACGCTGCGAGTGGAGGTTGCAAGAAGTCGTCCTTGTGCAGCTGGGGTGGTCAAAATTAACTGCGTGATGGAAAATCCCGCCGACTGTGAGGTAAGGATTGTTATTCGATTTCTGAATGCTCAAAAGGTGAAACCAGCAGAAATTTAACAGCAACTGAAAGCAGTGTATAGTGATAATGTAATGAACGAAAGAAATCTTTTCCTGGAAAAGATCAAGATGATGTCCACACACAACTGGGTATATATATTTTTCTGGCGAAGATCGAAAAGGTGCACACCACAACTGGGTATATAACTTTTTTCTGATGAAGATCAAGAAGGTGCACACCACAACTGGCTATATATCTTTATTCTGCTGAAGATCAAGTAGGTGCACACCACAACTGGGTATATATCTTTTTTCTGGTGAAGATCAAGAAGGTGCACACCACAACTGTGTATATATCATTTTTCTGGTGAAGATCAAGAAGGCACCCACCACAACTGGTTATACATCTTTTTCTGACGAAGATCAAGAAGGTACACACCACAACTGGTTATATATCTTTTTCTGGCGAAGATCAAGAAGGTGCACACCACAACTGGTATGTATCTTTTTTCTGGCGAAGATCAAGAAGGTGCACACCACAACTGGGTATATATCTTTATTCTGCTGAAGATTAAGTAGGTGCACACCACAACTGGGTATATATCTTTTTTCTGGTGAAGATCAAGAAGGTGATCTCCACAACTGGGCATATATCTTTTTCTGGCAAAGATCAAGAGGTCACCCACCACAACAGTGTATACATCTTTTCCGGGCAAAGATCAGAAAGGCAACCACCACAACTGGGTATATCTTTTTCTGACGAAGATGAAGAAGGTACACACCACAACTGGTTATATATCTTTTGCTTGTGAAGATCAAGAACGTGCACACCACAACTGGGTATATGTCATTTTTTGGTGAGGATCAAGAAGGCAACCACCACAGAGGTTGTTTCCGATCTATGGTGACGAAATTGTACATCTCTTGCAGCACCACCAATCGGGAAGAGAACGTAGCTGCCAGTCGTGTGGGCACATTGGACCATTGACTGTGCATGACAGGTGTGGCCAGTGCATATCGGGAAGAATGCAGCCGAAAATCAGTGCATATTGGGAGGGTTACATAACTGCACTTTCCAACGTAAACTACAGTGATAGTGCCATTATAAAACTGTGCAAGGAGCGTGGATTCACTGTGTCCAAAAATGGCATAGCATGGGTGCAGGCCCGCAGCCAGGCAGGGGCCAGGGGGGGCTCAGCCCCCCTGGAACTACCATCAGCCCCCCCTAGCACTGAGGTCAGCCCCCTCTCTTGACATTAGGTAAAACTATTTTGTGTAATTTGTTTGCAGTGAGAAGTGAAAATATAGACAGCAGAAATTATTTTGCTCACAACTTTGGTGAAAGATAAATTCAGGGTGCATGAACAGCAGCTACACGTTCATCTTATTTATAAGAAGTCTTAAGTAGCAGCAAGTATTTAGGAGATTCTCCTCTCTAGACTTCAGAAAGTGTCTATCTGTACCTTCGTTGCCCCTGCTGCGATCTCCCATTTATACAGAAATCTGTGGCTTTCATGTCATTATGCAAATTCCCTCTGCATCTGCGTCAAAGGTTAACAGCTCCCAAGTTTTGGGAACGAAGGGGTTTTATTGTTTCGGTCAGGGAGTGGAATGTACGGTAGGCACTATGAATGAATATTGTCCATCTTTTCTTGTGTAATATAAATATCTGTATCATGAAACGTAGTATGGAGTGTGTAGTAAGGGATGGTTTCAGTAGCAGCCAATTAACACTTCAAGTGATATTTTGAAAGATATAGAAAAATGTAGTACACATAATTTACCTTCATTTAACACTGTTAAACCTTTGAGAAATTGACTTGATTTACAAAGCCCCCCTGATAACCCATGAGCCCCCCCGGAGATCAATTCTGGCTATGGGCCTGCATGGGTGTTAAAAGGGGCAGGTAAGGTGAGGCATGGGATGATTCCTATGGGGCAGAAACAGGCCAACCCCCGGCCTGCCACTAGCCGTACACCAGCTACAATTCGGGACGTCCGGGCGCTGGTCATCAGGCAGAATCCAGCCACACAGAGAAGTATTGCGAACCAGCTACAAACATCACTGAAGACAGTGCACACCATGATTCACTGCGATTTGGGTTTGGAAAAGCAACACAAGGGGCATGTTCATAAGCTCAAAACAAGGTGTCAAGTCACACATCTCTCTCAACCTGGCTCTTCCTCCAAAAAATGGCAGATGAAACTGGAATTCATGCCATTCGTTTCACAGACATTCCAGTGAAGTCACCTCAAGCCTCACCGATGGACTTTTGCACCTTCAGCCTACTGAAACGAGCCTTGTCTCATAGGAGACCCCGCACCATTGAAGGGCTATGGAAAGCCTGTCAGGAGGAGTCGAGGCTGGGCATACTACACTTCGTGCCAGTCTCCTACAGTGGAAACTTCGCTGTCAGGCAATTGCCAAGATGCAGGGACACCAAATAGAGCACTCTCGATGGTGGCGACATGGTTTCTCTTAAAGTAGATGCAGTTTGACATCGTCACCATAGATCGGAAACAATCTCTGTATCTGTTTCTGACGAAGATCAAGAAGGTACACATCACAACTGGTTATATATCTTTTTGCTGGTGAAGATCAAAAAGGTGCCCACCACAACTGTGTATACATCTTTTCCTGGCAAAGATCAGGAAGGAGACCACCACAACTGGGTATATATCTTTTTCTGATGAAGATCAAGAAGGTACACACCACAACTGTTTATATATCTTTTCCAGGTGGAGATCAAGACGGCACACACCACAACTGTGTATATATCTTTTTCTGGGCAGATCAGGAAGTTGACCACAACACCTGTATATATATATATATATATATATTTATATCATTCTCTGGTGAAGATAAAGGTGCCCACCACAACTGGGTATATATCTTTTTCTGGTGAAGGTGATGAAGGCACCCACCACAACTGGGTATATATCCTTTTCTGGTAAAGATCAAGAAGGTGCCCACCACAACTGGGTATGTATCTTCAGGCACGTATCCAGAGGGGGGGCTTAGGGGGCTCGAGCCCCCCCCCCCCGAAAGTTTTAGGTTTACACTACATAAAAAGAGGTTTTTGATTTCTTGTGGTGTGAAATAAAATAATGTGACAATAATTTAAGGAGAGAAATAATTATCGAGGCAAGACGGAGAATGTTCCATAACCCTGTTATTGATAATAGCACGTATCCAAGATGGGGCACAGGGGGCTAGGCTAGACCCTCTACCCAGGAAATTTTTCAGTTTACGTTAGATAAAATTAGGTTTTTGGTTTCTTAAATAATGTGAAAATAATGTAAGGAGAGAAATAATTATCGAGGCAAGTCGGAGCATGTTTTATACCTCTGTTATAGTTAATGGCTCGAGCCCCCCCCCCCTCAGGAAATTTTTCAATTTACACTAGATAAAATTAGATTTTTGGCGTCTTGAATAATGTGAAGATAATAAATTTATTAATCTGAGAGAAATAATTATCGAGACAAATCGGAAAGTGTTCTATAACCCTATTATTGTCAATAGCACATATCCAAGGTGGGAATCAGGAGGCTCGAGCCCTCCTTCAGGATTTTCTTCTGTTTACACTAGATAAAGCTAGGATTTTTTCTTCTTGAATAATGTGATGATAATTTGGGAGAAATAATTATCGAGACAAGATGGAGAATGTTCTATAACCCTGTTATTGTTAATAGCAGGTATCCAAGCTGGGGTTGAGGTGGCTCGAGGCCCCCCCTCCCGGATTTTTTTTATTTTACACTAGATAAAATCAGGTTTTTGGCTTTTTGAATAATGTGACGATGATTTAAGGAGATAGACAATTATCGAGGCAAGACGGAGAATGTTCTATAACCCTGTTGTTGATAATATTGCACATACACTTTTCTTGTGCTTTCGGTGTTCTCGCAGCGCACTTGAGCACTATGTAGATACTTGTCAGCATTTGGAAGCTGCACAACAAAGGTAGCGCCACACGTAGGGCGATTCGTTGTAATTTCTAATCTCTGGAAGGCGGGAGAGAGACGTTCTTGAATGAGAGAAGGAGTCAACTACTGGCGATATTAACGAATCGTTTTATCTGCGGAACGTTCTAGAATATAATGAGGATATAAATACGCGGATTCAATTTTTCGGTTGATCTGTACAAAGAATCGGTTAATGAGATTTCAGAGGTAAGAGTAACAATTCATACAGTCGATTGGTGATCAGATCAGTCAGCGTCCTCTGGTTGCTTTATAAGATATAGTGATTCGAAAATGAAGACATTGACGACAGCAGAATTTCCGGGGCCTCAGTGTAGTGCTAGTTCGGTTCGAGAGCCGAAGAGATCAAAGGTCTCTCTCTAAAGTGAATATTTCAGCAGTACCGGATATTGGAGTGGTTTATTAAAACAGAAATAAACTGCATAGATCAACTGAAAAGCAAAGTTTTGAGTGATGATTTAGTTTTGCCAGAACTAAATTTCGTATATGGAGTCCGAGAATTTCATGGTATAAAAATACTTTTGTTTAAGCCTACTGGGTTCGAAACACATTCAAACTCTTAACTACCATAAAGAGACAGCCGAAAATTTTATGAATGTCGAGAAGAGAAAGCAAGAAGATGTTGCATGTGTAGACATTTTAGGCGGAAATTGCAGGCTCTACCAGGACCCAAATCAGGGCTCTACCAACTGAGCCACCTATCCATCCTTGACTTCAACCGATTTTTCGTTGAAATGTCTACATAGTACATGTCCTGTGTATATCAAATCGAAAGGTGTTGCCTGTATAGTGAACAAACACAGAAAATATAGGAGAGAGAAGAAAACTGAGGAGCATTCCCACCGGTTGAGGAGAATTTTTTTCTGTGGTCAACAAGAGCTACTACTTCGAGGTGACAATGACAGTGGCCTAATAAGGGAGATTTCACACCCTGTCGCCTGAGGATTTCACAAATCGAAATTAGGTTTGTGCGGCCTTTTGTGTCGCTACGGTGTGAAACGTTGCTGTTGATTGGCCCATTCCAATCGACATGTATCGCGTGTCCCTTCGGTCTGAAACCTTCCTAAGTCTTGAAAATCCAAGTCACAAGGATGGAAAATTAGGGTCTTGTTAAGGTTAGGTGTGAAGGCAGGCAGACGACAGCACCCTAAAGGATCATATCCAAACCTGCAGGAAGAACGCATCTTACTTCAATCTCCAATACGATGATAGAAACTTCTGGTGAGTTGATTTAAAAAAATGTCCGAGATAAAGAGAGGCGTGCCCAGGATTTTCGGAAGGGAGAGGGGGGAATACTGGATCAAATGGGGTTATTACCTCAACAAACCTCCCTTGGGCACGTCACTGGAGATAAATGAGTAAGCATTTCATCATACTGGGAGACGAAACATTAGATGTGTTGGGAACGGGAGGGTTTTCACTGTGCATTAATTGTTTCGTGATCCACCTGCATTCGAGAAGACTTCCTTTGTTTCGTGCCGATATATGACAAGACAGCGGAAGCTGTGACAGGCATTTTTGAACACTTGTGAGTGCTAAGGCCTGAATCTGAACAATTTGGTGGGTTTCGGCTTTTATAAGGGCTGAAAAATGGGAGGACAAGACACGTTAGTGGTGTTCAGGCTCGAATCAGAGAGAAATATTCGAGAGCTGTCTGCGTCCAGTTCGCAGCCCACAATTTGAATCTCGCGTTGTCGAGTGGATTGTCCATCCCGTGATGTGTAACAGCTTCGTAAAAACACTCAAAGACACCATAGATGTTTTTGTGTCTGATGAGATGAAATGGACAAACACACATACTCAGATGGTTCCGGCACACAATATTAATGCATGGAAACAGAGGAGTCGAGTGGTAAAAAATGTTACGATTTCACGTTCTGATTAAAATGACAGCCTTACAGTGGCAACGATTTAAGAGATAGTTGTTCCCCATTTTTTTATTTTTTTGCCTCAACATTATGACCTCTTAATGTTAAGCCTTGGCTACCAAGAGAAAGCAAACTTTCCTTGCAACGCCCTCCGCACCCCCCCCCCCCCCCCCCGTTTTGGAACCCAATTGCCACCTCTGGTCTTAAACACACAATTGTGAGGTTCTTACTATACCCCTTAAAAAAATGGTGTTGAGCCCCCCCCGAAAGGAATTCCTGGATACGTGCCTGTGTATCTTATTCTGACTAAGATAAGGAAGACACCCGCCACAACTTTGTAATACCTTCTGCTGGGAAAGATCAAGAAAGCACTCATTACAACATATCATATATATATTTTTCTGGGAAAATCAAGAAGGCACCCACCACAACTTACACTTAGTATATATATCTTTTTCTGGGGAAGATCTGGACGGCACCTACTACAATTGGGTATATAACTTTTCTGGGGAAGATGATGAATGCACCGACCACAACTGGGTAGGTATGTTTTTCTGGCAAAGATGACCAAGGCACCCAACACAACTTCGTATATATCGTCTTCTGGAGAAGATTAAGAAGGCGACCAACACAACTGGGTAGGGTATATACAGGGTGATTATAAAGTTTTGACCTATTTCTGTGAAAAACCGATATTAGGATCAAACCAATAATTAGAATGGATAATCTAACATTTAGTAACACATAATCTAACAAAATTTCTACAGATATTGTAAACCCAACCTCAGAGTAACACATAATCCATTAGAGGTTGTACTGAGCCTTATCCATATGACCACCCTGCACGTCCTCACAAAACACATCGGTGCATGAAACACATTTAGAAAAGGTGTTTCATGGAGGGTGGTCATATGCAATAAGTCTCAGTGCAACCTGTGATGGATTTTGTGTTACTCAGAGGTTGGGTTTACATTATCTATAAACGTTTTGTTAGATTGTGTGTTACTAAGCATTAGGTTTTCCATTCACAATATTGATTTGATTCTAATATCTGTTTTTCACAGAAATGGATCAAAGCTTTATAATCACCCTATATATTTTTCTGGCAAAGACCAAGGCAGTGCCCACCACAACTGGGAAAATATCTTTCTCTGGTGAAGATCAAGAAGGCACCCACCACAACTGGGTATATATCTTTTTCTGGCAAAGATCAAAAAGGTGTGCTCATAACGCTGCGAGTGGAGGTTGCAAGAAGTCGTCCTTGTGCAGCTGGGGTGGTCAAAATTAACTGCGTGATGGAAAATCCCGCCGACTGTGAGGTAAGGAGTGTTATTCGATTTCTGAACGCTCAAAAGGTGAAACCAGCAGAAATTTACCAGCAACTGAAAGCAGTGTATGGTGATAATGTAATGAACGAAAGAAATCTTTTCCTGGAAAAGATCAAGATGATGTCCACCACAACTGGGTATATATATTTTTCTGGCGAAGATCAAAAAGGTGCACACCACAACTGGGTACATATCTTTTTCTGGTGAAGATTAAGAAGGCGCCCACCACAACTAGGTATATATCTTCTTCTGGGGAATATCAAGAAGGCATTACCACAACTGGGTATATATCTTTTTCTGGCAAAGATGATAAAGGCACACACCAAAACTGGGTGTATATATTTTGCTCGGGAGATGACGAAGGGGGCCACCACAACTGGGTATATATATTTCTCCAGCAAAGATGGCCCGACCCTGTGGCCGAGTGGTTAGCACATCGCACTGTGATGCCAAGGGTCCCGGGTTCAATTCCCAGTCGGGCTTGGTTGTTTGTGAATGTCCATTCATCAATTTCATCATTTCATCACTCATCCCCACCTTCGCAAATTAGCCAAGAGGCACAAAACGCGAAGTAAAATAAACTAAATCAAATAAAAAAAATCAAATCCAGCAAAGATGAAGATGGAGCCTTGAACAACAAGGCATATATTTTCTTCAACACCATACAAATGAAAATATTTTATGTACTACATAAATGTTTTTGTTTTTTAGAAGATTTTTTTCCAGAAGTTACTTGCATTAGAATGAAAGTGGACAGAGTTTTCCCCTAATAAATTTGTTCTAAATGTATAGCTTTTGTTCTTCAGAAATAAACTCCCTGAAATTTTGTTATGGTGTGATTTTTTTTTTTGTAATTTATATTTATATCGATCTATAAAAGTTGCTATGTATGAGATTTAGTTTTTCAATGAATTGAATGTTGGAAAATATGATTAATTTTTGTATTATACAATTATTCAGATTATTAAGTAATATACAATTGGTTGAACTGCATTTTTCTAATTTGTTGATATAATTTTTCTCACAACTGACTATTTCATTGAAATCTTGTTGAGTTGTTTTATGTTCACTTTATGCACAGATTTGCTAATTGGGACTGGACCTACAGTTTAAAGTGGAATCCGTACCAATCTGGACCTTTACTGGAACCCCGGATCCTTTGATTAAAAGACTGCTCCGTTACTACTACATCACTGAAGAGGCCTATTTTATTGAAATGTTATTTGTCTTTAATGGCATAGTAGCTACACCATCACTTCGAATTACTCTGGAGGCACATTTCAAAGTGGTTCGTGTACCGATTTGCCTATCTAAGCATTAATGCGACAAACTTTATTGGAATATTTTCAAAATTATATACTATTTAACTGGGTATAGATCAACAAAATTAACGTACTTTGTGTTCATTCTGTTTGTCTTATTTTATAATTCTTACCAGCAATGTTGCTTCATTTAAGATCTTCTTTTGACATTAATTATATATTTTGAGACTTACTTTCTACTTTATTACTTGCCTTCTCTGAGTGGATTAAAATTTAATGAAATATTATGTTGAATAAGTTTCTAGTAGAATAATAGTTTTGTAATAAGTAATTGTTAACTCCTGCCATCTTTTGTGAAGATTAAAATAGAGGTTCTTAACCTGTGGTACTCAAAGATTTGATGAAATGTTGAGAGCATTTTTAATTGTCGCAAAGATTCAAAATAAATAGACATACAATTATGAAATTAACAATTAAAATATTAAATATGTTTTACGGCCTGTTAGAGATAAACACAATAATTTCTGTCGTTGTAAACATTGTTTATAGTAGATACATTGTTTATAGTAGATATGTACAAAACTTCGTAATATTGAATTACCCTAATAGAGTTAAGAAGTGCCCTTCTGATTTTCTAGGTCTGATTATACAAAATTGTTATACATTGAATTGTCAAACAAATGTTGATACCTCTCGTAATGACATACTTATGAGAAAAATGCACGTTTGTTTTCCTAGCTTACTCAAGGGAGGCTGTCAGCCCCACCACATCTTGTTTTTCGATATTTGAAGTGTGAACATTTTTACAAAAAATGGAAAATAAATTACAATGTTTCTGTATTACTTTTGTTCACAAAAACATAAATGTAATGTACATAGGAGGGAAAATCCACTTGGCAGGAGTATTTGGCAGCCCCTTGACAGTAACAGTGTACAATTGGTTGGTAATGCTAGAAAGTTTTGTTATTATTAAATTTAATATATAACTGTACATATAAAAAAAGCATTGATGAAAAATTAATATTTTTTTTAGGTTGAGTGAATGATGTGTGACATACAATAATTGGTTAATATTTTTTATCAATGTTCATAATTATTCTAATTATTATGAATAATATATAACTACACCTACATAAATAACAAAGGAAGCATTGATTCAATAACAAAATGGTTTCTTGAATTTTGGTAGTAAAAAAAATGTGGGCCTGTGACCCCCACCCCCTCAGGTAAGTAAGTTTCTTCTATGGCATGGGTAAACTGGGCTTAAAACTAAGTAAAGAAACCATTTGACACAACACACAATATAAGTTTCCATTATTAATCCCATAATTGAAAATTTGAAAGTGAAATGAGTCACTAGCCTTCCTTTCCTTATGGGAATGAGGCTGGTCAGGCAAAGCTAATTGTAGCTGGCAGCACAATTGTTGTGCCCTTTAGCTTCAGACAGCTAACGTTTCTCCCATTTAAATACATGGGGAATTCCATGTTGGACATGCTGTTATTATTAAATTGAATGTTTAATTTGATTTTAACCCAAGAAATGATGTTCGAACACGATAAATTAATAACCAATGCTTTAAAACTAGCATTTTAAAAAAGATGATAGTCAAATACAAGGTGTTTCCCATTCTTATTCAATACTTCGATTGTAAAACAGGGGGTGTACAGAACAAAGTTATTGAACTAAAAATGCCTCAAATGAAACGTCTGCAACCATTTCAACCAGGGGCATATATTCTATGCTATCTATGTTACAGCTAAGCTGGAAGCCCAGAGACATTCATAAATAGTCATTGCTCTGTCATCCTGCACCCTCAGTATTCTACAACATGCATTCAAGGCTCCCTTCCAGCAGGAACCATTTCATTGTTAAAACAATGGTAAGACATTCAGCAGAGATGTAAACACTTTTCATGTCTTTTTAGTTCCAAAGCGAAAAACAGAATTATTATTTCGTAATCTCAGATTTTAATTTTTAAGATGAAGGGCAGAATGTCACTTCACTTTAGACATCCAAAAACATGAATGAGGAAGAGACTCCACCCTTCTTTCCAGTACATATTTTCCAATTCAAATGCTACAATATGGTGATTTCAAGTTACATAAAGGACATTATGTTTCATGTTCATTTCAAGCTATGTAAATTACTGAATACTTGTTTGCCATTCTAGGTCATAATGCAAATATTGAGGGAGTATTTTCATTAATATCAGCACAATAGACTGATGACAGAAATAAACTTTTTATCGCGTCTGTAAAATGTTTGGAACAGGTTGGGTATAATTTCCAAGAGTTTGACTGTTCAGAGTTTCATAAGTAAATTTTAACTAAACCTGAAATTTTGAGAAAAGTTGTCTTCTCTTGAGAAGTATGACTGAAAACAACAACAATAAGTGTATTGTTAAATATTGATTATAAGTTTAGGAATTATGATTGTAAGAAAACATGAAAAAAAAATCATTGTTCTTTTAAACTGAAAATGTGTCAATTTTACATTACTTCCTAACATGTTCTAGTAATGGGTATTATTTACTGTCAATGGTTTGTGTCCTACATTTTGGGGCAGCATGTCCTACTTTTCCCTTGAGTGCTCTGGTAACTCTAGACCAGTTACAAGTTTCCCTCACCCCTATAACACTGCAAATTAAAAATATGTGGCTATTTGAAATGGATGAATTATTTTGAATTATCCTGTATTTAATTTCGACATGCTAACATTTTGTTACCTTTCCTTTGCATGCTCCACAGAAATAACTATTGATGTACATTACTTGCAAACACTAATTTTTAAGACATTCACTGTTAGTATTACTATAAATCAACAGTTATTGTTTGTTTAGAGCATATCTCTCAGAAACATACCAACATTGTTTACATAGTAGTGGTGGTGAAGAGACAAGATTATAATTGAAATCGACCAGGAACTATACTCCATCCACTGCAAGAATGACAAAAAAGTAAACAAAACCATGTGACTTGAAGTTGACTAATATGGTTTTATCACATACATTTTAATGCAACATGCAAAATTCCTGTACAGTTGTCATTCGAACAACCAATAGGACTTGACGAAAGCCCCATATATTTGTTTACATTCACTATATTCTTAAAGCAGATGAAGCATAGTGCATACATGGTATGGTTTACACTTGTAAGTGAAAAATACTAAGTACAGTGTTTGTAATACCATTTTTTGCACATATTAATGTTCAGAAGACACAATGGCACTTATGGAGAAACTGCACAGTGTTGCCAATACAGCGCTAGCTCATGTTGCCGGGAAATGATGAGCTTCCTTCACAATGAAGTTGTTACATATTTTGTATATATAATCATATGTAATTATTAATATTAATATTATACTGTGAATGTCACAGTTCATTAGCATGCTATTTTCCCATTACATTTACTGTAATTTAATACACAGGCACATTTAATTTTCATTCGCCTTTCTCTGTAATTATTTCATAGAATAACATTGAGATATGGTAATGTGTTACATATATATATAAATTCATTATTGTTACCTTAATCGGATAGTGGACCAACACCCTCCATCGACGAGTCTTGGGAGGATTGGCCACTGCTGTCAGAACTGCTGCTTAACCTAATGATTAAAGGTTCGATGTCATCCTGTAGTAAGTCGGCATTCCACATTTCCTCTTCTATCCCTTCAACGTGTCTGCAGTAATTCGACCATTGCTCCTGGGTAACTGATTGAAACGCAATGTCGATCAAAGGTCCCTTTTCTTTCACTTTAAAATTAACGTTACGTTGCCCAACATGCCCTCTAACCTGACTCCATACCATTTCAATTGGCTTCAGTTCACAATGGTAGGGGGGGAAGTCTACAAACAATTGCTCCACGTTCTTCTGCAATCGAGTCAACGTAATTAATATTAAATTGGTGTCGCACAGAATTCACGACACTGAGCAATTCTCTTTTAAGAGAATCATCTCAAAAGGTGATATTTTTTTATTTCAACAATTCCCTAATATCTTCCTTACGGGTTTTGGAAGTAGGAATATTTTCTAATTTCCTTCAATGGTAAGACGCATTGTCCATAACAATGACCATCCCTGGCTGAATATTGGGCAGCAATTGCTCCTTGAAACACTGTTCAAACTGAACACTGTCCATTTCGTCATGGTACTCAGCAACATTTCTTTTTTGCTAAAAAAAAAAACATGTTTAGCCCCTCTACAAACACCATCTTACCACTGGCATGCAGCAAAACAAATTGTGGACCCCGAGCAGTAGGACCTTTAAGACCAATGGATAATCCAGTCAAAAAAGCTTCTTTAGAAGGTTTTATTGTTTTGTCGTTCCAAATCTTTGGCACAGTATGCCCTACGTTTACCCAACTTTAAACTTAAGTACACAATATCCCTTCCCTCATTCCTAAATTGTCTCATTTTCCGTAAATATGAACGTCGCCACAATATAATATCGTTTCTTTCAATCATTAGTGCTTTATTTCCTCGCTTTTCGAATTTGAACCCCATTTCTTTTACCAAACGGTAAAACGTTGAATAAGTGAAATTGGGCAAATCATTATCATCGTTAACTTCCTTCATTACGACCCTAATTGTCGGGGGAGCATTTTGAAACAGAAATGTGTGAAATTTCCGCCATATAGCACTACGTACGAAGTCATTATACTTCACTTCCCTCCTGGTTTTTATATTGAAGCCCACCTTGTATTTTTCACGGTGTAGTGACTGGTCCTTTGCCACTTTCCTTTCTTAATCTAAAGAAGGTGCTTTTACTGACACCAGTCGCTTTACAATAAACGATTGGCTACGTCCGGGGTTCTTTTCCTTCAAGTAGGCGAACACACGTAAGACTGCTGTTCTCTCGCCACTTTTAATTATCTTACCCTTTTTCCTACCATCAGAAATCGCTTAAAAAAAATAAAAATCACCGAGCGCTCACACAACTGAAAACACTTTTTCGAGAGAGGAAAAAAGTCGAAACAGACCAAAGCAGATCTCTCACTCAAGTAAGGGGAACCTGGCACATGGGTTAGATTCAAGTTGCAACCAAAACAAAGAAATGAGTTATGGCCCACTTGAACTCATAAGACGTCAATGACTCAAGCAAGGCATGTCATATTTCTATCTTGGAGCCCCATATTTTGTCACTTGTTGGAAAACCCTTCAAAGGTTAATATGGTGTCTATGAATTTATGTGTACGTTGGAAACTGAAAGGTGATCTTCATTTCAGTATTAATGTCGACAGTAATGTAAACAAAAACAATGTGTATTTGCGACAGCATTAATGTTGCTCACAACAGCAGCATTGGAAATAATTGTCAATTATTAAATTTAAGTAATTGCAATTCTATTATAACAAACTGCATGAAGTTAATATTTTTACTGAATGGAAATAAAATAACAACTCGAAAACTTGGTGGTGATTAGCCGGAATGCTGCGGTGAGTCAGCTCAAGATGACCAGACAATGTCTCCTTACTTCGCGTGCGGTTCGGTTTAAACCAAACCCCAAATGCATGGAAGTAATATTTCTGGGAACCTTTGAGTGGTTATAAAAAATAATTTCATTATTTTTTCCACAACTTTGTCGCTGGAAGTTTTTACTTGGAATTATAGAACAAAAAATGGCCAGCGACATTTTCTACTGCACGAATATAAAAATTCTCCACATACTTTATTTGAATATTTTTTAATGCGAATATGCTTTAAAGTATTGATAAATTCTGAGCACCACCATCACCTATGACAATTAAAAATCAGTCAATTTTTTTCATAATGAATGCTTGTTTCAACGTTAGGAATGAAAACAATGTAAAAATTTTGTTTTCACAGAGAATTTGCATTTTTAATTTATCTAAAAATATGTAAGCAAGTTACCAGTTTTTTGTGTTCACCATTGTATTCTCTACAAAATTTCCTGCAAAACTGCAGGTACCGATTTTACGTAAGCTAAATTTGTAAATAGAGAAATTTCACAACAGCGCACTCGTATTTTCCCATAAGAAAAGCATTGTCCATAAGAGCCCATTGTGTCTTCTGAACGTGAAAACGACTTTAGTAGTTTCTTTTGGCATATAAGTCAATAGATTTATATCCACACATGCACTAATTATACAAAAGGTAACATGATACACTGAATCATGCATTCTTTCTCATGTTTGCTTAATATTTTGGTCATACTTGTACATTGCATGTGACAGTCTCCGAAATAGCTTCTTTGGGAGCATTCACAGCAAAATCAATTGAATTTAATTCTCCAAATGTTATATTGTGTATTTTCTTTTCATGACAAAATAACATTCCATAAAACCACTATCAGTTAACTGGAAAACTAGTACATTGTCTTAAAGGTTGGTTGTAATAGTTTTCAGCAAAAAGCCAGTATTAGTAAATATTTATACCAGCATTGTATTGTATACAGTATTGAATACAATACCAGCAAGGACATAAATGTGCATAAAAATTATATGAGATTCAAAATTATGAAAATTATGTATGAACCTTAAATATAAAAATTTTCAGTTTGTCAATTAACTTCTGTTAAAGTAATTCAACTGCATTCCCTATTTTCTCTGTAACGGTTCTTGTAATTTAAGCAGTTGAATGCAACAGGTATATTACCCAGTTATGGCATTCATTATACAATAGTTGAAAAACATTACAAGATGTGATATTAAAACTTATCTGGTATTGAAATGTAAGTTCTATGCAATCTACACTTTTAAATTAATAGACTGCACGGACACTGAATTGTTTGAACCATCTGGTGATTACAGGCTGATTTGTTGTTTGCTGTCAAAAATAAAGTATGGGTCATAAACATCATTTCAAGCAACCCTTGTCACTTGCAGATTTTCTAGAAAAAACAATTTAAGCACTTAAAAGGGTCAGTCAGTGGGGGAAAGGCCACTTCATATATCTGGACGTGTAGATGCTGTGGCTCCATCAGTGGCATTCACTGCGCAGGCTTGTGTCAAGCAGTGCAAAGTGCAGAGACTTGCCGTCTGGCATATCACAGTTAGGAAGAGCAGCAAGCAGTCGTGCGTTTCCTGGTGGTGAAGACACTAGTTTGCAAAACTTTCACCGGAAGTGTATGGGGAACATTGTTTATCATCATGTAGTGACGTTCTTCTTTCGGAAAACCTCCAACTCAACTCCTTCACCTGCGACAGAGATAAACAATGTTCCCCATACACTGCCGTCATTGGACGGTGAATGTCTCATGTAGTAGCACCTTCCGCCACCAGGAAACGCACAACTGATCACTGCTCTTCCTTACGGGCCACCATGATATGCCAGATGGCTAGTCCCTGCACGTCTGCACTTCACATGACTCCACTCGCACTGCTTCACACAAGCTTGCAACGTGACTGCCATCTGACAGGCAACAACAGAACTCTCTCCCAGTGGCAGGAGTTTTGTGGAGCCGCAGCATGTACACGTCGAGATATATGGGGTGGTCTGTTTTCCACTGACTGACCCTTATATTTCTCTGGGCCTTTTTGTTCTTAATTTTGGTTCTCACTGTTAATTCTACTGTACAGTGTCTCTCAAAAGTTTTAGGACAACGACATTTTAAACTAGGCAACCCAATATACGCAAGCCGTTGGTGGGTTGCGTGTAGAGTTAGGCTCAATTTCAGGGTTGCCATGTGCAGAATAGACATTTATGAAATACGCGAAAGAAATAAAAAAAGCATTATTGTATAAAAATATAAAAATATCACTATTATATCGCAAATGACAAAATTCATTCTGAAAGAAAAAAAAATAGGTTTTCTAGCATTTCATCGCTGATGAGTCTACAGAAAGGAAAAGAGGCGAGAGCAAACAAATGGTGACAAGGGAGAGGAGAAAGAAAAAGCTAAAGGAGAAGAGGAATAGTAAAGGTGAGAAGAAAGAGAGGAGAAGTAGTGAGAAGAAAGAAAAAAGATTCGAGGAGAGATGAGAAAAATGGACCAAAGAAGAGAAGAGAGGAGGAAAGCGAGATGAGAGGAGAGGAGGGGAGAAGACGAGAAGAGGGTAGTGGAGAGTAGAATAAAAGAGAAAAAGAGAAGGATGAAAAGAAGAGGAGAAGAGTGCAATGGAGTCGGAAATCGAAGAGAGGAGTGGAGAAGAGTGGGATGGAGAAAAGATACGAGAAAAGTAGGGAAGGCGATATGAGATAAAAGCAGAGGAGGAGGAGGTGAAAGAAGAAGGAGAAGATAAGTAAGTACAGAAGGACCGGATACAAGAGGAGAGAAAAGGTAGTTGCAGAAAATATCGTCTCTGCGTCAAGAATTGATGCATTGATCAAATTATCGATGTGAAGCATTCAATAACATTTTGAAATGTATTAAAGAATGTGTGATTTCGGTGCGAAATGCCTCTTGGCCGAGTACAGAGCAAGAAAAAATCTTCCACGTAAGATCTTTGATTTTACCTGCGATTATATCACTAAAAACATGAATGTAATTTCAATATTTATAAGAATTATCCAATTTTCTCCACTTCTCGGTTCGTTGAAATGGAGATTTTGTAATTTAATATTTCCCCTCCCCCCATCGTTAATTCCAAACTGAATCGTTCCATTTCACACGGCGTGGACAATGAACACAATGGGATATGTCTAAAACTTAAGAAATTTTCTGCCACCGGAGAGGTTTGAACCTACGACCATCAGGTTGACATTCCTTAACATTAACCACTACTCTACAAGCTCTTGCTCCTGAAAGCAGATAGAAGGAGCTGCCCCCAATGTGAAATGTAGATGAAACTCTCATCCTACATGTAATGTGCAAAGGATACTTGTTTGTAACAAAGCAAACGAAGGCATGCGTAGAATGAATCGGCGAAAACATTTAATGGGGAATTGCACATGATGACAACTTTTCAGTCGATATTTGTGGAGGTATCATTCCATTGCACTCGAGTGGGAAAATGGGTAAAATTAGTATGTCCTGAATTTCCACAAATATAAATAGTTATTTCATTAATATTTGTCAGTGTCCTTGAAGCAGTACACAATTATCGTTAGAGTATCATGATTCACGATCTTATACATGAAAATATCCCTTTGAACGTGTGTCAATTCATTTTTCTTATATATATAAATTCCAGATGCAAAACAATGTAACGACTTTACTCTGCTATTACAAATAATGTCACCATGCTCTTCATTAATAAAAACAAAATTAAAAAAAGAGAACACCTCCCAAGGAGAATCAAACCTGGGACCACCAGCAGTCCAATCGAGAACTCTAACCACTACAACACGCCCTTTCCTTCCGTTGTAACAACAATTTTTAAGTATTCTGTCCCTCCAATGTTGTAACTGTCATTGGGTATATATATAGTTGAACTGTTACTTTAGTTTTGAATTGATTTCTTGTAGTATGCTTGTTTACTGACACAGTCTCGTGTCCAGAACTGTCTTATGAAATGTATTTGCTGTTGCGTAAGGCAACACGAAATAATTACACCATTTGCGAACTGCCAAATGTACGAAACGTTATACGTAAACAGGCAGAAAATTGCATTCATAAAATCACATCACATTTGACAGTGTTAGTCAAGAGGTAGAAGAAGCTGACCAATGTGAAATGTAGATGCTGACCGTTCTGGATGCGAGACTGTGTCAGTAAACAAGCATTTCGTTGCAGTATCACAGGAAGAGAACATCGTCCTGCAATGTTTAAGCCTATAGATATTTTCCAATAATAATGTCTAATCACAATAATAAGTTGGAGGAAATAACTCGCATTTTCACAACTACCAATATTCTCGTTTTTCTTCATCATTCGAAAATTATTTCCCGAAGATAGCTCCTATACTACAAGAAACCAATTCAAAACTAAAGTAATAGTTGAACTACATGTATACCCAATGACTGTTATAATATTAGAGAGACATAATACTTAAAAATCGTTCTTACAACGGAAGGAAAGGGCATGGTGTAGTGGTTATAGTTCTCGATTGGACTGCTAGTGGTTCCAGGTTCAATTCTACTTACGAGGTGTTCTCTTTTTTTAACTCTTTTTTTTTTTATTATTAATGAAGAGCATGGTGACATTATTTGTAATAGCAGAGTAAAGCCGTTACATTGCTTTGCAATTCAGGACATACTAATTTTACCCATTTTCCCACTCGAGTTCAATGCAAAGATACCTTCACAAATATCGACTGAAAAGTTGTCATCATGTGCAATTCCCCATTAAATGTTTTCGCCGATTCATTCTACGCGTGCCTTCGTTTGCTTTGTTACAAACAAGTATCCTTTGCACATTACATGTAGGATGAGAGTTGCATCTACATTTCACATTGGGCAGCTCCTTCTATCTGCTTTCAGAAGAAAAAGCTTGTTGAGTAGTGGTTAACTTAAGGATTGTCAACCTGATGGTCGTAGGTTCAAACCCCTTCGGTGGCAGAAAATTTTCGTATGTTTTAGACATATCCCATTGTGTTCTTTGTCTACGCCGTGTTCAGTTTGAAATTTTGGGGAAGGGGAAATATTAAATTAGAAAATATCCATTTCAACGTACCGAGAAGTGGAGAAAAATTGGATAATTCTTATAAATATTGAAATTACATTCATGTTTTTAGTGATATAATCGCAGGTAAAATCAAAGATCTTACGTGGAAGATTTTTTCTTGCTCTGTACTCAGCCAAAAGGCATTTCGCACCGATCTAATACATTCTCTAATATATTTCAAAATGTTATTGATTGTTTCATGTCGAAAATTTGATCAATGCATCAATTCTTGACGCTGAGACGATATTTTCTGCAACTACCTCTTCTCTCCTCTCGTCTCCAGTACCTTCTCTTCTCCTTCTCCTTCTTCTTTCATCTCCTTCTCCTCTGCTTTTATCTCATATCGCCTTCCCTACTTTTCTCGCATCTTGTCTCCATCCCACTTTTCTCCACTCCTCTGATCTCTTCTCCTCTCTTTGATTTCTGACTCCACTGCACTATTCTCCTCTTCTTTTCATTCTTCCCTTTTTCTCTCGTTTACTCTACTCTCCACTCCCCTCTATTCGTCTCCTCCTCTCCTCTTCTCCCATCTCGTTTTCCTCCTCGTATCTCCTCTTGCTCCATTTTCATCATCTCTCCTCATTACTTCTCCTATCTACTTCTGTCCTCTATTTTCTTCCCTCCTTTACTTTTCCTCTTCTCCTTTCTCTCTTCTCCTCTCCTTTGTCCCCTTCCGTTTCCTCTCTCCTCTTTTCTTTGTGTAGACTCATCAGCAATGAAGTACTAGAAAATCAATTTCTTTTCTTTCAGAAAGTATTTTTCATTTACAACAAATATAATACTGATATTTTTTTCAAGTTTGATACAATAATACTCGTACTTAGATTTATTTATTTCGCGTATTTCATATATACTGTATATTATGTGCATGTGGCAACCCTGAAACATCAGGTATGTTATCTATTTTTCCCTAGAAGTGACACCAAAGTGACTTTGTGCTTTGGTGACTTGCATGTAACACAAACACCTATCTTTAATTTTAGTGAAACTGATATGTTAATCAAAAAATAAAGTTTGAAAATCAGGGTTGTAATGTAGTAGTGGTGGTGGGGGAGTTCAACGCCCGAAAATGGGGCTCGGTGGGGCTCGCCTTAATGGATTTCTCTCGTAAGGCATGAGCCCCATTTTCTGGCAGTGTTGCCAGCTCCTCACTCGAAAAAATCACCAAGGTTTTTTTTTGGGTCCAACCTAGCCTAAAGCAAGGAGCTGGCAACCTTGCTTGATGCTTGCCTTAATGGTTTGCTCTTGTAAGGCATAAGCTCTATTTTCTCACAGTGTTGCCAATATTTTACTCGAAAAAATCACCAAGGTTTTTTTTTTTAGGTCTAACTTAACCTAAAACAAGGAGCTGGCAACCTTGCTTAAAACTTGCCTTAATGGTTTGCTCTTGTAAGGCATAAGCTCTATTTTCTCGCAGTGTTGCCAATATTTTACTCGAAAAAATCACCAAGGTTCTTTTTCTTGGTCTAACCTAACCTAAAACAAGGAGCTGGCAACCTTGCTTGAGGCTTGCCTTACAGTGCATAAAGCAAGGAGCTGGCAACCTTGCTTGAGGCTTGCTTTACAGTGCATAAAGCAAGGTTGCCAACCTACTGGTATTTTTGCCATAGCTTTTTACAAAAAAAGAGAAAGGAGAGAGAGAGGGAAGAGTTAAACAACCGACAGCTGCCAACACCCACCTACAGCTTTTTTTTCTTGGTCTAACCTAACCTAAAGCAAGAAGCTGGCAATTTTACTTAAGGCTTGTCTTACAGTACATAAAGCAAAGTTGCCAACCTACTGGTATTTTTGCCATAGCCTTTTACAAAAAAGAGAGAGAAGAGAGAGAGGGAAGAGTTAAACAACCGACAGCCTACCTACAGCCTTTTTTTTTTCTTGGTCTAACCTAGCCTAAAGCAAGAAGCTGGCAATTTTACTTAAGACTTGCCTTACAGTACATAAAGCAAGGTTGCCAACCTACTGGTATTTTTGCCATAACCTTTTACAAAAAAAAGAGAGAAGAGAGAGAGGGAAGAGTTAAACAACCGACAGCTGCCAACACTCACCTACAGCTTTTTTTTTCTTGGTCTAACCTAGCCTCAAGCAAGGAGCTGGCAACTTTGCTTGAGGCTTGCCTTACAGTGCATAAAGCAATTTTTGCCAACCTACACACACTAAACAAGGAGAGCCGGCAACAAACACGCACTGTCGTAAAAGAGAGAGAGATGGGTGGATGGTAATATAGTATGTGTGTGCGTGTGTGCGTATAATATGTAGTATTATTAATTAGAGTGTGTTGGCAATTTACTTACAACTAAAAAAAAAATAGAGATGCCAACTTTGCTGTAAGATGAAGAGAGAGAGAGATTTATGGCTGGCAACAGTGGTGGGCGATGTCCTCTTATTGTAAATTTTTTCCAAGTCCCAAAAAAAAAAGAGAGAGGCCAATGTTTATATATCGTGACTTTTGTAAACCTCTCTCGGGGGAACGATGTGCCACACACGCGCGCGCGCGTATGTATTGTGACGCAAACAAACAAACAAAATAATAATTGTTGTTTTTTAGGATACCTGGCCCCTATAACCTCGCCAGGGTGCGTGGTGCCCAGCCAAAAAAGTAAAAGTTTTCTAATGGCTGCGGTTATCTACAACCGCACCTCTGTAGAGTTTCACGTGTTTTTTTTTTTTCTCAAACTTCCATGAAACTCTACAGAGGACCTCCGTAATGCATGCAACGTGTACTAACGACTCTAGTGTTATTTGATGTTGTGATATTTTTGGATATAGAGTTTTATTGTGAGATATAGATAAAAATAATTATGTTTATTATAATATTTTCTTGATGAAGATGGAGAATATGTGTGTGTTACAAATAAAGTTGCATGCTTTTTTTTTCTAGTGTGTGTATGTGTTTTTGATGTTTCGACAGCATCTGAAACGATAAAAAAAGAAATTTTATTGTTAATTTTCACGTGTAAAAACAACAACAAATTTTGTGCAAATTTTCTGATTGTCTCGTGCTATAGTGCAAAAAAAGATATTGTAACTGATAACTAATGAAATTGACATTTGTAACTGATCTGAACTAGTGAAATTCGTATTGTGCTAGTACAAAAAATTTCTTATTGTGCAAGAAAAGATGTTAAAAACTTGTTAAAACTGCTCTGTGACCCTCTCGTTCTTCACGTCGTAGGCGAAGGACTTCTCTGCAATCAGGATGACACTGCATAGGGTATCCTCGGGCAAGGCATCGTGGAACTCGCAGACGACCTTGATGTTGGTTCGATCGTTGACCACAACCTTCTTTCTCTTAGATGTGTTGATGACGTTCATGGGTCTCCGTGCTTTGAACTCGCTGGGCGTGTAGTACATGTCCACGCTTCCCTCGGTCACGCGTTTGTAAGCCGAAAACGCTTCGTAAAGTTTGAGGTAATCGTTTTTGGTCACGTCGAGGTTGTAATTCTCGCGCGGGAACACTTCGTTCCTACCGTTCTTCAGATAAACGTTCTTGATCTTGCAGTCGTCGAACTTGCTGGAATCTTTTTCCTGATTCTTGTCCCTCCCGGTCTGAAAAAGCACTACGACGAAATCTGGCATGTCGAACTGTATGTTGTTGAACTGCGTCGTCACGTCGAATTCCATGTGACTTCCCAACGCCATTTTCTGTACGCACTGGTAACCGTGAAAGTGAATCGGCACCTGCGGACTTTTCAAGATCTCCGCTTTGTACTTGAGGGCGTAATTCGTTTCGTATTCCACCACCGGCATTCTCAATTCCATGCTCCGGATGACGCATTTTGCTGCTTCGGGTAAAGTGTTGGCTATCGGCGTGGTGCCGTCCGGACCCAAAGTAGCGTATCGCATCAGTGCGTTGTTGTCGTTGGCCGCTCTTCGAAACGTGATCCTCAGTCCTCCCTTCCACATGATCTCCTTGTAGTCCGAGAAGAAACCAGGCAGCAGACGCATGGGAAAAAGCACCGTGTGACTTCTCGTCGATATTTTGGTCCCGGCTTCGAATCCCCCGGCCTGGTAGTACGCTGCGTCCGTTTTGGATAATTTCAACGTTCCCACTGCCGTCGACGTGATGCCTGGATAATCTATTCTGTCGATGAAGGTGTTGTGTTTCCTCACCTCCACCTGCGAGAACAGGTGAGGCACGAAGTTGTCCATGAGTATCAAGTTTGCTGCTGCGGGAAACGCGTCTCCGCTTTCTTTCTTCACCACGTCGAATTGAAGGTAGAGGTCCGCTCTGTGAGGATGAACGAACCCATCGCCTACGTCCACGTCGTATTCGATCTCCCTGTTGGCCTCGTTGAGATTGGCGAACGTGCGACGGTTGGGAGGGAAAGATTGCAATTCGTAACTTTCGATTTGCTCCATTTTACATGTATGGTTATTTATTATATGTTGATCTCCACGATGGCCGTCGTAGTGGCACCTGCGAAATCCACCACGTCTCCTTTCTCGTTCGTCACCACCAACTCTATGTCGTCTATGCGGTTGCGACATACTGGAAAATAGATCGGCGAAGAGGGCGTGTAGATGATCGGTTCCATGAACTCGGAACTTGGTTTGAAAGTGGCTATGATTCCCGTCTGCTTGTGACTTCCTAACAATCCGTCCGAAGATTTCGTGATCATACCTTCCGCCACGTTGCAGTGTACGTTCAGAGTCTCTATGGCCAAGAATTTAGGAATGTTGGTTGCTACGTGCTTGATGCCAGCTTCGAGTTTGGTGTCGTTCTCGAAACCTAAAAGTTCTCCCATGGTGCCCAGGTCCACGGTCTCCGTCGCGGATAGGATTTCCACTCTGTGCGTGACCGAATTTTGAGAAAGGTACGTGCCTTTGGGTAACTGAGCTTGCAAAGTGGAAAGATTGTATTGACCTGGCGTGACGACGATGTGTTCGCTTCCGACGCTAATTTTGTTGTTGTGCTGCGTAACATTAGGTATGAGGTACATGCTGTAGAATGCACGCAGAGCCACGGATTTAGGATAGACGATGTCGTCGTGCAGCGTGAGTTTCAAGATTGAAGATTCGCTCGTGAGATGGAACACGCCCATCCTAGTGATGCTGTTTGAGGTTCCACAATGCTTTCTGGAAATCCTCGATCGTAGGGTTATTTATTTCAGAGAGAAACGCGAGCACGGAGAGGCAGAGATGACCGCAGTTCACGTCTCCGAAATTTTGAATGCGTTCGTTGTTGTAGTATATAGAGGTTTTGTTCGTTTTCAGATAATGAATTAAATTGATAGGTGGAACACCTCCGAAAGAATCGAAAACGAATGCTTTATCATCATTTTTGTGGTAACATATCCAATGCGTGCCTGGATTTTTTTGATTGTCCAAGTTGACTACTCCACATTCTCTTCTTTTAACGCTTGAAGGTAACGAGTCGGACATGAAAACTCCTCTGAAGTGTTTGATTCGTAACGGTTCGATCAGAGATTCAATGTCTCGGTTGGTGAGTGCTGTTGTTTCTTTTTTTTAAACTTTCTCATCACGCCCTTGCCTCCTTTTTTCTCCATGGCCAGGTTGTGACGTTTCTGTTCTTCCAATTCCGCTTTGTTCTTCTTCGAGTCGATGACGGTTTTCGCGATGGCGGCACTTCCACCGGCCAAACTTCCAACGGCCCCCCAATGCTGCCAGGATGGCCGGGATGCTGAATATGAAACCTCCGACCTTTTGCTGTTTCCGCGAACGCTGCAAGCGTCTCAATCGAGGTGTGCTGAGAAGTAATTTCATTCCGTGTCCTTTGCTCAAGCAAGAACGTTTCTTCTCGCGTTGTTTCTTGGTGAGTAACCCATCGAGGGCACCTAGATTTTTTAGATTCGAATATGGTATCTGGTACACGACACCCTTGGGCTTCATGTTGATGCTCTATGTGTTATTTTTACGGTATGTTATTTATATATATATTCTGAGATTTTTCTCGTGTAGTTTTTTTACGGTATGTTATTTATATATAAATGTTCCGAGATTTTTTTTCAAGGCCTCGCAGTCGTTACACAAATTCTATTACGTGCTTCGTTTTCTTGCCAAGAAGTTCCTTTGTCCCCTTGTACACGATTCGAGTTTTGTTCTCGATTAAAATAGATAGCTTCTCGTCGGATAACATGTTAGCGTATCGATCTGGTAAAAATAGACTGTATTGTGCGTTGAGCAACAGGCGTACCTTGGGGCCATACTGGGTAGAAACGATTGAACCGGAAGTTATCGTGTAAGGTTTGTCGACTTCCAATTCCTGAATTTTTACATACTCGACTGACAAATTTAGCATTTGTTTTAATGCTTGGAGATCGCTCATTTTTTCAGTCGTCATATCAAAAAAATTTCAGTGTGTTAGAGAGAAATTTAATTGTTTTTCACGATGTGTGTTATTTATATATACCAAAAATTATTTTTTTATGTGTGTTATTTATATATCAAGTTTTTTTTTTTGACACGTATATATATATTATTATTTTTAACAGAGGAAGAAAATCCGTGATGATGTGCGTAATGATATCTTCCGTCTCCTGCTTAGACTTGCGCCTACATCCTCACAATCGCCGTTTACTGCATGTTTAAATATTTTACATAGTAGCTCTAGCGGCAAATCAGTTATGCAAGCCATGTTGTTTTTTACTGGATGTTATTTATATACCCCACCCCAATTTTTGTTTTGTGTTCATGGCGATGGTGGTACCCAGTGCGGCGACCCGTTCACCCAACGATGCGTCTCTGCTCACGAATCTTTCGAAAGCTGCATGTTCCAATTTTTTGTCTGCTTCGTGACGTGCGTCCAGATCCGTCTGCGTGGTGTTGTAGGCGATGTCGTGATCTTTGCATGCCGCGTCCAACGGATTCACACCCTTGTCTCCTCTCTCCAATCTTTTCTCGAGTTTGGTACCCGGTCCGCAGTACTGGTAGCCAGGTAGATGCATCTCGAAAGGTAACTTGTTGATGATGTCGTTCACGAGCCCCTTTCCTTCGGCCACGTTCCAAAATTTTGGAGGCAGCGTGTTGATGATTTTGATCAGGTAACCTATGCCCTTGTCGTCGTTCACGATGAAGTTGGAAAGTTTCGTGCTGATCATGTCCACGATGCCAACCTTCTCGTTGTAGAAATTACGGTTGCCTGCATTCTCTTCGCCGGCTATCACCAACAATCGGTCCACGAGTTTCCTAACATCGTCCACCCAAACAAATTCTTTGGGTAGCGTGTTGTAGCGTTTGACGCCGCTGCCTGTTTTGACCTGGTTCCAAATCGGTTTGATGAGATTCCTGTACTTCTCGCCGCTGCTCGATTTCACCCTATTCTGCGAGGCGTCGTTGTTCTGGTACAAGGCATCCGTCATGATCAAAATTTCCTTGTAACTTTGGTAATCTTCGTCGGTGTAATCTTTCGGCTGCTTTTTGGCAACGAGTTCCCACAGTCCCACCGTACCCGGATACCTGTTCCAACTATCCTTGTCGCCTAAATTGACTTTAATGTCGTTGCCTTCGAAGGTCACCTTCGATTTCCCAATCTTCCACACCACACCGCCGCCTTCGCTGGTTTCCATGCTGGGATACAATCCGAACACTTCATCCTTGTCGAATTTCCCCGTGCTCAGGTAGTCTCGTGCCAAAGGTCCCAACTCGATTTTATCCGAAGACGTGCTGCCTATGGCTCGACGTCGTGCCGGTGCATCCTCCAGTTCGAACGGTGTCGAAGGAATGCTCGAAATGGGTGTGGGTACGGCATAACTTTTAGCTGCGAGCGGTACGAGTTCGTTGATCAAATTTTTATTTTGTTCCGTGACACTTTTAATTTCTTTACCTAGACCGCTGATGGAATCGATCACAGGTTGATCCTGACGTTTCTTCTCTTCGTAGAATCCGCGATTCTCGGATTTCCAACCTTTGAAGCGTTTCGCGAGGTAATCGCGAAGCTTGAGATTTTCGTCCTCGATTTTTCGTTTCGTCATGACGTTATTTATATACGTCGTTTCTCACAACGTTGCAACGTTTAGAAAGTCGTTGATTTTGTTTCTGTATTTTCCGTCGTTGGGTTTCCTCGTCATGTCGATCGTCGCGAATCCGAAATCGTCACCGTTCCAGCAAGTAGAGCAGCAGCGTTCCGAAAATTGATTGTAGTTCATGTCTCCGCCTACGTAGTCATCGTACGCATGCTTGAGGTTGGTGTGATCTTGACGAAACAAACATATGAAATTAGCGTTGTCGCGCACTAACTGTTTTGGAATTTTGGAAAACGTTTGAGCTAGGTAAAAACAATCCATTCCTTTGTGACGACCTTGCGTGAAAAAGTTGCGAATTTCATTTTGATTTTCCAGGATGGCGTCGTCGAACACAACAACTGAATTTTCACGACAATCGTCGAGTGGTTTTATTTCCGAGGCGAACGTTGCAATATCCAGACCATCGTACAGTTTCATCAGTTGCTGGTATTTGGATTGCTCCAAACTTTTCGAGAACACGTACAGGTGCCTGTTCTTCCAATCTAACCAATTCGGTGCGAGGAGAAAATTGTCCACGAGCAGTGTCGTTTTCCCACACCCCGAAGGACCTACGATCAGACAGCGGATGCTGTCGGGAAGCAACTCACCGTTCTTTTTTTTTTCTTGTTTGACTTTCCGGATCCGGTAGACGCTTCACCACGTTCCACGTACTCACAAGATCACTTCGTCCGCGTCGATCCAACTCTTTTCCGGAAGTCCCAGCCATTTGACAAACAGTTTGTCACCTTTCCTACGCAATACTTTCTCGATGAGGTACGTGTCGGGGTGTTTCGTTTTAGAGAGTTCCTCTTCGTAAAATCTTCCTTTCAAAATCTCGCCGCCACTATCTTTTATTATATACGTGTGTCGGTTTCCAGGTAAAACTCGAACCACCGTAAAAAGTTCCATGCTCCAATTTTTTGTGAATCCCTTCTCGAAGGTGCGTTTGAATTTGCTGATCCTCACCTGGTCTCCAATTTTGTATTTAGCTTTTTTTGTCGTGGGTGTGTACTTTGGACAGTAAACTGTAGAAATTAAATGCTGCTCGTCAGACTTGGTAACGTCGGCTGGCTTCATGCCTATCGTTCTGTGTACCGTATCATTATAGGTGTCGACGAGT
Source organism: Lepisma saccharinum (assembly GCF_977018435.1). Lineage (NCBI taxonomy): Eukaryota > Metazoa > Arthropoda > Insecta > Zygentoma > Lepismatidae > Lepisma > Lepisma saccharinum. The sequence continues at coordinate 29,198,740 of NC_139236.1, forward strand.
TCCGGCAGGATGTCGACCCATTTGTAATTTCCCCGAAGCGTGAATCGTTTCCACATGTGTGTTTTCAAGGTTCGATTAAATCTTTCCACGATGCTGGCTTTGATGTGACTGAAGGTCGAATAATGTCGAATCTTGTGTTTTTGAATAAACTTTTGGAATACAGCGTTGTAAAATTCCTTCCCCTTGTCCGTTTGCAGAAACCGTGGTCGTCTGCCGCCGCTTTCGCGAAAAATTAATTTGAATGCTTCCGTGACGCATGTTCCCGTTTTCGCCTTCAAAGGTAGAGCCCATGCGAATTTCGAAAATGTGTCTATGACGGTGAGGAGGTACTTGTTGCCCTTGTTCAATTTATGTACGTTTTTCAAATTGCCGCTACTCATCTCCACGAGGTCGCTTTGCCAGAGGTCGTCGATGCCCTTGTTTACCACAGCCAAACGTTCGTAGTTGCGGCGTGCAGGTTTATGCAATTCTTCGACGATGGCTTGCCTAGACATTTTTTTTTTTTAGAGATTACGTTTCAAGAGAAGCACCAGCGTGATGGGATTCAAAGAGGGTGGTACCTCACCTGTGTTTTGAATGATCAGCTTATCGCCGGCACTCACGTCGAAAACGGTAAGATCTTCGTCTTCGTGTATTTCATATATGTTGCGCGTTTCGTTCCAACGTGCCAGAGGAATGTTTCCTGCTTTCTGGACACCACGATTCGATATCAAAGTCATGGTGGGAACGCTAGCTTTTCTACCGTGAGACCAGTACGAAAATTCGTTTATCTGAATCGTGCCATCGAGGAGAAACTTGTAGTACGGATGATAAGGATGCAACATGTACAGTTTGTTACCTTCGACGAACGTGGAGATTCTCTGTTGATTGGGTACGCTGTTGATTTCGATGGCTTGCAGAGAATGCAGTTTAGCGAATTTAGTGTCGACGCCGAGCAGATTACTGTGAACGTGTCCGAGTTTATTTTCGATGGGCAGCAAATGCTCGACTATGGTATCCGTTACGGCAGACAACGACGGTTTGATTTTCACTTCCACGTTCAACTGCTTGTAGTTTTCGTTGAGTTCTTGTAACTTGGCACCGAAAGAAGCCAGCGTCGATTCCTGCGTGGATTCCAGCACTCCGACTTGATCTCTGATGTTGACGACGATGTTCTGAAGGTTCTCGACTTGATTCAATTTCGAGCTCTTCTCGGTAAGATCGTTCACGATGCTTCGCATCTCTGTAAACTGCGTGTGAAGATCGGCGACGCTCTGCGAAGTGGGCAGCGTCGACACCAGCGAACTGATTTCGTCTCGAATCTGTTCCACGTTCGCTGTTTCCGTTTCCAGTCGTTTCAGCATACGTGATATGTTCCTTTTCAAAGCGTGCAATTCTTTGGAAGTGGGGAGATTGGCCACCCTACTCTCGAGATCGCTCAATGAACTTTTGATGTCGCTCGATTCGGATAGTGCCGTCACCGCCGTTTTCAATTTTTCCAAATCTTCGCTCGAAGGCACGCTCGTCCGTAACGATTCCAAGTCACCCTGTATGTTGTCCAGCACGTGATGAAAATGAGCAAGATTGGATTCGACGTTTAAATTTTCTAAATATTCGATTTTATGCTGAACCGTGCTCAACGTGTCTTGAATGCTCGTCAACGCTCTCGCTTCAGCGTGAATATTTTTAATTTCTTCGTTGATCAATTCCAAGGACGCCTGAAGCGTAGCGATGGTGGTTTGAATGTGTTCGAAATCTTGATAGGCCTCCAATTGAATTTTTATGTTCGCGACGCTTTTACCGATGACCTGCAGTTCGTCCGACGATGGTAGGTTCGTCATGGTATCTTCCAAAGTCTGTAACTTGGATTTGATTTCTTCCAACGTGCCGGTGAATTCTTCTTGTAATTTGGAAACGACGACGTGCAAGCGTTCTGCGTCTATATCGTTCACGACGGTTTGAAGTTCAGAGAAATTCTTTTCTATTGCGGAAGTTCGTTCTTCGATTTCGAGTTTCAATTTTTCCAAATCTTCATTTTTCGATTGAAATTGCTGTAATTTGGCCAAATCATTTTGAAGCGAATCCACGCTCAACTGTATATTTTGAACGTTGTCGTAAGAAGGTACGTCGACATAATTTTTTATCAGCGTCTTCAGTTCGGAATCGATTTTCAGAATGGGGTCGAGACATTGCGTTTGGAGCGTAGCGATTTCCGACTCTAAACTTTTGTTTAAGGTTTCCTGCAAAGCGATCAAATCGGTCCTCAACTTCTTAACTCGAATGTCCAACATGAGAATCTCTTCTGCGTGGTCTACACGCTTGGTGTTGCCGAAAATGTCGTTAGGCATTTTTGGTTAACGGTTATTTATAATAGGATAGACGATTCGTAATTCTACGAAGAGAGGAATAAGTTTGTCGTAATCTCCGAGGAGTTCCATGTAAAGATAATCTCCTGCAGACACATCGTACGTAATGTTAGAAAGCATCTTGTCGTGCTTGATTCGAAAAATGTTCTTGCCGGTAGAAATTTTGATTTCGCCTAAGTTTTCCGGATTCACGGTGATCCGAAGTTTCCCGTCGATCGGAATTTCGTAGAAATGTAAATTGTTATTGAAGACGTAAAACATCTTGCCCACATCGTCGTCCAATTTCGTCCAAATACTGTTGAGGTGAACGATCAGTAGACCGTTGAGTTTGGATAACATGGAAGGTAAGAGGTTATTGGAATTTGGTGGTGCACTTTCCATGTTGATCTGTTTCCGGAAACCAAAAAGATTCATTGTCCTTGTAAGTTATTTAAATTTTCTATATGCTGTGCCCCTTTGTAGATCGAATAAAAAGAAGAGAAGATTTTATCTACGGCGATGCAATTCAAAAGACTCGAACGTGTAATTATGTCATTAGATCAGGATGAAGAAGAAAAAAATAAGAGTTGAATTTAATGAGGCCTCGTTTAGAGCGAGCTTAACGACATAATAACAACTTCCAACTTTTCATCCCCCGAGGGCTCCTCTTTTCCTCCATATGTTTTTGAAGAATGGCAAAAAACACAGCGGACTTCATGGCTATGGGGTTACGGTTAACACACGTCACATTTATCGCTTCCATTACAGTGGCCCCACTCTCTCGTGTGGATTTGACAATCGAGAACACGTAACTTGTTGTCTCTGGCATCCAATGCGACCTTGGTTACGCGCGTCGTGTACAGTTCGTGTAATTTATTCGCAATGCGATGATCTGTGCTGAGTTGTCTTTTACCTTGAAACAGGCATTCTTTGTAGTCTTTCATGCTAAATTTGTTGGTACTTATTTTTCCTACCCCTTTCGCTTTCTTGATCTCTTTTTCTTCTGCAATCTTGACGCAGTACATTTTGGCACGAAGCCCCGCAAATTCGCTGATGTAATTACCAGCCGTTTCATCTTTGAACTTTCCTATGGTCATTTTATTTTCTGTCGAATGCAAGTGATGGCCTGATGGTAAGTTGCTAAAATCAAAAAGATGCTTCATCGAACTCAGATCATGTTCGAGGCTTGGTGTTTGGATTAGAAAAATGAAGCTATCCGTATCAATGTAACATATTTGGATGTTATCTCCATAAAAAGGTTGAAACTGATCGTAGTACGATTGGTACATGTGCAATTTTGATAGTTCAAGGACGGTGGCACCTATGACAATCGGCTTGTTGAGCATCACTTGCTTCTTGTTCTTCTCGACGAATACTAGATTCTCGTCGAAAATGGTGAAGTTTTTGAAATAGGGGGACGCGACAATTTTCTCAAATTTCTTTTCGTCCGTGACCAACGTTGCGTCGATGTAATTACGCACGTTCTCCATCGTCTTGCCGTAGATGGCGTTATTGAATAGTTTGTACAGATCCTTGTCTGCAGGCGATGTCGATTGCGCTCTGCGTTGCGTGTTCTCGGCTATGTAGGGTACGAGCCACCTACTCTGTCGGAACTTCAATCCTCTATGTACTTTCTTCAGCTGCAAGCCGTGACTCACATAGAATTGGAGGAGTCGGTAGTGCAGAACGTAATTCCGCTTGTTCTCCATGCTTAGTATGAGTTTTGGCTCCGATCCTCCAGGTGGCTTCTCTTTGGAGGGGGCCAGGGCCAATCCATGATGTTTCTTGTGAAGTGTTTCGGGATAATCGAGATCCACTTCCAAGAAACAGCCCCATTCGTTATCTTCGCTCCAGTTGAGAAAATCCTCGCAGGAGAGTTCCTCTTCGGTCATCCACGCGTAGTCGCTGATGGGAAGACACTGGGACATGGAGTGGCCATACAGGTTGTTGACATCCCAGTAGACGATGTAGGTGTTGGGCTTCGATGCATCGTAACCAGGCGTATGAGGATTGTTTGCCTGAGCATGGCGTCGAGGACATTGGACGATGCCACCACGTATCACACTCTCCATGAAGGCATACTGTTCCTTCTCTGCGATGAGACCCAGTTCCACGTTGGTGTATTTCATCATCGATTCCCAAGTCAATCCCGGCGTCGTGAAGAAATACGCAGGATCCAACTTGTAGATCGAGATGCATCTCTTGCGAAACGATTCGAAAATGTCCATCAGAAGTGTCACGTCCAATTTAAGATAGAGATCGTGATAATCACGAAAAGTTTGGCAATTGAAGGCCGTCCACACACTACGAGCGTGTTCGTAGTCCTCTTCGGAACAGACGTCCTCCGTGAGATGAGAATAAAATGCCTCCCGGGGTGGAAGTTCCGTCTCGTCAAATTTGTCGAAATCGTTGACGTACTCGTAGGGGTAGACACCCTTGCGACGCAACAGATTCAAATTCTCATCTCTCCCCGAAAAACACATTTGCTTGGTGGCCACAAGATCTTCGTCGCCAAGTTGAGATGCAAGGGTGGCCCGGCTGGAGGACAGGAAATTGTAAGAGTCCAGGATTCGCACTTCCACGCTTCCTCCTTCTTCGAGAGGGATCCACACTCTCACCACAATATACTTCTCGCTCGTTCTCGGGATGATGCTGATTCGAGTCGTGATGTTGTACAACTCCTTGACGAACAGATGCGTATCGTATTTTTCCGTGTAATGCAGAAACACGGCAACGAAATGCGACTCCTTAATTTTAAGATTGCACGAATTACAGATCGTGTTCAGGAATAATCCATTCTGGTGGTCATGGTGTACGACCTTGTGATTTTCGGGGGTGAAAGCCTGGTTACACTCCGCGCATTTCGTTGCCGTGTCATGTCTCCGCTGTTGTTCCGTCGTGAGAGCAGGTGGAGAAACGTAAGAGCCTTTCAGGCTGGGTGCAAGTTCTCTCGCGCATTCCGCTATCTTCTTAACAAAATGTTTTGCCGCATCAGGTCCGCAATACAAGATGACATCATTTAATTTTTCTCCGTAGATGGAGAAACTGCAAGGCTCGTGGTGAAAAATTTGGATCGTGCTTGAGGTAAAGGGATCAGGGTCGCAAGACGTCATGGGAACTTGGAAGCTTTCAAAATCGGCATAAAGGACGACAGGATGGTGGAGAAGAGCCTGGTGTTTCTGAAATTTCATCTTGGTTCCGGGTTCCGGCATGACATCTTCGGGTTCTGCATTCACAGAGCCAAAACACTTGTGCTGTTCTTTCATCTTCTTTCCCACGCGAAAAATTCTCAAACACCGATCGCAAATTTCGATCTTATCGTGATGCTTGCTCATCTGTCTTCCTACTAATCGTGAGAAATTCCGTATCAAACTGTAACGACCATCTACAAGCAAGAGTCGAATTACATTATTCTGGCTTCTCGCAGGTCTTAACACACGAATGTTGTCGCAATCGTCAACCCCAAACACAGAAATATCGATATCTTCTCCTTTTTCCTCTCTATAGTTTTTTTCAAATTGATTGATCTCATTCAGAGGCACAGGATAGGAAATTCCTCGCATGACATTCTTGTATTTCCTCTCGTATCGTCTGTAATTGGACAGGCGTTCGGGGTTAACATTATTAGCTGGGTGTAATGCGGCGATGACAGACCATAAGAAACTCTTCTGATCATTACTTTGTATGTTTAACACTGCATTTTGCTTTTTTTTTTGTTTTTGTTTTTTTGAGCACTGCGTAAGGGTTTGAAATTGCACACTCGAAGCTCTAACATGTGGCTGCGACCGCAAAGACTCCATCCACTTCCTCGACCTTCAAACGCTTCTTGTTTTTGTGTCAGATGCTCAAAAAGCCGTGTCACTATCTCGTCAAGATCCTCGTGATTGCCCTCATGTAAGCCTTCACACCCTACGTAAAAGCTGAAAGTGCTTGATTCGGACGAGACAACTTTCTCATACAGCAGGGTCAAGACGAGATGAATTTTAATTGCAACATTAACGAGGCAATCCCCTAGTTGATCAACTACCCGCGATTTCACATTGTCGAGGAAGGTACTCGAGTCACATTTTTCGTCACTTCCAGATTTATACGTCATGATGCGTGCGCTTTTATTCAAAGCACCCCATTCTTCTGCATCAGTGCGAGATTTCTTTGCCGGGGGGGCGTCATCATGTTCCGGTAGACAACATTTTTTCAAATGCCTAGCAATATTAGGTTTCGAAATTAATTTTCCACAGTTACGACATGCCACTTTCCCGCAAAGACCGGAGGGACCTGCTTGCGGTTCCATTTTTTTTCTCTGTTATTTATATATACAGAGAAATTTTTTGGGGTTGGTGGTGGTAGGGGAAAGCACACTGAAACAGAAGGAAAAAAAAAATAGATCAAAAATGCTAGACAGTTTTTTCTTTCCACAAGTGCATATATATATATATTAGACGCGATCAGTGTGTGCACTGTTGTAGGAGGTGTGTGTCAATTTTTATGACTCCTCTGAATATGTGTGTGTGTGTCAGACGCAAAACAAAATAAATATATGATGAAAAAAAACACTTGAAAAACAACTTACCTTTCAAGAGAGATAGAGAGAGTTCAAAAAAACTTGTAGCTCACTAAAACTTCCACGATGATATATATGTATACTGCCAGACAAACAAATTAAAGAATACTGAACTGCCACAATTGACGTTCACCTTTCAAGAAAGATAGAGAGACTTCAAAATAAAACTTGTAGCTCACTAAAACTTCCACGATGATATATATGTATACTATCAGACAAACAATTAAGAATACTGAACTGCCACGATTGAGGTTCACTATGATAATGATGTACAAAAAGAGAAACTGGTGGGTTATATAGGAACCCCCCCCCATCCCACGCGACCCCCTTGGTGAAAACACAATGAGCGCTATAGTCAATGTCCTAGCAATAAACCCCGTTGACAGTTCCACCTCATGCGTGTTTATCATGGTATTCGATCATTTTTTCCTCGCATCCTCTTACAGATTCGCTTCGGGCGGAAGCAGATGCGAGATAATTAGGTTCGGGGAGTTTGTTGCCGTTTGTGGTTGCCGAGGGTGGAGTCGTCCACTGCGGAAGCGGATGGCAATGAACCCCGTTGACAGTTCCACCTCATGCGTGTTTATCATGGTATTCGATCATTTTTTCCTCGCATCCTCTTACAGATTCGCTTCGGGCGGAAGCGGATGCGAGATAATTAGGTTCGGGGAGTTTGTTGCCGTTTGTGGTTGCCGAGGGTGGAGTCGTCCACTGCGGAAGCGGATGGCAATGAACGTGGAGAGAAAGTGATACACGCGCGCGCGTGTGTGTGTGTGTGTATGTGTGTGCACCACATTGTTCCCGAAAGAGAGAGGTTTACAAAGGTCACGATATACAAACATTTGACCGGGATTTGGAAAATTACAATAAGGTGCATTCATCCTTCAAGGGTGAGAGGATGAGAGTTCATCTTTCACTCATCACGGCTTTTCTGCGCCCGTGAAACATCGTCAGCGCAATAAATGAGGCACGGAACGTGGAGAGAAAGTGATACACGCGCGCGTGTGTGTATGTGTGTGCCACATCGTTCCCGAAAGAGAGAGGTTTACAAAGGTCACGATACACAAACATTTTGACCGGGATTTGGAAAATTACAATAAGGTGCATTCATCCTTCAAGGATGAGAGTTCATCTTTCACTCATCACTGCTTTTCTGCGCCGTGAAACATCGTCAGCGCAATAAATGAGGCGCCGAACGTGGAGAGAAAATGAGTGTGTGAGTGAGTGAGTGAGAGAGAGAGAGAGAGAGAGAGAGAGAGAGAGAGTGAGTGAGTGAGTGAGTGAGTGAGTGAGTGAGTGAGTGAGTGAGTGAGTGAGTGAGTGAGTGAGTGAGTGAGTGAGAGTGAGAGAGAGAGAGAGTGTGTGTGTGTGTGTGTGTGTGTGTGTGTGTGTGTGTGTGTGTGTGTGTGTGTGTGTGTGTGTGTGTGTGTGTGTGTGTGTGTGTGTGTGTGTGTGTGTGTGTGGGGCACATCGTTCTCGAGAGAGAGGTTTACAAAAGTCACGATCTACAAACATTTGGTTACGATAAGGTGCACTCATCCTTGAAGAATGAGAGGATGAGAGGATGAGAGGAGGCGCGGAACGGGGAGAGAAAGTGAGTGTATGTGTGTGTGTGTGTGTGGCACATCGTTCTCGAGAGAGAGGTTTACAAAGGTCACGATCTACAAACATTTTGGAGGATGAGAGCTCATCTTTCACTCATCACGGCTTTTTTTGCGCCGTGAAACATCGTCAGCGCAATAAATAAGGCGCGGAACGTGGAGAGAAAGTGAGTTTTTGAGGTTTTGGCGGTCGTTTGGTCAAGAAATCAGAATTGCAGTCAAAGGTACATTTACTATCTACTTAATGTGAACCAAATATTTGAGAGTCCTTTTATCTCAGATGACCACAAGGTCAAGAGGTGGGCAGGTGGTATAAAACCAAAGAACAGAATCAGTTTTTTCAAATTCCATTTCATGAAGTAATTCAGAATATTGTGTGGCTTGTAAGTGTGGAAACACCCATTTAAAACCAACAGGAATGGGTAAACATGAATAAAACATCCCTGTACATGACATAGGAAGAGGGGGACTTGTTAGCTTATGTTTTGAGCATGGTGTCCATCTTGGAGTCAACTTCATTATTAAAATGGGAAGACCATCATGTGATATAACAGAACAGGATAAAATTTCATAAAAAACATAATAGTATGTTTAACCTTTAGCAAATGGAGCCTCGCACATGGATAAAGCCTCTCTGGATGGGGCCTTTTGTAGTGCATGATTTTAAAACTTGCCACAAAGTACACAAAAAAAAATCTAGCTCAAAAACAAATTGTAACAGAGAGATGAAAATGTTTCTTTCTTTTCTTGGAATGACAGAGCTTTTAGCGGAGGTGAAATTTATGCCTTGTCCCTCCGAATAATGACAGTTAAGAAGAAGAAGAAGAAAAATCAAAAGTTAACTAGCCACCACAATAGACCGAAATGAATGAAAAAATGTATGTAGCAGTGGTACATTTCAACAACCATGCAAAGTTTCGTTGAAAAAAGACTGAAACCTCTTGGAAAGAACAATACATAAGAGTGGCTTTGTTGCCAGCTTACAGAAACAATTTCCTGAATTTTGCTTCTAGCGTCTTCTCTATGGATGCTGAATGGACCAAATTTGAAGGCAATTATCGTGCTGATCAATAATTCTCTTTTGTCTTTAGTTGAAAGTTGTGATATCCTTGCAAGGATGAAGTTGTTGCAAGGGTGCACCCTGCTACATTTATGTAAAGCAGATGGATGCTATCAAGTAAAAAAAAAAAATGCTGAAGAATGTAACGTTCTTTCATAATGATAATACTCCAGCTTACACTTTACTTACTGCAGCTTCAAATCTGTTTAATTTTTCTTTGCTACATTTTCCCCCTCTGCATTAACCTACAGTTGTTCCGGCTAGAGAATGGACTTGGAAATTCTATTTTTATCTTTTCTGTCGAAAGCAAAAGAGGGTCACATGAATCGCTGAACAAATCAGCTTTGTACAGTTGCCGTGGTGACACGTTGCCAAATTTTTCGTTTCGAGTCATTTTCGAAACAGGTGGCACCCTCAACAAGGCAAAGCACAGCAGTGCCTAATGGTTGCCGCAGCACAGCAAGCGAATAGGTCTCCCGATTCCCTGCCTCTCCCTGAAATGCGAGCGAAGGGGGTATGTTGACAGGAAGAGGTGTCGTGTTAGACTGGACAAATGGACAAAAATCAGGCATGTAGCAGCCGGTAGAAACACCGCTTGAACTGGAGGCAGAAAGTCTGGTTTTCCTCAAGTCCAATCTTTGGCCGGGTGGACTTTTATCTCCTGAACTCAAGAAAAACATCTGTTGAACATGGCTCTTTCTTACCATGCAATTATTCTTTACAATGGTACTTGAGAACTTCTCAATCAACCCTTGAATAACACTGTACAAGGCTTATCCGCATAAATGCACTGCTTTTCTCATTCATTAAATGTTTTGGAGCAAATATAAATTCAAAAGGGTAATTTGTTGTATACACTGCATTATGGGGAAAAGTCATGTTAATTCTTGTGGTTTCCAACATGCAATGGAACATATATCTAAGACCAAAGTTTAAAAATATGTCAACAAAATGTACTTCATTAGTAACAGTATGAAAAATACTGTAAATAATGTATTGCAATTTATTAAAAAATACTATTTTACTTCCATTTTCCCATGAACAGTTTATCTCTAGTCAACACATTCATGTAACATTTATAAAAATATACTTACAATTTTTTCTTTATATTTTTTTTGGCTACAATAGCACTGCAGAAGTGGAGATTATGAAAAATAAGCCACACATGATCTTTCTTTACAGTGATAACTCTGTCCACTATAACACAAAATTTTAACACTCATGTTAAAACTCCACACAGCATTAAATGGCATGGACTGACTCTTTTACATATGACTGCAACAGCGTGTTGGAAGAACAATACATAGGTTGTGCTTACTGTAACAAAAAAATCGGTGTTCCAGAATGGAGATTTCAAGTAAGACTGCAAAAATGCATTAACTGATATTGCACAAGTACAATATTTAAAACACGATTAAATGTACAAAATTCTCAGTAGAATGTAGTTTAATTTTTACAGGAAAGTCTCCAAATTTTAATGCACTTTGCACATCATTTAGAACTGTTCTCTAGTGGACAATAAATAAAGCAATGAGTACTACTTCGTGCTTGTGCACTAAGATCTTCTGTAACTATGAAATTTTTTTTAAAAAAAATCCATGCTCTTGACAACTAGTGTCACCTTATTTACTGTAAAAATGTTCAGGTACTTCAATTATTGATTCAGTGGACAAGATAAAAAATGTGAAAAACACCTGTTTAAACCTATAAACTATTTTAGAGATATTAATTTTTATTCTGCATTAAATGTCATGTTCTCAAATGAAAAATTACGTGACTTTGTAAATATGTTCCTAGCTTTCCTTTTGAATTTCTTCCAAAGATGGAATGTTATTTATGCGATAATCCAGAAGCATTTGGCCATAAGCTTTACCCTGTGGATCAAATCTCAATGAGGCAATTCCACCACCTCCCAAAGACGAGTCCAGAACAAAATTCATAGCATGAATGCCTGGTAGGGCATACCTGAAAGAACACAACAAGAATAAGACATTGATAAAAATATCTTTACCACACATGAATTTTTACTTTCGGCACTCAGCATTAATTTTTTGCCACTTTTGGCTAATTGTAACAATAAGGATGAGTGATGATTCAATTAAATTGATGTAGATCCATGTTCAGGCAGGGATTCGAACCCAGGAACTTCATGCTTGTTAAACCAGCTACTTTTTCACATGAGTTATATCAGTAAAAGCATATTTTTAAATGGTAAATATTAGGAATGGGCCAGTATGAAATTTTGGCCGATACCGATAAAGTACTGATATAAAATTTACAGATACTGATAACAGATATTCTACCGATCCCATATAAAATTAGAAATAGTCCTTGAAGAACCTGAAAGTTTCATTGACCTCCTTAATAAATGTGTGTTTCAAGGTGACTGCAGTGCAAAAGAAATTGCATATTTAAACATTTACTTTTTTAGAAAGTAGGGCATGGAGTTATCCATAAAAATTACAACAAAATAACAGAATTTTGCACTACATTATCAGATATTTATTGATATATCGGATCGGTAAAATAATCGGTAATTTTACCAATAAACCGATATGCCTATACCGGCCGATTAATCGGTCCCATCCCTAGTAAATATAAAAATCCCCTGCATGTTCATTTATTGTTATTTTTATGTTGTCTTCATCAGGCAAGTGTTATCAAGGATGTGATGTCTGGGTTAACTCTTTGCGGCTCAGGAGTTGGATAAATTTCCCGACCCTTCCGGCGCGGAGAAGGTTCGAAATTTTTTTTTTACATTAACACTTTTAATATCTTTTATTTTGACATAAGAATACATATTTTCATAATATTTCTTAAATTCTTTTGTAATTGTAATTTTAATTTGAAAAAAACTGGTGGTTATCAGCACTAACCACCACGCAAATGTAACATGTTTTTTTATGCAACATATGTGAATGAAAATTGTGAAATACAAAGGTTTTCTTTACCTAAATTCAACTTCAATTTCGGTGAAAGGTTTGGAAACAGTCTTTATCCTTCCGCAAACAAAGGGGCACATTACAAACACTGCACATCCATATCGTGCGGACTGGATTGCTCTTCGTGCTACACGTAGCACATCTTCTTGATGTGGACCTCTTAGGTTGATGGCTTGCACTCTGGTTCCTAATACTCGGCATGACACTAGGTTTGTGGCGCTTTATTTCTACACTTCTGTTTGGGGGAGTGTGTGGAGTTGCTATTCTTGTGGAGAGCAAACCTATATATACATCCCTCCCAAATTCCTTGTTAGTGAACTTCTCACCTTCAATTTGATTGTGAATAATAAAAGTATTTGTTAGAGCTGCATCAAGAAAGTGAAAAAATAATCTCAAGTACCATTTCTTACTTTTGCGGTCAATCTGGTAATCATTCTTCAGTCGATCAAAATTATCGACAAAATTCATATTTTCATTGTACTCCTTCACAATCTTTGGGCAGGGCACATCTGAAATAGTACCATCTTTTGCCTTCCTACTGATGGTTATTGTATCATTGGGATTGTGGAAATTAGACAAAAAGTTCACTGCTCGTTTATCCTTCCATCTTATCATTGTTATGTCATCATCGGACTGTTGCCAATCATATTCTCCTCTCTTTAGTTCCTTCTCCCCTTTGAGACTAGGTAGGAACTTCCGTGCATGATTCACTGTCCCACATGCAAAAATATTTTTGGCTTTTAGAGTTAGCAGGAGCTCATAGCTATTGAAGTAGTTGTCTACAAATAGAACATGGTTTTTATCAATAAAATCATGGCAGAGACTGAGAACAACTCGGGAAGCCAACCCTTTCTCACCTTGCTCGCTTGTTTTCCCAGTATAGATTTCGAACCTGTGGTTATATCCAGACGAGTCACAGAGCATCCATATCTTGAAACCTCTTTTGATTGGCTTATCCCTCATGAATTGTTTCATACTAGATCTTCCTTTGAATTTTACCATCGATTCATCGACGACAAGTTTCTGATAAGCTTTGTAGTTTTGCGCGAAAGAGTGTGCCAGATTGTTCAGAAATGGTCGGAGTTTATATAATTTATCAAATTGTGGATCACGACGCTCTGGTTGAACAGCATTGTTGTTGAAATGTATGTGACCCAACAGCCAACCAAAACTTTTTACACTCATTAGTTTTGAAATATAATAGTCATGCCAGTCTGGTTTTGATGACCAATAATCTCTGTAACTTTACATTCGTTTGAGACCCATAAAAATGTTCATTCCTATAAATACTCGAATTTCATCCATGTCTGTCGGTTGGAAGGGCTTACCTTGTTGTGTAGCATATAAGTTCGTGTGAAACACAATATGATTGAGCAGCTCATCATTGAAAAAGAGTGAAAAAATTGCAAGAGGGCTCTTATCTTGCAGTTCCTTCACAGCATCAGTCGGTCCCACCCTACTTGAGAAATGTGGCACTGGAGTTGTTTGATGAGATGTCTGATCCCAGATTGGTTACCTTGTTACATGAACCAATGGCACAATTGGAGTACTCACTGTGACCTCATTGGAACCATCCTGTTGTCTGACGCTCATTGATGCACTAACACAACCTGTGGCACTTTGTGTTGATGTCAAAGGTCCTTCGTTAGTAGGAATATTGCACCCAAGAAATTCATCTTCAGAGGACGTTTCTGCAATGCACATTCCTTCTGCACTTATTTCTGGGTGAAAAGTGGGATCTGCATCTGAATCATCACTACTGAAGTCCAAATCAGAGCCTGAGGGTATGTCCTCAGCATTAAAAAAGTCTCGAATATCCTGATCAGTCAGCCTCTCCATGATTCTAGGAAATATGTAAACTTTACACAGAGTTCCGAAAGCAACCAAATCTGCGCGGTGGTCAGCAACACTAACCACCTACATATGAAGAGTTCCTTTGTGAACGACCGCACAAAAACCTCCACTTCTTGGTACAGATGTAGCCACGGTAATGGGGAAATATAAAAGCACAGTGGATTCGGCAGAAAACGAAAAAGAACTACCATTACAACAATTAGTCATTAACAATCACTGTTTACAACAACATTCAACAAAAGCGGCACCATAAAGGAGACTGGAGTAAACATAAGAAACAACAATCCCCAAAATCTCATTTCAGACAAAAGGCGATACACCTCAAAGCGAAACATTCGAGTTAAAATACCACACAAAACGAAAATTTGCATTTCAAGTGGTGGTCAGTGACACTAACCACCGAGCCGAAAAGGACAATCTTGAGGTGGTTACCATTGGTAACCACTGCGCCGCAAAGAGTTAAGCAGGTCACAGGCTACTTTTGATATTTTTGTGCTTGCCCCACTTCCTTTTTTATTTTTTTTGCATCTTTTAAAAAAAATATTGTAAGAATAATTGATAACATAAAAAAGTAAAGTGCTCCTCTGTGCTTTGTACAACGTCATGAAGGCGTATAAGGGGTTTGGAGTTATGGCACCACACTTTCTTGATCACGGTTGAAGGTGGAGTATTGTGATCAGCACTATGCCCCAGGCTGCCTTTATTTCCCAGTTTTCTCCAAGTACCCACTTTATATGATGCTGGGTGTGTGCAGGAGCCATTTGAAAAGGTGGAAAAAATCCCAGTTCTCCCCCGCTGGGGATCAAACCCAGGTTTCTCATATGGTAGTCAAATGTCCTAATGACTGAGCTACCACAGCTGTTACTAACAAAATTTCAAGTACTCAAATGTTGCATTTCTCTATAATATATCTTCAGCCATAGATAAAAGATGGTGGATAAGGAAGTAGGTGTTTGACCTGTAAAGTTGACAAGTACAGACCAAAGATACAATTGGCCCAGAAAAAATAGTTGTTTGCCCAGGCTTGTTGAAAATGGTGAACGGTGAGAGGAAGAGGAAGATACTTGGGAATGGGGATAAGTTGGGACATGAAGTTTTCATTTTATTTTTCCCTAAATTTCAGTGTTATTTTCTACAGTGATTCAGAGTTATTTTTTGCAGTTTATGGCAAATTCGGTGTTATTAATTAAAAATCTGTGTTATTTTTACATGCATTACTGTTTTTTTTCTGTGCATAAGATTTCTACACAGGGTGGCTACTCTAGGGAAATGATAAAATTCAAGTATAATTCCCGGTTTTCAAGGCAAACTTTCCTGAAATTCAAAGGAACAGCAGATGTTTTCTCTATTTCAACCTCTCACCACCCACAAAAACACAAATTTATTAACAACATAAAGCATCTGTGTTATTGCAATGTGTCCAAAATTCTAATTCAATTGAACGGTATATGCATATGCAGTGCTCGAAAATCTTCTTCAGAGCTAGGCGCCTGCTCTGAAAATCAGGCGCCAGAAAACCAATAACTAGCAATTGTGCATATTATAAGAAGCTGAGCCGGTCCCCGTCGCGGAGTGGTTATCCCATCGTGCTACGATGCCAGGGGTCCCGGGTTCGAATCCCGGCTTGGGCATGGGCGTTTGCGAGTGTTCATTCATCAATTTCATCATATCATCACTTATCTCCATCTTTGCAAATTTGCCAAAAGTGGCACAAAAAGCGAAGTAAAATAAAGCAAATCAATCAATCTATAAGAAGCTGAGCAGCACCGTATTCAAAACCACTAAATCATGTGAGAAAGTGGGAAATGGGGGGTTAGGGGACAAAGAGTAAGACATTGTTACTGATTCTATGGAATGCTCACAACGTTGAAAAAATAATAATTTGCTAACTTACGCAGTACTGCAATTTGAACTTAGAATCTTCAAAATTTCGTACATGCAAACTTAAAAAACAGCAATATTACAGCAAAAGATCACAGTCGCCAGGCTGAAATTTTTAGTCGACATGGCAAAATGGCGACCAGGATTTTTCGAGCCCTGTATGTATGTATGTATGTATATACACACACACACACACACACACACGCACACACACACACATCCATATACCGGGTGGTCCAAAGTCCAGTAACGATCACATAATGTGAGAAATACACATCGAATCGGAAAACGAAAAAATACGTGTTTAATAAGTGAAAGAAAGCTATTCAATGATATTACACCTGATTCCCCACCCCCGCCCCTTGGGGGTGGGGTGGGGTGGGGTGGGGAGCAACTGTGAAATTTTAAATGGAAACCCCCATATTTGTATTGTAGAATCGGAAAGAGGACTTCATTCCGAGTCTGATGAGCTATCAACCATCCTCCTAGCTCAATTAGGAATGGAGATATGGCAATTTTAAATTTTCTGGGAGAAAAAATCATAAAACCCAAAAAAATTTTCAAAGGGGTCTACCATATACTCTATTGAAAGGTCTTGACGTGCACATTCCGAATCTGCAATCACTTTCACTCTAGCCCAATTAGGGGCAGAGCGTCCCTTTGAAATTCTTTTGGGGTTTATGAAATTTTCACCTTTATATATATATAAATCAAAGAAGGTAAAAGGAAACACTCACCGGACAGTAGAAAAATTCAAAATTTTCGCTAATTTCATAGCATCATCGGTGTGAGGAGAAAAAGACGGAACCGGAAGTTGGGGCCTTGCAGAGTTGCCAGGTCCCCATCGAAGAGGAAGCGGTGCGTACAACGAAAAAAACACTGTTTCGTCACCAGGCTCGTCGTAAAGTGTGAGTGTGTGGGATGAGCTGGGAGGGCGGGAGGGAAGGGATGGCTTGGGAGGGACGGTGGGTGAGGGATGGGCATTACTGGATGGCCTTGTTCAAGCCAGGTGGAGTGGTTGCACTCATGGCCGATATATAGGCACTCTCCCATCTTTTGCGAACAGAGGTGTTGGCTGGTTGGGGTAGGAGATGGATGATGGCTACCCGGAAGCAGTTGTTGAAACTGATGTTGTGGTGGTTGGTGTGGACGGCAACAGTGAAATCCAGTTGTGGGTGGAGGAGCGGTGGTTATTGATGCGGAGGTTGAGGGCCGTTGATGTTTCCCCCAGGTAAAGATCACCATAGATGTTGCAGGTGAGGATGTAGATAAGGTTTGAAGGACATGGTAATGTATGTTAATACTAAGTCGCATAAGATAAAAACCAGACAGTGAACAATTAATGTATTTAATAGAAAACTGGACTTATGTCCGGAACATTCATGTACATTGAAACCATGATACAGCAAGAATTACACAGAATACATCTGCTTATTATTTATCTTCTTCTGGCCGTGAAGACCATACCTTGTAGCCGTATCATAATACCTGGACCGTATCATCCCTCCAGGTGTCCCATTAAAAAATAAAAAATCAGGTATTGCTGATGACCGTATCGATCTGGTGGGCGGCGAACCCTGGTAGACCTTCTCGGAGACGAGTGAGGTGTGCTAGGACCTGGTTCTGGGTATCCGGCTCTGCATGGGGTAGGTTCTGGTACTGTTCCACCGGGTTTGGCTGAATTTCTGTTAGGTATTGTAATGTTGAAGTCGTTGTCATCTGCAGTGTCACGTGAAACACGTCTCTTCAACCACCTGGGATGCACCACTCGTTTGATTCCATCTTCTAGCATGATTTCGTAGAGGATGCTATCTCCCATACGACGAATAACAACTCCTGGGATGTAATTAGGAGTACCGTGTTTAGGCGATTGAACCCAAACTGCTGAGTTGATGGCGAAAGTACCATATTTCGACGAAGAGTCGTTCCGAAACTTTGCTGACTTCCTCGGCTTGAACGGAGATTCACTCGACAGAGGCAGATTGTTTGGTTCCCACCAAAATCTGGGTTGGTGTTTCAAGACCGAAAGTGCTGGTAGGCTTCCTTTTCCACCCAGTCGCGTCTTCCGAAGGATGAAAAGAAGGTTGGCGATCCCCATATCAAGTTCAAGCGTGCTCAGATTGGGTTTGTCAGTTATAAGCTTGACAAGAGCAGTTTTGACAGTACGAACGTATCGTTCGGCTAAGCCATTGCTAGGGCTGTGATAAGGTGGTGAAGTAACATGTTTGATACCATTCTTAAGACAGAAGTTACGAAATTCGAGAGAAGTGAACGTTAGGCTGTTGTCGGATACGATAGTATTTGGTATCCCTAGCATGGCGCAAGATTGCATACGCCAGCGGATCGTTTCCTTTGTGTCCAATGTGTGTACAGGCCATACTTCTGTCCACTTGCTGAAGGCATCTACTATCAGTAGGAACTTACGCCCTGCAAAGAAAAAGTGGTCTACATGCCATCTCTCGTTCACGTACGAAGCGAGATGCCATGAAGAATCGGGTCCGTTGCGGACCTTAGGAGCATTAGCTCGGCATGTATTGCAGCTCGCTACAAAATCCGTAATCTCTGCTGACATGCCTGGCCACCAAAATCTGGATAGACACAACTCTTTCATACGAGTTGAACTTATGTGTCCATTGTGTAAAACTCTAAGAACTTCATTCCGTTTAACTGTGGGAATGATAAGTCTACCCGACCACATGAGCGTTCCCTGCTCGTACGTAAGGTGAGCTCTTCTTTCGAAGAAAGGTGCGAGCTTCTTCCGTTCGGTAGACATGTCGTGTTGATCTGGCCAACCATTTGCTTCACAGGAGACAACTAATGAGAGCAGTGGGTCTTCTGAAGTGGCGTTCTGTATTGCGTCTCGAGAAAGAGGAGTTACAGCATCTTCAATGGACCCGAAATATGCATGAAGTTCTTCTTCTCCAGCTGGTATTGTGTCACGTGTTTGCGTAGGCAACCTGCTTAGCATGTCTGCTACTTCTACCTTGCTGGAATGAATTATATTATATCGGTATGAAGATAAAAGTAGAGCCCATCTCATCAATCTATTGGATGAATGTTTTGAAATGGTTCGATCTGGAGAAAATATAAACTTTACAGCACGTGCGTCTGTAACAATCTCGAACTTGGATCTGAGTAAAAATTTGTGAAATCGCTTGATACCGTGAACTATGGCTAGAGCTTCTCTCTCTACCTGGGAGTATCTCCGCTCCTTCTCACTGAAGGTGGTAGAAGAGCAGGCAATGGTCTGTAGACCGTTTTCAACTCTATGACACAATTGCACACCACACCCGAAAGGAGACCCATCGGTGATAAGTACAACTGGCTTTGTTGGGTCGAAAGGCACAATAGGATTTACCTGTCGAAGTTCCGACATGATGCTGTCGAACTCGTGTTGACAGTTATCGTCCCAGTTCCAAGAGACGTTTTTCTTGAGTAAAGAAAGCAAAAAGTGAAGTTTTGAAGCTAAGTTGGGTACAAACTTTCGATGAAAGTTGATCATCCCGATGAAGGAAAGTAATTGTGATTTGTCTTGAGGTGGTGGAGAATTTAGAACGGCCTCCAAGTTCTTGTCTGACGGCCGTATACTAGTGACATCAATCTTTTATCCTAGGTACTCGATAGATGAGGTTAGGAATTGGCTTTTGCTGGTGCTCGCTTTGACATTGTGTTTGGCCAGACGATTCAGGACATCACACGTGCATGTGAAGCATTCTTGCAATGTTTCACCTCCGACGATGACGTCATCAAAGTAGAAGGAAACTTCGGGAATGTCATCTAGGATCTTCGCTAGGACCATTTGAAACAGATCTCCACTTATGTTTATGCCAAAAGGTAGTCTGTGAGGTTTATATAATGCCCAAGGTGTGTTGACGACAGTGATGCGTTTGGCAGCTTCAGAAAGTTCCAACTGTCTGTAAGCCACTTGAAGGTCAATAACCGTATAGTATTTACACCTGGCCAACTTAGAGAAAATATCCTCGACTCTAGCAATGGGAAACTTGACGTTTTCGGTCATTTCATTCACCGTTCCTGAGAAGTCAGTGCAGAGACGAAGTGAGTCATCTTTCTTGGTAACAACAACAAGTGGCGAGGCCCAATCAGAATATTCGACCGGTTCCCATAACCCTACTTTCACTAGATTTTGAATAGAATCCTGAACACGGTCTCGAATACCATAAGGAACTTCGTAATGTCTACGAAATATCGGTGCAGAGTTGGATCTCAGTGGTATATCGACCAAATAAGGTGCAACGGGCTTGGACAAATCACCATCGTATCTAGAAGAAATTTCTCGCCTTATGTCGTCGGCACCAGCGTTAGTAATAGTACCTCGTTAGTTGCAAGAACACTGGCTGTAACTAATAATCGCCTCCAAGATGGTTGAATAACGTCCAACCATGTACGACCGATCAATGGATATAAAAGTTTCTCCTGGCAGAGAAAGACAGGTAAAGTGTAATCCCTATTGTCTAAGTATAGTTTGACGGATGTTTGTGCTGTAACACATACATATCCTTCGATTACACCTCGTAATCGTAGGCTGGAATTAGATTTAACATAGTGTGGAAACAACTGGTCAAAATACTTTTCGTTGAAAAGAGTAACAGCAAACCCAGTATCTATTTCACATTTAACAATACACTTATTGACTTCGAGATTTACTATGAAGCTATCCGAACTGAATTGCTGCTCCAAAATGTGTTGAGTAGAAGTGTGGAATGATGACTGAGCGCATCAGTATTGAGATGGTTGAAGCTGAACGTAGACAACTCATCGGATGTCGTGTTCCGTGAGGTTGAACTGGACGTTCTATTCACGGCTCCTTCTGCATCGTATATTCCAATGGCCTTGTCGTTTGCAGTAGCTACAGATTGCGTTTCTTGCCGGACATAGACCTTGTGGGTGATTCTTTGTGCAGTTGCTGCACTGGGAGTGAGGATTTTGTTTGGTAGCAGTTGAGTTCTTAGGTTGATTGTAGCTGTTCTGCCTCGTTTTGCCTGAGCGTGAACTCGTTGAAGGGCCTGTTTGATGATCTGGATTCATCTGCATCAAATTTCTTGAGTTGGTGGCAAAAGTCACACAATCTGTTATGTACTTATTCGAGAATAATTTAACTTCTCGCTCTAATAACTCACAATGCAAAGCAATCTCTTGACATTTGGCAAAGGAGAGATCACTTTTGGACAATAATCTTTTCCGAGCAGAATCTGAAAGTATACCAACGATGAATTGTTCAACAAGTGCCTCATCTAAATACTGCTCATACACACATTTGGCTGCTTGTTGTTTGATTTTCACTACGAATTGAGTAACTGATTCTCCTTGAGACTGAATACATTTTCGAAACTTGAACCTTTCTGTAAACTTGTTCGTTTTGGGCCTGAAGTGCTGAACCATTTTGTCGTGAATGACAGCATATGTTAGATTATATGGCATTTCAGGAGTATTGCGAAGTACTTGGAAAGCCTTAGGACCAATGACTGCTAATAGAACTGCTGCTTTTCTTTCATTTGCCACATTATGGGGGAGACAGAGTTGATCAAAACGCATGAAATAACTCTCGATATCTTCATTTTCTTCAGCAAATTTGCTGAATGTAATGTTGAGAGCCATGTTATCGAAACTTCAAATTACATTAACTGATAGAAATAACTGGAAAATATAAAAGTTACGATGTGTAACTGAAACTTGCTTTTGCTTAAGCGTGAACAAAATTAGCAAACTGAATGTTACCTGTAAAACACAGTCTTGTTGATTTGCTACATGAAATCGTACTTGTCACTATCCCGTGCCGATAAAGTCATCCTGACGATATGATTAGAATCCTTCAAGTCTTCTAAGCACTGTCAATCCTCTGTTCACTGTCCGCAGCGCCAAATTGATAGGTTCGGAGTGAATGACATGGTAATATATGTTAATACTAAGTCACATAAGATAAAAACCAGACAGTGAACAATTAATGTATTTAATAGAAAACTGGACTTATGTCCGGAACATTCATGTACATTGAAACCATGATACAGCAAGAATTACACAGAATACATCTGCTTATTATTTATCTTCTTCTGGCCGTGAAGACCATACCTTGTAGCCATATCATAATTAGAGCTAGGAATTTTAGGTGCTGCACCTTAAATTTTTTTGTGTGAAAATGGGCAAAAAAGTGACTCATCCCCAAAATAAGCACGTATTGAACTCTACTCATGGTGTTTCGGTTGCACCTTTTTGCACCTTTTTCAAAATCTCAGAACCTTTTCCACCTTTTCACAATCTCAGAACCTTTTGCACCTTTTCGCCCTTTTTGCAGCTTTATCATTTTTTTAAATACAACTTACACGCTGTTTAACCCCACCTACATTCGAGGCACGGCTTCTTGGAAAGCGATTCTTGTTTACCGCACAACAATGAATCGGCTTTCTTCAGTTCTTGGACATAAATGTAGTAAGCGTGCGGACTTTAAACAGTGCCAACAATGACGCGTTACAATTGCTAGAAGTTGTGCTCTTTTTGTCCTATGCTGTATTGTTTACGAATTGTTGTAGAAATGCTGTTTTGTTTTCGTCTCCTTCTTCCATCTCACCGAGCAAGGTAACTGCAGTCTGTGATCGACTGATCGATGCATCTGATTTGCTTGTTCACCATGCCAAAACATAAAGTAAATGTTGGGAAACTGCAGGACATTGTTAAACAGTTATGCGGTGATGGCATTCAGAGTGATGGATCTGTTCTGAGGTGTGATGTGTGTGATATTCCTATTGCTGTAGATGACAAACACCAACGCACTCGGGTTGTGCAGCATCTTCAAAGTGGGAAGCACGTCAGGAATAAAGAACTACGAGATGGTAAAGGTGGGAAGCGACAGCAATTCATTGGTGAGGTGCTTGCATCTTAGAGTTCCAGAAATACAAATTAATTTTTCAGTGAGACAGCAAGGGCATTTATAGCATGTGGAATACCTCTTTCGAAACTTAACAATCCTGTCATGAAATCATATTTGCAAAAATATACTGCAAAGTCAGTTCCAGATGAGAGCACCTTAAGGAAATCTTACCTTCAACCTCTGTATGAAGCTAAAATCTCGCAGATCAGGCAAGTAGTAGCTGTCTATTTCATACTAGATGAAACCCCAGATAGGCAAAACAGGTACGTTTTGAATATTTTAGTAGCACCTCTCAATGATCATCAAGTGAAACCCATGCTTTTTAAAACTTATTTTCTCGGCAAAAGAGATAATGCAAGTGTAATGCAAAGTTTCAATGATGCATGTTTTGTATTGTGGCCGGAGGGCGTAAAATATGTTAGTGTGTGGTTAGTTCTTGCAGATCAAGCATCTTACATGTTAGCTGCATTTTCTAATCTGAAGAATATGTATCCTAACTTAAAACATGTGACTTGCATTGTTCATGCTTTGCATAGAGTTTGTGAAGCTCTTAAAGATGAATATACATATGTGAACGAATTTGTTTCTAGCATTAAGAAAATACTGAAAAAGGCTCCTTCTACAATACAGAAGTGCGTAGAAATTACGAAACTTCCACTACCACCCTCTCCCATCCTCACTAGATGGAGTACATGGTTAAAAGCTGCAGTGTTTATTTGCAATCATTTCCATACAATAACGAAATTTTTAGATGCTTTGCCTAGTGATTCCTCAGCTGTAGAAAAAGCCAAAAAACAGGAATTGCAAGATGATCTCTATATTGACATGGCTTCTATTTCCTTACTACGGCAATCACAAAACTGGAGGAGCAGGGTACTGAAAAGGAAGCACAGTGGGCTGTTTTGATGGATGTGCAACGAGAGCTGCAAGGGGTCGGGAAAGAGAAGTTAGAACAAAGTTTAGCCAAAAACCCTGATGTTCAAGAAGTTGCAACCAACAAGGATGTGGATTACTGGTTGAAAACAAAATACGCACCACTTGTGTCTGTTGACGTTGAACGTTCTTTTTCAACTTATAAGTATCTGCTTAGTGACCGCAGATGTAGCCTCACTCAGAAGAACATAGAAATTTTGAATGTTATCTATTTTAACAGTTTTCTAGATGACTAATTCTAAGCAAGTAAGAAGAAGCATGTTTTCCTTTATGTCGCTTTCTAATATTAGAGAATTTTCGTTGCTTAGTTATATTAAACGATTTAAAACCAGAGAATACTCTATGTGTTTATCCAGACAAGTTGAATCATATATGTATGCATTGCTCACAATAAATTTTACATCTGAAAATTAGCACCTATTTTAGCACCTTTTTTGTACAAATATTGGCACCTCTTTTGCACCTTTATTGGCAAATTTTTGCACCTAAAATTCCTAGCTCTAATCATAATACCTGGACCGTATCAATCTTTCTGCTCAGAAAGGCGACGTTACCACTGCCCCATCAGGGAGGCTTCTTTCATATTTTTCAGTGCATTGTCTCATTTGAAACAGAACCGTGTTCACTATACCGGCACACATAAAATCATAGTTCCAGTCCCAACTAAAGAGGATTTAAAACTGAATTATTCAATTATTAGTAGAGGTGTGAAATAGATGAAGTTCTGTTGTATGAGGGCAAATCGAAAAGTCCTTGCACCTAATTTTTTTCTAGCTTGTTAGAAGTGTTATTACAAAAGTGAGATATACGAGCGATGCAGTAGGCTTTTCTTGGAACAGCCCTATTGTAACTTCCGATTTCTTCCACGAAGTGTTATTCGTTTTTTATGGTGCAAAGGACAAACAGCAACAGATATCCACAGGGAAATGGAGCCAGTGTATGGGGACAAGTGTTGATCAGTGCGAAGTGTGCAGTGGTGGTGCAAGGAGTTCGAAAATGGACGGGAAAATGTGGAGGACAATGAGCAATCGGGCCGACCTTGTTCCTCGCTGACATCACACAACATTACCTGTGTTGATGAAATGGTGAAAGCTGATCGACGTATTCATCTGAAGGACATTGCCACTGAACTTGGCATTTCTGTGGTAGTGTTTACGACATTGTTCCCGATTCGCTGGGAAACAGTAAGATGTAGTGTCGATGGGTTCCTAAGCTTCATTATGATGTCCACAAGGGCAAGCGAATGGTCATGTCACTGAACCATTTGCAGCGTTACGTCGACGAGGGTGAAAGTTTCGTGGACCTCTTTGTCACTGGCGATGAAACGTGGATACTGTATTACACACATTTTCCCATCGTTTTTCAAACTCCTTGCACTACCACTGCACACTTCACTGATCAACACTTGTCCCCATACACTGGCTCCATTTCCCTGTGCAGATCTGTGGCTGTTTGTCCTTTGCATCACAAAAAACAAATAACACTTCGCTGCTCATATGGTGTGGACTTCCTGTGCACTCCGGCCATCTTTTCCAACTGATAACAGCGCTGTGCCGTGGAAGAAATCGGAAGTTACAATAGGACCATTCCAAGAAAAGCCTACTGCATCGCTCGTATATATCGCTTTTGTAATAACACTTATAACAAGCTAGAAAATAATTAGGTGCAAAGACTTTTTGATTTGCCCTCATATTTGTGTGAACAATGATTACAGAAAGAAAGAAGCATACATCGGAAATATTCAATCTTGAATGCTCTCGCTTTCTGTCCATCAGTTAACGTTATTGCCTTGCACGCAACAAGTCCCGGATTAAATTTACTTAAGCATCTCATAAATCTATTCCCTATTTATGCATTTGCATCAAACTTTGATTTATTATTTTAACTATCTGGAAAAGAACTGCTCGATCATATCATGTTCTTTTAATATAATGCTATCAATATTTTTTATGATACTAGGTCATCCTTTGGGAAGAGCAAGTAAACCGGGGGATCCTCCCACCAGATTCACCAATGCTTACAATATGCCTAATTTTGGAGAAGAATTGCCCAAAACGAGAAAGTGCGCACACAAATAATAAACCACTTGACCCCACGGAAGCCTATTCATGAACTTTTGTCTGGTCATTCCTCGTCCCCCTCCCTCTTTCCAACACATGTTTGCAGCGAGTGGCAACAGGCGGAAGGCTGTTATTTTTAACTCCCCAAATCGCAGTTAACACAAGACAGGAAAGCATCTTTTTTGAATGGTCTCAATTGTACAGTACAAGAGGTGAGACAAGAAACTCTCCCACCAATGTGCTGGGTCGAAAACGCGGCAAGCGCATGCGCGAACTTCCCCTATCGTGCACACAGGCAGGGTTGCCGAACGTCATAATGTTGTGTGAGCACCGAGAAACAATGCGATCGACTTGCCTGTCTTCATTTAAAGTGTGTGTTTGTTTTGTGTGCAGTGTACTTGCTAGCATGGAAGCTTGCAGTTCAGAGAAAGCAAGTAAACTCGGTGGACGGAAAGTAATCCACAGCCAAGGGCGAGAAATTGTATATAATGTATATGTATTTATGAAACACGAGGTGGGAGTTCGTATGTCCGAAAACCAGTTGCAAAGGAGGGTGGCTCGCGCATGTGGTGTTTCATTCAGAAGTGTGAGAAGAATTGTACTAATAGAAAGTAAAGCATGCACTACGTTGAAGAAACACTTTCATACGCCCCATAGAACACGACCTCGCCAAAAAATCAAAAGTCATAT
Source organism: Lepisma saccharinum (assembly GCF_977018435.1). NCBI lineage: Eukaryota > Metazoa > Arthropoda > Insecta > Zygentoma > Lepismatidae > Lepisma > Lepisma saccharinum. The sequence continues at coordinate 29,225,529 of NC_139236.1, forward strand.
AGACGAGTTCGATAAGTGTGTTGTTAGGCGTGTTGTGCACGAATTTCACCTTACGGACGGGGAAGGTATCCGAAGGGTTTTGAAACAAAGAATAGAGTTCCAAGGCAGTCTGGTGTGTGCGCAAGATAATACGTGACCTAGAGTTTAAGTGGGAAAAGCAGAAAATAATAGACAATTGCTTATAGAAAAGGACGAAATAAGAAGTTTCGTTCATCGTACCTCAAAGCCATAAAAATCTTTCATCTACAAGGACGACCCATTGTTTACGTTGACGGACTTATTTTCACAGCTCGACAACAAAGAAAGAAGCTTGGGTGGATGGAACCCCGGCTGCCGTCAAAGCACCGGTGTCTAAAGGGCAATGTGTAATTGTTGTACATGCTGGCGGTTAATGTTCAAATCTGGAAAATGTTTTGGCGATTACCACCATGATATGAATGCCCGATTTTTTTTTTTATTTGATATATTTTATTTTACTTCGCGTTTTGTGCCTCTTGGCTAATTTGCGAAGATGAGTGATGAAATGATGAATGGACATTTACAAACAACCATGACCGAGCGGGATTCGAACCCGGGACCCTTGGCGTTGCAGTGCGATGTGCTAACCACTCAGCCACAGGGTCCGGGGAGAAGTTTATCCCAAATTTGACACGAAACAGTGTTGTTGTTGTTGTCATGCCTCATTTGTGAGAAATGACCAGATATCTTGAATTTGGAAAACTTGAAATGTTTTCTTAAATTCACTTTTCAGTTCACAATCACTAATGCATTTACTGCTGGCTTAGGAATGCTGCGAAGTACACCTCAGAAGAAAAAAAAATGCACAAATCATGCAGCTGAAATTTCCCTAATAATGCATACAAATAAATCCTGCGCCTTCTTCCTCCTCCCGAAAAGACATTATGATTCATTCAGTGGCTCGTTCAAATCAACACCCCCTTTGACGCACACATGTTCAAACCAGAATTGTATTCCTTGGTGAAAATTAACAAACCCCGTTTGAAGATGTTCAAAATTGATTCCATGTTAGCAGAACGCGGTCATTCAGTTGTATGTTTACCAACATACCACTCAGATCTTCTTGCTTAGTTTTCTTGTGTTCTCGTTCTGCGTAGACATTTGACCCGTATGCACTGCCAACCCTGCTTCTGTGCGTCCTTCCCCTACGTATGGCTTGGGCGTTAGGCCGCCAGGAGTTTCTTGTCTTACCTATTCTACTGTAAAAGAAGGTGTAGATCATCAAAACCTTACATTTCCTCTGCTTTTTGCATATTTATTATTTTCTCCTCGAATGTTAACGGCTTTTATTTCTGACAGAAACACTCTTGTTTGGGGGTGGTGATCTCAAAAGTAAAAGCCCATAACAGCCCATACTGAACTCTTTAAGTAACAAACTAAACGGTTTGAGAGGATTCTATTTTATTTTCCACACAGCTTTCTTTTCCTTCCTCCATAGAAATCAAAGCTAAACTGTAAAAAACTTGCCTCAGAGCATTTATAAATACGTATCAATACAATGGGATTTGAATTAATAAAAGTTGCAATTTTTCACGTCTACAGAGAAAAATGCATGCAGAATTCACACAGAATTCCCAGAGCCAATAATTCACACATAATTCCCAGAATGCAAGGAATTCCTGGTGAGTAGCCACCCTGCTACATTGCCTTAGTAATTGAAAATTTAGGCAACTTATAGTTTTAATGTCAAAAAGAAAGAAATTTAAGGCTTAGCTTTGTGAGAAATGACCAGATATCTTGAATTTGGAAAACTTGAAATGTTTTCTTAAATTCACTTTTCAGTTCACAATCACTAATGCATTTACTGCTGGCTTAGGAATGCTGCGAAGTACACCTCAGAAGAAAAAAAAAATGCACAAATCATGCAGCTGAAATTTCCCTAATAATGCTAAAAATATCCCTCTCAGACCTCAAAATATTGTTTTGTGTACATCCATACACCCTCAACCTAACCCCTTCTCCCGCAACACAACAGGTTATTTTAGTTAAGGTAAGGGGCTGGAACCCTTATAATGTGACATGCAAAATAGATTAAGTGCAGTTGCACCAAAAAAATATTTTCAGTGCATCAATCAACAACAGCTGTTTCTCCCTGGAAATTTTTCTCGTTACTACGAAACTTTACTCCTGGGAAGCTCCCTGCAGCGAATTATGTTCCAGTCATATCTATGCCAAACTGGGATAAATGAAGCATGGCAATCTCTCTCAAATCGAACTTTCCTCAGCTAGACTAGAAATGACAGATCTCATAGCACTTCACTTAGTTCTTTTTGAACAAAAAAGTGTTATCCCCAGTTTATATTGATTATTTCACAAGTTCTTTACGTTATAGTACAAAATTCGGTGTTATTCTTTAAAATGGCGTAATTCAAGTTAATTTGAGATTAAAAAAAATATATATCGAAAACTTGCCTTCTTAAACTTACGGAAAACCATTTTAAGCACATTATTTGGCTCTCCTCAACTTTTAGGTGTTATCGTTAAAATGAAAACTTCATGTCCATAGAGATAAGGCATGGTTCGCAAGGTTATCTAATGGCCTTATTCAGGTGAGGTGGGGGAGCAGTTGCACTCATGAGCAACAGGTGGATGATTGCTGACTGGAAGCAACTGTTGAAATGGGTAAGGTAAAGTACTCAAATCGACAACAGACAACAGTTAAGTCTACTTTACACAGCAAGAACTGCAATAGAGTAATGAAAAATCACAAAAACAGAATTCTGGCTTTCCAGTTTATAGAAAATGCACTTAATATTTATGCAAGTGGAAAAACCTAAAATGGTATGGTTAATGAAGAAACGGCACAATATCAATCCAATGACAAATACAACATTCAAGTAAAGGGAAATAAGACAGAATCAGAGCTACATTCAAATGTTTGCTTCTTTGTCATTTTTTTTAGTAATAGTTTGTCATAAATCTAATAAATAATTTCATCACCAACAACTGGCCCTTCTAGCAGGATGCCAAGCTCTAGATGGAATTCTAAGCATTCTTTGTTCAACTTATTGATCGTGCCATATGTTTCCCTGATACACTGATTTATCATCCTTATTTGCAAGTTTTTTTTCTTTATTTTTCCTCCCATTTTCAACGGTTTAAAACCTCATCTTAGAAAGTTTGGGATCACCTTCAACCTCTTACACTCTTTGAGGAACCATATTTTATTTATGTTACTATTAATCCCACGAGCTAGCATCCCACAATATGACTCTCAAAAGCAAATAATGATTAGTTTATTACAAGTTTACGTTTTTTTTTTTTTGTTTTTTTCATCTTTCATAATCTTGTGTAGTAGTAGTGTGCATTTGTTTTTTTTCCTTGTGTAGTGGTTGTTATGTGTTTGTGTGTCTTGTGCAGTAGTTGTGCTGTGTAGTGTGTGTTTGTCTTGTGTAGTAGCTGTGGTGTCTAGTGTGTTTGTGTTTGTCTTGTGTAGTAGTTGTGGTGTGCTTGTATATGGGTTTGTCTTGTGTAGTAGGTGTGCTGTCTAGTGTGGTTGGGATTGTCTTGTGTAGTAGTTGTGCTGTCTAGTGTGTTTGTGTTTATCTTATGTAGTAGTTATGCTGTCTAATGTATTTCTGTTTGTCTTGTGTAGTGTCGGTGATGTGTATGTATGTGTCTTGTGTTGTAGTTGTGCTGTCTAGTATGTTTGTTTTGTCTTGCGTAGTAGTTGTGCTGTCTAGTATGTTTGTTTTGTCTTGCGTAGTAGTTGTGGTGTGTATTTTGTTTATGTTTATATTGTGTAGTAGTTGTGGTGTGTTTGTGTTTATATTGTGTTATAGTTGTGTATGTCTTGTGTAGTAGTTGTGCTGTCTAATGTGTTTGTGTTCGTCTTGTGTAGTTCCTCCATTCATATTGGGGGTTAGGCGTAGAGCTGACAACTCTGCACTGTAAAAAGACATGTCAAGAAACAGCAATATAAGGCCATGGATGTTCCCAAGGTAAAATATTCCGGAGGTAAAATAGTCCCCCGTTCGGATCTCCGGGTGGGGACTACTTTGGGAGGTCCCTGGACTAAGGATATTAAATTAGGCACCTGGAATGTTCTGAGCCTTTACCGGCCTGGGGCATTTCAGTGTACAGTTAATGAGATAGTTAAGTATAAATTAGATGTAGTAGCTGTCCAGGAAGTTAGGTGGCCAGGAGAAGGGAATTGTAAAACTAAAAATTATACTTTTTTCTATGGTGGTACTGAAAATCATAATTTTGGAACAGGCTTTTTCATAAATAATAGAATTATCTCGGCTCTTAAAACAGTAGAATTTATTAATGATAGGATATCATATGCAGTTTTACAGGGTAGGTGGTGTAAAATTATTTTAATAAACATACATGCACCAACGGAAGATAAAGATGATAATACTAAAGATGATTTTTATACAGAGTTAGAACAGGTCTTTGATAAATTTTCTCAGTATGATATGAAAATTCTGTTAGGTGACTGTAATGCACAGATTGGCAAAGAAGAGACATTTAAACCCACGATTGGTAAAGAGAGTCTTCATGAATTAAGTAATGATAATGGTATAAGATTGATTACTTTTGCAACCTCAAAGAATTTAATTGTGAAAAGTACCACTTTTAAACATAAAGATATCCATAAATATACCTGGTCTTCTCCAGATGGTAAAACTCATAATCAGTTAGATCATATTCTCATTGATAAGAGAAGGCATACTAGTATAATTGACGTTCGTACACATAGAGGTGCTGACTGTGCCAGTGACCATTATTTAGTAATTGCTAAATTAAGAGAAAGACTCTCAGTGATAAAGCATAAGCAACAAAATCTAAAAATTCTAAAATTTGATACAGGAAAGTTTACTGATGAAAGAATTAAGAAAGATTACCAAATTAAACTGTCAAATAGATTTGATGTTTTGCAGGATTTAAATGATGATGAAAATATAAATGAAACAGACGTAAATAAGAATTGGGAGCACATACGTAATGCAATAGAATCAGCAGCTAAAGAAAGTATAGGATACCATAAACCAGAAAAAGTAAGCCATGGTTTGATAATGAATGTCATAATCTAATAGAAATAAGAAATCAGGCTAGACTTAGGTGGTTAAATAACTCTGATGATACAAATCTAAACAATTATAATAGAATAAAGCGAGAAGTTAACCGCACGTTTAGAAGTAAAAAAAGAGATTACTTGAAAAGCAAAATTAACAAAATTGAAACAAACAGCAAAAATAAAAATATCAGAGATTTATATAAAGGTGTAAATGAGTTTAGAAAGGGGTGGCAACCTAAAGTAAACTTGATAAAAGATATAGACGGTGATTTTCTAGCTGACCCAAGCGATATTCTAAATAGATGCAAGAACTACTTTAATGACCTTTTAAATGTTCATGTAGGAGATAAATCAGAAGTAAATGAAGTCCACACAGCAGAACCTTTAGTTCCAGAACCTAACTTGACTGAAGTTAAAGATGCTATTAAAAGGCTAAAGAATAACAAAGCACCTGGCATTGATTTAATACCAGCTGAGTTAATTAAATATGGTGGGAATTCATTAATATGTCAAATTCATAAATTAATTTGTTTAATATGGAATAAAGAAGAAATCCCTCAACAGTGGAAAGAATCCATAATTGTTCCTGTGTTTAAAAAAGGTGATAAAATGAACTGCAATAATTACCGTGGAATTTCTCTACTCTCAACAACATATAAAATATTATCTAACATTCTTTTAATAAGACTAACCCCATATGCTAATGAAATTATAGGTGATTATCAATGTGGATTTAAACGTAACAGATCAACTACAGATCAAATTTTTCACATCAGACAGACACTTGAAAAAAAGTGGGAATATAATCAAAATGTCCATCAGCTATTCATTGATTTCAAAAAAGCATATGATTCGGTCAAAAGAGATAAATTATATAATATATTAGTAGAGTTTGGAATACCTAAGAAGCTTGTTAGTATGATTAAAATATGCACCAGTGAAACAGAAAGTAAAATTCGTGTGGGTATTAATATGTCTGACAAATTTACAATTCATGATGGGTTAAAACAAGGAGATGCATTATCTCCATTGCTGTTTAATTTTGCCTTAGAATATGCTGTTAGGAAGGTAAAAGAAACTAAAGAAGGACTAAAATTAAATGGTGTGACTCTGTTGTTAGCATATGCAGATGATGTAGACTTATTAGGGGATGATGTGAATACAATTAAGAATAATGCTAAAATATTTTTCAAAACTGCTAAAGAGATAGGTTTAGAAGTTAACAAAGAGAAAATTAAATATATGCTTACAGGCCGAAACCAAGTGTTAGGTAATAATCAAAATCTAATTATTGATAACAACTCGTTTGAACGAGTTTCCAAATTCAAATACTTAGGAGTAATATTAACAAATGAAAATTATATTAAAGAGGAAATAAAAAGTAGGCTTAATTCAGGAAATGCATGTTACTTCTCTCTTCATAAACTTTTGTCTTCTCGTTTAATATCTAAGAAACTAAAAGTTAAAATATACAAAACCGTAATTTTGCCTGTAGTATTATATGGATGTGAAACTTGGTCCCTTACATTGAAAGAGGAACATAAATTGAGAGTATTTGAAAATAAGATCCTTAGGAAAATCTTTGGACCTAAAAGGGATGAGGAGACAGGTGAGTGGAGAAGGTTACATAATTTAGAACTACATAATTTGTATTCATGTCCAGATATTATTAGAATAATTAAATCAAGAAGACTTAGGTGGGCAGGCCATGTGGCACAAATGGGAGAGGAAAGAGGAGTTTACAGGATTCTTGTTGGGAAACCTGATGGTAAGAGACCTGTAGGAAGGCCAAGACGAAGATGGAGGGACAACGTTGAAATGGACCTAAGGGAAATCGGTGGGGATGGAAAAGAGTATATAGAACTTGCTCAAGATAGGGAAAGATGGAAGGCCTGTGTTGCTGCAGCCATGAACCTTCGGGTTTAAGAAGGCTAGGGGGTTAGTTAGTTACAACATTGATATTTGTATTGCAATTTGGGTGATATAGATCATTAGATAAAACCATTTTTATTCAATTATTTCTAATGATATTATTTTCTCCCACGTTTGAGAGTAGGGAAGTGCATATTCTTTAATTTGTGTGTACTTTTGTTAAGGCTGAGCCGAAGCTGATGTATCGATATCGGCCCATACCAGTGGTATCGATATCAGAAAGTATCAGTTGGAAATCATTTACTGATACTGGCCAATACTTTTTTGCCATCTTGATATTTTACAAGCTTCACAATAATGCTGCACGACACTTTCGAGGAGTATAATTATTCTGGAAAGTATTCAAAATTTGAAGTTTCATATTTCACCATTTTTGTGTAAAGAATATTTTGATTGCATATGTAATTTAATATTCTGATGTCATTCCTGAATATTTTAAAGCAAAATTTTGGTAAATTGATGCATGAGTGGAATGCATACATACTAATAGTAATCAATATTTTGAACAATTTTTAATTATTGAAATTTTCAAGGATCAGTATCGGTTAAAAAGTGGTATCGGCTCAGCCCTAATAATTGTTTTTATGTACTGTATACTTTTGTATTTGACTTGCTGTTTTAAGTCCACTGCAGATAGGCCAATCGGAAATGCAGTTACAGTTTAAAGTGGATTGATTGATTGATTTGGTGCTTTAAGTCCACTTTATGCACAGTAAGGTTAATCGGGACTGGACCTACAGTTAATTTAAAGTGGGATCTGAACCAAAAATGTGCCTCCACCAGGAATTGAACCCAGGACCCCTTGATTACAAGGCACCGATGATACCATTGCACCATCGGGGAGGTCCAGTTTAACATGGACTCCACACCACTATGCCCCTTTGGGTATCAAACCAAATCCAGAACCCATTGATTACAAGGCATCATGCTTCACAGGATGGGTATTGAATGTTCAGTTCACAGCCTTTTATATTAATATAATATCTTTCATCTTTATATTTTGTTTATTTTACATTACTTTTCTACCTCTTGGGTTAATTGTGACAGTGAGGATGAATTGGTGAAATTGTCAATGTAACAAACACAATGATACATACATGCGTTATGCAGAATTCAAACCTGGTCTTCTACAGAGCATTCCTTGAAATTCGCTATGAGACTCAGCGGCAAGCGGCCCGGCATCAGTACTTATCTTTCCCGGTGAACGGGGTCCACGACAGTCGCTAGAGTCTGCTATTAAAATTACAGTTTTCATATTGTGTACTAACCTTGACTACAGAAGGTGTTTAAAATGATGTCCCTCTGCTGCAACACATTCCTGGCAACTCCGAAGGAAATTGACATTTACATGTGCAAGTTCGTCTACTGTAATTCTCCCGATTTCTCACACAATACTCTCTTTTAACTCACGGATGGTGTGCAGATTGTCTTTGTATACTTTATTTTTTAGTCAGAACTGACCCTGTTACTCTAAACTTTTTTACAAGGTTTAATATAGTGGTCCTATGTGGAACGGAAACACCAGGAAATTTCGTTGCAGAACGTCGTCGCACTTCTCCACAATTCCCCTTTCCGAAGTAACACTCGACAAGATAAATCCTTTGTTGTAATGTAAACTTTTGTGTGCATTTTAAGCCACAATCTTCAACACACGGACACGACACAACACAACAGTGTTGAAGGGAGGGAGAGCAAAAAAAAAACAGACTGTAGCGTGCGACAGTCGTGGACCCCGTTCACCGGGAAAGACAAGTGCTGATGCCGGGCCGCTTGCTTCAGTGTCTCGTAGCGAATGCTCTTTAGTAAGTAATACTGACTACTCTGACATGGAATACTGCAACTTGTTACATGGAATACTGTAACCTGTACGGCAATCACTGCATACTGTAAAACAATCACTGTGACCTGTGAGGCAATTTTGTTTGTGCTCTTGTTTAATATTATTGTTCTAGTAACATACAAAAAAAAATTACCTCTTTATGCAGCTTTTGGCAGATGCACCATCCTTGAACAAATGTGACATGTAATTCCCAACACTTTCTTCCGTAAGTGCCTGCATGAGGTAGGGGAAGTATTTTGGATGCCTTGCAATCACACCTGTAAAACATACAAATATGAAACTTAAATTTGAAAACTTCCACAAAAGAAGGCATCTGTAAATCCACAAAGTTAAATTTTTATAGCTAAAAACTTTAACTAAACTCCAAGGTGCAGCAGCCCTTTGAGGGTTAGAGTCTGTCGAACAGCTTATTACTGGGTGGAGTGGATAAAAATCAAGATTTTTTTTATTTTTAAAAATAATTTTTGATGATTTTTTAAAATTTAAATCACAATTTGCAATTTAAAATATTATCAGCTGCTATGTAGGGTCAAGTGCCCATATTTCGGATAGGTTCCTAATTTCGGATACCAAGAAATTTCCACCTTAGAACAGCAGCACCGAAGTGCAGATAGTGCCAACTATCATGCTACTTCATCCCCCAGTTGCACCCTTGTGCGTGACCTTGAGCAATGTTTCTTTAGTGTGTGGCTGATAGTTTTGACTTTTCCGGATTTTTGATGTAATATTTCACCATCCAAACTTAAGGCCTACAACTAGAAGGTTAGTATTTACTCACTTCTGTCTAAATTTTATATAATCTTGAGAGATTCAGCAAACATTTTTACGTAGTTTCAGTCACATTATTTCAGAGGGGGAATGCAGAGAATCGCCATATTGAATATGCGACTGGGTTTCCTAATTTCGGATGCTACACAGGTACCTAAATTCGACTATCCGAAATTGTGCCCTCTTTCCAAATACCCATGATGTGTTATTTATTTCACAGATGCCTGGGCAAAAAAGGAAAAACTGGTCCCAAGAAGCAATGAAAAATGCCATTGAATAAGATGTGTGCAGTGCCTCAAATGGGTCCACGAGAGGTGTGCAAAAACAGACAAGAATAAATGGAAGACTTTCAAGTGTGAATACTGTCAGTGATAAAGACAACTCAAATTGAGTTCATGATATTTTTCAATTTGTAAGAACATACACGTCCTTTCTAGACAGTCAGTTGATTTCATTTTAAGAGTTTAGCAAATATTTTAACTATATTGAAAGCTGAAATTTCTCATTAGTAACCCTATCCGAAATTAGGAAATACCCTATCTGACATTAGGCAACGTTTTTGTCAGACTAAAAATATGCATACAATTCTTTGTTTCATAAAATATACCAAGTATTTCTTATAAATGTTAATATAACTTTCAGAAACATTAATAAATATATGTTCATTGTTTATCAACACATTTATGGCTTATTTTGTTTACATTTAGGTACTGAAAATCTAATTTGAAATTAAGTATCCGAAATATGGGCACTTGACCCTATATATAGAGTTTAATGATGATGACGCTATTTACAGTTTAACATGATTAGTATTTTGTGCATTATTCTATACAATGTAAGTGCTATTTTTGACTATGAAAATTATGAGTTTTAAAACAACAGAAATTTAGTTACTTGCGTGAAATTTTAATTTCGTATTTCAAAATTTCACGTAAGTAATTTTAAACCTCATTTACCACATCCATCATGAAGAAATTTAGTGCTTTACAGTTTACATATTACATTCTCCTCTTGTAACCTTCACCCCATCAGTACATATATATTTCATTCCCATGCTTTTCCTATGAAAATGTTACAGTATCTAAGAGCCTAATAAACACCATTGAATGATTACAAGATTAATCTACTTTCACCAAAAATGATTCTGATATCGACAAAATTGCTTATACATACTTATATATATATATGTCTACCAACATAACAAATACAAAATTCTTGACTTTTTCTTCCCCTTTTTTAAACATTTATTTAATAACCCCTAACTTAGATACAGCTGGAAATTAAGTAAATAGATATTTTTATTCAATGAAAAATCCTTACCACAAGGCCAGTTGAGATGAAAACTGAAATTGTACTTTAAAAAGGTATTTAGATTTGCTTTAATGCATGTTAAAATTCATGGTTCAGACTTTATCCTGGATGGGGAAGGGTCACATTACTTTACTTAATATTTTTTTACAAAACTTCACGCATACAAGAATGTAATTTTTAAGAAACCAAGTGATCAAATGTTAACCACAAATCAATACAATTTTAGATTTCCAAATATTAAATTTTATCAAATTCCAGTACAGGTATATAACAATGTAAATTGACTATACTGTAAAAAAAAATAGCAAAAATTCTTGACCATAAGTAAAATTTCTTGACTTTGTTGACTGGTAGACAACCTGTTATATGCATTATTCTATAAATTATTATTTTTTTTAAAAGTTATTTAAATCACGGATTTTTTTTAAAAAAAAACACACAATTTAAATCAAACAACCTTGTTACTGGGCAACCTGTGGTCAGTGCATTGCATCACATCACTGCTACTGTTTGAAGACATGAATGTATTTAGGACACGAACCTGGAGCTACAATTACAAATCATATGGTGAGGTCCAATTATCATGTTGGCTTGTAAGTATCCAGTCAACATTTTAATATCATACTACACAACAAAATTATGTGTGTGCAGCCATTTGGTGAGAGCTGCTACTGGTTCTGGATTGAATTTCCCACGAATTTAGGTGCTGACCTAGGAGGTCCTTACAAAGAAGTGAAATACTATTATTTAGAAAGTAATTGATTGGTTTGATTCACTTGCTTTATTTTACTTCGCTTTTCTGTCACTTTTAGCTAATTGCAAAGATGGGGATGAGTGATGATATGATGAATGAATACTCACAAACATCCATGCCCAGGCCAGGATTCGAACCCGGGACCCCTGACATCGCAACACAATGTGCTAACCACTCCACCACGGAGGCCGGCGATTTAGAAAGTGGGGTGACGATGGTAATATGAACTGACATCAATCAAGTTGGCAATAAAGAGCTGCTTGACAGGCTGCTTACTGCACCACAAAGTAAGTTATACACTAGAAATAGTTTTAACATTGCACCTGCTTAAAGCTATATATACACATATATGTATGTCCCTCTTCTGCCACTTTGGCTATCGCGAAGATGCAGATGAGTGATAATTAGATGTAATTCATGAAGGGACACTCACAAAGAACATCAATACTGACATGAGAACTCAAACATGAAAACTTTGGTGGTGAGATCAAAGTTAATCACTTATCATGGTTGACTATTGAGCTGGCTTTTTCTACACGTGCATTTTTCTAGTTATGCATAATGCTACTAAATATTATCAGTGCCAAGATTCTGTGCATGCTGGCAGTTATGGTTGCTTCTTTGTGCTTGTATGCAAGTGTGGCATATTCTTGCAGCTGGGTGGAAAAAAACTTCAACTGAAATACTGTTAACTGCACTGTTTTTTAGCAAAACACTGGTTTAAGAGTGGTTTTCAAATTTCAAAAATAGTGACAAGTTAACTAAAGACCAGCCATAACCTGCCAGACTATCAACAAGCATATCTGTATGCATATTTTGGCATTTTTTACTGAATATAAATCCACACCCTACTAATTATTATTCAGTCTCATCATTACAATCAGCCAAAAGTGGAAAAAATTTTTTTTAAAAAAATGAACAAAACATATCCAATCTTTGAAGCATGTTTCAAACTGATCAAGCTACATCAATGAAATGCCATATTCGCCAGCATATAAGGTGCACTCTTTGCCTTTAAAAAGTCTTATACACCGACACTCAGGTTTCACCACCAGAAAGAAGAAAGAGTGCATTTCACAAGTTTGTGAATGGGTCAAAGCTTCATGGAATGCTGTGAAAACTAAGACAATCATTAAATCATTTAAGAAGTGTGGCATTAGTAATGCACTGGATTGTACAGAGAACACTTTGTTATATAAGGACTCAGATTCTTATTTAGAAGAGGTTTCAAGTGACTTCATTTAGCTCTGGATATGAATGTCTGGGTTTTGACGAAGAAGATTACAATGTATTCTGTCCTAGTTAGATTATGCAAGTTATTTGTTGAAAGTAGATCTGCCCATTACTTCATATTTGAAATACTGTAAATTAATTATGATACTCAGTGATACAATTTCTTCCTCTAAAATTATATATGGCAAATACGATAATTACTGGGGCAAGAAAAAAAAGCAACTGAATGTTGATAATACATTTCTTACAATGGCTGTTGTAGAAATGGCATCAACTTACCAATATTTCCTGTGTCTCCCTTATCTCCACTACGAGTATATGCCAGGTCCTCCAATCTGTATGACATCTGACCCGACTTTACTTCTAAGTTGACATCTGATGCAGTTGTGGAATCACCTGTTTGACTGCCATGTTGATCACTTTGCTTGAACACATATGATTCTTCCTTGTTATCCAAAGAAATCTTCGCCTGTAACATTAAGCCAAAAGTAAAATTAAATTGCAGTAATAAGTCTGCATTTTCATCACATGTAGGAACCACTCTGCACACTATGGACATGATTTCTTCCATGATTCTTACAGGTTTATGGTCAGACAGTGGATTCTTCAAAACTTGAAAAACATTTTTATCAAAAAGTACATGTGCCTATGTAACCCTTTCTCTCAATGTTTGGCTTATTTGATCCTAGAGAACTTGGAAATAGAAATCAGAAAGGATAACAGTTGTAAAAAGAAACTTATGTTTTTCGAAGCGTAAGCACCATCAAGAGATAAGACAGGCCAAGCTGCACTTAATAACTACGATATCAAAGACTACACAGATGGAATATAAATAAACTTACATTGAGTTTATCCTTGGGGTAAAGAAATGAGAAAAGACGAAGCAGAGGAACAGCTTTTGGTCGCCCTCCCACCAACGTCGTGAAGCCTGGTGCCATCCCTGTTGCTGCAGGAGCTATTTCTCGACCAAAGATCTGGATGGCTCTTTTGTCTTGATGGTGGACTGCCATCCACATGACTGCTTCTCGTATATCTTGACACTGAGGGCTGAAATATTGAGAATCTTAGAATCTATTGGATTAAAAAGAAATACACACATAAGCACTGAATATAATTATTTTGCATCACCATTAACTTGACTAGATGTTATGGTTCTAGATGCTTCAGTTCAATAACTGAATACATAAATACGTATTATGGATGGGAGAGATTCATGGACAGGGGTTCTGCCAGAATTCTCCCTCAGGGGAGGGAGGAAGATAATTTTTAGGAGTGTATATTGGAAATTGGGCTCTTCTGAAAAAAAATATTGAGGGGTGTTGGGGTTTTGGACAAAAATCATGTTAAGGCGAAGTGTGATAATTTCGCACCAGGCATGCATTTATTTAAATATCGTCGGAATGGGCAATGCTACTAAAGAAAATCCATGCATAATTTGAGAGTGTGAATTTCTCCCCATGTTGCAAGTGGAAGCGGTTCTTGAAGTTGATTATTAAGCTAGATACTCGGTTTTTGAAGTTGATTATTAAGCTAGATACTGTGTTTGAAAAATATGATGAATAAGTATTTACAGAATCCCATGTATTCCATATGGACAGCCAACTTCAAATTCACGTTAATGCTAAACAAATGGGAGTTTCAACTTTTTCAAGTGGAAATATCATTTTCAATGGATCCTCTACCCGAGTATGTGTTGTTTCTTTCACCATCCCCAAGAAAATGAATAAAATAATTCTCCCATAAGCATAATGCATTTCTCCTTGCCTCCTTCGGCCATCCTGGCAGTATTGCCAAACCTGATGCATATAAAAGAGCTAAATGTCACCTTAAATTGAGCTAAAGTTGACTTTCAAGGAGTTAGATTTACGAAGGCTGGATAAAATGTCTCCCATGGTAATTTTAGTTACCAAGGGGATGGGGGTGCTGCTATTACTGGTAACTTTAATGTGATGAAAATCTATTCTTAGTTTTTACTGTCTAGATCTCAATAATCCACCGATGGTTGTATGAATCGAAAATAAGGGATTACAGGATAACAATATTGTCATCTTTAACTCAGCCAAGGCTCTATATAAAAGTAGCTGTGCAGGTAAGAGGGGGTGGGATGACACAGCCAATATAATAATATCAAGTGTGCAAAATGTATACGCATGGCAAAAGTTGTTCTACATGGGCCGGGGTTAGTTATGGCATCATAAGTGTGGCAGGGGGTAAGGTGCCACAGCTCACAGCCAAACGAGTGCACGAAAGAGCCAGATCTGGTCCCAAAAGAGCTAAGTTGGCAACAGTGCTCCCCAGCTGCCTTAGAGAGAAGGACCTAGGGGAAATTGTCCCTCTCCCCCTTAACCAGTACTCTATCATTGTAGGTTGAAATAGGGAAACTGCTGTATCAGTGCAATTACTGTTCATTTTATCAATCTGATATATCTACAAATGGTCTATAATTAAGTGCAAAATTATGTTGCTTTGTTAATACCAGGGCTGAGATTAATATGTTCTAACAAGTGGTTTTATATGTACACACATTTGAACTAAAAATTGGCAAAATATGGACTAAAACACACATATGGACTAAAACACACATATGGACTAAAAATTGGCAAAATATGGACTAAAACACACATATGGACTAAAACACACATATGGACTAAAAATTGGCAAAATATGGACTAACACATGCATAAAATGACCCAAAACGATGCAAAGAAGACTTCTTCATAGTGATTTCCTCATTTGTTTGATTTCAAATAAAATAAACACTGTCCACTCCCAATAAACCCGCTTACACTGGTACTAGAACTACAACAACATGTAATACATGACTGACAGTACCACTGGTTTGAGAACTAATAACCTACAAATGTGTTAAACCTTGACAATTAGACCACAACACTCCTCATTCAGCAACAATAACAAGTACATATAATACTGCCACCAGACGATAAGCTGCGTAGCTTTTTCTTTTGCTATGAACTTGTCACCCACTAAAGCATGGCAATCTTAACAAAGAAAACAATATGCATCGAATTAAGAAGCAAAAATGACTGCTCTCTTTATACAATTTCTACAAGAACATGTGCCAGAGCCGAGAGTTCAAATGCACATAATTTATTTCTTTTGAACAATTCCAAAATGATGCAATATGAACAATATGTGAAATAAACCTGTTGAAATATGTAAAATTAAGTATGTTTTCCTTAAATATGTAAAAGTATATATTAAAGGTAGAAATATTGAAAAATATTTAGGATAAATCATGTCTTAAATTGTTACAAACATTACTATTCCTAAAGATATTACAAAATTTCAGTGATAATTCGTCAAACTAAAAGTATGTATTTACATATGGTACATGTCGAATGACATGGGTACCTGGGGGAAACCCTGGGGGATAAAGGCGGTCAGGGGCATGATGCTGATCACATCACCCCCACTCACGACTGGATCAATCAAGTGTAAGGGCGTTACCCCCACACCCCCTATATGCCTTCATGGCATGGTGCTAAGCACAGGGGAGAGCACTTTACATATAAATCCTAACCCTGGATTACATTTATGGGCGTAAACACACAATTAACACAAAAGGTAACACAAGTTCATTTTTACAGATAAATTTTAATAAGAACATCCTTTAAAACATTTTTATTTTGTTAAAAAGAGTGCAAATTATTTTTTATCCATTGTGAACAATGGTACACACGAGTGAGACATTTGTTCACATTGATGCAATCGATAACATAATTCTATATGCCAGAATTACTTTAACTGACAATTTCCTGCAAAGGTGCTTGTTCTTTTTTACCTTAAGGTGAATTTTTAAGTGCCTATTTTAGTGTCATCTGGATTTTACTCGTATAGTGCCTTATTAAATGCCTATTTTCATCATTTTTGGTACCTATTTGCCTGCCTATAAATCCGCATATTAATCATTAGCATGATAATAATAATAATAATAATAATAGTTACTATTTGTATTGTTCAAGTTTTATCAATGGCCTGACTGAAAAATAGCACAATGCTCAAACATGTATATAATTTGTCACGTTTTACTTTATATTTACAGCATTTACGCATTTTTAAAATTTTAAATCAGGGAACGCCAGGCATATGGGCATACTAGGATGCTACGCTACTGAAAAAGACCACACCCAACGCAAAGGGAGCCAAACGAGATGCCAAACAAAGGAAAGTTCCTAATCAACTCTGCTATGTCTCCTAACAACCAATTGTAGAAGCCAGGCTTCCTTTCTGAAAAACAAAGGCAGTTTCACATATTCCGAATTTCTCAATAATTCTCGTAGTACAATCTATTGGAAATGAGATGTAGCTTTCATGCTGGTATGGAGCTCTGTGTGATCGAATTCTGCTTTCGCGTAGGGAGAGATGTCTATTTGACTTTGCTCACAAGGCCCAGCCTCTACTCCCTCAGCCTCCGATCTCCAAATCGACCTCCAGCCTCACATGGCCTTCAGCCTCACACGGCCTCCAGCCTCTGAGCTCAAGGTCAGCCTCCAGCCTCACACAACCTCAGCCTCCAAACTCCATCTTGGCTTGGGCCTCACAGGGCCTCAGCCTTGCAAAGCTCTTGGAGGCTGAAGCTGAGGCAGGTTGGACATCTCTGGTACTCAGTGAAACAGCATGTGTTTATCATTCGCACGTACCCACACAAGGACTAGAGAGACTGTGGTGCCATCTCCAATGACGTCACCATGCTTCTCATACACCAAGGTAATTCCGTAGCACATTTCATTACATTATGACCAATAGTGTGATTTTTATAAGCAAAAATCAGGGGGCAAGAGTGAGTGAAACACCCTGTATTCATTAATATTAATACGTAAGTACAGGGTGTCTGAATTGAAACGCCTATTTTCAACTGTCTGTAACTCCACATGTGTTTGATGCATTCAAATGAATTATACATTAATGAATATACACAGTCCTAAAGTTTCTGTGAGCAAAGTAGTAATTAGTACATTTAGAACATTTGGTACATTTTTAGTGCATTTAGTACATTTCTACATGCACCCCACGAGTCGCACGGAGGATGTCAAGCCGATACTTGATTCCCACCAGGTTGCCTGCAGTATGTTGGTTGTCCCATGTAATCCTATCACGAAGCGGTACCAGAGTTGTCTCTTTGGTTGAATACACCATGTCCTTGACATGCCCACAGGAAAAAAATCGAGGGGGGTAATGTCAGGCACATGCATGTTTCAATTCGGACACCCTGTATTTCACTGCAATTATATGCGTCAGATTATCAGTTTTGCTTTAAATTATTCATATTAAAGACAAAATTCATTTTTCACACAATACCGGTTCAAATTGAATGAAAACTGTGAATTGTGCATAATCTCTAGGTTATTTATACACCATGAAAGTGTTGCATGGTATTTTTGTGGACTCAGCAAAATAGCCAAACTGGAAAGTTATCTTTATCTCTGTTGGTCAGTCTACGGTAATTATTCTGGTCTAAAATGCTATGTAACACCAGCAAAGGTAACTATGCACTGACCATTCCATCACCAAATGAAAATACATTTAGCAGTCTTTGGTACTCAAAAGACTATTGCCCCACAGACCTTATTTTTTATTATGAGGGAGAGTCAAATGGAAAACTTTCAAGTCCGATAAAAATTAAATGACAGACTGTATGTAGGTCAAACTTACTTAAGGTATCAACTGTTATTTACAAAGCGATCTCAAGGGTGCAACACTGATCAAATGAGCTTCAGAACACCATTTTCGACATTTTTAAAGATGGCATCTCCTTCACACACTTGCACAGTGAAGAGCAGTGGTTACTTGCTCTCTGGCAAATGAAAATTCAAAATCTCTATGCATGATTACCATGCTAGCAAGTTTACAAATGTAGGGAGAAGTATGACAATGTCTTCAGCTTGCAGGCAAATTGACAGAAAGACCTTCGCAATGAGTCATAAGTAGGGCTAGGATTTTATGACCTAAAAATCACCAAAATATGCAAAATAGAATATGCTCTTATGACCTAAAATTTTAGAAAATATGCACTATAATTTGAAAAATATGCCCTTATAACTATACTGTTCCAAACATCAATATCTAACTTATGCCGAAATATTTTCATATAACAGTTGGGCTGAAAAGTTCGTAGGCTGACTCATAGATGACGTTACTAGAATTGAATCCATGTGATTTTTACTTAGTACTAACCTTCAAAAGATACGTGTATAAATTTCACAGCTGCCGGATAATTAGTTCGTGAGATATAGCATTGTGAGTGAAGCAGCTTTTGTTATTGTAAAAAAATGGATAAAAAATAATTTCGTGTGTTAATAAAGCATTGCTTTTTGGCGAAAAAAATACTGTTGAAGCCAAGGCTTGGCTTGATAAACATTATTCGGACTCTGCGCCAGGAAAATCAACCATTGAGAAGTGGTTTGCTAAATTTAAACGAGGTGAAATGAGCATCGAAGTCGATGCACGCAGTGGACGCCCCAAAGAGGCTGTTACCGACGAAAACATCAAAAAAGTCCACAAAACAATTTTAAATGATCATAAAGTGAAGTTGATCGAGATAGCTGAGATTATTACATAGCGTTGTTGGAGCATTTAAAGGATGAAATCACGAAAAAACGGCCCCATTTGAAGAAGAAAAAAGTGCTGTTTCATCAAGACAATGCACCGTGTCACAAATCAATGAAAACGATGGCAAAATTATATGAATTAGACTACGAATTGCTTCCCCATCCACCATATTCTCCAGATCTGGCTCCCAGTGACTTTTTCCTGTTTGCAGACCTTAAAAGAATGCTCGCTGGAAAGAAATTTAAAACTGATGAAGAGGTAATCCCCGAAACTGAGGCCTATTTTGAGGCTAAAGAGAAATCGTACTATAAAAATGGGATCAAAAAATTGTATGACCGCTATAATCGTTGTATCGCCCTCAAAGGCAACTATATTGAATAATAAAATCGAATTTTGTCAAAAAAATATTTTTTACTATGTTAGCCTACGAACTTTTCAGCCCAACTGTTACATACTATTTCTAGTTCACTTAATGGGTCCTGATGAATTGAAATGCACAATGAATACTTTCTGTAAATTTTCAATTAAAAATGAAAAAGATTTTGCTGCAGTCAAAAAAAACAACTCAAGTGAACATGGGTGTAAGAATTCACTTGGAAAATGACTGTATATTTCTTGAAATAACAAAAATATGCTGAATATGACTGAAAATCCATCAAAATATGCTTTATCATGTAGAAATGGCCAGATATGCCAAAATATGCCCTTAAAAACACCTTAATTCAATTAGTTTCTCACAATATGAATTTCTATTAGGGATGGGACCAATTAATCGGTACTCTGTCGGTATCGACCGATAGGCATATCGGTGTATCGGTAAAATTAGATTATTTTACCGATCCGATATATCGATAAATATCTTATAATTTAGTGCAAAATTCTGCCATTTTGTTGTAATTTTTATGGATAATTTCCATGCTCTTCTTTCTAAAAAGTAAATGTCTAAATATTTAGCTTCTCTTGCACTGCAGTCACCTCAAAACACACATTTATTAAGGAGATCAATGAACATTTGAGGCTCTTCAAGGACCATTTCTAATTTTATATCGGATCGGTAGAATATTGGTTATCGGTATCGGCAAATTTTATATCGGTACTTTATCGGTATCGGCCAAAATTTCATATCGGCCTATCCCTAATTTCTATATTTAGGGAACACATCACCCTTACCAAAAAAAAATATGCTAAGTCATCAAAATCCTAGCCCTAGTCATAAGTGACTGCACGTGCATCCCAAAGATTATTTTTCCTCAGATATACAGGCAATAACTCAAGCCTTGAAAATATATGTGGATCAGCAATGGATATATAATAAAAAGCAGCAAACGTGTGCAACTCTACATGCAGAAATCTACTAGATAAAAAACTATGTGCTTACTTTGCATTGGCCCCATAAGAATCCTCGGCTCCAATGACCTGAATGTTGACCCTCTGGAAGTCTGGTATTCCCTGATGCTGAAAGATTGCTCGACAGCGACTGATAATCTGCTCAGCTGTCTTCCTTCCCTTCATTGCAGCTTTAGGTCCTCCAATAGGAACCACCACTGTTGCACGGAAACCATCCAAGTACGTTGCACACACCTACAAGGGAGAATTAGATCTGGAGTTACAACAATCACGTTTTATATACGTGTGTCCAATGCACAATGAATACAAAAGTTTAGGGAGAGATGAGTTAAGAAATTTTAACAAATACCAATGAAATATCAAAGTAAAATTTACCAATACTGAGAACTCATATTCTATTGATCCAATAGATATGTAGAACAATCCATGACCATCCTGAGATCAAATTCAAGAACAATTCAATGATTTTCAAGGTAAATTTTACAAAAATTCAAGAAAGGAAAGAACCAGTTATAATAAAATGTAACTTGTACAAAAACTGCATTAATATTTGGAATACAGTAGAATCCCGATTTTATGTTCCTGAATTTTGAATTTTCCCCCATTATGCATTCAATGTTGATGGTCCCAACACATAAAATTTTCATTGTTTTACATTTTCCTGAATTTTAAGATATTTCAACTTTCAACTTTTCAACCCTGAAAAACATAAAATCAAAGTTTCACTGTAGTTCCATATACATGTAAAAATGTGAATAATTTATCGACAAAATAACTTGCTTCCCCTGGAAATATAAAATTGACAAAACATAGGGAGAGAGGGAGAGAATTTTTGATTTGGTGTTTCTTAAGTTCACTTTATTCACAGTAAGGTTAATTGAGACTGGAGCTACAGTTTTAAGTGGGATCCGAACCACTATGTGCCTCCACCGGGTATCGAACCCGGGACCCCTTGATTACAAGGTGATGACTAGAGACCGGATGTTTAGGCACCAAAAACATATAAAATAGGCAGGCAAATAAGCACTTATAATTTTCAAAATAGGCATTAAAATACAAATAGGCAATAAAAAAGGCAATGAGATTTAACTCAAAATAATGAAGATAGACATACAAAAAGAAATAGGTGTTTAAAAAATATAGAAACATACCTGTACATTCTTTATAGTTTCTTAAAATAAACCAGGAGCTCATCATTAGAGACAGCAGTCTTATTGTTGTACTTAATATTGTACTTAATAAATCACTGCAAACAGGAGTCACATCAGCCCAAAATTTTCCATTGTATAATGGCTACACACAAAAGTCTGACAAAAGAAATTGTTGGCTACTTCCAACTAGTATGCAAATTATTTAAATATACACTTTATCACTGCACACAGGGTTATTTCAGTTTAAAAATTTACACTATATATTCCACACAGCAGTTCGAACTAAGAAACTGTTTAAATGCATTTCAAGTTTGTACTGTACGGTTTGGTAGTCTCTGAATAAGAAGCACTAATTGTGGTTGCCCATCACAACAAGGTATTTCTTCAGGTGATCAACCGACAAGTTATGTCTGCGATCGGACAAAGACAACACATTTTTTAGAATTGAAGATGATCTTTCAACCTCCACAAATGTTACCGGAGCATACGTAAAGCACGCGAGAACATGTGGATCTAACTCAGTTTGTATATTTTCACCTTTCAGAACTTGTTGAATTGTCCTTAATTTGTCCAAGTCCTTATTAGCTGCAATAACTCGCTAACTGTTATTTTTAAATTTCTTGGAAGCATCGGAAACTAATCCTGAGAACAGGAAATTGTATGCACCAAGTTTAGTCATGTCCCAATTTTAAAGAAAATGCCTAAAATAGGCAATATCTGGCATTTATGAAATAATATAGGCAATATCGCATGAAATAGGCAAAATAGGCAAAATTAAATTGCCTTTAAATGAAGCTAATCCCTCCCCCCCTGGCCTTTGCAACATTCGTTTTCATCATATCTCTAACAGCAAAGAATAGGCATTTTGCCTAACATCCGGTCTCTAGTGATGACGCTACCACTGCACCATAAGGGAGGCAGAGGGAAAGACATAAGAGAAGAAACAGAAAAGAGAGAGAGAAACAAGAAAAGAAAGTATCTCTCCCTCTTTGTTTCTTTCTCTCTCTCAGACAATGTAAATGTTAATGACCATTGCCAGTTTTAAAGTTTAAAAAAAGACCATAACTCAACCCCATGATTGGAATTAACAAAAGACCCCCGAAACATCACAGTTTATTCATTACAAGAAGAGTAGCTGAGAAATACTGATTATCCTCCATTTTCCATTTATTCATCTAAAATAGTCCCCACCCCCTCCTCTCAGACTTATTTAAGTAAGCATAATAATATAACCTTGAATCTGGTTGAATGAGATGGCTAAAAAAAGAGAGGGGCTCAATGTTCCAGAGTCTAATATAAATTAAATTTGGTCGGAGTAACAAACAAAGATGTCTAAATGTCATTTTATATACCACTTTTGATCCATTTTTTCCCCACAATAACACCAAAATTGTACTTTATTTACCGCTTTTAAAACCTGAAATTGACTGTTTTTGTATCGAAATTTTGCTTTTTTTATTTATCTAAAATATGTGCCTCTAGCTATCGGCAAGCGAGACACTTGCAACCGTTTGTCGGCATCGTAGTGTGTGAATGAAGCAAGCACCCAACAGTTTCCGTGATTATTTTAAAAAGTGATTTACTTACCAGATTTATAAAAGGAGGTGTTCAAACTAGTCGCCTTCGATGAGGAGACATTTTTTATACATCTTTATTAAGACATTCACTAAGGTCCTAAAAGTAGACAAGAGACTGAAGTTATAAGTGTCCTTGTTTTGTATTCTGTGGTCTGTTTATTAGTCTGGTGACTGTAAAATGATAGGGTGCTTGTTATGTATTGCATTTTTTCAAGTGTATTCAACTTCAAAGTGTGTTATGGCTCAGCAAATGTTTTCTACTGCACAGGGTGTATTTATTTATGATTCATATGTGTTAACTCAATCGGCACGTCAAGAATAAAAGCGATCTGAAACAAAATTCCCGGGTGTAAAAGTTCCATGTTGTAAATAAATCACTTTAAAACTAGCACTACCAGGAAATTGATTACACAAATTTTGACCCCTTGTGTTCTAAAGGTTTCTTAGGTTGTAATTGAGCGTTCCTTTGGAAACCAAGACTTGATGTGACTGGATACAAAAATGAATATGCATTAAAAACCACACTGGCTTCATCCAGGTATCAAACTCTGGTCTCCCACACCTAAGGCGGTTGAACAATATGTGTATTAATATACAGTTGAAAACTTTTTAAAGATAAGCTCAGGAATATTTATTATACCAATAGATTATACATTTAGTTAAAAATATAAGATATGAGCAAATAAACGAGTACAAGGTTAGGTTAGGTTAGGTTAGAGTGTCAAGAGTAAATTTAAGTTCTGATAATAGTAATAGTAATAGTAATATTATAATGTTGAGGCATATAGGCATATATTTCAATGCGTATCTGAACAACATAACCATCTTTGTTCCTAAAATAAATTTTTTCAATCAAAATCAAAATTCTTGTACTTTACTCGAAAATCACAAAACACAGTGCCCCTCTTTATTCAGGGCATGTGCGGTACAAGATGTACTTTCGAACCAGAACAGACAAATTTCTTGCAT
This sequence comes from Lepisma saccharinum, assembly GCF_977018435.1. Classification (NCBI taxonomy): domain Eukaryota; kingdom Metazoa; phylum Arthropoda; class Insecta; order Zygentoma; family Lepismatidae; genus Lepisma; species Lepisma saccharinum. The sequence goes on from NC_139236.1 coordinate 29,250,022, forward strand.
CGGAAACACTGATCGGGAGTTTTGTTTCCCTTACAGTTCCCGATCTGGCACTTCTTGCTTTTTCCGGTACAAGTCGTAGATGCTGCTGGCAAATCTTCTTTCGAAACACGCTTTTGTCTCATTTTCTCAGAAAGTTCTTTAGCCAACTTGATAAGAAAATTCTCTCTACTAATTTTCCTATTGGTAATACCCTTGTACACAGTATGAGAGTTTATGGCGGCCAAATCAAGTAGGTTATAAAAGACCTGTACCGGCCACCTTCTGCTAGCAGCCTTGACAGAATAGTTACGAGCCATTTAGTCTACAATGTCTACACCAACTTTCTGCTGGTTGTAAAACAAAAATGTTTCTGGTTTCTTCTTTTCATGAGCAGTCATTACCTGTACGTCAGTGTGAAGGGTGCTCAATATCAGTATGTTTTTGTTTTTCTTGCACTGATATGCAGTTAGTGTGATATTGTCCACGGTTTTGAGTACGTCTGTGGTATACAAATCTTTATTATGGGAACGTACTGAAGCTGGAATTTCCCTTCTGATGCTTCGGATAGTACCAAGCAAACTTATTTTGTTATTTTTTAGTTCCCTTGGAAGGTGTAGAGACGTAAAATATTTGTCACACGTTACATGCAATCCCGAGTGTACGAAGGGTTTCACAAGCTGTAGAACTACATGTTCAGAAAGAGAGATTTTTGTTGGCCTCTTTTCTTCTTTTCCTAGATATGGAAACTATTTACAATATATTTGTTTTTCACTTCAACAAGCATCCAAAATTTGATGCCATATTTGTCCAGCTTGCTACCCATGAACTGAATAAACGGACAGCGAGATTTCATAGGAAAGAACTGTTCATCAATAGTGCAATAAGTATCGGGATTGTAGCACCTTTGGGAATTTTCAATGAACTGATACCAAATATCAGAAAATAAGCAAAACCTGTCAGTTTTACATCTTTCGCTTCTCGTAGATTTGAGTTCAAATCTTATAAATCTCATTATTTCTTCAAACCTATTTCTGGGCATGACATTCCGAAAGAAGCTGCAGCCCAAGTTTTCAGACCAGACACACTTTACACTTACGCCATTCATCCCCATTCCTCCACGGAAATACAACAAGGCAATAAATGCATCAAGCTCATCTAGAGAAATCAACCAGTTAGGATCATCTAAAACTCGACGGGTCTCAGCTTCTGTACACTTTTTTTTTTATATTTCGCAGCATGGTATGAGTTACAATCAGTCTGAATGCACTTGCACAAGTATCATCCACATTACGCGTAGCGTGTGATGTGGGTCCTGGTTTGGTACGAACTATATTATGTTTTTGTAATCTTCCACATGTCTTGTTGTTTACATCCAATAATACCATCCACACAGTCTGAACAGGAGCCACTTCACTACCACTTGGTTTTCAGTCCAGCTGTCACTGCCTTCATCACCAGAAACACTATCGTCAATATCCTGCAACTGTGCTAGAATCTCTGCCCCTGAAAGTCATTTACTCCCTGCAGACTCCATAACTTACAAACACTAAAACATCCTGCTTCAAAACAACCACAATGGCTGTTCACAATTGTTTCAGGGGCATCTATAATACACCTTCATAAAAAGGTATCTACAAGAATCGAAAAAGTCGTGTTTTTTTTATCCAGGGTTAAAAAATAGGCAGGTGTCAAAATGACCCCCCTGGTAGTTCTAGGTAAATCATAATTTTTAAAGAAAACCAATAATAATTTAAATCTGATATTTAGGGTGTAATCACAATGATTAGAGAGAAGGAAAGTGACGCCACCTGTTGAGCATATTTTAATTAATGTTCAAATTAAAGAATGATGAATAACGTTGAGGGGTCAAATTGACCCCTTTGGTAGTTTGTGTGTTAAACTAGTTATGGAAACTTGCACACTTGATTCATGGACAGACTACAGTGCCGACATACAGCCATGAGCGCTTAGCTTGCCGATAGCACAAAAACTGACACGGCGGTCTGCATTTCAATGGATCACTCTGTACAACAAAGAAAGAACATAATATAAACAAAGTTCAACTGCCCCCTTCCCCAAACATGAAGATAAGGAGAACAAGGAACAAAGAAGGTTAGAAGCAATATATAAAGTGAGTATAAATGAATCCCACACTAGCCTTCTGTAAATAGGAAGACATGGTAAACAAGATAGAAAAAGAAGGAAGAATGAAAGAAGTCAACAGGGAAATAATGGAGGGGGAATACAATTTTTGAAAAGCAAAAAAAGAACTTGAGCAAACCAAACCCAAAGTTGAAAAGGATCATTTGATGAAGAACCTGAATCCGAGATCACACAATACGCCATAATCCACGAAATCACTGACAAAATCTCTGGAAAAATACACGCGATAGAAATTCAAAATTAATTACAATTTTGAAATTCTGAATATGGTGTCATTCTTTGAAAAGGGCATGCCAAAAATTAAAAGTGAAAAAAAAAAGCATATGTATATACACTGTAAACATACCTTGTAGAATTCTGTAGGTGGTTTTCCCTTTGCACCTTGCACAAGAACTCCATCTCTTGTTTCTTCCATTTGGACGTTGGAAAAATCACAAACAACATCTGGCAAAATGTAGTTGGAAGGATCCCCAATTTCATATGTAAGTTGTTCAGCCACTGTTCCCCGAGTGACTATGCCTCCAGTTCCTTCAGGTTTAGAGATGACAAATTTTCCGTCGGAAAAACATTCAGCAATTGGAAAACCTAAAGAATAATAATAACAAAAACAGTCATCCTTATGGAGCAGCTTCAACTCAAACCTTCAATTGCAAAAATCTTTTCAGTTATCTACACTCATTCTAACAAGATCGTTGAAGGTTGACAGACATATTTGTGAATAAAAATGTGGTAAATAGCTGGAAAACGTTAAAACTGCCAGAGGATGTACCTTCATCCTTCGCGAGTATTGAGCGTTCACCCCGATGTAGTTGGTGCATGAGCAGTAGCTTCAGCAAAAATGGCAGCCCAATGTCTGCAGCTATGGAGCAGCAGTGTATGATCAAATTCCTTGTGAAGGAGAACCTGAAGCCAGCTGAAATTATGTAGCACAGTATAGGCAGTGGCGAAGCGTAGAGTCGCTAGCAGGGTAGGCAGAAAAGTGTGACAATTTCCATTAGTTGCTTGAAACTGTAAAAAGAAATGGGGGGGGGGGGGTATGTCATGGAGAGTGGTTCAATGTCTCTCCAGGCCGCTTCTTTACTTGCCAGTGGCATGACATTTTCAAAAGTGTTGTTACCTGCCATGAGTACGATAATTATGTATGTACGATATCAGTACGATATCCCTTCCTGCCCACCATATGTCATCAATCTAGATTTTTGTTCATTTCGTTTTTGTTTGTATTTTTTCAACCCCTGAGTGATTTTTGCACACACCTCCTGAAAGACCTACCAATCATGAGACATCGCGAAAATCCAACGAATAGTGGTCGAGCCCTGTTGCCAATTCTTCATAACTTTTTTCTAAATTTATTTATTTATTTTGCAATTGAGGTGAAAAGAGGAAGAAGATCCCTATAATTTTTGGGTCAATATGACGTTTGTGTCATGAGCAGATGACAGAATTCCGCACTTTCAGTGACTGTCAGTTTGGTACGTTCTACTGTTGCCAACTTAGTTTTTTTGGAGCAGGACTTCCTCACATCGAGGAAAACACCATTGTTATTTGTTGCCTAACCAAAGGAATGGTTGTAGTTAATTCCATTCTTGGCTTTCCAGATAAATGAACTTCTGACACCTGTATGTGCAGTAAACATAATTTAAATTTTGAATATTTTCATCTCATTTGTTCTGATCTGTGTTAATAATGATGATGAGAATGTAAGGAGAATGAATTAAAGAGGATAAAGAAACATTGACATGACCGCAATTAGGTCACCTGGCTTCATAACATGTTAGGATGAGCACTACGGGGCGGAAGCTTTCAAGAAAAAATAAAGGTAAAGGTGACCTCTCTCATTCAGGAATACAAAACTTCGCATTGTAGTTCGTTCTGCCCTTCGTGTAAGTAGACACCTTTACGTGATAATAGAACATAGGATCCTTGTTTTGGACCCTACTATGATGGCAACATGACAGGTTACTATATAACATATAAACAGGTTATAATAAATGTAGTTGCTTGAGAGAAATAGAATCCGAATTTTTAGGCGTGATTTAGCTCTTTTCTGCCAACCCAATCTGACAACACTGGCCTGTTCCGCCAGACCTGCACCGGACATGGCCCGCACGTATAACCTTATAGCACTCTTTGTCCTAAACCCTGAAAAGTCTTCCCTTGCATTGTACTCTCAACGACCTCTTCTCTTGTTATCTCATCAGGGTAAACGAAACGGCCTAATTCTTCGTTTGTGTCGGCTGCATAAAAAAATGTCTGCTTGCAATATCTATTCGACAACAGTGTTAACGCATTAAATAACGTTTCAACAACTTTTAAATTTTTCAAATTTTGCTGTCACTTGCCACTGCTACTTGCAAAGGAAAAGAGAGTTGAAAACCTTTTAGAAATGATTGTCATAAGAAGGAAACATGAAAGAACAAAAGTGGGTCCTACCTTACCGATGATTACATCTTCACTCAATTAAGAACTCGATTGTTCTTGTTCTTCTTGCATTTCAGTCCAGCACTTCCTTGCATAAATCTGATCGCTGTACACGACATGAATAACAAACAAAGCTCTACTGCCACGAACCTCGCGCTTTGAGCCACGCTGCCTTTTAGCATCATGGGCAGGAGGCAAGTTTTCACAGACAGGGAACAAGCTAGGGAATCCCCGTTCACAATAAAAATAAATTATTCTATTTCCACTAAAAGTAAAACTACTTTGTAAATATAGGGCGTAACTAGCATTTTAAGTTACATAATTTGATATGAAGACTTACTTTACAAATAGAAGTTCTTTAGACTTTCCATTTACGCTATGGTGTTGGGTGAATCAACAAGACCATCAGCACTCTGACCAGAAAACGAAGTCAGAACTACAGTACTCCGTAATTTTCAATTTCACTTACTCTTGTCGATGAAAGAAAATCTAAGTTTGGTACAAAATATGGAGAATGCAAGGACACAGGCTAATGTTTATATAAAATGCTGGTACACCACAAATTTCCAACCCTGGCGGAAATGCAGTGTTGCTGATATTCTGTTTTTCCTAGTGGGTAACACCGCAAGGCCAGCCTCAGGAGCACGTTATAAGCATATGTACAGTACTCGTAAGATTAGGCTTCTCACATATAAAACCGTACGACAGAATGTGAAGAGAAGAGGCCCCAGCAAATGTGCCTCACTCCGTGGAAAGTTCTTATACTGGAGAGGGTTAGAATTTTTTTGTAATTATCATAAATGAAAATTCCAAACTCTTGCATTGCATTACATATGTTTTGACAAAATAAGTAAATACACCTTTAAAAGAGTAATGGTGTGGGTAGGGCCGGCCTCCTGGCCTCATAGGGCACTTTGCCAGTGAGTATAGGTAACAAACGATGTCATGGGCAAGGGTGTACAAATGATGTCAACAGTTGGTCGAAGAATGTTAGTTTCTGATGAATTAACCGCATGGACACATTTGTCCAACTGGGACATGCAAGATGTTCTTTATGTGGATTATTTTGGGAATGGGTCATGATTAATGCGCAGTTTAAATGCACATTGATGAATGGTGTTGTACATACATAATGCCATTCGCAAGAAAAGACCAGGGATGTTGTCTGCAAATGTCATTTTTCACCATGACAATGCACAGCTCAACGTGGTTAATTTGACAGCAACAACTCTCTGAAAGGGTTTTGCTTCATTTTCTTACACTCCAGACTTAGCCCTCAGTGATTACCAGATTTGAGCCACTTAAAGAGCATACGAAAGGGAAGAAATTGAAGACAGATGAAGCACTAACAAAAGATGTTCTGCACCATCTACGACAGCAGTCAACTTCCTTCTATGCCAAAGGACTCCGGGAACTGACACAATGATGGCAGCGGTGCTTGGATGTCCAAGAGGTTTCCTTTGAAAAATTCATACAGTTCTTGCAGGACTTTCCAATTATTTCTTAAAAATAAAAGTCTCTGTCAACCTTGAATGATCCTTGTTCAATACAGGTAAGACAAAAGTAGCATCAGGAAAGGTGTCTTCAGCTCACACAAAACAAGAAAGGTTAATAAAAAAAGGTAAAGTGCTCCCCTGTGCATAGCACTACGCCATGAAGGCATATAGGGGGTGTGGGGGTAATGCCCCACACTTTCTTGATCCGGTCGTGAGTGGGGGTGATGTGATCAGCATCATGCCCCTGACCGCCTTTACCCCCTAGGGTTTCCCCCAGGTACCCATGTTATTCGACACTGGGTGGGCTTCCATCGTTAGAAAAGTTCCCGGATTTGAACCGGCTGGGGATCGAACCCGGGACCTTTAGCATGGTAGTCAGACGCGTTACCAACTGAGCCACCGCGGCCACTACAAAAAAGGTTAATGGGAAAGACTATTCAGGAATCATCATTCATCATTATTCTGACTGTGGTTCTAGCTACCAAATTTTCTCTTGTGGCCTGCATGTAGTAGTTCACTTGCAAAGATAAAAAGGTTGGCTCCTGAGTAAAACACCCCTTTCATTGAGAATTAAAACAATCATCATACTTCACCGTTTCTGGCTTCTGGCTAGGATGGCATAATTAAAACAATAAAAATTTAAAATGAAGGAGCAAGTAATATGAAGGAGGTAGAGGCCTCGGGACACAATTCCCGGTAACTTTATCAAATGTTTCTGTGGTTGAGTCAGCCTCTTATCAATGGGTGCATCCCTGGGGAGCAAAGGTGACTGGAGCTTGGTGCATCACACTCACTATGCATAAAATTACGAATGTGTAGAACTCTATATTACCACATGTTTTCATCAGTTGGGGATTTATCCTTAACTCATTCCACCTCAATTGTTGGTTGGTTTATAACCAGATAGATTATACTACTTTTTGTCTTAGTAATATCATAGTTGTAAAGAGAGAAAAGAACTTGGATTAGGATCTGGCAATACTCGAGAGTGCCAATGGAGGATGGATCAGAGACGGTTGCGAGAAATTTTTAATGTCACGGTCTTGTTTATAAATAGTTATTTCTAGTGTGTGATCTTCGTTGTTAAGTTGGCTGTTGTTTTTATATGTGTTTAGTACATTAATACATCATTGTTCTATAAAACTATAATACATCATTGTTCTATAAAACTAACTGTTGTTTCTTGTGAGTTGACTAGTATTTTGCCTGTCCACGTACGACTTGTACTTTCCGCCATTTACCTCCTAGTTGCTGTTCCGAGGTAAAACAAATCCAGTAAGGTTTGATTGAATATCATGTGTGTTTGTGCCTGTATCCGGTTACAGGTAATTAAAATTATTACAGCATTATTAGCACACTGAGGCTATTTTCTCACTTTACCATAACAGAAAAAAAAAGTCTACAAAATAAAAAATGGCTTTTCTATCACAAATGTCATAGAGATGAACTGCTTACCCAGAACAATTTAAGTGCATCTAAAAGCTACAAGCACTATGACACTGATAAAGCTGAAAGGCTGCATACACACACATGCCCCGAAAGGATTATCCTGACTGTGGGTTCAGGTGCTAGAGCCTCGTAATTTTCAGGGTATACTACATGAAAGTACATTCTACATGGCTCTGGAGTGCTATCAAGAAAGGCCATCCTTTACAATCTCTACCTCATTCCATGGAATACCCTTACCTATAATAATAATAATAATAGTTGGATATGCAAAATGGTGACAATCACAACCACTAAATGAGTAATATGAACCTCTTATGAAACTTTATATCAGTTTATATGTAAATGATAACCAATACATTGTGCAGGGAACTGTATGTACATATGTACAAATAACAATGGATGGTGGACATGCAAACTTAACAATATTTTTATCTTTAAATATCTCAACTTACCTATTTCACTCCATCTTGGAACTTTGGCCCAGTCTGTGTGTATCCCTCCTGTGGCCTGGGCTCCACACTCGATTAAATGACCAGCTAAACTCCCTGCGGCCAGTTTATCTAAGTCCCCTGCTGACCACTGAAACTGAACATACATAATTTGTTTAGATTATCACAAGAAAAAAAATAGACTACATTAGGTATATACTTTTAATTAGTCATACAAAAACTGATGAATACCTGGAGAAAGACGAAACTGACAGAAGGTATACCTTTATCCTTTGTGAGTATTGCATGTTTGTCCCGATGTAGTTGGTGCATGCGTAGTGGTGTCAGCAAAAATGGGAGCATGTAGTGTGTCTGTAGCTGTGGAGCAGAGGTGTATAATAAAACTCCTTGTAAAGGAGAACCTGAAACCAGCTGAAATTTTGTGAAGCTTGCAAGCACAGTACAGGGAACAAACACTGCCACAAACAAGAGTGTACGAATGATATCACAGTTTGGTGAAAAACAATAGTTGCTGACGAATGAACAGCATGGACATGTTGATCCAACTGGGACATGCAAGGTGTTCTTCATGTGGATTTTTTTGGGTATGGGTCATTATTAATGCCCAGTATTACTGCACGGATGAAGGGTGCTGTACGTAATGTCATTCGCAAGAAAATAACAGGAACGTTGTTTGAAAATGTAATTCTTCACCATGACAATACCTGGCCCCATACAATTTGACAGTAACAACTCTCGCCAAATGCACTCCTCAGAAATTATAAGATGTGTTGGAGGCTCTGACAATCTGAGAGGGAAGAAAGTGAAGACTGACAATAACATGTCCTGCAGTGACTACAACAGCAGCCAACTGCGACAAAGAAATCAGGGAAACTTCCACAACAATGTCAGTGGTGCCTGGATGTTCAGGGAGAATGCTTTTAAAAATCGACATAGTTTTAGTTCTTGTAGGGCTTTCCAGTTTCTTCCTAGAAATAGAAGTCTTGGTCAACCTTGAATGACCCTTGTATATAAAATTTAAAACTTTCCTTGCTGTGTGAAAGTTGTTGTTCTACCACAAGTTGAAGTAGTTCCCTCAATAGCACAGACATGGGAATAGTGTTTACAACTCCAAGGAAGTACAAGTCCCAAAAAAGTTGTACACATGAAATGCACATTAAATCTAATGTAGAGTCCAGAGATTAGCTTGGCAGTTCGGTGATCAAGCACTGGCACAGAATGTCAAAAACTAGGTTTGATCCCTGATTGAGACATAATTTTATGTAAGTTTGCAGCAAGTTATAATTGTTGAATTGTCCTGCTATCTTGTAACTCTTCTCTCTAACACCCATCAGAAGAAACTGAGTACCTAAAATATATTGATATGCCATAATCATTAGCTGACATCTACTAATTATTTAAATGAAATCCATGTCATTTTATGTTTCATCCACAACTTATAGAAAATACTTGAGAGCTAATAGTGTTAGCAACGCCAATGCTGAATAACATTTTATTTTGAGTCCGAATCAAATGGGACAAATAAGGTAAAACATTTAGTTTGTTGAGGAAGTCCCTCATATGGATAATATGGCTAATCAGAACTGGATCAACAGTTTAAAGTGAAGTTGAAATCAGTGAAAGATGTTGTTACCAAGAATTAAATGTCATGATAGACGTTCTAAGAAGAAAAAAAATCATCTCTTCGAACTGTGAAATGTCACCTGGAATTTTTGCTGCTATACAAAACTTGTTGATATTCCATTTGAATGGCTTATTGCAGAAAGGGACCTGAGTCACTTTTGCACAATTCTGAGAAAAAAACAAGAAAAATCGTATAATATTGATAGTGTAAGAAAGAAATGTGCCGTTGTTGGCTCACATTTTCAGCATAATGAATAGTTAATTTTGCAACCCTCAATGCGCCCCCCTGCAGTATGCTGCTAGCGACAGTGGAGATGAAAAGGTTGTAACTCCGATACCTCAAAAATGTGACTCAGGTCCCTTTCTGCAATAAGCCATTTATTTAAAGAATGCAAATAAATGTGTTTATAATTCAATTCATTTGTCCATTCTTCCTTTTGCATAATGGTTGTAGAGAATTATATTTATATGTTTGTTTTGTGGTTCACCAACTATGACAAAGATACAATATAGTTTGTCTCTAAGTCCATTTTATGCACAGAAAAGCTAAACTAATTGGACTGGGCCTACAGTTTAAAGTGGAATCTGAAACTACCATGTATCAAACCCACTACCCTTTCATTACAAGGTGACAGCTTTACCATTATGCCATAGGTTGATTGATTGATTGATTTGGTGTTTAAAGTCCACTTTATGCACAGTAAGGCTAATCGGGACTGGACCTACAGTTTAAAGTGGGATCCAAACCACTATGTACCTCCACCGGGTATCGAACCCGGGACCCCTTGATTACAAGGCGAGGACGTGACCACTGCGCCATCGGGGAAGGCAAAGAGACAATATACTATATATAGTGAGAGGTCATGTTGAGATGTGTGTTATGGAGTGTCAAATTATGGTTTTGTACATCTACGCATAACTGAATATGGTTACATGATTTATTTATGTTCCATATTTAACATTGAGTATTTAGTCATGATATTCGCCTTCAAGTTCATTACTATTAGTATTATTATGATTTCTACAGATACACAAAACACAATGCACAACCCCTTTATTTAAATAACGCACATCATCCCAACAAGAAACTATTATTAAAATGCACAGGCAGACAAAGACAAAGACAAAACACATACACTGGATGTTTTGATTTAATTTGATTTAGTTTATTTTACTTCGCGTTTTGTGCCTCTTGGCTAATTTGCGAAGATGGGGATGAGTGATGAAATGATGAAATTGATGAATGGACATTCACAAACAACCAAGCCCGACCGGGATTCGAACCCGGGACCCTTGGCGTCGCAGCGCGATGTGCTAACCACTCGGCCACAGGGCCGGGCATACACTGGATGTAAATTATAAAAATGCTCCAAACTGAATTTCTGTAATTTTTTTTTTTTTTTTGTTATTTCATGTTACTTTTCTACCTCTCTAGGTTGATTATAACAATGAGGATGAATGATGATTCAGTGAAATAGATGATGGGACAGACAGAGAGAGAGAGAGAAAATGCCTTATCCAGGATTCTAACCTCGGCACCATGGCTTTGAAGCATTTTATATTAATTACTCCACTTTTAAATGCATCCCATACATAAACTTGACATGCTGACATATGTGTCTATACCAATTCCATCTCCATCATATGAAGGATTATATTGTATGATTATATTTTCCAATTTTACTCCCTTCATCTCATCTTTTATGATCAGACTTAAAACTTTTCAGTCATGAAACATTAAAATGCTGACCAAGGAAAAATTTATTGTATAAAAAATATACACTAGAAACATAATGTTTCCACCCTCTAAAAGGGTCTTCTTCAGACGAAGATTCACAATAAATTCAGTGTTACTATATTCAATTATCCTTCATATTTGACATTAACAGTTACATATTGGTAAGATAACATGCTACACTGAAATACATTTTCCATTGCTAGTCCATGGTCACCCGTTCTTCATTCAGTATTGAAACACCCTTCCTTATAGCCAAATACAAAGTTGATGGTTGATTTGTTGTTTTAAGTCCACTTTGTGCACAGTCGGGACTGGACCTACAGTTTCTACCACTGCACCATCAGGGAGGCCCAAATACAAAGTGAACTGCATGCATGAAACATACAAAAAATTTTATTACAGCGCAAATCAATATAAAAAATGCAATGACACATATATGTACATCGTCCAATACTTTATGGCCATGGTATTACCGCATTGACACCCAGTGCAAAAGCCTTCCCGAGATACATGAACATAACTTACATGGTTCATAAGAGGACCAAGAACCAGTGCACTATCTGTGCACCTCCCAGTCACCACAATATCTGCTCCCATTGCCAAAGCTCTAGCTATTGGCACAGCTCTGAAAGTGCAATATTTGTCATGTCACTAAGTTCCAATAACATATAGGTGTCTTTAGTATTTAGATTACAAAGTATTCATAGTATGAACCTGTTATTAACACATTAGATCACCTTTTTCTTCTTAACAAAGCATATTATTCTTGTCCTGTTTATACTGAAATATGAGCCGATTTTAATTGTGGGTGTTACATACCTAGACGAATGTATAATTCTTCTTAAAAATGTACTTACTTTATTGTTACCATAAAATTCTGTGACTGTATTAGCACTTGAACTGGATATGATGAGTGTGAGCTGATGTCACAAAGGACACAGAATCTGTTGTGGTAACTTACGTTGCTTCGAATATTTATAAGTAATTAATGTAATAAAAATATATATACATATATCACAATAGCCAATTTTGGCATTGTAGAAATCTCATTAAATATATCTAGTCCACAAGAAGTGCACGTAAACAACTACAGGTCATTTTGAAACTCTCTTACAACAGTATCTGTACATAGGATGAGAAAAGGTGCCAGAAGGGTGGATAAACACAAATGAAGAAGGAGACAGTAAACACTTACCACATTAAAGGAAAAAGTTTGATATTTCGTAGCCTAGGCCAGATTTTCAACGGAGAAGAAAGAGGTTCAAAGAATGACGAAGAGTAGGAGCACAGAATACTAACTGTAGCGTTGGTACAATGTTGCCAGAGAAAGACGATTGGAAACAAATATAAGGTACTTTCACCAGTGTTTACTGCATAGGGTGGGTGGTTTCGGGGAAGAAGGGAAAAGGTTATTGGTTGGCTAGGTTAAGTCCGGGGGGTATAGTGACATGCATGCCTGATATATAGGCCCTTTCCCATAGCCTGCGGAAAGACGTGTCTGAGTGGGGGGTAGAAGATGGATTATGGCATCACGGAAACAGTTGTGGAAGGTGGTATTATGGCTGTTGGTGTGTATTTTTGCACTTGATTTGTGAACGTGCACTCAAGTTTCCATTAACAGCAAGAAGCACGCGACATCACAGACAGGTCTCTGCAAATATCCCCATAGGAATTTGCTGCTTCTGTTTCCAGCTTTGCTTTGAAACCTGACAGGTTTCGTACCTACAAGTGCACTCACATATAACAATACCCCGAGGAGGGGCACAGAAGACACCTTAACTTTAAATCTTCCAGTGCACTTTCCGAACACGAGCTTTCTTTAGAGACCCATTGCTGTCAAAAAGGTCATCGGCCGTGAGAAAAGGTGCACCTTGTAAGTTCTTGGAAATTCAAGCCTAGGCTAATCTCACCTTCCCTTTCCAAATGGTCAGATGACACAGTCATTAGTTCAGGCCGGACCCTGTGTCTGAGTGGTTAGCACATCCTGGGTTCGAATCCCGCTCGGGCTTGGTTGTTTGTGAATGTCCATTCATCAATTTCATCATTTCATCACTCATCCTCATCATTGCAAATTAGCCCAGAGGCACAAAACGTGAAGTAAACTAAACTAAAACAATCAATCAGTCACTAGTTCAGAGTAGAATAACTGCAGAAGGTGTGTTTCAGCATTTACTCTGCAAATTCTAGTGATGAGTTTGGATTTTCTTCCACACCAAGCTATATAACTGTGTATACAGGGTGAACAGAAACTATAGGGACAAACTTCAGGAGGTGATTCCCGACAGGTAAAGGAACAAAAAAGTTCATAACAACATATATCTGGAAATGGACGGTGATTCTGGAATAAAGCAATTAGTACAGGTGCACATTACATGGCATGACTTTCATCCATGTTACAACAGGTGTTCAAAGTGGCCTCCATGGAATGCAATGCAAGGGTCCACACGTCGCATCATGAATTGCCGCACTCGTTCAAATGTTCCAGCCTGTACCCGAATAGCATCACAGGCTACACGTACACGCTGTTCAAGGGTCTGCACATCAGGAATTGCTCAGCATACACAACACTTTTCAGATGGCCCCACAAGTAAAAATCAAGTGGGTTTAAGTCCGGTGATCGAGCGGGCCATGCCACAGGGCCTCTTCGTCCGATCCATCTTCTCGCGAAGATGATGTTGAGGTGTTGACGCTCCACCATGCATCAGCAATATTACCTGTCATATTTCCAAAGACACAGTCTGAAGCAAAAGAGGCAGAGTGTTCTGCAGGAAATCCAGATGCGTATGTCCAGTGGCATGCCCAGAATTTTCGAAAGGGAGGGGTTATGTATACTTTTTCTTAGTAGTCAGCTCTCATTTTGTCATATTTTCCTACCTTTGACGTTCTTTTTTTTAGGAATACTGGGCGAAAGGGGGGAGGGGTTACCCCCATCAACCCCCCTTGGGCACGCCACTGCGTATGTCCATTAAAGCATAGGGGAAGAACAAATGGTCCAAGTAGGTGGTCGCCAATAATTCCTGGCCAAACATTGATGCTGAACCGTTGCTGATGAGACGATTCAACCATTCCCCGAGGAATGGCTGTAGCCCACAGATGATGATTGTGTAGGTTGACGTTGCCATCTCTACCAATGGTCGCTTCATCAGTGAAGAGGACTGACGACAGAAATCCTAATATGGTGGTGGCCTGTTGCAAGGACAAAACCGTTCCCTTGGAGGAAAATCTGCTGGTGATAATCCCTGCCCATGTTTCAGGTGATAGGGATAGTAGTGGTTTTCATGCAGGATACACAACACTGTCGTTTGGCTTACACCAGGGGTTTCCAACTGGCGGCCTGCGGGCCGCATGCAGCCCGCGATGTATTTTTTTGCGGTCCGCGAAGCCAGTTTGCAAAATACATTAATTTCATGTATTTTTATTAAAATCCATCTATTTTTACTGAAGGAATGGAAGCTCTGTGAAGAAAGACAATATCACAGGTAGAATTGATTTTGCAGTCAATGATGATCATCAGAAGAATCTAAAGTGACGTAACGTTCTCTTCTCACCATGCATTACAGATTCCACCCCTTCGCTATGCGGAATGAACTCGCCCGTCAGATTTAATGGGAAACATAAATGGGTTTCGTAATAAACTGAAGATTTTCAACGTTACTTGGGAGAGGAATAACGCTGTCGGCGGCTAGCAGAAGATGAAGAAACACTGGACTTTTTTTAATTCAGTGCAAATATTAAAGAAATAATAGATGTGTTTTGACTCCAGATTTAAATATTTTGAAGAACTTAAAAGCAGCATCCAGCTATTTAGCAATCCTCTTGGTGTTAATATGGAACAACAAGAAGCTTCTCTCCAACTTGAATTGTGTGATTTGCAAGTTTGTTCCTTCAAACTAGGCAAGAAAAGGGGCCAGAGTTTTTCAAATATCTTTCAAAGGAACAATTTCCAAACCTTCGTAGTTTCGGACAAAGAATGACATCGATGTTCGGCAGCACATAGACGTGTGAAAATGTTTCTTCTTCAATGAAGTTCATCAAGAACCGCTACAGAAGCCGACTGCTTTACCTTCTGAGACTTTCAAATACAGAAATTGAAGTGCACATTTCAACTTTAATAAAAGAAGCAGATCGGCCTCAATTTTCACATTGAACACTTAGTATGAAGGATTCTTATTTGTATTGTGTGTTTTTCATTTCTTTCAATTCATCCATAAGTATTGGGTTTTGGTGAAATAAATTGTATTTATACAATTTTGATTTGTGATTCCATTGTTTTTATTGCCTCATTTTAGAAATTTAGGTCATGCGAGAGTCCTACATTTTAAGTTCAGTATGTACAATTTTTGTAATTTTTAATCCTCCCCCCAAAAAAAACTGTGGCCCGCCAATCAACTGCTGGATATAATTTTGGCCCTCGGACCTTTTGAAATTGGAAACCACTGGCTTACACCATACTGGCGGACCACTTGCCTGGGGTTGTTTTCAATATCATGTAGCACATGTTCCTCCAGATCTGGTGTACGCACGTGCCACGGCTGCCCTGTATGAAAGGACCCATGCTCACACAAACGCCCAAATATCGCTGCAAAGGTTTTGTGGTTGGGTGGTGATGTCTGTCCGGGTACGTGGCTCGATAAATCCTTGCGGCCTCCACACCGTTTCCATCTGCTTGACCGTTTACGAAGACCATCTCGGCTTGTTCCTGGTATGAATAATGGACCATGGTGCTTCGACGTAGCTCTAATCACAGAATCTCCAACACAAAAAAGCACACTGTGCGTTTCCGGACATATGTTGATATGAACTTTTTTGTTCCTTTACCTGTCAGGAATCACCTCCTGAAGTTTGTCCCTTTAGTTTCTGTTTACACTGTATATAGTTTATATATATATATTTAAATCATTCGCAGAAAGTAGACCGACTGCAAGATCATGTCACTGCACTGCAATTAGTCGCCTGATATAGAATTCACAAGACTGGTAATATTTTACATCTCTCCTTACATTTTCTTTACTACTTTATATTTTCTCTGTGAAAAGACAGAAAAAGACGAGACTAGAGACAGACAAGTATCATCCCGATACACCATCAGTTCTCTGCCCCTTTGGGCTTTAAAGCTGTAAACTTTGGATTGTATGAACCACATCCTCTCGTTGGAAGGAAGGAACTTTTATTTCTTGGCCATTTAGATTTATTAAAAGTATACTGTTTGTTTTAAACGTCATGCTCAGGGCTGATGGCTTAGTTTTAGATCTAACAGAGAGGTAACACCGTTCATTGTTATGTTCGTGGGTGATTTATTTTTACGTTGGGAGGTTAGTTTTGCGTGGCAAGGTTGAGGCATGATCCTTTAGACTTCTCGGGATGGGGAGGATCGCCCCTGTCACCTTCAGCCTTAGGTTCTTCTCTCAAATCTGAAAATCTAAGAGGGGCCATTGATCTGCAAAGACATGTAAAGTTCAGACTGATTTCATTCAAATGCAATACCAGGTACCTATCTGCTATGATAATTACAGATCAAAATATCTAATGTTAAAGCTGTTGGCGTAGCATGGCGACTTGCCCCATATTTAACACCTCGGCCCTCTCCAACCATACACTATATTTTAAAGTCTTGATTGGAAAATTTTAGCCTAGAAATGCTCTAAAATTACTGATAGTTTCATTTCTTAATCTTAATCTCTGAATAGCAGTCTGGGATTCAGTGAAAAGAGAAAGAATTGTTTTTGTACACAATTTTAGAAGCAGAAATGTTTTATATGTTGAAATACGAAAAATATAGTGCTTACAAAATAAAATATACCATATTGCTCAATCTCATTGACTGCCTTCGCGATCAGCCATTAATGGTAGAAAAGTGAAAAAATAAAAATAAACTAATTCTATCATTCAATTATTTCCTTTTAACTTTTTCATTCATATAATTCTTCCTTACTATGCGACGTTTTTGTTAACATTATACTAAGATTTATAAAATGATGAATTGGTAAATCAGGACACTACCATGAGCAACTTTCTTTGCAATACATCGATCAGAAAGATGGATTTTATTAATATGTTTGCATGTAAAAGTTTAAAAGTAGCATGTTTTCAGTTATGTTACTAATCAATAAAGGAATGCCTCAATGCCATCATCCCTCCCTGCATGCGAAGATCGAGTACCAGGCAGGGATGGAAATTTGCGGTAATTATTGTAAGACCCAAAATTTCACTTTTCATGTACTAAGTGCCGTTTAATGCAACTATAAGTAATAAAATATTCCATATAGAGGTCTCTGGGCTTCCTGTTATCTCTTAGGAGTCTTCTCCACTGAGGATATTCATATATTCAATAAGTATATATTTATTAATGTAATAAATATATAAATGCAAAAAATAAGGTACATAATAATAATAATAAATATATATTTATTATTATTATGTAGCTTATTGTATATATATATATATAAGGGAAGAGATGTAAAAACTGGTTGATGGATTTGAAAACCTCCCCCCCACCGCTCCAAAATAAGTTCCGACGTCCCTGAAACATGCTGTTGCAATTCTTTCCCCAAAGAGGCAGGTTGGTTTAATAACAATACAGGATATTATTATTATTATTAACCTGCTTAATAATAATAATAACAACAACAACAATTATTTCATTGAGGCTATCTTCAGTCTTCACTGAAAATCAAGTCACTGAATGAAACAGTAACATTAGCATTCAATTTCCTTTTTCTGACATACACCCTTTACGATTACAGATATTAATTAATTCTCAAACCATTTTCATCTTCACACTTAATCGACTTGCACCTGTTCCAAATTACATACGTAACACATTGTTTTCGAGAAAAAATGTTATATTCATAAAAAACAATTTAAAATTTACTATCACGGTAATAAAATCACCTTTCGGAAAATTAAGTACACAGACTCATGCATTCTTCGTAATTTCTTTGCTGCATTTCAGTTATGCCAATCTTGCCAATCAGTTGTTTTCCCTGATTTATTTACAAATTTCATTTTGTTGATTCCAAGGGATGGAAAACACATGTAAGCTTTTCACTTGTCCTGACCCACAAAACGATTTAGAGCAGAAAACTGAACAGTAGACATTACTTTTTCGTTTGTTTCCGATGCTTTGAACGGCTTCAACACAGTGAAGTATTCTACATGGAGTGGTTCCTGAAAATCTCACCAGATGACATATCAGATAATTTTAATCACGAATAGCAAACACGATGTTTTTTGAGCCAAAATTTTGGACAAAAAGTACACATTATAGATGTGCAAATATGGAACATGCATTATTTACGTTTCACATGCTGAACAGCAAAAATTCAGTAACTTTTAATTTGCAGGAAGAGTCAAGAATCTACAACACTATGAAACTGAAGCAATAAATTTATATGTTCAGTAACTCTATCTTCTCCATAGGTGGAACTTTGAATTAAAGAAAAAAGGGTAACGACAGTTTAAAGTTTTCTCACCCAAGATAAGCATTCATGCTATTGATTGTCTGTGGCAGTGACAGTCCCGAGGCCATCTCACGGATGTTAGACTGAAACAAGCTCTCTCTTATTGGCATGAGGTCATCTCCGGAGACTGCAGCTATTCGAAGATTAACACCTGCTTTCTTGGAAGCCTCAGAAAGAGCTTGAACACATGAGTCCACATTGATGCCACCAGCATTGCTAACAATACGGATACCTGTAAATGAAAAAACATGCATAAATATATGTATTAGGGATGGGTTGATATGAAATTTTGGCCTATACCAATAAGTACCAATATAAAATTTACCAATAACTGATATTCTACTAACACGACATAAAATTGAAAATTGTCCTTGAAGAACCTAAATGGTTCATTGACCTCCTTACTAAATGTGTGTTTCCAAGTGAATGCAATGCAAAAGAAGTTGCATATTTAGACAGTTACTTTCTTAAAAAGTAGGGCATGGAGATTATCCATAAAAATTATAACAAAATGACAGAATTTTGCACTAAATTATAAGATATTTATAGTTGTATCAGATCAGTAAATTAATGGGCAATCTTACCAATAAACCGATAGAGTACTGATTAATGTCCCATCCCTAATATGGGGTATATATACAACATACACACAAAATTAGTACAAGAATTGAAGCACAACAGCACCAACAAAAATTGTCCTAATTACAAACTGTTATGTACCCAATAGGCCTAATACTTGTAAATTGTTGCTAAGTTGAAACAGAACTGGCAACACTAGGCAAAAGTAAATTAGAAAGATGAACAATAATAAAATACAATGTAAGAAAAAAAGAAAAGATATAAAGACGACAAATTAATAAATATAATGGCAAAATTAGCCAAGTGCTCATATGCAAATATATGTGAAATATAAAGAAGTGGAAAAACTGATATAAATTTGTGTTTCTGAACAGATTTCTAAACTTATTTACGATCCCCTTTGTGGAAATTTTGACACACCAGTGGCAGCATATTCCAGTCATGACCCACAGCACTTTTTGGTTGCATGTCACAATCACAGCACTGACCTGACAGAGTTCAAACTTTGGTCATATTTACTAGTGGCGGTGCATTCTAGCCGCTGCCCCAAGGGTTTGGGAAAGTTAGATGTTGAAACCTAGATGCTGAAGATTAGCTGTATCTAGAAGTAATATCAATAGTTTTGGACTTGCTTGTAAAAGTTCAGAGAGGTCACGAATATATCTCCATATAGACTAACCCTTCAAAGTCAAGTGAAAGAAGGAAGTCCAGACCCTGAACCAGAAAAAAGTTCAGATCGCGATACATAAGGAATTCCTCAACCGTTGATGAAGGGAATAAAGTTATAAATTATCGATTGTGGAAGAGGGATACCCATCAAGAAAAAAATCGTTAAAGTGAATTTGATGAAGTAATAAGAACTTTGAAATAGATGAAAGTAATTATGTGAAAGTCCGATTACCTTTATATAAATCTTGTATTATCATGTGTTCTCAATTATATACTATACTTTGTAAAAAAGGAAGAAACAATATCTATTAACTGTCTCATTTTCCTTCTAACAAGAACCCCACCCTGTAGATTTAGCCGTGGTATAAAAGATTTGCAGCATCAGAAGGTAGCAAAATTGTATGGGCAGAACTCATTCACAAAAGAGTGCATTTGCTCATGCATTACTATTATGGGTATGCCAATCTAGCAGAAGTGTTATAGGGTGTTCCTTTCCACAGATACCCAAATGACTCAGCATAACTAACTTGTAAAGTGAATAAAATTCACGCAGAAATTCATTGCTTAATGGCATTAATGCCCATAATACTCATTTATTTCAAGCAGAATTGGGCAAATGTGAACTTTAGAAATCATAATTCCTCCACACACTTTTATCATTATCATAAAAAATTACTACCAGGTGGCGCATATTGTATCTACCAATATCATTCGACAGCCCTGTCTGAACACAGGTGCGTATGTGCAGAAGTTTCCCATGCTTAGGCAGATGCAAGTCTGGCAATCGGTCTGCCATGGAAGGTTGGCAGATTCAGACACAAATTGTGGCAGTGGAGAAGTTCATCTGACACAGACGCGACATACACTGCTACCTACAATGATCCAATGAGGGTCGCCATCAACCCATGCCAGAGCATCACAACATGATACGATGGGTGAGACAATAGAAAGCCAATGGCAGCATGTAGAAACAGAAACCTCCAGGTTGAAGGAGGCATATTATCTGGCATCCTGGTGCTTCTCAGTGCAGTGTCTACTGTGTTTCCGATGAATGCCTCCACTGCCACGATTCTTGTCTGAATGGGTCAACATTCCATGGCAGACCGATTGCCAGACTTGCATCTGCCTAAGCATGGGAAACTTCTGTACATCTGCACCTGCATTTTGACAGGGTTGCCAATTTATATTGGTAGATTCAATGTGCACCACCCTGTATAAATGAAATAGTAACAAAGCTGCAGTACAAGTGCAAAGATTCCAATCACCAGGCCCTTTTAAGCATGCAACAGCTACGGTTTTATGGATTCATTAAATCAGAACACAGCTTTCGAAGGTATTTTCAATTATTATCCTCTCCCATCATCATTTCACCCTACCTACTTAAATAACTACCAATATATTATATTTCAATGAAATTCCATAAGAAGTACCTTGTCTTTTTATCTCGGACAAGCATGGCCCTACAAATTCAACCATGTCAGGAACATATCCCAAAGTTGGAACTCTGTTCTTTGCAGCAGCTAACAAGGACATTGTTATTTCTGAGAGGAAATCCAACACCAGGAATTGCAGTTTTCCTTTGTGAACCAGCTGGGGAACTGTGGAAAGATTTTTCTAATTAGTAAATATATATAAAAAAACATGTTGAAAAAGATCACTGAAAATTAATTAAATAATCAATCAATCAACCATCATTTAATGGTATTACACCCTCAATCATTTCTGGCACACACTAACTAATGAACAATCCCTAAATCTTAATTAGTTAATGCAACTCAATTTAAGTTCATTTAAATACAAATAAAAATACTGCCATTAATGTCCACAATACTCAGCTATTTCAAGCACAAATGGGCACATGTGATTCATTTTCATAGTTCACAATTATTATTTTAAATTTATTTTACAATGGCCCCCTCCAATTACTGTCCAATATCAATAAGAAAACTAATTCAAGAATAAAATGGCATTACTGTGCACATAATTAGTGACAAGGGTTGCAGGTTTTCTGGGAGCTGAAGACCATTTCAAACTGAAATGTGCAGTGCACAAAATAAAATTTCAAACAACTCATGTATCCAACATTTTTGACATATAGAAGTTTACAAGATAACACACAATTAATCTACAATGCAAAATAAACACAATCCAAAACCTACATCTTCAAAGCACCTTGTGTAAAACAAGTTATTGAAGTTGTAATTATTTTCAGCAATAACTCTAGTCCCTCGGATATTATTCATTGAGAATTTTGATCAATTAAAATATTTAGCCTGACATTTGTAATGTTTTCATTACCGAGATATCCAGGTTCTAAGAGTGTGGGAATCCTGTTCATACAGGGTGAAGGTAACTGAAACTCAGCACTCGAACCCACTTACCTTTCTTCAAACAACCCGTAGTAGACATTTTTGCTTAATTTACAACTAGTTGATAATAAAATGAAGTAATAAGATAAAACATAAAGGCAATAGGAATATCTTACCAGATAAAAGCACGTTTTACATCCTGTTGCCTGCAAATATTCTGTTTTAATCAAAAGAAATATCAAACTTTCATATTGACAAGCGAGTATTTTCTTTGTTTAAATATACACTGTACATCCAGCTCTCTTCTTCTTCTTCACATTTGTACTTGTAGTTTACTTGTTGCACAATACTTTTCTGCCATTTTGGCTAAACGTTAACATGAGGATGAAATTGATAAAAGAGACCCTGCCCACACAGGGACAAAAACCCGAAACATTTTGTGTACAAAAGTCTCAAGTCAAGCACTCTTGGCACTATTCCTCCAGGCAACTGATTTCACATGTGCATGTGTCTATAATACTAAAACAGCATTGTGTATAATAATAAGAACCTGGCTCCCATGTCGGAGTGGTTAGCACATCTTGCTACGATGCCAAGGGTCCCACAGAACCAGATTTCTTACTTCATATGAATATACAGGACTGTCATTAGGAAGTTAGACCCCCTCTTCCTTTCTTTCTTGTCCTGGCCTGGGTATGGATGTTTGTGAGTGTGCATTCATCAATTTCATCATATCATCACTCATCCCCATCTTCACAAATTAGCAAAAATTGGCACAAAAAGCAAAGTATAATATAGCAAATCAATCAATAATAATAATAATACTGAAACATCTTTACTGTAATATGTTTACTGAAATAGTGTGTCACTTTAATTATACGTGGGTTGGAGATTTAATCGTGGATACTATTTATTTATTTACAAATTATACAAAAGAAACTTTTACAGCCCTTTGATGTAGTCGCCAGCATTGTGTACAACCGTTGCCAGTGATGGGGTAGTTGTAGTATTTCTGTAGCAGTGCCGGTACTGTTGATGACTTGAATGGAGAGGTCTATTGCCTTAACAATCTCTGGAACAAATCGGAAGTGAATATCCTTCATCTTAGGGATCAACTCAAAGTTACAGGGACTTAAGTCTGGGGAGTATGGGGGATGGTAGGTAGAGCACCTGCCATCCCCATCGAGCTGACATATCAGCCACAGGTTGCGCTACATGTGCCCGAGCATTGTCCTGCAAAACGATGGGATGATTCAGCAGAAAGTGTTGCCTCTTCTTTCACAACGCAGGTTATGTTCCAAAAATGAACAGTAATACTGCACATTGGCAGTCTGCCCTTGTGTTATGGTATGCTTTCAGATAACACCATCGCAGTCGTACACGAGAATCACCATAACTTTCACATTAGTGGGATTATGACTACACAACTTTAGACCAACTAACTCCAATTATACTCTATTCCACTCGTCACTGCACATGCACCTAGCGTTGGAAGGAAGAGTCCATTTACTGGGAGAAAGGTTAGGTATCAAACTAAGGTGTGGTATAAGTAGAGTTCGAAGTGGTCGAAAAAAAACCGGCTACCTGAGTTTCTTTCCGTGGCTTTTTTCACAAGTGTGTCCCAAATCAATGAAAATACAGGAGTTGACAGTATTTTTCTTGTTCCATGGTTCTTGTTTATCTCCCTACTGTAAAACAGACACTCATTTCTAAACATAAAATACAATTTACAATATGAAATTCGAAGCTAGACAAAAACAGTGTTTTCAAGAAATCTGGCTTTTTTGAATGGGCGGTTCTTTCCAAGTGTTATATTCATATTTCGGTAGGCTTATTAAAAATATATCTATGTAGTTTAGCATATTCACATAACTATGGTTCAAATCACAAACCCTGACACCTTCTGTAAACAAAACCACCTGCATGCAGAAAGCATTGCAAACTCATAGAAGTAAAATAATCCACACGAAAATCCAGCGTTGTTACAGGATTCATTACGTAAGGTAAAACAACAGCCAATTTGTAGTATGGGATACGCTGCCGCAAATGACGTCTCACTTTAAACCCAATGCTCTTTCTTTTTTTTACTTATTGCTTCACCTTTATGGTTAACTCTTTGCTCAAGTAATCATTTCCCATAAATTTGGCTTCTTTCTTGCATGTGAATTGAATATATTTTACTTGCATTTTTTTTAGACAAACTGATATAACATGGTAATGTATATTTCTAAGGTTTGATAAAGATAGGAGTGTATTTGAAATTTGTTTGTAGATTTTATGTAAATTGTATCTTATGTAAATAAAATATATAATGGGCATAAACAGCCATATGCATTGCTGTAAGTCCAATAAATATATTCATGATGATGATCAAAACAAGACAAAATGTTCGTAAATTTATTGCGGTTGGAAACTTTGACAAGCATCCTAATAACGATTTTTGTTCCGCCAAATATAGTGCACTTCGTAAAATAACTTGGTGACATGGCAAGGAAAGATAAGTGTGAACATTTTGTAGTAATATGCATTGTAACTTTTAATGAGCTTAGAGATTTGTGCACATAATGATATTTTATAACATTGGTTATTTTCTAAAAATAATCATGTGAACAGCAAGGAAGTAGTGCAACTTAGTAATATTGCCTGACTTATCGTTAGAAAAATAACATGCCGAGTTCTATGCGTGCGGGAAAGTCTCAGTGTTCTCCGAGCTTGTTTTCAAAACACCAGCAAGGACAGCCTTTGAAAAGGGGTGAGAAACAAATTCTACTCAATATTTATGTAACGTTCTGTCAGTGGTATCCTGAGAAACCAGTAAATGAAGTGGTTAAGTTCGTATCCCAGTGCAGTGGTGTGTCAGTGTCTGCAGTTTTAAGGGTTATGAAAGAGAGAATGACCGGGAGAGTAACATTGTATGCGGCTGCATATTCGTCTGATGTTTTGAGAGCGGGTTCTCACATTCAGAGGCTCTTATATAAAATTAATAAGTGCGGCGAACTATGAGTGTAACAGCAGATGATTGTGGTCATGAATCAACTGACGCGGAGTGATACATCGAATCGGTGAGACCGTTTGTTTACAGAAGGTCTCAGGGTTTTTGATTAACACCATAGAATTGTTTTGTATGTGTTTTTAATAGAACCTAATAGTATGATTAGTATGATATGATTTTCAATGTTTGAATTTGTTATATGAACACGTACATGAAGCAAAAAAGAAAATACTGCTCTACCTTTTGAAAATCTCGTATCAATTGTCTTTACATTAAATTTTGTGTTCAATGATATATATTTGTATTCTTCCTTTCCAATGCATCATGTAGAATTTTGTTAAATGGCCGCTAAACCTGGCTACGGAGCAACTAGTGATGTATTTTGGCTGCTTGTTGCAGTGGTTCTCGATCTTTGTGAGACCACAGCTCAGTAAATATATTTCTTACACGTCGATGCCCTGATCCCAACAATAACACTCATAAATACATTTCTGAACTTTAAAGTTTATATAGAAATTAATATGCAACCTTAATTAATATTAATATATCAAGTATGGCATAATCAGAGTTCAAATATGTATAGACTTGCTGTTAAATATAAAATTAGTTTTAAATTTGTCGTCAACCCCTGGGTGCAACGGAACTTTTCTGGTTTGGCGGTTGAAAAACAGTGGCACTAAAACTGAAGTAGAAGCAAATAAGACTGGCCGCAAATGGAAAAAAAATCGTACAAAATAAATCTGGAGTGGACGTACAGTTTGAAATGAGATTCGGAGCACTGCCTCCACTGAGGATAACCTCAGACATCTTCTTATTACAAGGCAACAGCATCTCTGATGAAGTAGCTAACAATCTTGTTAAGTATAGAGAATATTCAGACTGAAGCAACACGTAACGGTCAGGGGGGAGGGGGTCACATTGAAGTGACAAATGGCATAGGCACCTTCAGTCTGCAAGCTAGCATCCACCACGCAGGCACAAACAAGACAGAGGCGACATGATGTATGCCATTGAAGGAGCTTTCAGACTGAAGTCACAGATGACAAGCGACACAGACTTCTTCAGTATAAAGGAAAACATTCACAGTGCATGTAAGAAAAACAGACCGATGCACCCGTGCACGATGAGAAAACATTGAACAAACAATATAGTCCGAGCAACATGCAAGTGACATGTTTCGCTCATTGTAGCACTTCAATTCAAAAGGTTGAATGGGTTACTGCTTCCAAGTGACACATGTTACTTGTTGTTTCAGTCTAAAAGTTCCCTGAGAAAACAGTACAGGCCAAGTGACACTTGGAGCTTACATTGCTTCCGTTCAAAAGGTTGCATTTACTTCTAAGGGTTGGTTTCCAAGAGCCACATGTCGCTTCCGTCTCAAAGGTCCTTAAAACAGGATATATGCACACATTCACGTAATATGTATATTTCTGCATATGTGTTGTGAACAGTAAAGATTTTTAATTGTCCCCTAACATCGAATATTTTGATACTAACATTTCTTTCATATTTTATGACATCAACATTTAAATTGACACACAAACATGTAAAAGCCTGTTTTAAGTCAATTTCATGGTCAGATGTGCTCATTAGGACTTCACGTTTCGTTTTAACCCTAGCTTAACCGCACCGTACGAGAAACTTGCATACCGGGGGGTGGCTCACAGGCCACACTTTGCTTTATCACTAAATTTCAAGAAACCATTTTATAATTGAATCACCGCTTCCTTTGCTGAATATATACGTGCAGTTATTTATTGATTATAATAATTACAAAAATCTCTATTAATAAAAAATAATACCCAATTATTTCATGAGTCTCTCACAAATATTTTAGCATTCACTAAAACTCAGAAAATCCATAGTAATTTCTATTAATGTTTTTTTTAGTTTGCAGAAGTGCAGTTGTTTATTAAATATGATAATTACAATAATTACCATCATAACCAACCAATTGTACACTGTCACTGGCATGAGCATCTCGAATGACACACATTCAAGAATGGCACCTCATATGCCCACCAAGTGTATTTTGCCACCTAAGCACATTTATGTTTTTATAAACAAAAGTAATACACAAATATTGGGAACATCGTAGGAAACAAATGACAGTTGTAAAATATAAATAACAGAGGTTTTTTGCCTGCAAGGCC
Organism: Lepisma saccharinum; assembly: GCF_977018435.1. Lineage (NCBI taxonomy): Eukaryota > Metazoa > Arthropoda > Insecta > Zygentoma > Lepismatidae > Lepisma > Lepisma saccharinum. Next base: position 29,277,502 of record NC_139236.1, read on the forward strand.
CTTCCCGGTAAGCTAGGGTTAAAATTATATCTGAACCACCATGCAATGTGTGTCCACTGGGATTGGCCAATATCTGCCTCTTTACTCCTACATCATGTAAATATATTTTAGCTAGTTGTAAAATATGTCCTTACAAACCTGTAAACTCATAAAAGTAACTTCAAGTGAAATAGGTTAGCTGTAATTGGTAAAAAGTCAAAATGTCCATTTTTTTTAAAAAAAAGCCGGCTTTCCATCGAAAGAAAACAGTCCCTTCAAAAAAGCCGGCTTCTTTGCTACTCTAGGTATAAGCGAGAAGCAGCGGTCCCATTTCATGGCGTATTTACAGCAGTGTTGCCACTATTCATGGCGTGTTGCCACTATTAAATCTCCAACCCACGTATATTAATATGTGCTGTAAGTACAAGAACCATATTTAATATCTTTGACCTTTCTACAATATTTTGTTACTCAAGACTGATTCTGCTAACTGTTCTAGGACTTCCCAGACAATGGGAAACCATATTTACCACCACTGGTTTCCTCAATATGAGAACTAAATATGTCTACAAATTTTAGAAATACAACATTAAGAAAACAACATTGAAAAAATACTATACTTCAAACTCCTTTATTTTTTCATGACATATTACAATGCACCATATTTGGTGTGGAATGAATCGCAGAGCGTAGGTGTTCTCAATGAACAATAAAATTAGCTACCAGTACCAATATTATTTACCAACATGCAATAAAAAAATTGTAAAAATTACTGCTTATAACTGCATAATTTGCTTCATCCATAACTAGTTCTATCCAGTCATACAAGTTTTGTATTACACGTTTTAACTTACATTTTCATCACCGAAAAAGTTATTTATATGAAAATCTGCTTCTAATATAGTGTAGGTTTATAAAGTCACAGTAATTAAAATGACACTACACAGCAACATCATCATTACCAACAGTAGTAAGTCCATTAAAAAAACAAGTTAACCTCTGTTAGGCACAAATATTCATTGCAAGATTGCAACACTGTGAACTATACTGGACATGGGTGCTTTTGTATAGCTGAAAGTTCTTTCATTTTCTTTGTTCCAAGCTCAGCTGTTATGTTCTGTTGCACTTCCAAGTCATGTAATATTATAAAGTTAATGTTATTCACATGCTTGGGGGACTAAATGCATAACGAAAAATTCAGTGCTGAAAAACAAAGATGTCATGCAGAGTGGGTTAGTGAAGGAAGTGAACACAACACGGCTTCCGTTGTTATGTAGTCACATTGGGGACAACTGTCTCCCAAGCATGAGACCAACATTACCTTCACAATATTACGTCACTTAGAAAGTGCAAAGAAAGAATGCTCACAGGGTGGCTACTCTAGGGCCATGATAAAATTCAAGAATATTTCCCAGCTTTCAAGGCGAACTTTCCAAAAATTCAAGGCCACAAACACACGTATCTAAAATATTTAAGGTTTACATTTGCCATTTCACATACTCTACTCAGTTTCGAAATACATCTACAAACACAAGTCACAAATGTTACGGGATAAATTAATTTTTTAAAAAAATGTAAATTGCATAAGAATTTCAAACTCAAATTTACCTAATCAAGTTCAAGATTTCAGTTTTCAATACTTTTGTCGGTTAGACATAGTAGATTGCTCTGCAAAGAGTAAAGGAATTGAGAGAATTCCGTTTTATTTTCCACGCATTATCTTTTCTTTATCTTCCTCGATAAAAATAATGGCTAACTATGAAAAACTTGCTTCAGGGCATTAATAAATAAACACAGTCAAAAAATTTTTGCATCAAGATGGAAAATGACAAAAGATATATAATTATTGACAATGACAGTGGGAATACAAAAGAAATGATGAAGAACAACACATGTTGAATGAAAAGGGAACAAAAATGTACAATTTTCTCGGAAATGTGTTTAAAACGAAAATGGCACAATTCATGATGGAGGCGAAAAAAAACAAAGAACTGTCACAAGAAGACTGTTCGTCATAGCGGATCCACCAGGTCCTGTTCTGCAAGAACAACTTCACAATGATTGATGGGAGCCACAGGACGGTTTGCAATGGCATTTTTTAGCATTGCACATGCATGTTCAATGCAATTCATGTCGCGACTTTGCGCTGGCCAGAGCATGCGACGGATATTCGCAGCCTGCAGATAATCGTGTACCATCTGTGGACGGCAATTGTCATCCACCAAGACAAATTCGTCACCAATTTCCTGATGAAATGGTTCCACAGTCGTCCGGAGAATGTCCCTGACATAACGAACAGCTGTTTGTGTCCCTCTAATTGGAATTAGGGGTGTTCGACATCTGAGCATGATCCCTAACCACACCGTGATTCCTCCTCCTTGGTATGGATGGACCCCCTGGACACCACAAAGACGCTCCTGCAGTTCTCTTCGTGAATCTGGCCTTAGACAGAGCCTACATTCATTGATGAAGAGCACATGAACAAAATGATTGGGTCCCCAAATTCGATGTGCACGGGCCCAATGCACAATAGGTACTGGCACCTGAGAGGTCTTCTGGAACGTAAACCACTTGCTCGAGTATGTTATGGACAGTTTGGTTTGATACACGCACACCAGAGGCTGCCTGGATGGCACAAGTGATGTTCCTTGCAGGGCAAAATGTGGAATTTAAATTCAAGTCGGACACATCAGTTTTCTTCTGTAAAATTCAGTTTTTCAAAGCGTGACTTTCTGGTCTCACTTCTTGCAAAGACAGGAATGTTAAATTTACAGCCATTTTTTCTTAAAAAAGAAGTGCAACTTTCTGAGTATTAGGTTGTTCTTTTATTTTTGTAGAATGCATTTAGGGACTATTTTAATGCTAAGAGAACCAAACCTGGCCCACCTAACCTCACTACGAAAGCATATATTGAACAAAATCTTAGATAACGATAAAATTGCAGTTATGTATTAACAGTAAATTGCAATAAAGCAAAAGGGAATTTGGGCTGAAATCTTTATACGTTTCAGTGAAAAGGTGACATTCTCTCTGCAAGAAATCTACAACTTGCAGAGCCATCCTATCAGTTATGTGAAGACATACTTTAGTTACTCACCACATGATATATTTTAGTTATGTTTAACGCTTTTATTTTTTTCATGTTTTTGATAGGTTTGATGCTGTTAGTACTGACAATATATAGCAGGTTAGTGATGTTTGGTTCAATACTAGCAGCATGTCTTTTTTTCTTTTGTGCTTGATATGCATGTAATCAAATTTTGGTGAAAGTAGTCATGCATAGGTTTTCTACTTATGCCAGCCATATATTGGGATCAAATATCTTGAGGGGGTACGGACGGTCAACGGGCCCTACACCAGCTACTATACTAACATAACTCAAAGAAATCTATGGAATAAAATAACATCATTTTAATAAAGATGTAATTAACTTATATACACAACTCCAGCTAACCAACATTTTGAACATAATGATATTACAGTACTAACAATTCATTATTCATTTGTGTGCTTACAATAAAATTTCAGATTTTTTCTTTTAGCCAGTGCAATTTCCAAGAATTTCCGGTTTCTTCTTTTCCAAATTGGTAATTGAGTATAAGAAAAGTGTTTCCTTCCATAAGAATAAGTATATTGGTTTTGCAAAGTGTGTATTCAAAACTGCTGATTAGAACATTAATTAAATGTATGCAACGTCGTCCACCAGCATGAACATTTAATCATTCAATATCACTTAACAAAATTAAATTCACTGTTTTTGGAAGGTATACAGATGTCTTTTGGCATGATGCTCATCAAAACAAATCAAATGGGCAAATCATATAATATTTGTATGTTTTCATGTTAATGACATTAACTCATAGAACTGTAAATAGTATCACAAGGGCACAAGAGAAAACTAACATCAGCACCAACATCTAATTCTCCAGGACTTGATCCATGCTGAAAAAGGCGAGCTCCACGTACACCTCTTAACACTGCCTTGCTGTCACTTACAAATAGTATGCTTCCTTCACGAAGGCCTAGAACTGGAGGTGTTTCTGGTATTTCGTGATACTGATTGATCCTATCTTCCCTTGTTTCACCCATGTGTTTTGAAGAAGGATCTGCATCTATGTAATGTGGATTGATATTAAATGGTACTAGCTGCAATGCACTAAAGCTTGGAGGATAAACGATTGGCATATCATTGGTAGTGCAAATACTGGTGGTAGCTACATTAGTGCCAGCACTACTACCAATGTAAGGCATTCCATCCTCCAACACTCTTTTCCTTATTACAGGAATTAATCCATGATCATACAAGCCTTTCAATAACTGAAAAGTATTCCCGCCTCCGACAAATAATGCTTGTGCTACGGAAACTGCTTCACTTGGGTTGGAAGATTCGTGGACACTTTGGACTTCAATGCCCAATTGTTTGAAAGCATTCTTCACTTTTTGTGTGTATCTATCCATATCACGTAAGGCGTATGGTACAAACAACACCGTAGAGACTCCACTCAGAAACGATTTCAATTCTTCTTTTGCATACTCCAAATAACCGGCTCCATGAACTGTGGAAGAAGAGAGCAGCAATAACTTCCTTTTTACAGACATTTTCAGCAAATATTTTCACTTGTTCAGCACACCTTGACGCTGTGCCACATTACTTTCCACTTATCAAATGCACATGCTATTCACACATTTTCTTCTTCGTCATGGCGATATACCTGGGTGTACTTGCTTCATGTACTGCATTACGCAAAGTTCTAATTGCAGTATTTTTATTTTTATTAGTTTTTTAAAGGGCTCTTATATCATGAAAAAACAGTAAACACAAGACTGTACGTACCGTGTAAAATATTTAACTTCTCTCCGTAACATTAAATGACAATATGCAAGGCACGAACAAGTAATATTAGTATACGTATCCACTAGAAACACTGTTGGACTTACCACAATGTAAATATATACACTACAAGTATATATATATTTTTAAAAAAATACAAAATAACTAACCAGCTGTGGGAGTGTCGCCCCAAAATCCACTAGCACAACCTATTCTGAGACTTGATTTTAAGCTTGGTGAACTGCATACTCCACGTACGTGAATTTTGCTATTACGTTTTGTTATATCGACAAAAAAGGACTTCTTAGTACACCTAAACATAATTTAATCCTGTATTCTTTCACTCTCTACAAAGTAAAATGTGTGTAAGCCTAACTAAGAAGTTCAATGCAAGGAACAACCACCGGCATAAAAGAACAGATGATCGTTCACGTTCAGTGTTGCCAAACTGGATCTGCATAAAAGAGCTAGGACCGGAGCGGACCGGAACGGCGTTTCGGTTCGTGAATATCAGGAACCTTCCTGTTCCTTCTCGTCACAAATGGTAACGGACTAACGGGCCCTTTCGGTTCGTTTTTTTTTCTTAGCGTGAACTATTGTTAATATTCCTCATAGTTTTATAGCATTCATATAAGCATGATATAAGCTTCCACTCTTCGTGTATTTGTGTTGGTGTGAAGGAGAGAAGCTCATCAGAGCAGTGTGCGAAGTAAAGAGGGCGATGTCGGGCACCCCCCAACTCGAACATATTTTGTCCCCGACAAAATATTTTTTTTATCCCTGCCAGGGATATTTTATTCCCCTCAAAGAAAAAGTAATTAAACTATGTACTATACATTTTTCAATTGCATTTTCTTCTTTCACACTGCCATATCCTCAAACATAGGCGCCGACTCCATGGGGCTTGGGGGGGGGGTTCGATTATATTATGTTATCGATGTGGGGCAGAGCCCCCCAAATAATGTTGCTTAAGAGAATCTAATGTATTATTTTGCTTCTCTTGTAAAGTTTACTCTGAATTGTGCCACATGAACTTAACTTTAAATACACATTTGAAATGTTCTAGACCCTCAACTTTGGTGGGGGGGGGGCTATGACCAGAGACAGCAAAACACATGACTTATTACTATATACTAAGTATATAATTATGAGTATTGTTAACATTTTTACTAAAAAGAGTTTCAAAAGAAGATGTGCATGAACTAGGAGAGTGGATGGGACGTTCGGGCTACAAATGGCTCTCACATGATATTCAGAACGAGATCATTGATATATTAGGGAGATCTGTTTCGCACTCCGTGGTAGCAGGTATTACAAGACGGGAATATTTTGCTATTATGGTTGACGAAACTTGTGACATATCCATCCGTGAACAATTGACATTTTGCATTCGAACTGTAAATGAAAATTTTGATATTTTTGAGGAGTTCATTGGCTTTTAAGAGATTCCGAATACTGAGGCCAAAACTTAAAAAAAGGGAGGGAGGGAGTCATTCAGTAATTTATTTCAGTGATCAGAGCCCCCCCCCCAATAATTTTAACAAGTCGGCGCCGCTGCCCTCAAAAGAGATAGAACGCAAGTAAAATATCAGCACTACCATGAAAACTTAAGCGAAAAACAGCTGTTGTTTATCTCGGCTTGGTGTTCGGTTGCCACATTCAGAGTACTAATTTCCATGGCGGAAAGGAGATTTCCCACCTTCCCACCAACGATCTTGTTCTACTAAAATTTTCTCCCCCCATTAAAATTTTCCGAGGGTAAGAGTTTGTTTCATAACAACAAAGATAAGCAATTAGTTTGGACTTCAAACATACTGTACTAAGAATAACATCATAAACACATACAAAGAAGGAATAACAAAGAATGATGTCAGCCTGTGTGTGAATGTTGCATAGCTACATGTCTTGTTCTCTCTCCTCTCTCTTTAGGGCTGGTAACAGCATGAGGTAAAAACGTACTTCTACGGTCATAGATAAGAGTTTAAAATTGCATCAAATTAGACTAGTAAGAAATGGAGCTGTAGCTGCGAAGATGGTTGTCATGTCACGCTAGGCCCCTGGAACATAGAAATTAGACCGACCTGTTATTTCTCCTCCATTTCTCACCTCCTTTCGTCGGGAATGAAACATAGCATTTACATGCTAATTTAATAGGAAACTAATGTGTTCTTAAAGTTTCTCATTTTTTTGTCCCTCCACCTAGTTATCTTTAATTTGCAATAGATTTTGCAGATGTGAACACTGAACAATAACACACACTGCTTCAATGAAGATGGTGTGGGATACACAACCGACTGTCCTTTTATTAGTCACATTTCTTGAATGCTAAGTTCTCTTTTCATCAAATTCAACGAAAAAGAGTATGTACATAAAATTTCTAAATGTCTAAGTATGCGAGCTACATCGAGGTGGGGGAGTGCGAAAATCATTCTCGTCCTGGGCGCTGAAATCTCTAGCTAAAACTCTGATAAGGAAATATTATGTTCGAGAGACCTTTAATAGATTTGCACCATTAAAAAAACATAACACAATAAACGTATGAAAATGTAATTATCATTTTTAATAAAAAGCAATAATTAAATAATATCTAACACTTATTAAAAACATTTCACCTATCTTCTAATTTCTTGACATTTTGAACCAGTCGTTAAAGGAAATAATTTGCTAGTTTATAAATGTAGCAAATGAATGTGTTTATATATGTTTAAAAATATAAATAAATGAAATAATTAATTAATGATATTATTAATTATTTAATAATTGACACATATTTTGACTATATATATGTGTGTGTGTGTGTGTGTGTGTGTGTGTGTGTGACAAACGTTTCGGGCTTGGCCCCCTCCTCAAGAAAATCCTGGGTACTGGCCTGGCTCTTTTTATGTAGGGAGTTTGGGTTTTCTCACAATGTAAATATGTGTACTAAATGCTTCTAAATCGCATTTAAATGTTATCATAAGTAGGTCATAAATCAAAAATATAAAAAAAAACAGACAATAGTTTAGTTTACTGGCTGGTAACATACCCATTTGCATAGCCCCTTTCCCGAAACGAGCCCACCTCCAGAAATGAAATCACAAATACGTCACTGATCAGCCCTCCCCGCCCCCTCCCACCAAAGCAAGAAGCTTAATTCGCATGGTGCATCAGAGTATCAGAGTAATGGTGCCTTGTGGTTCTTGTTTTTACTTATTTGTTTGTCTTTTGTTGTGGATTCGATTATTCTGGCAGATCACAAGATATTTACACAATTTTAGCTTCTCTTTTTCTGGCCATTCCTTTTTCTTTTACACTTTCGTCTTTTATATCTTCCCTGATAAACCTAATGAAATTGTTCTTTCATATTTCTGATACTAAGCTGAGCAGACGCATTGTTGACATTCTGAAGAACAACTCAAAATAACAATATGGAAATATCTTTCACTTGCACACATTGATTTTTTAATAAGTATTATTTAGACACGATATATAAGATATAAGACAAACCTGCATAATATCGGATACTTTTTGAAATCACCATAATTAACACACGAAAATGAACAAAAATACGTAATTTTTGGTAATATGAACTATTGGTACCTTATATCTTTTGCCTTGTGATGTGTTTATCTCCCTTATTGTTCAATTATTTGATGTACTGTACAAAATTAAAAAGAATGCAAATTTGAGGAATCGAAAAAAGCCGTTCTAATATCGGATAGTGTGTATGCCTATTATCGGATAGGAATTTAACATATTCTATATATCACAACATCATTTTTAAAATAAAATGGTTTGTCTTGTGTAGTAGGTGTGGTGTGTTTGTGTTTATATTGTGTTATAGTTGTGATATGTTTGTGTGTGTCTTGTGTAGTAGTTGTGCTGTCTAATGTGTTTGTGTTTGTCTTCTGTAGTAGTTCCTCCATTCATATTGGGGGTTAGGCGTAGAGCTGACAACTCTGCACTGTAAAAAAGCCATGTCAAGAATCAGCAATATAAGGCCATGGATGTTCCCAAGGTAAAATATTCCGGAGGTAAAATAGTCCCCCGTTCGGATCTCCGGGTGGGGACTACTTTGGGAGGTCCCTGGACTAAGGATAAGATCTACGTTAGGAATAAGGATATTAAATTAGGCACCTGGAATGTTCTGAGCCTTTACCGGCCTGGGGCATTTCAGTGTACAGTTAATGAGATAGCTAGTTAAGTATAAATTAGATGTACTAGCTGTCCAGGAAGTTAGGTGGCCAGGAGAAGGGAATTGTAAAACTAAAAATTATACTTTTTTCTATGGTGGTACTGAAAATCATAATTTTGGAACAGGCTTTTTCATAAATAATAGAATTATCTCGGCTCTTAAAACAGTAGAATTTATTAATGATAGGATATCATATGCAGTTTTACAGGGTAGGTGGTGTAAAATTATTTTAATAAACATACATGCACCAACGGAAGATAAAAATGATAATACTAAAGATGATTTTTATACAGAGTTAGAACAGGTCTTTGATAAATTTTCTCAGTATGATATGAAAATTCTGTTAGGTGACTGTAATGCACAGATTGGCAAAGAAGAGACATTTAAACCCACGATTGGTAAAGAAAGTCTTCATGAATTAAGTAATGATAATGGTATAAGATTGATTACTTTTGCAACCTCAAAGAATTTAATTGTGAAAAGTACCACTTTTAAACATAAAGATATCCATAAATATACCTGGTCTTCTCCAGATGGTAAAACTCATAATCAGTTAGATCATATTCTCATTGATAAGAGAAGGCATACTAGTATAATTGACGTTCGTACACATAGAGGTGCTGACTGTGCCAGTGACCATTATTTAGTAATTGCTAAATTAAGAGAAAGACTCTCAGTGATAAAGCATAAGCAACAAAATCTAAAAATTCTAAAATTTGATACAGGAAAGTTTACTGATGAAAGAATTAAGAAAGATTACCAAATTAAACTGTCAAATAGATTTGATGTTTTGCAGGATTTAAATGATGATGAAAATATAAATGAAACAGACGTAAATAAGAATTGGGAGCACATACGTAATGCAATAGAATCAGCAGCTAAAGAAAGTATAGGATACCATAAACCGAGAAAAAGTAAGCCATGGTTTGATAATGAATGTCATAATCTAATAGAAATAAGAAATGAGGCTAGACTTAGGTGGTTAAATAACTCTGATGATACAAATCTAAACAATTATAATAGAATAAAGCGAGAAGTTAACCGCACGTTTAGAAGTAAAAAAAGAGATTACTTGAAAAGCAAAATTAACGAAATTGAAACAAACAGCAAAAATAAAAATATCAGAGATTTATATAAAGGTGTAAATGAGTTTAGAAAGGGATGGCAACCTAAAGTAAACTTGATAAAAGATAAAGACGGCGATTTTCTTGGTGACCCAAGCGATATTCTAAATAGATGGAAGAACTAATTTAATGACCTTTTAAATGTCCATGTAGGAGATAAATCAGAAGTGAATGAAGTACACACAGCAGAACCTTTAGTTCCAGAACCTAACTTGACTGAAGTTAAAGATGCTATTAAAAGGCTAAAGAATAACAAAGCACCTGGCATTGATTTAATACCAGCTGAGTTAATTAAATATGGTGGAAATTCATTAATATGTCAAATTCATAAATTAATTTGTTTAATATGGAATAAAGAAGAAATCACTCAACAGTGGAAAGAATCCATAATTGTTCCTGTGTTTAAAAAAGTGATAAAATGAACTGCAATAATTACCGTGGAATTTCTCTACTCTCAACAACATATAAAATATTATCTAACATTCTTTTAACAAGACTAACCCCATATGCTAATGAAATTATAGGTGATTATCAATGTGGATTTAAACGCAACAGATCAACTACAGATCAAATTTTTCACATCAGACAGACACTTGAAAAAAAGTGGGAATATAATCAAAATGTCCATCAGCTATTCATTGATTTCAAAAAAGCATATGATTCGGTCAAAAGAGATAAATTATATAATATATTAGTAGAGTTTGGAATACCTAAGAAGCTTGTTAGTATGATAAAAATATGCACCAGTGAAACAGAAAGTAAAATTCGTGTGGGTATTAATATGTCTGACAAATTTACAATTCATGATGGGTTAAAACAAGGAGATGCATTATCTCCAATGCTCTTTAATTTTGCCTTAGAATATGCTGTTAGGAAGGTAAACGAAACTAAAGAAGGACTAAAATTAAATGGTGTGACTCAGTTGTTAGCATATGCAGATGATGTAGACTTACTGGGGGATGATGTGAATACAATTAAGAATAATGCTAAAATATTTTTCAAAACTGCTAAAGAGATAGGTTTGGAAGTTAACAAAGAGAAAACTAAATATATGCTTACAGGCCGCAACCAAGTGTTAGGTAATAATCAAAATCTAATTATTGATAACAACTCGTTTGAAACAGTTTCCAAATTCAAATACTTAGGAGTAATATTAACAAATGAAAATTATATTAAAGAGGAAATAAAAAGTAGGCATAATTCAGGAAACGCATGTTACTTCTCTCTTCATAAACTTTTGTCTTCTCGTTTAATATCTAAGAAATTAAAAGTTAAAATATACAAAACCGTAATTTTGCCTGTAGTATTATATGGGTGTGAAACTTGGTCCCTTACATTGAAAGAGGAACATAAATTAAGAGTATTTGAAAATAGGATCCTTAGGAAAATATTTGGACCTAAAAGGGATGAGGAGACAGGTGAGTGGAGAATGTTACATAATTTGTATTCATGTCCAGATATTATTAGAATAATTAAATCAAGAAGACTTAGGTGGGCAGGCCATGTGGCACGAATGGGAGAGGAAAGAGGAGTTTACAGGATTCTTGTTGGGAAACCTGATGGTAAGAGACCAGTAGGAAGGCCAAGACGAAGATGGAGGGACAACGTCGAGATGGACCTAAGAGAAATCGGTAGGGATGGAAAAGAGTATATAGATCTTGCTCAAGATAGGGACAGATGGAAGGCCTGTGTTGCTGCAGCCATGAACCTTCGGGTTTAAGAAAGCTAGAGAGTTAGTTAGTTAGTTAATCTCATGATAGAAGCAACCTATTTTTTTTATTTTGCTGGAGGTTTGCAAGTGTTCAAAGATAACAGGATCACAAAAGTATGATTATTACAAAAGTATGTTGAGTACAAAAGTATGTTTAGTACAAAAGAGTATTGAATGACTTGTTATGCTTCACAGAAATCACATAATATGTCTTCCAGTTGTCACTATCAGCACACAATTTATGTGCCCCTGAAGGCAACGGGTGCAACGAATCCACTCCTCACCATAAACCAGTTCTTCGCAATACTTCACTAACTCATTTTCCACGTCTGTACCAAGAGTTGGTTTTCGTCCTAAAGGAAATGCTACAAGGTTCAGAGACGTTTTTGTTGGATGATTAACATAATTTTCAAGTGTCGAACGCGGTACATTGAATGCTTTTGAAGCCTTCAGTAAACCTATTTCATGATTTTTAACAGCTTCCACTGCCTTCAGCATCGACTCCTTGCTTCATTGCTTTCTCTTCAACATCTGTAACAGAACAATGAAGAACCCGTTGTGTCAGGGGTTTATCCAGGATTTTTCCCTTGGGGGGGTGTTGGAAAATTTTGGGGGGGGTGTAAGTTTGGGGAAGTTAAGTGCATATTTTGGACCGTTTTAAAAATGTTCGCCCTAATTAAATTTGTTCATGGATGTTATTAACCCCCCCTCCTTTCCCTTCACGTAACATTTCAGAAGAAAAAAGATGTCAAATACAGGAAAAGATGGAAAATAGATTAATGTTAACATTTCAGTTTAACGTTTCGAGTATTGTTTTCCTTCCGATAATATTCAGTACTTGATTTAATCAATCGTTAGACAAAACACAAGGGATGACATTAAAAAAACACAAAATTTTAGCATATTATTACCAGGAATCATTTCATGCAATTCTTAAGCTAGTTATAAAGAAATTAGGAACATTTGCGCAATATTTTACCTGTATTTGTATCGTTCTTGCCGTAGGTGTAACTCGGAGTTCAACTTGGGGGTGCCCAATTGAAATATCAGTGAGAATGCATTGCATTGGTGTGCGCGCACTTGCCTGTCTGAAGTAGTAGTAATAAATACAGATATAATATGACTTAAATAAATTATGACACTGCCAGCGAAGGGAGCGAGAAAATGTTTAGAACTATTTCTTTGCAAACTGATTATGCATATTATTAGTTAAACATAGCGACAGTATCCCATGATGTTTACTCTTTACAATCTTGCTTTGCTCGTTCGTTGAAGACTTCAATATGAAATTCCTTGACCGATTTCGTTCAAAAGCAATATCAGGTATCTATCAAACGTGCATCCCAACTTCCCACTATTTTTTAACGTCTTCATGGCCATGCTCTAAATATATCGAGCTTCATTACTTTATTTCAGTTTGTGAATCATCGTTTAAACAGAGAGTTGAAAACACCGGCAGAATTTGGAACTCACTCGTTACATAGAACTTTTAAAATTATAAATGCATATTTTCTAACTGTTAGAACAGGAGGGGGGAGGGGGCATGTGGTGAGGTAAAGAGGACGCCGAACGAGCAAAGCAAAATTGTAAAGAGTAAACATCATGGGATACCGTAGCTATGTTTAATTAATACTATGCATATGCATTATACCCTTACAAAACTTTGCAAAATTCGCTTTTGAGAGTTTATCTTACAAATACTAAATGAGAGACTAGGGAATTAGGAGTCACTGAGACTGTCCTATTCTAAAACTGTCATGTTCAAAGTTAATATTATTTATGTTATTGATGTTGTTTTTAACTTATGCATGTTTGTTTTATAGATATTGTTATAATAATCTTATCACGCTGTATAAAATACAAGAAATGAAATTGATGTAACCATAGCAACGAGAAATAATAAGTACTAAAAATGGTGATGGAAGTTGTGAGATTTTCTGCGCCTGTATTGTATTTATTTTAAATATAACGGTTATCATTAATTACGCAATTTTATTTGCATTGATAATCGTTCTGCAAGTTTAAGCGCAGCGACGGTTATCAAGAGTGGCGACCCAGAAGCCAGGATTGTTCAGAAAGTGTGCAATCTTCTGACAGTGGTAAGAATGTCTGTTGTAATGGAACAGAATTTTTGTCATATGCTGAATTAAGACTTACGTTACAATCTTCAGTGTGCTTGTATAACGTAACTTCTTAAGTGAATCGTCATATGTGTAAAGATCACAATGGCTGATAAGTTAAAACAAAGTAAATCTAAATCGTCGCGTAAAGAAACAAACATTCAAGCTAATACAATGACTACTTACTTTGATGCTGGTAATCCCGTAGTCGCTTCCAGTAATGCGAATACTACAGAACATGATGTTTGTTCTACAAAACCTGATAAATTATCTTGTTGTAATGATCCTGACAATGATTTGAGGTATCTTCAGTGTACACAGTGCTCGTCATGGCATCATATATCTTGTCTCAAACTTACAGTCACTCACTGGACAATTTATTCGACTACACTAGAAAATTATTATTGTAAAGGTTGCAAACCAGATTTTGATCCTTTTAGTTTGCCAGCTTATCTAGAAACTCTTAACCCGAATTTTGGTGATTTGTTAAGTACTGTTAAGAGTATTCTATTGCTAATGGTCGCTTCTAATGAAGACCTCAAGACGAAACTAGAACAGTCTACTGCTGAAATGAAATCGCAGTTAGAACAGTCTAATGCTGAAATGAAATTGCAGTTAGAACAGTCTAATGAAGAACTAAAAACCCGAATGGATCTTGCTAACCAAGATATGAAATTACAGTTACAGCAATCTAATCAAGAATTTGCAGAGTTTAATGAGAATATTAAGTCCCAGTTTGAACAATTGGAATTGGATATTTATAGTAACCTAACTTCAAAATTTGAATTGGTTCATCGAGAATTTAATACTGTTAATCAAAGATTAGACAACTTGACTTCCGATGTTAAAACACAACTTGATTCAATAGCTTCTGAATGTGTCAAGAAAAATGAACATTTGGGAAGTATTTTAAATAGCGATATTTCTCAAATCCGAACAGAACAAGACCTTCAAGGACAACAAATTTTAATAAATAAAGATTTGATTAGTGAATGCGATAAATCTATTACAGTATGTTCATCCAAAATAACTGATATTAATAATAGATTATCATCGTTGGAAGTTGCTGGTAAGGAAAATGTACATTTTGGAACGTATCTTATTGATTGTAATAACAGGTTTCAACATATAGAATCTCGTATTGATGTTTTGCAAACTAATTATGCAAATTTTCAACGCAACACAAAGGGAAATTTGAAACCTCCCCTTGCACAAAATAGTTCTCAAACTAAGACATCACGTGAAAGGGCTAGAAATGCAGTTGACTCGGGGGTGACTAATTCATCTACTTATTCATCTGATGAATCTTTAACAACGCATGTGAAAACAACGTTCCATGAACCGCATGTTCGAAATCGTGTTCGCTGGAAGCGAAACAAAAGATTTATTCCAACCTGCAATGAGGAACATTATCGAAATAATATGTCACCTAATAGTGTACAGTTTAAGGATACAAGTAATTATGCGATTAACAATATGCAGACAACTTCTAGATTGAATTCTACCGTTACAAATATTGATAAACGTTCCAATGTTCAACAATGTTGTTCTGCTGATGGTGAAAATAGTTACATAAATCAAATGTTTACATACTCGCAAGAACCTAACCTCCCTGCCGTTCATCATAGTAATGTCCCTGGTGAAACGTGTTGGTTTCGTCATATTTCTTCCTTGCAGAATGAAGCTTGCAGACCATGGTTTCAAGGTGAAAGGCGTAATGCAAATTTAATGACTGGCACAAGTTGTCCAAATGCTGAAATTGGTGTTAATGAGTCAAATACAAATAACAATTACTGTGATAATCCCCAAAGTCAGTTTGATCGTTGTATTTCTCCAACGTCTTTACCTGTAATTACTGTTGGGGATAGAGGAAACAGATATGTAAAGATAAATGAACTGTCTCATTTACCCAAATTTTCTGGAAAAATAGAAGACCAATCGGCTCGAGAATATGTAAAACATCTTAATTCTATGCTTGATCTTATGGGCATTCCAATTAACAAAAGGCTACAGAGTATTCAGCAGTGTTTCACCAACAGAGCTGCGTACTGGTACAGAACTCACAAACGTATGTTTTCTTCATAAGATCATTTTCAAAGGAAATTCGTGAAACAATTTGCAAGTCCGGAAATACTACAGTCTCAGTTATCAGTATTAAGGAACAGGAAGTATGATCCTACAGTACATGGTGATTTAGAAAGCTTTGCGTTGAAAACATATTCAAATTATTGCAATTTAGTTGAGAATCCAAACGAATTTGATTTTATTCAATTAGTTATTAGCCAGTTACCAAATAATATAGCTAATAACATAACTTGTCATGAGATACGTTCTATGGACCAGTTAACAACTATGTTAAGGAAATTAGATGTTGTCCGAACTAGTAGAAGAGGACTTATTTTCCTACCGGAAGAAACCGATAATAGTAGTAAGGTTAAACCCAACAAGAATCCTGACAGTATGAAATCAAAATTTAGTGTCAAGCAAATTAATGTTAAACAAACCAAAAACACATGCTCATCTTCTACTCAGACTTCGTCGATGGATGCTCAAGTACCTTTTACTAATGAATTTGGCAATGCTAATTCAGGATATGGACAGTTTAGAGGTAGCAATGGTAGTTTTAGAGGACGTAGAAATAATCGTGGCTATTCAGGATTTACATATAATAACAGAAATAATTTCAGATTCCAAAGAAATAATGCATACTCTGGTATTTCCGGTGACATTACAAATAGGAATTATAATCAGGATGCTATAAGTTCTCAGTTACCTAACAGTAGTCAGAATGGAAGGATTTTCTACAATAGGCAAGCACAGTATACAAGTGAGCCTGCTCTCGCTCCTACTTACAGTCAACCTGTTAATGTGACTTCATTACAACCACAAGGTGCATCTACAACTTCTGGAATATCAAATTCTCCTTCTGGAAATGTATCAAGGACCTTTACACGACAATCTGGTATTGGAACATCTTACCAATCAACAACAAATTTAAATTAAAGGAGCGGATGGAAGTGCCTCGTTCACTCTGCTTTCTTTCAGAGAGGCCAAATTTGAACAAACGAAATTCATTTCAAACACAGGAAATTATGAATGTACGTGATGATAAAGACTTAATATCGGAACCACTACAAGTGAATTTTTTATTGGAATGGTTTGAAGAAGAACCTGAATGGACTGTTAGTGATTATGATATTCCGGTTCCATTAACTGAAGTTCCAGTTATTCATGGAATTATTTGTCAAATACCTGTAGTTTGTATTATAGATTCTGGAAGTCAGGCAAATGTTCTAAATTTTGACGTTTGGTGTAAACTATCGTCTTTGATTGGGAACATTAAACTGGATAACGTGGAAGATGTAAAACTAACCGGTTTCGCTGGATCCAAGAAGTGTAAAGTTGTTGGCAGTAAAATTATTAATCTGCAGATAAAGAACGAATACTTTTCTATGGAATTTTTTGTTCTTAAAGAGTTGAATGCCGATGTCATTTTAGGAGTTCCATTTTTGAGGAAATATAAAGCTGTAATTGATTTTAAAGAAGGGAATGTAAGTTTGCTAAATGATAAAGGAAAGGAAATTTCCTCTGTTTTAACTCGGCAATGTTCTTCTACAGAAGATTTGGTGTATTGTACAAAGTCTAACTTTTGTTCCGAAGATACATTAAATGATAATGAATGTTATTCATGTAGATTGTTACGTGATGCGTCAAGTTTGAATGATGATGTAGAATATATGCCAGCTAAGAAATCCATTTATGAGTCTGTTTTTAGAAATGATAATTTAGACAATTTGGAGAAAGCTGATTTATTCAAACTTCTGTCGTATTATAAAAAAATATCACGTACAATTTTCAGATAAACCTAGAAAAGCAATTGTTGAACCTTACAAGATTCAATTAGATACTGTAACACCTATTACAAGCACACCTTATCCCATACCAATATAAAGGAGACTACCTTTAGAAGAAGAGCTTTTCAAGTGGGAGAAATGGGGAATTATTTACCAAGATTCTTCACCATATCTTAACCCGCTACATATAGTGCCAAAGCAAGGAGGTCTTTGGAGACTTGTGATCGATTTTAGGAAACTTAATCAACATGTTATCTCTCCACAAGTGAGAGTAGAAGCAATCAACGAACTGTTACAGAGGTTCCTAGGATGTGTTTAGTTTTCTTCAATTGATTTATCATGTGGTTATTTTCAAATACCGTTGACTGAAGATTCATATCCTTACACAGCTTTTTCTTATAGAGGCAGACAATATCTTTTCCGCTATCTTCCGTTTGGGATTCGTTCAGCAGTCTCAGTTTTCCAGGACAGGATGAATAAAATATTCTCCACCGATTGCAGAAATTTTGTTGTTTGTTATTTGGATGATATTCTAATTTTTAGCAAAAATTGGTCTCAACATATGCAACATTTAGAACTAGTTTTACAAAAGATAAAGGGTGTCAATATGTCTATTAAATTTTCCAAATGTAAGTTTGCTTACAAAGAAATCTGCTTCCTTGGACACATAGTGTCCGGTGATAAAATTATGGTTGATCCTGCAAAGAATTCAGCAATTATTAATTTTCCAATTCCAACAAACAAGCGCTCCTTGAGAAGGTTCTTAGGATTAGCTAATTGGAGGCGAAAGTTTATTGAAGGATTTGCTGAAATGGCACAGCCTTTGTATGATCTGTTGAAAAAGGAATCAAAATGGCAATGGAATGATGTTCATGCTTCAGTTTTTGAAAACCTCCGCAAGTCACTGATATCTCCAAAGGCTTTGTATCAACCAGATTTCACGAAGTCTTTCAATGTCAACACAGACGGTTCGAAGAAAGGAATAGGAGCTGTTCTAAGACTCAACTGAAAATTCTGAAGAAGGACTACGTATAATTCAATACGTTAGCAGATCTCTTAAAGGCAATGAGTTATCATACAATACTCACGAGATTGAATGCTTAGCGATATTATTTGCTTTCGAAAAATTCTACATTTACATAGCTGGAACTAAGGTGAAATTGTTTACCGATCACCAATCTTTATCTTGGCTAGAATCTACTAAAACTTTGAATCCACGATTAAATCGTTGGAGTTTGAAATTACAAATGTTTGATTATAATGTATATCACGTGCCGGGAAAATCTAATGAAGCTGCAGATGGTTTAAGCAGATATCCTGAATCCCACACACCTTCATAAATCACAAAATCATTAAGTGTCTTTGTTATGTTGCTAGAGTAATTGTAAAGATTAGTGAGAATTCCAGGTGTTCTGTATTTTTCACAAGGGGGGGGGGCAAAGCAGGCTCTCAGGGGGCAGTTGACCCCTGCCCCCCTCTAGCTACAGGCCTGCTTACACTTCCTTTGCTTCCTCTGAAAAGTTGAATAAAATTAAACATGTCATTATGTCAGTAAACCTACTAGATACAAAGAGAAAGACAATTTTTACTAAAGCTATATCTTTGCAAACTGACAATAACTTAATTTAATTGGGTGCCAGTAATTTCACAGGGCAACACGACGTTAACGCTTTTCTATTTTTATCTGTTTTGCTTGTTCGGCACCCCATTTGTACTTAGCGCCCAGGCAAGCACCCCACGTGGACCCTCCCCCTTTTACAACTCTCTTTCTAATAGTATATAATTTCTTTTACAAAGGTAAGAACTCTTGGAGCCACAAAAATGGTCATCAACTATAGACGTGAATGAATCACTTAGGTTCTTCATGAAATACTTGCCATTTTATATCGAATACTCGGTCAGTAAATTTTATATTGGTACTTTATGAATATCGGTTGGAAGAAATTATACCTACATATAGTGTCACTGATTTTCTACTCACCACTTTCGGTTTCTTTCTGTCTGGTTTTCATTTTCTCTATCTTCTTCGGCAATTTTGCAGTAAAGTGTCAGACATTGTTATACACTAAACAGAACGACAACATACGAACGGAGATGATATACTGAGACTGACCTAAGGCATTTGACTGTTCTTTTCTCTACCACTCCAAAATCATTCATCTCGCCAAGTTACAGAAAATAGTGTTGCTAACCATAGTAACAGAATTCACTACAAGGAGTCAAACCTGTATCTTTGAATTTCTTCCCTTACTTTTATCGTACATTTTTCACATGAAAGAATCGAAAGGAAAATGCAACAAAATGTAAATTCATTGACTCAGGGGTTGAATAATTGAATTTACGAATCTGTAACGTGTTTAAGAAATATATATAAGGTATTCAAACGCTGAACTGTCAACACTGTGCGCGGAATGTGCCCCCTGGAAGGAGGGCGAGAGGTCAGTTTGATATTTTCCAGATGGCAGTGTCCCTTCCCTAGAGCTGACCGAAGCCTTGTCAAGGGAGCTAGTGTTTCCACGAAATGACGATGCTGCACATTCCACCCTCCTTCCTTGACACTTTGGTTTTAGTTGATCGAAAGGTCCATTGGACTACGTTTCTTCAGCTACAAATGATTCCTTTCTGTGAATGTTGAAGTATTCTATTGTTGATATAAACATCCATATTTACACCCCCCCTGTAGGGGGGTGTTCCACTTTTCTCCTGGGGGGGGGGGTGTTCACCAAAATTTGGGAGGGTGTTAGGGGGTGTTAGGGGGGTGTGGATAAATCACTGCGTTGTGTAACCTGCATAATATCGGATATCTGATATTTGTCAGGCCTCCCCATCCGATATTAGGTGTCGTGTCGTTTGCGCCGAGGCTTCTTATCGGTTCATTTGCGCCGCGACATATGTCAAGACCTTCCTTGGTGGGTTTTCCCACAATCGGGAGTATCATTACCGCCGCGCGCACGTGTGTTTATGGGAACATGGTGCATAGTGCATGAAATCAAACAAACAAACGTGTGTTTATGACGTTTCACAGCTGTGTTTACACTGAAATGTTAAACCTATCCAGAGAGTCAAATATGACTTTCCTTTGCTTATTTCAAAAGACGTTACACAGGATTACTTGTATCAATTATATTCCACAACACAAAATACATAAATCAGCCTATTAACTATTAATCATTTATACACTACATAAAATCGTTAAAAAACATTATAAATACAGTATTGTTAAAATATTGCAAGCATTCTACAAGTACGCTTTGGAAGCAACATAAATATGCCAGTCTGTTACACTTAATTATTATACACTACATAAAATCGTCAAAAATATTATAAATACAGTGTTATTTTTTGCAAACATTACATAAGTAATAGCTACGTATATATAAACACAATATTTCGATACACTATATAAAAGTTTACATGTGGAAATTTGCTTACCCAAACTATCGAACCATCCTTGTTCTCCCTCTTCTTCCTATACTGCTGGCCTTCGTAAATAAGGGACGGCTTTCCACGCTTTGTTTCTATCATGTTCATATTCTCAGCCATCTTGTCTCTCTCAAGTCTCAGTTTTACATAAATACTAATTTCCCAATGTAGATCCCTCATATATACTTTCATCTTACATTCATTTACCAATCACCTTCCTTTTCAATCGAAGATAAACACAGCTACAGTTGGGCAACGTCATAGACACACGTGCGCGCGGCGGTAATGACACTCCCGATTGTGGGAAAACCCACCAAGGAAGGTCTTGAGATATGTCGCGGCGCAAATGAACCGATAAGAAGCCTCGGCGCAAACGATGCGGCCTCGTGGAAATACAACCTTAATATCAAACAAAGTAATTTACCGGAATAGGACTAGCATATCAACATACTCTATTATTCCATCTTTCTATGAAATATAAGTAAGCTATAGTTTCTCCTTACCTTCAATGTGAAAACCTTCGATGATGAAATGTTTCCAAAAACTCAGAAACTGAAAATTTCTGTTTTCGTCGTTCGTGCAGGCGCAGTGTGCTCAACAGCGTTCCCACGGTTCCCACTCACAATGGAGCAATGGTGGTAATCGACGGACGTAGTTCAGTAAATTGCTGCAGATGACAGCACCCACGATCCGAGAAACAAGGGTATCCGATATTATGCAGGTTTACCTTACTTATATTATGAAACTGGGGGTCAGTGGTTTTTCTATGGGGGAGGGCTACCTCGACCCATATTTAGTGTCACTATTGTTTTCCCGGTTTCCCCACAATATAGTGGAAATTTATTTATATCTTCGAGCCGGTGGGGTATGTGCTGTAACTGCCACGCGGAAGACGCGGGTATGATTTCCGGAACGGATGATCAAAAGTCGGAAATTTTCCGGCATTGTCCTTGTTTAAAGCGGCCCTGGGGTACACCCAGCCTCAAATAAATGGGTACCTGGAGGCAAAGGGAAGAAACTATAATATGGAAGATATAGGAGTTTTGATTACATTATGCTATTGTAAATGATCAGCAGAAATTCCCGCATCTTGAAAAATGTCATTCATCAACGTCCTTCACACACTATAAAAAAGTTTTTAAAGTGATAAAAATATAGAATAAGAAACAGCTGTTGGTTTGCACAAACACAGACTACAACATTCAGCAAAGAAACCAGCGGGTTACATCGAAAATAGCCTATTATTGTTTATCTATTTCCATCCACTTCTATTGTGTTTATTTTACGTCCGTTTTCTACCTCGTAGGCTAATCGCGACGATGACGATGAACATGTGAAATGAATGAACTGGGTTTGCGGCGTCTCAGTGGCGACAACCTTCAAGATAACCTGCAGATTTCTGGCACGGAAATTCAGCGCTTCGGTTCCGCGCGTTTCCCTGTAGTGAGCGTTACACAATTTGATTTCAATAGAAGCAGACAACAGAAGTTCTATTGTCGCGTTTCCCCGTGTCTCAGTGGGCGATATGCTTTATTCATTCATGCCTTGACCAGAGTTCGAAATTTGGAGCTCTGGCATCGCAGGGTTTGACGCTGCCCAGCCCGCCACGGAACCGGCTGTTGCTTGGCTCTCATGTATAAAACGTTAAAAGCAGAAGACAAGAATATGGTCCCTTTGACATGGGTGTTTCAACATTCTGAGAAGGCGCTGTAGTTGGAAACTCTGGACGTAAGGTACCTTGCCTGAATCCAACATGGACTATTTGCTGCTTCCAAGTATTTACATGGTCCATTCAACTGATGACAGTAGTATGGCATTTAGACTATCCGGATGACGTAATTGAATCAGTTGGCTGTACCTATAGTGCAATAACTTAAGGACAAAGAAGCGAAATAACCGGATGGATCTCGTCATTGTGTACAACGTGATCTAATATTGCATATGGAAGTTATTACTTACTGCTTCTTTCAACTAGCTCATAATTTGTACTTTACAACGACGCATTTAGTTTAGACTTTAATCTAAAGTACTGTTTATAAAGGAGAAAATAACACTGTGTAAGGTGAACTCAATATGGCTTACATAGGAATATATCGTGAAGAGCATGCGTTCATATAGAGTGTGTGGAACTCAGTAAGAATGATGAAAAAGGACCTCTCATTTCCCCAGACTGTGATGTGTAATCCATAGGATTAGTGTTTCCGATTGAACATAGGTTTTGAGAAAGAGGTGCGGAAGAAAATTAAGGGGTGCGCAATCACACCTTTGCACCCTCCCCCCTTCTCCCGGCATCGTCCCTGTTGGAGCTGTCAGATCTGAACGGTGTTAATTAGATATCACGAAGAACATGCTGAAGATAACAGTTTATTACTAAAAGGGCTAAATTTATTCTCGTGAAGCTAAAAATATCGGAACCAATTGAGATTACAAAAGAACCAGATCTGGTTCTAAAAAAGCTGAATTGGCAACAGTACGAATGACTAGTCGCGTTCACACGGGTCTTCCTCTCCGCACAACAGTTTTGCTACCTTGTATTCTGACGTCAGACGAGGAAAGCCTACGAGGTTAGGATAGGCCTGTTGCGATAGGTTCCATTAGTATAGATAGAACGAAAAATTATTATCAGGCTAAGAGAACTAAACCTAGCTAGCCTAACCTGACAATGTAGGCATCTAGCCTAAAATTAAAAGCTTTGCTTCGTGACGTCAGAACACAATGTTGCTCAAGTGTTGTGCAATAAGTGAGACCCGTTCCCCACAGACTAATTGAATTTTAGTGTTGGCAGAAGAGAATGATAAAATAATAATTACGTTTATGAGAAAAGTTACCGGAATAGCCTGTGGTTGATGGAAACTGAGCTGTTTGTGTAATATTGTGGTAATATTAATAGTTGTTAATTAAGTGAGTACTGTTTATAAAGAGAGAATTTTGTGACTGGAATTGAGTTAAACCCATATACTTATTTAAGTTGAAGTTTAAAACTACGGTAAAAGGAATTATACTCATAAATGTGATTTTCGTAAGGCAGTCTTGTTAACGTCATGGCGGATGCCATAGGTTATATGGAACTTAATAATCAAGTAGAAATTATAACGAACTTGGTAGAAGACAATGAAATTGTTATAGAAGATAACGTTATAGAAGAAACATCTAGAAAACAAGCTAAAAGAGTCAGATCTTCTGAAGATGATAAAGTTCCAGCAAAAGCGGTAAGGATAGACAGGTTAGATAATAGAGATAAAGTAAACACGTTTGGAGAAGGTCGAAGAGAAAATAATGTAGACAAGTGTAAAATGTATTATGATACACATAATGGGCCATATTTAGTAATAATGACTAGTACTAAAGGTGCAGAAAAGAAATTTAACTCTATGAAAATAGGCAATGAATTGAGAAAGAAAGATATAAGGGTCAGATATATCCAACCAAGTGGTTTATTTAGAGCAAAGATTTATTTTTACACCAGGAATGAAGCTAACAATTTCATGAAAAATATGCATTTTCATAAAGAAAATAATATTGATGTGTTCATCCCGGAATCCTTATTGGTGAAGGAAGGATTGATATATGGTGTACCCACTGAATTTGAAGAGGAGGAAATTAAGGAAAGTATTGAAGACCCGACAGTAATATCTGTGGAAAGAATGAAAAAGAGAATTCGAAAAGATGATGGTTCATATTATTTTGTTCCTACTAAGCTAATATCAATCACGTTTAGATCTCAAGAAATGCCTAAACAGATTATAGTGGTTAGTCACATTTTCGATGTTACTCCTAAAGTTAGAAATGTGATGCAATGTAAGAAATGTTACAGGTTCGCACATTCAGCAGCCATATGCAAGGATAAAGCTAAGTGTGCTAGATGTGGAAGAGAGGAACATGAAAATTGTAATGAAACTCCGAAGTGTTTAAATTGCGGAGGAGAACATGTTGCTACTGATAAGTCATGTGTAAAATGGGAAATGGAAAGAGAAATCATGAGAGTTATGGCATATGATAATTTATCCCGGCAAGATGCAAGAGAGAAAGTAATAACAGGTAATGTTCCAAGCAATTATGTTGTTCAAGGCAACTCATATGCTGATCAAATAAAAAACCATATAAACAAAAGTCAAATAAGTGAAATTGACACAAGAAAGACTGGTGTTGTAGGAAATAGCATAACAATACAAAACAGATTTGAAGCCTTAAGTGATTGGGGTGAAAGAAAATCAGATACATACTTGGAAAATGTTTCATGGAAAAGAGTTTCTCCAGAACATCATAGAGACTATTCCAAATTTGAAAATAAATATGGAAAAAATTTCAGACTAAATTCCTATTCACAAACAAAGAATTATAATGGAAATTCTGAAGGAGAATCAAGTAAAGGTTCAGTAAAGAAATTACAAAGTAATCAAAAACAATTAAATGGAAAGTCTACAGGAACTGTAATTAAGACAAGGAAAAATGAGGAAGATGTGGATAGTACAAACAGAAGCATGCAGGAGGTGAGCACCGGAATCTACAACTATGAAGAACAGAAAAAAATCGTGTACTTTCCTCACATAACATCTCAGAAGGATCTTATGTATAATTTGTTACAATTAATGGCGAAACTTATGGCGACATTAACTAAAAATTCTGACTTATTAAGCATAAAAGAAATACTAACAGAATGCTCACAAATAAATGGCCAGGTGCAGAAAATTATTGAGGATTTGGAAATTTTTGGAGAGACACCTTAGGGTGTGGAAGGAAAAATAATGGAAAACATTCGTGGGGGTACACTGGAATGTAAGATCATTGAAAGCAAGAAAGCAAAATCTGGTGAAATTAATACATGAATATAGACCTGAACTTTTATGTTTATCGGAAATCTCTGTGAACCCATCAAACATAGATTATTTTAAAGTAAATCATTATCACATAATTTATGAAAAGATTAAAGATGATAGTAAAGGAGTTGCAATTATGATTAATGAAAGCATTCCATTTGAACCTATATCTTTTGATTATACATTGTCTATATACGACACATACAAAATTGAAGTCGTAGGAATTAAAATCGCTTTTATGAATCAAAAAGATAGTATTACATCTATATATATTCCTACAGGTGCAGAGTCACAGAAATTAACGACAAATACATTATCGCAAATGTTTCAATGCATAGAAAAGCCTTTTATTATAGCAGGGGATTTCAATTGCCATCACACAATATGGGGAGATCAGGATGAAGATAAGTTGGGGAAAGTGTTAGTAGAATGTATGGATTTGTACAACTTTACTGTAATTAATGACGGGTCTGCTACGTATATAGGAAGATTAGGTACTCGGCCAACAGCTATAGATTTAACGTTAATGTCAGATGATATATGTGGTCAATTTCAGTGGGAAACAGACAGTGATCAAAGAACCAGTGACCATTATCCATGTTTCTTTTATACTGATACTAATTCAGTGAGATCTTTCACTATTCCGCTCAGAAAATGGAAAGTTAACGAAGCTGATTGGAATAAATATTCTAAATTACTTACAATCTTATTTAAAAATACAGATTTAAATAATATTGATAAGAGTACATATGATTATTTTGTAGATTCTGTTAGCATTGTTATGGACAGATCATGTACAAGGGCAAAAGAGGAAGTTGTAAAAAAGTATCCAATAGTACACTGGTGGAATAAAGATTGCCAAAATTTTAAAATACAGAGAATTGAAGCTACTAAAGTTTATAAAACAATACCAAATCAGGAAACTTGGATTAATTATAAGAAAGCAATAGCGCAGGCCAAGAAATGTTATATCAGCGCAAAGAGACAATCGTGGGCAAAGTATTGTGAAGACATAAATAACAAAGAGAGTATCAGTACCGTGTGGGCTAAATTTAAATCAATCCGCAAACCACATACCCCTCGATTAATACCACTCAAAGAAACCTGGAAAGATGAATTTATTATGAAGGTAACATGTAATAATAAACAAGAACCTGCAGATGCCCCTGATGAAATTTTCTCTTTCAGTCCTAAAGATAGACATTCACAAGGATTATATACCAATATCATGATCGATGAAATAAGAGACATAATAATAAGAGCCAAGGACACAACTCCAGGAAAAGATGGAATAACATACTCGATGATTCAAAACTTGCCGGAATGTGGTATAATATATCTTTGTAACATCTACAACTATATAATGCATTCAGGAAATGTACCGCAATCGTGGTACACTCAAATGATTTTACCAATATTGAAACCTGGCAAAAGTCCACATAAAGGAGAATCTTATAGACCGATAGCTTTGTCTTCAGTACTGGGGAAAATTTTTGAAAAATTAATTCTAAAGAGAATAAGTTGGCATATAGAGGGACAGGAATTATTTTCAAGGCTTCAAGTTGGATTTAGGAAGGGAATGGGGTGTACAGATGCGTTGGCAATGTTATCATCAAAAATTTATGATACAATGAAAAGGAAAAGTAGTCTTATTGCTGCTTTCTTAGATATTAAAGGGGCATATGATAATGTAAATATAAATAAATTATTAAACATTCTACAAAATCTGAAAATACCTTATATGCATCTAAAAATAATTTGGAATCTATTAAAAAATCGTTGTTTATATTTTTACTTTCACAATAAAGTTGAGGGTCCTAGATGGATAACAAGAGGACTTCCACAGGGAAGTCCTTTAAGTCCTTTACTTTTTAATATATATTTAATGGATGTTCAAAGAATATGTTCTGAGCCATTTGGATTTATACAATATGCAGATGATTTATGTATATATGAGAGTGTCAAGCAAGTAGATAAAGGAGTCACCAACATGGAAGCGAAAATAATAGAGATAAAGAAATTTCTTGAGAATAGGTCTATGAATATATCGTCAGAAAAATCAAAGTTGATTATATTTAGTAAAAAAGGAGCTCCGAAAAATGTGAATCAATATACAAAAAAGTTACACATTCCCATAGAAAATTCAGTGAAATATTTAGGCGTTATATTTGATAGTAAATTAACATGGAAACCTCATGTAAAAATGTTAGTGAAAAAGGCAGAAGTAATTTACAATGTATTTCGTTCTATGGCTACAACAAAATGGGGAAGTCATCCTAGTACCATGATGAATTTTTACAAAAACTATTACAAACCAACAATAGAATACGGGATTATAGTCTTTAATACAATTTCGGAACGTGTATTTCGACCTTTGGAAGTAATGCAGAGGAAAGTTCTACGAAAGTGTCTAGGACTGATGAAGAGTACTCCCAATGTTGCTGTATACATGGAAGCATGCGAATGGAACTTAAGTTATAGGAAAAGAGAAATGTCTATTAAATATCTGTTGAAAACAATGTCAGAAGTTAATCATCCGTTTAACGACATTCTATTCGACTTGGTTGAATTATATGATACAGGCAAAATTAATAACTGCGAAGATATAGGATGGGTGCAATTATATAATGAGTACTATGAGGATCATCAAAAATTATTGAAAGTAAGGAGTAAGCCCATATATACTCTAGATTTTCCTGTTTGTGAATATAGAGATATTTATTTTCCTGAACAATATACAAAATATGATTACATGGAAAGATGGAAAGATTATTACTTTATATATACAGACGGTTCAAAAAGTAGTCAAAATGTAGGATGTGCTGTTTATGATGTACAGAAGAAGGAATCAATTATGATACATTTACCGGAAGATTTTTCCATTTTTACAGCTGAAGCTTATGCAATTTACCAAGCACTAATATATACATATAAATTGCAAGAAAAAAATATATTAATATTAACGGATTCCAAAAGTGTATTATATTCAATTCAGTCCAATTATGATTTATTATTTAAATGCTCCCCATACATTATAAACTGTGTAAAAACTTTACAAAATTTAAGGAGCAGGGGAAAGATAATTCATTTAACCTGGGTTAAAGCACATTGTCAACATTTAGGAAATGATATGGCAGATTTGTATGCAAAACAAGCTAGGGTAATTCAACCTTTACTGGAGCTGAAAACCTGGTACACAGACCTTCTACCGAGGGTGAAGAAAAAGTTGAAGGAAAACTGGACGGAATGGTGCAAAGGTGAATTTCAAAATGCAGGCAGCTTTTATCAGAGGATAGCTAATTTCAATAGAATGAGACCTTGGTTTACAAAAGTTCAAGGTTCACGGAATGTGATAGTATTACTAAATCGTATTAGGTCAGGACATACAACTACTAAAAGTCATTTACAAAAGATCCGGATTGTACAAAACCCAAACTGTACATGTGGCAACAAGGAAGATATACACCATATCCTATTTGAGTGTAATAGATACACACAAGAAAGAGAGACATTCTATAAAACTCTTATAAACTGTGAAATTCCTTTTCCTCAGTGTTTGGAATCTTTGATTTGTGAACCTAACCTTACAGTTGGATATATATTGTTATCTTTTTTTAGAAAATGTGGCTTAACTATTTAATAGAAAAAAAAATTGTTCATAGTATCCTTTAATAATAATGTACTAAAAAATATAAGTTTATGTACACTACATATGTATATAGATATGGGAAAAACTGCTTAGCGGTAATCCCAAGTAAAATGTAAATAAAATAAAATAAATAGAAAAGTTACCATCGTAGGATGAAAAATTGCTAAATAGGATGCGGTCTACGACAAAACTAATTTATTATTTCATCCGTGTATTTTGTATGCGCTATAAAGTTTGTATTAAAGCAGCGTAATTGTTAGTACCACTTAGTACGTACTCGGATGAATAGTTATCGGCTTTATAGACCAGTATGGACTGGAAAGTACAATTTATCCAACATCTCAGACATCGCAAATTTTTCCATTTCATTTAGATATTTTGACATTGAATTTTATGTGATTGTGTTTATGCTATGCTTAAATTCGTAGCATCTAAATGTGCCGTATATACCGATATTTTTTTTTTAAAAAAATGTTTTTTGATGTACGAAATTCCATGGCGCTGCTCATTCGGGTCTCCCTTGTTTAACAACACTGATGCAACCTTGTGTTGTGACGTCAGACGAGAATTGCCTACGAGGTTAGGTTCAGTGGCGGATTACCAACTAGGCCCACTAGGCACGTGCCTAGGGGCGGCAACTCTTGGGGGCGGCAAATCTTTTTTCCAGAATATCAAGAATAATAAAAAGTGTCTTACTTACACAGTGAGAATATAGACCTATGAAACCAATGTTTCAAATCAACGGTTCTGCAACACTTTCGCTTCATACGAAAGAAACCTTGACGTATCGGATTTATGTGTTATTAAGAAATGTTTCGTTGCTCTGCCTCCTTCAGGCGCCAATCAATTTGTTTTTAACCCGTGCTGTGGCTTTTATTGCTTACAATGACAATGCAAGCCTGCCAGTGCCAGCCTTTGTTAATTTGTTTTTGTAAATACATACCCCTCGATCTTCCACTAAGCGTTTGTTAATGGCCAGGCAGGAAAGAAGACTGATTGTTTGAAACTCGCATCTGTAACAATGCCAGTCTTTCAAAAAAATAAACACATAAACACTGCTGGTAAGTGAGTGAGTGAGTGCAGCTTTCGTGTGGACCGCAACTAGTTTTTGTCTTACTGGATTCTCTGGCTGGTGCATTCAGTTTGTTGCTAGTGCATTTGCGATTTGGTGTTTTTTTTTTTTTTTTTTATGTAGCAGGCAGCATGAAGCGAACAAAGTTAAGTGGGGCGGCTTATCGTAAACTTGCAAACGAAA
The DNA here is from genome assembly GCF_977018435.1 of Lepisma saccharinum. Lineage (NCBI taxonomy): Eukaryota > Metazoa > Arthropoda > Insecta > Zygentoma > Lepismatidae > Lepisma > Lepisma saccharinum. The sequence continues at coordinate 29,308,439 of NC_139236.1, forward strand.
AGCGTGAAAGAGAAGCACCCTTACAGAAAAAGCTTGGTACAGTGGACACGTTTTTTAGGCGAAAGGAACAAGTGATTTCCGAAAACAGTCCAAAAATTGAAGTGGAAGCGGCTACATCGAGTGAACTCCGTGAAACGCAAAATTTCGAAAATATTGTGGGTTTAGTGGAGGAAGAAAGTGCGCCTGAGATAGTGTCCCCTCAGTTCGTAGGAGTTCCTGATTGCGACAGTAAGAGTGCAAATTTCGTTAGTGACGATCCTGCCGAGTGGTGTCTGAACGAGTCTACAATTGACATTCTTCTAAGACGTAAAATTAATCAGAATGCTGAAAACGATTTTTCTGAATCGCAAAGACTCATAGCAGGTAAGACAAGATTTTTTAAATAATAGTGTTTTTTTCGTAAACTTGTAAATGGAGAATCAAGTTTGCGGAATTATTTGCTAAATTCGTGCAGCACTGGTGCCGTTTATTGTGCATCATGCAGGTTGTTCAAGGGCAAGACAAACATCGCAACTCACGGCATTTCAGACTGGAAAAACATTTCAAATATTCTAGCATCACACGAAAATTCTGAAGAACACAAAAACTGCGAGTTGGCACTCTTAACAAGGCAGAAATCTGTTGGGACCTTGGGGAACCATTTTCAATCACATATTCAGACGGAACTTACGTACTGGGTCAGTGCAAATAAATTACTACTTTTCTTTCGAGAAGGGCGCACATTAAGTTTGTGCCTAGGGGCGGCGAGGAAGCTTAATCCGCCACTGGTTAGGTTAGGTCTGTTAGGTTTGGTTATATTAGCATAAATACAATTAAAAATTATTATTTAGGCTAAGAGAACTAAACCTAGCTAGCCTAACCTAACAACGTAGGCATTTAGCCTAAAATCAAGAAGCTTTCTAACGTGACATCAGAACACAATGTTACTCAAGTGTTGTGCGATAAGTGAGACCTGTCTCATTCAGTTGTGAACAACTTATGCTATTTCTCACACCTATTTCTGGAGGAACTGTCAGCAGGTGAGGATTAAATGTGTACGGAGCCTTTGCATTATTAAAGTAATGTATTTGAAAAACAAACTGAATGATTACAACGTCATTTAAATACTCACTCTATATGAACCCAATGCATGGTAAGTTAATGGTCTCTCCATCAGCAATATAATTTCACCAGTCATTATGAGATTATAATAATTGGTGAGATTATAATCAGGCGTAGGGATATGACGACCTCATCGCCCAGTGGCTTGTTCACTGCAGTTAGTCAACCAACAGAGTGAAATGGTCAACATTTTGCTCTGTTGGGATTTACAGAGCTGTCCTGTCATGGCTCTATGAGCGTATTTGGACATTCCCACTCAATTTTTTTAAAGTAATTTTAAAAACTACACCCTGCGAAAATGACCCCTGCAATTTCTCGCGTTTCTCTGCGTTCAGTTAAAGGGGAAAACCAGACTTCCAAAGTTGCGAGGCTAGCGTTGCGCTGAAAAACACGCCCCACCGCCCCACCATGTTAATACGTCACTACTCAGAGAAAGATCGTTTGACGTCTGCTTCGAGCGTCCAGTTTACGGGGGGTAGCCCACACAGAGCCAACGTGTACAGCAGTTTTGCAAATCTGTGCAGAGTTAAATAATGGAAGGGAAAGCTATGGCTTATAATCAGGGTTGGCATGGTTAAAACAAAAGTGTTTAAAACACTTTGTTTTAAATGTTTAAAACACACGGCTTTGTTTTTTTGCAAATATTTTAAACGTTTATAACAATGGGCCCGTTCCGAAAGTCGCACGAGTTTAACGCGTTAAACGAGTTATGGTAACTGGCTGTCCCATAAGCAGGGTTGGCAAAATTTGTGTTTTTTTAAAAGAACAAAACAAACTGTGTTTTAGTTTAAAACATGTTTTTTTTTGTTTTAAACATAGTTTTAAACATGAGTTTAAAAAACATGTTTTAAACATGTGTTTTAAACAAAACAAAGTCAACCTTTTCCCAGTAAATTATAGTTAAAGTCGTTTTAGAAAAATAGAGGTGTGCGGGATGAAGAGTCGGGACCGGTATATGGAAAAAAAAATTCCCCACTTTTCGGGTTCCCGAGCAGTTAGTTTTTGTACCAGAAGTGCAAAAACAATCACTTAAGATGAAAATTACGTGTAGAATTCGAGATTTTCAGAGCTTCGGAAAATTTCGATCATTTCCCGTCCCGAAAATTTCCTGACTTTGTCGGGAAATGGCGAATATTTCCCGTCCCGAATATCGGGATTTAAATAATTTCCCGTCCCGATCAAAAACATTGTCTCGCACACCTATAGAAAAAATACTCATTTTTATGAAACTATATTACTGAAGTACAGTGGCTGCAAGGACACTTTATATCCCTTTGGAGATAAGGTTTACCATACTGCTGGGAAAGGGTGTGCGGGACGGGAAATTCTTTAAATCCCGATATTCGGGACGGGATATGTTGGAAATTTCCCGAAACTCTTGAAATCTCGAATTCTACACGTAATTTTCATCTTAAGTGTTTGTTTTTGCACTTCTGGTACAAAAACTAACAATTTCCGATACGTTCCAGACATACTCATATTCATATTCATATTCTTTATTTCCGTTGACCCATGTCCATAGGTATGGAAATCGTCATGTAACAATACATACAGTAATAAAATATGAATACAATTTTAGACAAGGATTACTGTAATGATTTTAAGAACTACTACATGAAGGAAATCCAAATACACTAATAAAATATTAATGCAATTATAGACAAGAATTTCAACAATGATTTGAAAAACTTCTACATGAAGGAAATCCAAATAAAGGAAGAATACACTATTGGAGTGAAATTACATACAATATTTAAGGCGCGCACAATAATAAGCGAAGAAATTTTTTAGTGTAAAAATAAGATGTAAAAGTAAATATGTAACTTATACAACATGGAAGAATGCAATATATAAACAGAACTGGTTAATGATCATTTAGGCACAATAATAGCATATAGTGAATACTTCGTACATAATAATATAAATAGTATAATTCCATTTTCTGTACAACCGAACCCTCTTCGTTGACAATTTATGTAATTTAATATTTCCAAATTTAGAAATTCATTTATTGAATAAAAACAATGTTGTAATAAGAATTTTGTTAATTCCCTCTTAAATTGGGTAGCTGATTCCATTGTTTTCATGTGATCAGGTAATTTATTATACAGGTGGATACCTACGAATTTAGGACCTTTTTCAAGGAGAGTGGTATTATGAGTTTGTATAACCACATTGTGATTTTTTATTGAGTTGTATTGATGTACTTCCTTGATACGTTTGGAGAAACTAGACATATCTTGTTTTACATAGCACAGTAAATGTAATATATATAGGCAAGGTAATGGTAGAATGCCAAGATCCCTGAATATTTTCCTACATGGTTCATTTATTTTCTTTCCTGCCATAATTCGTACTACTCTCTTCTGCAAAATAATTTTTTTTGCACTGTTTCTAGTATTCCCCCAAAATACAATTCCGTATGTTAGTTGTGACTGGAAAAGACTGAAATATGTTATTCTTATTGTCTCCCTGTTTATTATGGTTCTTAAGATTCGTATACCATATATGGTTTTGCTTAATTTCCCTGCTAGGTGCTCTATATGTATGTCCCAGTTGAGATTTTCCTGTATCCAAATACCCAGGAATTTATGGAATTTGTATATTTGATGTGTTCATTTTCTATTTTTATTACTGGTTCTTCATTGTTCTTATTTCTTGAATGATGGAATTATATTGCTAAAGTTTTGTTTTTAATTTATCTTCAACTTATTTGTGGTGAACCATTTGCAGAGTTTTTGAGGTGTTTTTTATATTTGAATTTAGAATTTGTTCATTTTTGCCAGTTATCACAATGCTCGTGTCATCAGCATATAAGGTAGTTTTAACTGAGGGTAAGTTTGAAGGCAAGTCATTTATGTATATGGTAAATAGTACTGGCCCTAGAATAGAGCCTTGAGGAACACCACATGTCACACTTCTTCTAGCCTAGAGATATGGGGAGAAGCATGTGTATTTGTCCCTTCTACATGTAAGATCTCTACAGCTTGACTGAGATTTTGCAGGTAAGATTTAAACCAGGTGTTTACTATACCCCTTATTCCATAGTGATTTAATTTTTTCACAAGTTGGTCATGCGATACCGTGTCGAAAGCTTTTGATAAATCAAGAAAGAGACCTACACACTGTTCCCTATTGTCCAGGAGTTGTCTGACATGTTCTACATTTACAATGAAGGAAATTTCGAGAATTGACGACTTTTTAAAATGACCATTCTGTATTTCCCTACTGCTTGGGACCCCGAAAAGTCGGGATCGGGACGGGAATTTCTTTTCCCGATCCCGGTGCCGACTCTTCGGTATCCCGCACACCTCTACTGCAGGGACAAAAGTAGGGGGTAATATCCCCCTTTTTCCGTCACTTCTGAAGTAGGTTAAGATTCATATTCATCTAAATTTCAAGAAACTAAATATTATAGAATTACTATCTTCGTCGTGGAAAAATCAATGTGAAATATTTCCTGCTGCCTGAACAGTTTATATAGGAGAAAACAACCTGCAGTGTCATAATAGATTCTCCAAATCAATTTATCTATCGAAAGTACAAAATTGTGTTACCAAAAGTAAGCGTCTGCGCTTCATTCAGTTATACAAACGAATGAATCGTATCGCAAGAGAAAAAAAATTCACGTCATGATCAAAATCACGCACTGTGTATTCAGATACTTCCACCAGTCTCAAACTTACAGGACGGTACGAAACAAAGAACTGAGAAGTTTCGATTTCTACAGTAAAGCACGGGCCCTTCTTGTCGCACAACAGTTTTGCTACCTTGTGCATACATAGCTAGCCTGCCTAACCTAACAACGTAGGCATTTAGCCAAAATTAAAAAGCTTTCTCACGTGATGTCAGACCAGGGTTGGCATGTTTAAAACAAAAGTGTTTAAAACGCTTTGTTTTAAACGTTTAAAACACACGGCTTTGTTTCTTTTACAATTGTTTTAAACGTTTAAAACAATGTGTTTTAAACATGTTTTTTTAGAAGTGTTTAAAACACATTTTGGTACTTGATATTTTATAGTCTGTGTTAATTTTTTTGTTCGGCAAACCCTGTATTTTCATTGAATCGGTGTCAATTAATCCGTGCTTTACGGGTTTCACTTATCGCACAACACTTGAGCAACCTTATGTTCTGACGTCACAGGAGAAGGCTTCTTAATTTTAGGCTAAGTACCTACGTTGTTAGGTTAGGATTGAGTTACCAGATCGCTATAAGGAAAATGTAGGACATAACTAACTCCCTAGCCTTCTTAAACCCGAAGGTTCATGGCTGCAGCAACACAGGCCTTCCATCTGTCCCTATCTTGAGCAAGTTCTATATACTCTTTTCCATCCCTACCAATTTCCCTTAGGTCCATCTCAACGTTGTCTCTCCATCTTCGTCTTGGCCTTCCTACAGGTCTCTTACCATCAGGTTTCCCAACAAGAATCCTGTAAACTCCTCTTTTTTCTCCCATTCGTGCCACATGGCCTGCCCACCTAAGTCTTCTTGATTTAATTATTCTAATAACATCTGGACATGAATACAAATTATGTAGTTCTAAATTATGTAACCTTCTCCACTCACCTGTCTCCTCATCCCTTTTAGGTCCAAAGATTTCCCTAAGGATCTTATTTTCAAATACTCTCAATTTATGTTCCTCTTTCAATGTAAGGGACCAAGTTTTACATCCATATAATACTACAGGCAAAATTACGGTTTTGTATATTTTAACTTTTAATTTCTTAGATATTAAACGAGAAGACAAAAGTTTATGAAGAGAGAAGTAACATGCATTTCCTGAATTAAGCCTACTTTTTATTTCCTCTTTAATATAATTTTCATTTGTTAATATTACTCCTAAGTATTTGAATTTGGAAACTCGTTCAAACGAGTTGTTATCAATAATTAGATTTTGATTATTACCTAACACTTGGTTTCGGCCTGTAAGTATATATTTAGTTTTCTCTTTGTTAACTTCTAAACCTATCTCTTTAGCAGTTTTGAAAAATATTTTAGCATTATTCTTAATTGTATTCACATCATCCCCCAGTAAGTCTACATCATCTGCATATGCTAACAACTGAGTCACACCATTTAATTTTAGTCCTTCTTTAGTTTCTTTTACCTTCCTAACAGCATATTCTAAGGCAAAATTAAAGAGCAATGGAGATAATGCATCCCCTTGTTTTAACCCATCATGAATTGTAAATTTGTCAGACATATTAATACCCACACGAATTTTACTTTCTGTTTCACTGGTGCATATTTTAATCATACTAACAAGCTTCTTAGGTATTCCAAACTCTACTAATATATTATATAATTTATCTCTTTTGACCGAATCATATGCTTTTTTGAAATCAATGAATAGCTGATGGACATTTTGATTATATTCCCACTTTTTTTCAAGTGTCTGTCTGATGTGAAAAATTTGATCTGTAGTTGATCTGTTACGTTTAAATCCACATTGATAAATGTAGGACATGCTGTCCCAAAATGTAGGACACAAAATATTTTAAACAAATAATACATATGTCTATAGAACATGTTAGAAAGTAATTGAAAAATGACACTTTTCAGTTTTAAAAAATGAATTCTTAAAAGCAAAATTTCAAAACTAAACAATGCACCTCTTACTACAAGATTTAAATAATACTTCTCATAGGAGCCAATTTTTCTCAAAATTTCAGGTTTAGTCAAAATATATTTAGGTTAGAGTGGACAGTCAAACTCTTGAAATTATAGGGACCAGTACCAAGCATTTTACAGACATTATGAAAGAAAGCATTTCTCTTGTGAGTGTGTTGTGCTGATGGTAAAGTACACTCTCAACATTTGCACTAAGACCTGTAATGGCAAACAAATATTCATCAATTACCCTAATTTGAAATGGTTCCAAAAGTTTCATCTTGGATAGTTTTTAGTTCAATAACAGGGTGTCTACCAAAATAACACATCCAGAATTCTTGATATTTTCTGGACTTTTCTAGACTTTTTCCGTTTTTCTTAACGTTTATTTATTCGACCCCTACTTAGGTAAAGTTGGAAATTCGTAATTAAGAAAATAAATATTTATTTAATGAAAACCCCTAGATGAAAACTGAAGCTGTAACTATTTAAGAAGAGAATTAGATCTGCTTTATCTATTAATGCATCCTGGACTGGTTTTGGCAGACTAGCGATGCTTCGGCATCTGGATTGATTGATTGAGTTGGTGTTTTAACTCCACTTTGTGCACAGTAAGGCTAATCGGGACTGGACCTACAGTTTCAAGTGGGATCCGAACCACTATGATCAGGGACGTCGTTAGGGGGGGCACGCGGGGGCACTGGCCCCGGCAAACGTCCACGTGGCCCCGGGAAACTGTTCTGTAGTTGCTGGAAATTTTACTTTGATGACAAATATAGCAAAATAATCCTTCAGTAAATTTTGCTTGCAGTTTGAAACACTTCTTCAATTTTCAGTAGCACGAACCCAAGCAAGGCATTTCTTTCCTATTTCCCTGTTTCTTGCTTGTTGAACACAAACAGATGTATTTGGAGGGGACGCAGTTAATGGTTTTGTGGTCCGCCCCGGTCAGGGAAGTCCTATTGAAAATGCACTTTACTCCCTGCTGCACACCAGATCCAGAATCCCCCCCCCCCAAAAAAAAAAAGCCGCACTTTCTCTTCATCTGGCCCTGCACTGGCACCATGGGCGCCGAAAAGACGACACAGACAGGAAGATTTAGCTACGGGTGGCTAGAACTTTGTGGGTTAAATATTTTATGGTTCAGAAAAGATCCCCATGCGTTTCAAATTCCAAGAACAGAATTCTATTGCTTGTCCCCTTTTCGGCGCGGGAATGAATGACATAGCGGTTCTTCTCACATGCATTCAACCCTCCTTTTAATGACCTGCCCTGCAAAGGAGGGGAAATGCCACTTTCTGAAAATTCGGAGAAACATCGAAGCGGTCGGTTCCTCTGTTGATTTGGTGTACAGCTGATATCTGTCAGACAGTTTGAAGTAGGATTTGTGGTCCGAGCGGTGTAAACTTCTGTAAACGCGAGAATATAGCATCACGAACTGTTTGTGATCTCGTTTTCCTACATCGCGAGTAAAATGTCGAATGAGAAGCTGCCAGATTGTCTTCGTCTGGAGACAATGGATCAGGATCGACCAATATCCAACATATTGGCATTCTAAAGGAGAGTCTGACTACCACACAAGATCCTGGGTTAGACTCCCAGGGTGGTTGATCTCATGTATAATGAAGAATAAACAACGTTTCAATTAAGGAAGAAAACTAGGTATGTAGCAATTGTTTTTACAGCAGTCTGCATGCTCTATAAGTATTATGTTACAAATTTTTTATATATTTTTGACTTTCTGTGATTTTTCTTGATTTAGACTCCACCTGCAAATGCGGAAGCTGCTGCTGCTTAGGTGGCTAGGTGGCTAGACATACAAATATAATTAATCCCTAGTCATACAGCGAATAATACTTGTAATATAATCATGAGTTATGGAGAAGCAAATAACTTATCAAGCATTTTCTGTTTCTATTTGTTGTGCAGTGGTTAACAAGTTTCATTACGACGCCAGGGGTGCTGGGTTCGAATCCCGGATTGGGCGTTTGTTAGTGTTGCCCACGAGACGAGACTTTGGCCTGTCTCGTCTCGTGGAAATGCTGTGAAATGCTGTCTTGTCTCGAAAATATTCTTTTGTTTCGGGACACATGATCAATCTCGTCCCGTCTCGTCCCGTGGGCAACACTAGCGTTTGTGTTCTTTATGATGGTCCTCTCATCAATTTCACATCACTCATTTTCATCTTCATCGTCACGATTAGTCAAAAAGTGTCAGAAAAACGAAGTAAAATAAACCAAATCAATCATTTATATATTTCTATATTACGTCGCTTTTCTACCTCTTGGGTTAAATGCGACGATGAGGATGAATGATGAACGGAAGAAATGGCGATGGGCAGACAAGATACAACCATACCTGTCCAATGTCCGAACCTTGAACCTCTGGTTTCGTAGCGTGTTATACTCACGTTAGTGGGAATTCTTAGGAAGAAAAACTGTAAAAGTAGGGTGAAAAGAAGCAAAGTTGTACAATGCATAAAAAGCTATGTTTAGTTCTTCTAAAACCTTCCAATTATCGAGTTCGGGTTTTAAGTCCACTGTATGCACTGTAAAGCTAATCGGGGTTCCGAACCACTATGTGCCTCCATCGGGTATCGAACCCGGGACCCCTTGATTAAAAGGCGGCGACGCTACCACTGCGTCATCGAGGAGGCCGTGAAAAATTTACAATTAGTCAGTAAAATGAATATTGAGGGACAAGGCCTGCGAAGAGTTCTTTCATTCGGTTGCGCGTGGTCATATCATCGAGTCCCATAGTTTCGAGAGCAGAATTTGCTTCCATATCGCTTTCAAGTACTTCCCAAATTGTCCTGACGGTGTTGGAACAGCACAGAAATTTTGGAACTAATACAATGTCACATACCCAGGGAAGGGGGGGGGGGGGCTGCAGTCCTTTCCCGAAATCCTACAAATATCTGATTTTAATAAAGTTTAGTAGTAATTAAATTTACTTCATTAATAGGATTAAATATCTTGTATATGGTAAGTTGCAATATACCAAGAAATTCATCTTTAGCGCATTTACTCCCCCCCAACCTTTTCGTCCTTCGATGGCGGCTGCCGATAAGGGATAACCCCCCTTCCAAAATCAAAATCTGGCTAACGGCCTGGCCACCAGGGATCGAACCTTGAACCTTTCGATTGATTGATTAATGGAACTGGTGTTTTAAGTCCACTTTATGCACAGTAAGGCTTATCGGGACTGGACCTACAGTTTAAAGTGAGTTCCGAACAACTATGTGCCTCCATCGGGAATCGAATCCGGGCAGGTTGTTGAACCTGCCGAACCAAAGACGAGAGCGTAATCATTTGAGCGTGTGGGAACTTGTTTTATCCAGTGCCATCATATATTCAGTTTTCCACACACAAATAAGATTAATTTTGATAAATTAGACGTGTGCATATAATTTCTGATCGTCATCATTTCCCAAGTGAACAATCAGATGCCATAGAAGACTCGGGCCCGCCCTTTAGAATAGTGCCTAACGCGGTTGCCTTGAACTAAGAGATACCGGATTTGATTCCGGTATGAACTGTATACATGTGATGCCTAGCTTGAACTCATTACTAACACATTTCATATTTGCACTATTGCCAATACTTGTAAACCTGATTCCAGCACTTTATATCTAAAACCACGGAAAAGGGTTTTATCTACTTCTCAATTTTCTTCCAGCAAATTTACAAATCTAAAGACTAATAACATTGTTCTTGGTGTATCAGCCATTAAGCTAATGAGTTCATTCTGCATTTAGTTTTCCGAATAATGGCTGTGTATTTCGCGAGAGTATATCCGTATTCTGATGGGGGCTACAGAGGAAAATGATGTTCCTTTCCAATTTATTGATTGATTGAGTTGGTGTTTTAAGTCCACTTTATACACAGTAATGCTAATCGGGACTGGTTCTACAGTGTAAAGTGGGATCCGAACCACTATGAGCATCCACCGGCTATCGAACCCGGAACCCGTGGATTACAAGGCGACGATGCTACCATGCGCCACCGAGGAGGCCTTTGCTCCTTTTATTTCCAAGACACACACATACATATATAATGTATGTATACAGTATAGGCCTATATGGTGAATAAATAGTTTATTAATTTATAATAGTTTGATAGAAAAATCTTACGTTTGGGCCCCCCCAAACTGATCAACCTAGCTACGTCCCTGACTATGATTCTCCACCGGGTATTGAACCCGGGACCTTTTGGCGTCTGGACTCATTGAGTATAATCTTATGTGGGGTTTGTATCTGTTGTCCCTATATGTTTGTGACTGTCCCTTCATCCATCTTTGCTTACCACCATTCATCCTCACCTTCGCGATTAACCAAAGGGGCAGAAAAGTGAAGAAATAAACTAAATCAACCAATCAGTCATTGTGATAAAAATTCTTGACCACAAGAATAATTTATTGCTTTTTTATTGATTTGTAGGACATGTCCGGGAAAAACCGGACGTCTGGTAACCCTAGGTTAGGCAGGCTAGCTATGTATGGACAAGGTAGCACAAAACTGTTGCGCGACAAGAAAGACCCGTGCTTTACTGTAGAATTCGAAACTTCTCGGTTCTTTGTTTCGTACCGTCCTATAAATATGAGACTGGTGGAAGCTGGAAACTAATATCTGAATATACAATGCGTGATTTTGATCATGACGTGATTTTTTTTTCTCTTGCGATACGATTCATTGGGTTGTATAACTGAATGAAGCGCAGATGCTTACTTTTGGTAACATAATTTTGTACTTGGAAAGATAAATGGATCTCGAGAATCTATTATGACACTGCAGGTTGTTTTCTGCTATATAAACTGTTCAGGCAGAGGGAAATATTTCACTCTGATTTTTCCAGGACGAGGATAGTAATTCTATAATATTTAGTTTCTTGAAATTTAGATGAATATGAATCCTAACCTACTTCAGAAGTGGCGGAAAAAGGGGGGCTATTACCCCCAACTTTTGTCCCTGCAGTAGAGGTGTGCGGGATCTCGAAAAGTCGGGATCGGGAAAAAAATGACTTCCCGATTTTTCGGTATCCCAAGCAGTCGGGGAAATTCCGAATGGTTATTTTAAAAAGTCGTCAATTCTCGATGTTTTCTGAATTGTAAATGTCTGGAACTTATCGGAAGTTGTTAGTATTTGTACCAGAGGTGGAAAAACAAGCACTTAAGTTGGAAATTACGTGTAGAATTCGAGATTTCAAGAGCTTTGGGAAATTTCGAACATATCCCGACTTTGTCGTGAAATTGAGAATTTTCCCCGTCCCGAATGTCGGGATTTAAAGAATTTACCGCCCGACCCCAAAAATTCTGCCCCACAGTATGGTAAACCTTATCTCCAAAGGGAAATAAACTGTCCTTGCCGCCACTGTACTCATAAAAATAAGTATTTTATCTTTAACTATAATTTACTGGGAAAAGTTTGACTTTCTTTTGTTTAAAACATGTTTTTTTAACTCATGTTTAAAACTATGTTTAAAACAAAAAAAACATGTTTTAAACAAAAAAAAAACAGTTTGTTTTGTTCTTTTTTAAAAAACACAAATCTTGCCAACCCTGTGTCAGACCATAATGTTGCTCAAGTGTTGTGCGATAAGTGAGACCTGTAAAGCATGGATTAATTGACACTGAAAAGACAGTGTTGCCAAACAAAAAAAAATATCACAGACTATAAAATATCAAGTACCAAAATGTGTTTTAAACACTTCTAAAAAAAACATGTTTAAACGTTTAAAACATTTGTAAAAAAACAAAGCCGTGTGTTTTAAACGTTTAAAACAAAGTGTTTTAAACACTTTTGTTTTAAACATGCCAACCCTGCCCATAAGAGCGTTTCGTGAGATTCGTTATGCTGTCCCAAAAGTCGCATTCCGTGCGTCTCGTGAAAGAACCAGATTCACCAAACGCACGGGCCAGGAAGCTGGTTTGTTCAGTGAGAATCGTCTGCTGCTTGCAGACCTCGCGCGTGCATGATGACTTCAAACTGCACTATTCGCGATTAAAATTACCACCTGAGCGCTAGTGTCGCTTCCAATGTGGCCGCTCTAAGTAGGATAAATCTTTGTTTACATTCATCAGCAGTACAAAGTAGCAGCGTGTTGTCATGACTGGTTTGGTAGAAAACGTTTAAATTACGCATTAATTTTAATTATTGCGAATGCGATGTGAATTCCAGGTACTCTAACAAACGTGAAGCTGTACTGAGAACGAAGCATTTAATTATGATAGGCAAAAATATCACGGAAAATGCAGACGAAACTATGTATACGCACTGGTTGTCCAAAGCAGTGCTGTATCATCTGCACGTCATGTTGAAACTGGGGTTCTCGGAAATTATTTGAAAATAAAGGAATTGAAATTAGCCTGTACTTGAAAAGCTGGGACAGGAGAAAATTGCGAACATATCGTTGCAGTTCTTTCTCGAAAGAGAAAGACTGGTTTAATAATAATATTCACGATTTCATGACCAGGCTATACTCACTGAAAAAGGACATCGTACTGAATGAAATAGTAACATTAGCAGGTCCACTTTTCTTTGTGGTTACATTTGACATTAATTCATTCTCAAACTGTTTTCATCTTCTCTCTTAATCGACTTGCACCTGTTCCAAATTTCGCACATACGTAATACCGGTAATACATGGACGCATTGGGTAAGACGCTTCATGATTTTTCGAAAAAAAAGCTTTATTTATAAAGTACAATTTAAAACTTTACTTTCATGGTAATATATATTTATCTCTCGAAAAATAAAGTAAGCAGACTCGTGCATTCTTCGTAATTTCCTTGCTGGATTACAGTGTTATATCCCGCATACCAATCTTCTGTCAATTACGTTTTCGCTGATTTATTAACAAATTTCATTTTCTTGATTCCACGGGGTGGAAACGCATGAAAACTTTTAATTTGTTCTGACCCATAAAACGATTTAGAGCAAAAAAAAAAAACCCTGAACAGTAGACCTTACTCTCTCGCATATTCCCCATGCTTTAAACGACTTCAACACAACGTATCCTACTTAGAGTACTTCCTGGAAATCCCACCAGATGCATATCGGTTAAATTTAATCGCGAATAGTGGAGCCACCAGTGTTGCCACATGAAGGGAAATTTCCCTTTTTAAGGGAAATTTCCCTTTTTAAGGGAAATTTGGAGCTAAGTTTAAGTGAAAAGGGAAAAGGGAAATTTGATGAAAAATAGCGAATTTTCAGGGAAATTTTAGGACAGACTCAAAATTAATTATATTAAACATTATAAGTGATTCCAGTTTTGAAAATGAAAACTTTTTCTTTTATTTTGTCGTATAGCTACTTTGTTCTGAGAGGAAGGGTGGAATTTGGGTTGTTCCACATCTGGCTACCGTTTGGGGCCGGAGGTTATTGACCATTCACCATTATGTCCCGGCTTTGGGAGTGGGAGTCTGAGGGTATTATTTATGTAAAGCTTTCCGTGGTTCTCTGAATTTTGCCTCAACACTGCACGTGCAAACCATAAAGTTATCTTGGTCGCAAACTATCTTTACTTCAGTCTTCATTGGACACTGGGTTATTGGTTTGCGAGTGCGATTGTTTGGTTGAAGGTTGTGTCCGTCTTGGACTATGGAAGAACAAGGAGAACAAATGAAACGATCTGCAGCTCCAGAATATATTACAAAACGTTGTGGAGAATTATTGGAAGATGAAAAACATCGCGGAAACAAGTTAAATATTTCCGCGCGGAGTGGCAAGAAGTGACCAACAATTTATTTAAAAAAACTTACTGTGTTTTAGAAGTTTTCACCTAATATGTGAAATTTACCAGAATGAAACATTTACTCAGGTATGTATTATATATTTTTTAAAAAAATAAAACATGTATACACATGTGCCGAATTTAAAAATTTTGATGGGGATGCAAAAATGTGATTTTCCACACAAACTCTTCATATCTAAACGAAGTGACGTTTCATCTGCGCCTTACTAGAACAGCCTTACTACACTGGTCAAAACAATTAGGGGAGCAAGCAAGAAATCCCAAAACCAAAGTTGGAAAGTCAAAAGTAGCAATGTATGTTGATGAAGTGAGTGTGTCCGCAACCAGTACAATTCATCTGTGATGAATCATCAGCATGAAGAGCTCTCTAGTGACACCATAAGGCACGTGGCAGAATTTGTGATATGAGGAGCAATCACGAGGTCACTTGGGAACACCGGTTGTGTGGTGCTGGCAGACCGTAAGTGCAGGTGGGATTCAGTTGAGTAGTGTTGAATAGGAACGATGGCAGAACAACACGATTTAGGGGAATCTCCATTGGGAGGATGGAAGCAGCCCTTGGTGTGTCACGCAGTGTCATTTCCAGGTTGTGGACACGATTTCAACAGACAGGTACAGTACGAAGGAGGCCTGGGCAAGGTCGCCCACGGTCAACAACAGTTAGGGAAGACCGGTACTTAGCAGGAATAGGCAGCAAACTGCAACTGATTGCAACGCGGCCTTGTTTTGGCAACAGGCCGAAGAGTCTCGGGCCAAACTGTACGAAATCGCCTGCGGGAAAGGGGTCTTTATGCAAGAAGACCAATGGTGTGTGTCCCTCTGAATGCCCAACACCGTAGGGCCCCGCAGACAGTGGGCTGTGGAACATCGTGAGTGGGGACATGGAGAGTGGAGTTCAGTTCTCTTCTCGGATGAGTCGCGTTTCAGTCTCCAGTCAGATAATCGACGCATTCTCATCTGGAGGGAACGTGGGACTCGTAATGATCCCGCACATGTGCGCGAAGTGTCTCAGTATGGTAGCGGTGGCTTAATGGTATGGGCAGGGATCAGTGTTGGTCGACGTACCCCCCTGCACATTATCCGGAACGGTACTTTGACAGCCTTACGGTACCGGGATGAGATCCTCGGGCCTCATGTTGTCCCAATGGCTGCAGATAACGTTGATCGTTTCATTTTTGTGGACGATAATGCCCGACCTCACCGAGCACGTCTGGTTGACGCCATGCTACGGGATGAGGGTATCGAACGAATGGTATGGCCAGCGTCCTCCCCAGACTTGAATCCCATTGAACATGTGTGGGACACACTCGGAAGATGCATTGCTGCTCGACCAGCGCCGCCTACAACTCTGCAACAGTTGGAAATGGCCCTTCTGGAGGAATGGGTGAATATCCCGCAGGCTGTCGTTGATAACCTTATTGGTTCCATGCAAAACAGATGTGCAGCTGTCATAGCAGTTCATGGCGACCACACGCCTTATTACAGGTATGGATCTGTTGAGTATCTGTCCATTTCTGTTGTCTTATCACCGTGCTGTTCTCCTGATTTTGTGCAGTACCTTGCAGAAATCACCCCTAGAACTCTGTTGTGCTAATGACTCAATAGACATGTATTGTACTGGTTGAGGACACACTCACCGAATCAAAATACATTGCTACTTTTGACTTACCAACTTTGGTTTTGGAATTTCTTGCTTCCTCCCCTAATTTTTTTTACCAGTGTAGAATATTTTTAATTTTCTTCTGATGGTGTGATGAAGACAAGGGGTATTGGTCTCTTTAAATGCAATCTCTGTGGGTTTTGCTTTTTACTTAAGAAATCTTCAGTTTCCAACTTTAACGTAGTTTTAGCTTTCATCTCAAAACGAAAAAAAATGGTTTGGTTTAGCAATAAAATCTAAATCTTCCAAAAAAAAAAAACAACTTTAAAGTTCTTGATTTATTGATTTGGTTTATTTTACTTCACTTTTCTGCCACTTTTGGTTAATTGCAAAGATGGGGATGAGTGATGATATGATGAAGTTTATGAATGGACACTGACAGTCATGCTCAGGCAGGCTGGGATTTGAACCCAGGACCGCTGGAGTATTATCATTTAAACGTTTATTTGTTTAACATTTTATACATACATACGAACATGGGTCAACGATAATATTTATTATTATTATTTCTTTAGATGAAGGGAAAAAATGGGCGAAAAAGGGAAATTTTACCCCTTGCAAAGGGAAATTGTGCTTACAGATTGTGGCAACACTGGGAGCCACAAGCAAAAAAAACCTGGGCAGAAGCACATCGCGCCGGCGGGTGCGGGAAAGGGCAGGGGGTAAGGAACATTCAGCCGGCTAACGTCAGCGTTGCCAGGTCTATTGATTTCTCGGGAGAATTCCTTAATACACTATTGCTATGGAACCTCCAGCGGACAGCTCAAAAACACGTTTCCTGCTCATCTTACTTGAACATGGAGGAAGAGGTGGATTGGAACTCCACTCAGCCGTGAAAAGTGTTGCTTGAACTGTGAAATTATGTAAAACGATACTCAATTGTGCTAGGAAATTATTTTATTACTTTTACTACATTACTATTTTAAGATGACTGTATTTTATCCCACCCCATTCTATCTATTTCTATTTCTATTTTAGTTATTTTACGTCGCTTTTGTGCCTCTTCGGGTAACTACGACAACAAGGATGAATGAAGAAGTGATGACATGGATGAAGTGACACAAACACAGTGAAACCGTGAAACGTCCATGCCTGGCTACGTACAACATCTGACTTAGTAGCGTGGGCAAATTATTATTATTATTATATATATATATATATATATATATATATATATATATATAATTTGCCCACGCTACTAACTCAGAGGTATATATATATATATGTGTGTGTGGGGGGGGGAGGGGGTTATTTATAGCAGATGGGTGAACCCTAGCATAAGCGTTGTTATCTTCAATTATTGAGTTATTGAGGAAGACATACTGTATAATTCACCAATATATTTCACATACGTAATTCATTTTCTTATTATGGTGCAGGACGCGTGCGACAGAATATGCGACCCTTGTCATCTGATAACTAACTTTGGACAGAAAATGTTTCACAACGTTCGCATAGTGTTCTGGTGTTCCTCCTTATTGAAATAAATTCTTCCATAAGCAAGGATGAAAAACCTGTTTATTTAACAAATCCAAGTAGCCCTAAGCATTTAAGGTTCTGTTGATGGAAAATTGACTAACCAATCGTGTTCCACACAGCACGCCACACCATTAACTTACCAGCACTAACTATTCAGCTTTGATCTGTCGAAAATGGTTTATCACATAAAAAGCATCGAATATTCTGTTTATGAACTTCCTTATGAACATAAACATTAGCCTTGTGACTGTGAAGGACTTTTAATTCAAAGGAAGCGTCACACTGTAAATCGTTCGTGACAACCATTCATAATGCGCAGCTCTTCGTGGATGTATCCGATTAAAATCGTGTGCAATGGTATGCGAACTTCTCTCCCTAGACGTCACTTTGATCTCGATGCATTACCGATGTGCTAAACAAATTTTAAGGCATTTTTCTAACACTTCGAAAAGGAGAAACTTGGTACAATAATTCAGTCATAACTTTTTACTGGTTAAAGATACGTCGAAAAAACCTTCACCATTGCATTTCTCGTGATATTCTAGCCTGATTTGATATATCATATCACCCCCTTCCCATTTAAAATTCTGAAGTTGAATTCAAGATGGCGGACATCAAGATGGCTGCCGACCGTGCGGGTGGCGTCAATCTGGTCCCCCCTTAGCCTGATAACGATTGGTTATCACCATTTCCATGTTGCGCACTGCAGTGGCCTTGTACCGGGGGTGTTAAGTGACTTTTTTAGCCACCCTGTATGTGCCAATAATTACGTACGGAGCAGAGACTTGGACAATGACATAGAGAGACAAAGAAAAGATGCATGCAGTGGAGATTAATTTTTTAAGGAGTCTTGTGAGGAAGACTAGAAGGGATAGAATGAGAAATGAGGAGATTTGACAGACAGTGGGTGTAGTGAAGCTTCAAGCAAGACAGAATAGATCAGGCACAGATGAGATGGTTCGGACACATGAAGAGGATGGATGCAGAAAGACTACCAGTAAGAGCTTGCAATGCACAAGGAGTGGGAATAAGGCCAAGGGGGAGACTAAGATGTCGGTGGAAAGAGCAGATAGTGGAGAGTGTTAGGAGACAAGATTGGAACACCTTGGAAAGAGAGGAGTTGTGAAAGACGAGGAAAAAAATGGAGAGGTTTGACTTCTATGCCGACCCAGCCAGAGGCAGGAAACAGCGAAGGATGATGATGATGATGTCATGATTAGCAAAAGTTACAGAAAAGTGACGCAAAAGTAGGAGAAATACATAAATTTGAAAACTATGTATATTAACTAAAGAAAATTGTCATTTCTGCAGGAAAGTCAATAACTTGTACATACTTTTTGCAATATGATAAAATTATTGAGGAAACTGTCGTGTAAACCTGAGTGTTCTAAACGTATTGTAATTTTAAAATTTGTGAACAAATACTATCTCGAAAATAACTGTAATTCCAGAAACTCTATCATTCTTGTAACAATAATTTCTTGCTGGTGAGATCTTATATACTGACGATGATCAATGTTGTTAACGTACTGAGCCATTTATTGCTGGCACTATTCCCTTGTCAGTGCAGTGGAAATTCCATCGCTCGTTTTTGTACTGCAAGTTGTGTCTTACACAGCAATTAATGACATTTTGGTGCCTCTTACACCATGAATATCCACAGGATTTGTTCCAGGGATGACGCAAACGAGGCACTTTTTTCCAGTGGTGCAGCAAACGAGGCATGTTACTCCCCAAAATAGCGATGCAGCTAAAAAAACGTAGCTGTTAGCAGGAATATATTCATATATGTCACTTAGTTATCTGGATATCTGAATTCTTCAGATACTAATTAAATAAATTACGCAGATATCTATAATCTACAATCTAGATAATCTGTATCTCCATGTAATAGACTGTCTTTATGAACCTCCTGCAACATTAAGGGTTATTGTCGATTTTTTCTGACACTGTTGCCACATTCAAAATTCACCTCAAAATGCCAAGGAAAATGTAGCTGTAGCGAAATTTTCGCTACAACTACAGGAATTTTGTAGCTTCGCTACCGCTACAACTACAATTTTCAAAATGTAGCGTCGCTACAGCTACAGCTACAAATTTTGTAGCTAGCTACAGTAGCGACGCTACAAGTAGCTCGCTACTTCTGACCACTGGTTCTCAGTACAGCTTCACGTTTGTTAGAGTACCTGGAATTCACATCGCATTCGCAATAATTAAAATTAATGCGTAATTTAAACGTTTTCTACCATACCAGTCATGACAACACGCTGCTACTTTGTACTACAGATGAATGTAAACAATGATTTATCCTACTTAGAGCGGCCATATTGGAAGCGATACTAGCGCTCAGGTGGTAATTTTAATCGCGAATACGATTCATTGGTTTGTATAACTGAATGAAGCGCTGGTGCTTACTTTTGGTAACATAATTTTGTACTTGAAAAGATAAATTGATCTGGAGAATATATTATGACACTGCAGGCTGTTATAAACTGTTCAGGCAGCAGGGAATATTTCACCCTGATTTTCCCAGGACGAGGATAGTAATTCTATAATATTTAGTTTCTTGAAATTTAGATGAATATGAATCCTAATCTATTTCAGCAGTGGCGGAAAAAGGGGGGGGGGGCTATTACCTCCAACTTTTGTCCCTGCAGTAGAGGTGTGCAGGATCCCGAAAAGTCGGTACCGGGATCGGGAAAAAAAAAATCCCGTCCCGATCCCGACTTCGGAAAATGACTTCCCGACTTTTCGAGATCCCAAGCAGTCGGGGAAATACCGAATGGTCATTTTAAAAAGTCATCAATTCTCGACGTTTTCTGCATTGTAAATATCTGGAACTTGTCGGAAATTGTTAGTTTTTGTACCAGAAGTGCAAAAACAAGCACTTAAGATGGAAATTACGTGTAGCATTAGAAATTTCAAGAGCTTTGGGAAATTTCGAACATATCCCGTCCCGAAAATTTTCCGACTTTGTCGAGAAATTGAGAATTTTTCCCGTCCCGAATATCGGGATTTGAAGAATTTCCCGTCCCGAACCAAAAAATTCTCTTCCGCACACCCCTACCCTGCACATGGCCGTAGGCAGGAAAAGATTTGGGGGGGGGTTCACTCATAATTGTTCCCATGCGCATCGCAAGAAATTTGAATAATAGAAATAATAACAATAATAATTATTAATTAATAATAATTAAAATTTCATTATAAATAACTAATTGATACAAACGTATTATTATTATTATTATTATTATTATTATTATTATTATTATTATTATTATTATTACTGTCCTTATATCCTTGAGGAGACTTTTCTACTCTATCCATCAGAAGTGTGAATATGCAGCACAAATGTTTTTATTATTATTTTTACGTTTCATGCATTGTGTATTGAGATGCACAGTTATTATATTTTGTTATTAAGTTTTAGGTACCTCAAGAAAAACTTATCGAACAGGGAATTTAAAAGTTGGAACGGGAATTTTGGGACAATCACAAGGGAACTTTCAGTCCGATATAGGAACAGCACTGGAAAGAGGACAACAGAAGTGAAAATGAAGGGGTCGCGGGTGGGCTGCGATTCTGATAATTAAACCCGTTTCGCTCAAATTGAAGAATTCAAAATGTTTGAAAATTCTAGCTCGATCATTTCAGAATTGTCTCGCTGTTGTATTTTTGTGAAACTGCAAATAATTTTTGAAAACGTGTCAAATTTTGGTTTCTAAACTTCCATTAATCCAATATGCCAGAAGTTTCGGGGGGGGTTTGAACCCTAAAAACCCCCCCTCTAAATACGGCCATGACCCTGCAGTATGGTAAACCTTATCTCCAAAGGGAAATAAACTGTCCTTGCCGCCACTGTACTCATAACAATGAGTATTTTTTTTCTTTAACGACTTTAACTATAATTTACTGGGGAAGGGTTGACTCTCTTTTGTTTAAAACATGTTTTTTTAATATATATGTATTGTGTGTGTGTGTGTGACTGTCTGCTGCTTCCCCCCACCAATCTGCAGTGATTTCGCACCCTGTCTAAACGTATTGTTATTTTAAAAATTGCGAAGAAAATATGACGAAAATAATTGTAATTCCAGAAAAGACATTTTTGTAACAATAATTTCTTGCCAGTTAGAACCTATGTATTGGCAATGAACAAGGCTGTTCACGTGTTCAGCCATTGATTGTTACCTTACGGCCCGATTGTATAAAACAGTTGATCCTCGATTAGCCAGTAAAATTGATCTGCAGTCACGCTGAACTCCGATTTTGTGTTGTATAAAAGTTGAACTGAGATTAAATACCTGCGATCTGCGATCAAAGTTGATCCGCGATTTTTCTCCGATCAGCAGACATTGACTGTAGATCAGCTGTTGTAACATGGCTGTACTAACGAATATTTGCTTGTAAAATGTGTTGCAAGTGAACGTATGCGGCAAGACGGGAGAATCAATGCATAAAATCCTGTTTCCATAATAATAAAAGAAGAAGCATGCACAACGAGGTGAACAATGATAAATCTTTCTTCCATTTTTCTTTCTGTCCATATATCGTGTCTCATTGTTATTTACTGTTTGAAATACCTGTATTTTTTTTTTTTGAAGATTTGTAACATTGTTTAATTGCACGATCAGAGAAAAGTAACTTGAGAACAATTAGTGTTGCCCACGAGACGAGACGAGACGAGACTTTGGTCTGTCCCGTCCCGTCTCGTGAAAATGCTGTCTCGTCTCGTGTCTCGTCTCGAAAATATTTGTTTCTCCCGTCTCGTGTCCCGTCTCGAAGGGTTCTGTCTCGTCTCGTCTCGTCCCGTCTCGTTTTGTCTCGTCTCGTCTCGTAAAAGTGATCCGGGATATCATGCCAACAAAAGTCAAAAGTAGCAGAAACACGAAATATTTTTCCGGAAAATGGGATAAAGCTCCAAATATTTTACCCATTGCGTGGTGAGAATAAATAAGGTTCGATAATCATGAGGACATTAATATTAAAAATGCAGTTTGTTTGTTTACTGATTGCTAGGTATCTTATGAAATCTACCTTGTGGATTTTCTCGCTTCATACAACTGTCTATCCATCGTACATTCATACCGAGTTTGTTAGAACCAGTCCCGTTTCCCGCGCTAGCGATCGCTCGACAGTTTTGGTGCCAATGAGAAACGAGAAAAAAGTCGTCTGCTGAGCAGCGAGGAGCGAATGTAAGCCAGAAGAGAGGAGCTTACGTAGACGCTGTTGTCACGTTGCGTATTTTAATTTGCTGCCTGGCTTTGGCTTTCCCCAGCACGGGGTTCAGGCGGTCTTCAGCAGCAACACCGCTTGGTTTATGCTAGAAAAACCAGCAATCAGCTAGCGTGGGAAGCGGGACAGGTTGTAACAAACACGGTATAAGTGAGTGCTCTTTTTCATTACTGCTATACCTTTTGGAAGTCTTGAAATGTTTTCCAATAGACCTTCTTTCTTTCTGAATGTCGAACTTCCGTGCACTATGAAAATGTACATTTTTTCTTTAAATTCTAAGCTTGGCGCTGGGGAACAACAAAAAAGTTTTTAAATATGTAGTACGAACACAAAAGACTATTTAAAATTTCAATATTTAGTAGACCTATATTACAAATAGAAAGCATTTATTGTTCTTAATATTGTTAAACATCTTCTATGACATAAGTTTCAAAAAGTGTTTCTTTGTGATATTGTGCTGTTTCTTATGCTCAGCTTATGACGCACATACTTCTTTGTTTTCCCTTTAGCCTCTAAATCCGGTACCACCACCGCTTCATCTAATTTATCCTTCGGCAGGCACGCATCTAGAAATATATGTCGGGGGAGGGTGTCCGAGCCAAGTGTTTCAGAAAAAATGATAATAATAACATTAACGACAACAATTAAGCAAATGTTTAAATTAATCCATTAATATAATTCATAGGTCTATTCACTTGAATATGTAAATTAATCAATTCTATTATTGTTATTGCATGAAATGTTACAAAGATGGTAGAAGATTAGTAACATAACAGCACGAATATTAGCTAATATCTAGCTTACGTGTAGTTAAGATCGTCAAAATCTGCATAAAAACAGCTGTCCTGGCAAGACAATTAATGTCAAAAAAGGTGATGAATTGAATATTTGCTGAATAACAAAAAAATATGTTACATCCAGTTGACGAAAAATAAAGTTCCTGATTAATATTTTATGCTCATTATTATAAGTAGTTGCGTACATAAATCTTCATTCAAAGCAGTATGATTTCAATAGAATCTTTGTTTTCTAGTAAGTTCGGCAGGAATATGTAACCCTCGATTATGCTAAACAAATATATTTTTTGTTTAGCTAGAGCAAGGCCCCAGGAGGATGCAAGAAGCCTTTCCTGCAAAAGTGTATGTTTTACGAAGCGAAGAACCGTGACAAGACCACCACGTATGGAAGGCAAACCTGCATTTAGTTTATATCCCACATTTACAGAGCCGTGGCTCCTGAAGTTATAAAAATCCCAAATTCAATGATTCTTTTAGACATGCTATAGTTGAAAAAAATATGTTTAGATGCACCAAAAGTGCATCATTATCTGATTATGCATATAACGTGTTATTGGAATCAACATATTTGTGTAAATTGGGTGCCTCCCCGATGTCGTAGTAATAACGTCGAGGTCTTGTAATCAAGGGTCCCTCCCGTTCGATACCCAATGGAGGCACAAAGTGGATCGGGTCGCACTTTAAACTGTAGGTCGGTTCGCGATTTAGCCTATTTGTGAATCAAGTGGACTTAAAAAAAACAAAAAAAAACAAAACAATATCAACCTTAAGAATATTAGAATCCACTAATTCACCCGCAGGTAAGTCAAATTTCACATATCCCTCTTCATCCTCGTTCATAGACTTCATGCAATACTCTTGTGTTGCATCCCACCAGGTGCGAGAAATGTGAAGTTATTATTTCCTTGTACTGCGTTATTTCTTTTCATAACAGTAAGGCTAAATTCTCGTTTTATCTGAACTTTTAAAAAATGTGCAAAATACGTCTCTATCTTTAAACAACCACCCTTTCCCATGTATGTGTAAAATAATCCCACTCTGTCTCAGAAAACCTCTTCCTGCGATCAAATGAAGGAAACAACTCTTAAGTCTCAACAATTATGAATTTTTGCTTAAATTTCCTATCATTTATACAAACAGTAGCACATATCACGTCCTTTGGTGCAACACTGTCAACAGCTAATGTTACTTTCCTCGTCCTAATCAATTTACTTCCAACCAGTGAAGGCGCCAGGGAAATGTGACTGGGGGTGGGGGTGGGGCGGAAGGCTGGCAACAAAATATTGTAAGGGGGCAGTCACATTAACACGCCCGAAAACACTACACATATATATACATACTATATAATAATACTTATAATAATAATTATTATTATTATATTCATGTATGGTGTTTTGTGTTTGTCTTTTATTTAGAGTGGACGTTTACTGCCTAAATTTACTTCTTGATTACGAGTTTATCTCCACATGATTCGTTTTAATAAAGACATTAATTCTTTTTTATCGGTAAGTTGCGTGGTCTCTAGTGGCCTATTTCAGTATTGAAAGACATTCATAATTTTATAATTCATCGTCTTTCTTGAGATGAAACTACTGATATAAATATTTAAGTTATAAGATAATAATATAAATGATGAAAATAATGCTTCTAAGAGTTTAATTTTCTTGCAAAATAAACGTGACGTTGGAAGAAATGAATCTTCTTAAGTATTAGAAACAATGTGAGGCACTTCTCCTGTAGGAGAATTCTGCTCTATGTGCTTTGGAGAACACATTGCCCACCTTTGGTACGTCCAGGACTTGACATTTCTTCTCAATGGTAAGAACAGCCAAATGAGACAGTTTGCATCCAGCATCCTGTTTCGAGCAAGCCTTTTCAAAGATTTTAAGGACAACCATCTTCGTAATGCTGAAGAGTTTTGGGCAAAATTTGTGTTTCATTTATCAGGGAAATGTTATCAGAGGATAAAAAATCAAAGGTTACAGTTATCTCATAATTCAAGAAATATTCGGACCCTGGCATTACTTACTCTTACTCTACCACTCCAACCTATGTCAGTGCTACCCAATTACAGGCACCTATGGAGTTCGTGGGAAGAAGTTCTTCGATTTTGATATGTACGAGAAAGAGCGAACCTGCATCTAATGATTGAAGAGTGGCAAATCCTAATAAGCGTTCTTTTACCTGCCCGCGATATGTTTTGAATCGAATTTTAAGTGTAATTTGCATTTAAGGTTCACGTTCAATACATTTCCAAACAATATCCCCTCATTAGCTTCAAGAGTATCGAAGAAATTCCCTTTGTTAAGGTTTTCTCAGGCTCATCATCTCGAAATTCAAGTCCCTGAATAGTAAGAAACCGCGATGAATCCCCAACAACTGACATGTAGTGTCGGTTTTTCTTCGATCACCTTTGCTCCTGGGTTTGATACCCAGTGGAGGCACTTTAAACTATAAGTCCAGTCCCGATTAGCCTTACTGTGCATAAAGTGGACTTAAAACACCAAATCAACCAACCAACCAACCAAATCTTGAATCAACTTTGAATGTCTTTTAATAATTAACGTTGTCACTAACGACCACGATTAGAATAATTTGCCCGTACTACAGATGATGTTTCGTGGTCCTCAAAATATTCGTGATGTTTTAAAACCATCCACATTCAACACTTTTTCCCAGTTCTTAAGACTGGTTAAAACTTAGGTTAATCTCGGCTATTACAGGACATAAATGAATGAGAAATCACCTATGCCAGGGTCGGCGCTCGAATCTTGGACGAAACAAATTAATATTTGTTAATCAAGTTGGTATTATAAGCAGGAATGTGATATCATGCAGAATACACCACTTTGAAAAGGTGAAAATCGTCATACTCTTATAAATGAACTCTCTTATTATTCGATATTTAATAAACTTTAGTTGGGGGGGCCGGGTGGGGGGCGAAGTGTCTGACATGGGGCGTCCCCCTGCCCCCTCTGGGGTCGTCACTGCTTCCAACCCTCTAATAACTTCGCTGCTGATAGCCTCACCTTCGAAATGGAAGCTTGTGTGTCGGCGAATAATACAAAGAACTTGTGTTCACTGTCCCTCTTTCATTCAAAGTCTGCCGTTTTCCTTTTCAGCTTTTCCTGCAAAACTTCCTGTCAGCAAGCAAACCAAATTACAGAATTTTTATTGCCCCTCCCTTGCATCAACTTTCATTCCTACTTTAGGCCTGGATTTATGGTTCACTGCAGGTCAACCTCGCCCTATGTTTGGTGTTTGCCCCCTGAAGCAACGGTGGCCATTGTTCAAAGCGAAACCTCTGTCAGTGGGGAACGGCGAAAAATAGTCTCGGAATACACCCTGGTCATAAACAAGCTCCCGTCACCCTGACATTGCTGTCAGCTTCCCTCTGAAGTTCGATAAAACTACTTTGTGAAATGTGTTTAGTAACGAGTGAAAATGTAGACAGTAGATACTACATGTATTTTGCTCATAAACTTGAAGGCTAAATTTACAGAATAAAAAGAACAGCTACAACATTCCTTCATCTGATTTACAGAAAGGCTAATCGGGACTGGACCCACAGTTTAAAGTGGGATTCAAATCACAATGTGCCTTCACCGGGTATCGAACCCGGGACCCCTTGATTACAAGGCGACGACGCTCTCTGTACCATCGGAGAGTACCCTCATAGAACAAAGTTTCCTCCTACGACGATTATACAGAACTTAGTGCACTTCCTTCATTTGAAATTATTCTATATCAGCCTCAGTATTTCGTTATTCCAATCCAAGGAATAGTATTCTCCTTAAATAAGAAATAAAGAAAT
The DNA here is from genome assembly GCF_977018435.1 of Lepisma saccharinum. NCBI lineage: Eukaryota > Metazoa > Arthropoda > Insecta > Zygentoma > Lepismatidae > Lepisma > Lepisma saccharinum. The sequence goes on from NC_139236.1 coordinate 29,335,881, forward strand.
AAAAAAAAGCATTGGAAATAATCTTCAAACGGACGTAAAAAAATCCAATCCAACCACCTGTAGAATGCCTGAGGGAAACAACAAGAATTTCCTCAACAAAGACATATCCGAAATTTCCATAACATTCTAATAATTTCGCAACCCGTGCAAATAATCATGTGGTAAAATCTTGTCGTGGTTCCCTGTAAACACTAAAATCACCAAATTACTTCTTTCCATATTTCCCGTATTTTCTCCTCCTCTTTAGCTCTCAGCTGTTCGGAGTGGGATAATGCAAGATTATTTGTCCCTAATTATCTCCTTCTCTTAGTCTTGCTAATATCTTGGACTCCTTAATAACTTTCCCAACAACTCCTTAACAATTTGTACTGCCATGTTTCCTACAATGTTTTTCCTACTTCCTAATAACATTCACTTCTGTACACCCTTTGATGTAAAAAATAAATAATAAAAATAAACCATATCTGTCGGTATGTTTATCTTTCCAACCTATAGAGCTGAGACTATTTTTACAAGATAAACCTCGGACGCAGACATTCCACGATTTTTGGCCCCTCCTTCCACCTTCTCTACCTGCCCTTTTACTTGATGTTATTCAGAATTGTATTAGTATCTGGAGTACTATCGTAACATAAAGTTATTAACCTGGAATAAATTGAAAAAAAATGGGGAGTAATGCTGTGTTTTGAAAGATTGAAAATAAGTTTAGGTTTTCATT